>NC_136817.1:600000-1194431 GCF_951394365.1 Tetrao urogallus
GATACAAGGAGAAGCATGACCCTGGGCTACGTCACCTCCTCTCTCTCCAGGCCCGGCTAGCCATATTTCAATCTCACACTAGACCGGCTCTGGCCCTGAAGAGACACATGCTGAAAGAACGCAGCACCTCCACCTCTTGCCATAGCTGAAGTCCTGCCTCTGGCAAGTCCTCTTTGCTTGGAACACAGTACCCCGGGGTCTCTGCAGCACCCGGGGCAGCAATGGGGCTGCAGCGCTGCTGGGCTTGGGGCTCGGGTTCCGTTCGGCACGTGGCGGGACGGAGCAGCCCCATCCCAGCTCTGGGGTGGGCACACACCGCTGGGGAGCCCCCGCGGTGACAGAGGCCGGCACCCTCCGACCAAGCCTTGTGCCCTACAGGCAGCAGCATCAGATGGAGCTGGAGGCAGCCCCCGTGCCTGGGGCTGTGCTGCCGGAGCTGGTGGAGGCACAGCTGGTAAGGGGCAGAGCCCACCGCACCCTCACCCCACCCACAAGGGTCTCCCCGGGGACGGGGCTCCCTGCAGCACCGGGGCTGTGCTGCTGCGCTGCCGGCTCCTGCTGTCCCGCACGAGCCCCGGCTGTGCAGCAGGGCCTGACCACCGTCCCCGCCCCGTGTTCACCTACAGGAGAAGGAGGAGCGGGCGAGGAGACGAGGGCTCGCCTTCTGGATGCAGTGAGTGTCCCCTCGTTGCCCCGTGCCCAGCCGCCAGCAGCCGGGCTCCCGGCGGGGGGCTGATGGCCTGGACCCCCACTGCAGCCGGCGGGGCTCCCAAACGGCCCCTTCGGCACTGTGTGGGGCTGTGCTGCCGTGGGGGGGGACGCCTCATTCCCGGCCCCCTTTCTCTTTTGCCCCGCAGGACGATCTGCCTCATCCTGGTCTGCCTCCAGCTGCTCCTCGTTGTTGTGCTGGGCTCTGCAGTGCTGTACGCCCAGCACTTCGACCAGGAGCTCTTCTATCGGCTCCTGCCTCGAGCGCTGCCCCGGGCAACGTACGCTTCCCTGGCGTACTTTGCGAGCAGCACCCTGCGTGTGGTCTGTGATGGGCTGCTGCCCATCTGACCGCCGGGCTCGGTAGCCCCTCCCAGCTCGGGGCTGCGCGGTGGGGCACGGGGAGAGGGCTCTGTCCCCATGGAAGGGGCCTCTCCTGTGCTCCTGCCCCCCGGGGCGCACAGGCACAGCTGTGGGGCAGTGCTGACAGGCGGCTGAGTGCCACCACTCTGGACTTCTCAGTGAGTTTCTACTGTCGTCGTGAGTCGTTGTCGGCTGAACACCACCTCCGACGACGACCCATCACACACTGGAGATCCGCACCTGACACCAGGACGTGGCTGGATCTACGAGCGCTTTGCTGCCTGTCCCTCTTTCCCCCTTTTCTGCCTTTTTGTCATCTGGTATTCTTTGGCTCTTTGTCACAGCCATTGCCTACAATTGTTACATCTAATATTATTCATTGCAATCAGCCCATTGGCCAATGTTACCACCAATTGGTTGTTGCTGGCTGTTAAGAAAGCTCTCAATAAATGGTCATCTATTATTCCTCTGAGTTTGGATGACTCCATTGCGGTAGCGGCCCTTTGCTGACCAGGGGAGGCACGACTCAGGAGACGAAAAGAGATTCCGCCCTTCAAAAGGCACCGAGTGGGACGAGACGTAGATGGGAAGAGAAACGGGATGAGCAGCGCCCCTCTGCACACAGACGTCTGCTGCTGTGTCTGCACAGATCTCTTCTGCCCAGTGGAGTTTGTCCGTGAAGGCTGCAGCAAAGAAAAAGTGTCTCTGCTGGGGGGCTCTGGAGAGGCATAGAGATGGAAGACAGGAGAAATGAAAACCAAAAGCAGAAGCCCAAGGTCAAATGGTGCCAAACAGCATAACCCCAGGAACAAGAGGCTGAACCCCTTTAGCAAAAGCCTGAAGCCAAGGCCCAAAGATTTCACCCTTTCAACGAGAAGTTGCACCCCAGTGCCAAATGCTGCACCTCTTCCACCAAATCCTGCGTTAGCAGGACTGGTGGCTGTGGCTTTAGACCCCTGCCAACATTTATGGGCGGAGCAGCTTCAGGGAAGGGGACGCCGGGCGGTCAGGGGAAGGCGGCGCGGGGGCACCGCCGCCGGCCCCGTCCGTCCCCCGTCGGAACCGAGCCGTCCTCCGTCGTTGCGGCGGGGCGCCGCCGGGCTGCGAGAAGCGGCGGCTGACCGCGAGCGGCGGGACCCGGCCGGTGTCCGGGAGCGGCTCCTGGCTGAGCCGGGCAGCCCCGGAAGAGAGGGAGCGACCGCGCGGATCGAGACGCGTTCGAGCCCGGCACGGAGTCCGCAAGAGCCTTCGGCTCTCGCCGGCTCCAATCATCGGCAGCGCTGTGCTGAGCTGCTGCCCCGCAGCCGCAGTCCCCAAGTGCCGGTTTCCGTCTGTGTGTCCCCGTGCGGAGCTCCCGGAGCCGCGTGAAGCCGACGTGGAGCCGCTTCGTGTTGGCCCCGAGGAGGGAAGCCGTGAGGGGGGATGATTGTTCGGGTGGGAGCTGGTTGGGAATACGGTCATTTCTCTGTTTATTGCTCTGTATGTTCAATGATTAAATGTTTAGCGTTCGTTTTTCAGCACTTCTGTGTGCAGTCAATTCTGCAGCTCTAAAGACCCCCCCGTCCCCGTCCCCGTCCCCGTCCCCGTCCCCGTCCCCGTCCCCGGGGCGGCACAAACCGCTGTCATAGGACTGCAACCACCAGCCCCGTTCCTTCCCCCCAAATCCCTGCCCCTCCTCAACGCCGCGTGGGAAATGGTTGGGGTGGGATTCTGGGAGAGCTGGGGCAGCTCAGCCTGCGCAAGAGGAGGCTCGGGGGGATCCCGGGCACGGCCATCAGTCCCTGCAGGGAGCTGCGGAGAGGACGGAGCCGGGCTGCACCCGGCGGTGCCCAGCAGCGGGACCGGAGGCTCACGCTGCAGCACAGCAGGTTTCCCTGCATGTCACCGCTGAGCTCTGGTCAGCGCCGCTGGATGTTTTTGCCAGTGACCACAATGCGGGAGATGAGAGCATCCTTGTGAAATCCACCGGGCATCCTAAGGCACGAGGTGCTGCTGGCATCCTGAGGTTTTCCAGGGGCAGCAGGGGGAACTGGAGGGCTCAGGGCAGTAGCTGGGGGCTCTTGAAGGGACCGCGAGGCGGCAGCAGGACCCCCAACAGCGGAGACGTCGGCTCCCCAGAGCCCCGTGTATGGCTGTGAGAAGGGTGGAGGGTGTAAGAAACGTAGAATGTGCACAGGGCTTATGATTGCCATGACTCAGGCTTGACATATTCATAAATCCCTTTCCCTGTTTCCCTTTTTCCCTTTCCCTTTTTCCTCTCCCTTTTTCCTCTCCCTTTTCCTCTCCCTTTCCCTCCACAAGAGAAGACGGCTGTACTCTGAGGGCAGGCGGAGGTAGGACAAGGGTCAGGAGCAAGGGCAGAACGGTTTCTTTGTTGCTCAGTGGAAGGAAGGGCTGTGCTTAGCGCAGGCGGATTTGCCCTGGTGTCTCTTACAAGGACTGAGGGTGGGATGAGACGTGCCCTGCACTGGGCGTGCTTGCCAGTAGGCAAAGGAGAAATGCAAATGATGCCAGTCGGTCTCTGCGCTGTATTGGGGAGCCAGCCTGGGAGCAGAGCGACGTGAGAGCCCCACTGCCTTCTGCCTGTGAGCTGAACGGAAGGATTCCTGGGCTGAGATGGATCTCCATCTCTGCAGCTCCTGACCTCTTGGATTTGGTGATCTGGTGCAGGGAAGCTTTTGGCCATGATTTATCATCGCTGTAGCTAACCTGCGTGGGAAAAGTTGACGTTAGATCTTGCATCCAAGCTCTGAACACAGCTTTGACTTGCCAGTGCTTTCCGTTGTCTCCACTTGTCTGGTGCCCCCCTGAAAAGTATGCCTGGTCTGGAAATCTGTTCTTATGTCCTAGCTTTTGTGCAGTAAAGGAGCTTTTGAAACGTTGCTTCTTGCAGCAGTTCAGTGTTTCGGGAGAGAGAAAAACACGGCTGGCAGAGGCTGGATTTCTGCTGTTAGTGAAGCTGAGCTGAGCTCTAAACTGACTCTTACACTGGGAACGTGAGCAAAGCCTGCAGGCACAGAGGATTAGCTTTTCCCTGCAGGCTGAGCACGTCAGAGGCAGGTCATCGCTGGGAGAGCTCGTGCTTTACAGCATCAGGCCGTACAGAGAAAGTAATTCTAAAAGCAAGCTTGCCAGTTCTTTTTGAGCTGAGTGGTTGTTGAGCAAGGAAAGATTGGAGATGCTGTTTGCTCATGGAAGGCGGAGAGGCAAAAAGCAAGGAAAGGGTGTGCTGTGCATGGCCAGCTCATCGCACCTGCACCGCTCCCCCTGCTCCAAGGAGGAGCAGCTCAGCGAGCTTGGCCTGGGCCACTGAAGGGAACACAGCAACATCTGGACCAACCCCTCCACTCCCGCCCCCTCCGCACGCCTCGCCACTTTCCAGCTTTTCATGCCAGGGTGGGGCGGAGTGGCTTTCAGCTGAGTCCAGTCACGGCACCGGCGGAACCGCCGTCCCCAGCACTGGGCCGTGTGGGCGACTGGCGGTGGTGCTGGGATGGATGGGCTGCTCTGCACTGCAGAAGGAAAGCAGCAGCCCATCCTACTCCGTTTAGACTGCAATAAAGGAAATATCTCACCGTAGCTACGAGCCAGTTGACTCAAAAGAAGCTCAGCACCTCAGCTTCCTGGAGCGTGGCATCTCATTTAAAATAATGGGGTTTGAAAGCTGAACAGTGTCTAGTCCAACAAGCTTATTCTCTTAGGCCGTGGTGAAGCTGAGGAAACCAACTCAGGAATGGGACACGGCATGTGTTGTGTCAAGCAGGTGATGCCTTTATTACAGCCGGGTGCGTGGGATCGCTCCACCAACACGCACAGCCAGAGAAGCAGGGACTGCAGATTTATAGGCGTAGCATGTACGTATCCATCACATTCCAAGGACACGGGCAGAAATTCCAAGAAATAATTCACATCTCTGGTGGTCATGAGATGAAGGCTAATAGTCATCCTCGCTGTCAATTTCCAACCTTTTAAGGGGGCTTGCCCAAACCGGCTCCCACTGATGTTACGTCACGCTGAGGCATCCGTTTTGCCATCTTATCTTCAACAAGAGGACGTCAATTCTAAACCGATTCCAGAAATCCCATCAGAGGCAGCAGATGTTCCGGCAGACAGAACAAACTGTGATCTTCAAGGACCCTTGCGGCACAAACCGTTCTATAGTTCAATGATCACTAAGAAACATCCCAACCCATGCCATCCTGTGCCTCTCTGATCTTCCAGGACCCTTCCAACACAAACCAATCTACGGTTCTTTGATCATCAAGGAACTCCCAACGCTGGCCATCCCAAACAAGCCATCCATTCTGTGGTTCTTGATGATCTTCCAGGACCCTCCCAACACAAACCATCCTATGGTTCTATGATCTTCCAGGACTTTCCCAACGCATCCATGCTGTGGTTCTTAATGATCTCCAAGGACCCTCCTGTGCTGGTGATGTCACAATGCCGTGCTGAGCTCACAGAGGCGCCGGGGCGGGGCGGGGGCAGTGGGTCAGCGCTCACCCTGCCGGCCCCATTCTGCGGGTGTGCAGGTCTGCGAGCAGCTGTGCGAGCGGTGCAGCCATGCGGGCCCAGTTTGCCAGCGGAAATTTAACAGCGCTGCAGCGCGTGAAGCTGCTGCAGGAGCTGATGCAGGTGAGCTCTGGGTGGGCGGGCACAGAAGGGCCGGCGGGACGAGCTGCCGGCTGGAGGGCGCCCTGCCCGTGGCGCGGCAGCAGAGGGCCGGGCACCTCCGGCGGGATGCAGAGCTGCCGGCAGCGCCTCGGTGCCAGCGCCGCTCCTCTCTCCTCCCACAGGCTCATGAGCGGGCTGTGGAGAACCACAGAGCTGCGGCCGAGGAACAGATGATGAAGGTGAGCGGATGCAGCGGCACGGGCCGGTGTGGGTGTGCGGGCTCAGCAGTGCTGCCGTGGGGCGTGGGGTGGGAGAAGTCCCCCCGTGCGGCGCCGGTCGCCCCGATGGAGGAGGTGGGAGGGGACGGCGGCACGGAGCTCCGTGGGAGCGCCGGTGCCCTGATGGCCTCTCCTCCTTGCCCGCAGGGGTGCCGGAAAGTACGGGACGAAAGAGTGGCTGCTAGGCGAGAGGAGCTGGAGCAGGTAGGGTGGAGCGGGGGCTCGTCCTCACAGCTCGGCGTCCTCACGGCTCTGGCTGTGAGGAGGACCTCGGTCCCGGCCCCTTGGGTCCACGGGTCCCAGCACAGCCATCCCACATGGCCCAGCTGTTGTCTTGCAGGAGAAGCAGCTCATCGCCCAGCTGGAAAAGCAGCTGCAGGGTGAGACTGAGGAGATTGAGGTAGTGTGGAGGGGCGAGGGGATCGGGGCTGCCCGCCCCCAGGCTGGGGACCTGGAGGAGGGCTGCAGCGGGCACGGCGCTCACGCTTTTGTCTGCCAGGTGCTGCGCCAGGAGAAACAGCGCCTGCAAGAGGAGCTGGAGGAGCTGGAGGTGGAGAGTGCCTGGTGAGTGGGACTGGGCCCTGCAGCCCACGCCTGCACCCCGGGGTCTCTGCAGCACCCGGGGCAGCAATGGGGCTGCAGCGCTGCTGGGCTTGGGGCTCGGGTTCCGTTCGGCACGTGGCGGGACGGAGCAGCCCCATCCCAGCTCTGGGGTGGGCACACACCGCTGGGGAGCCCCCGCGGTGACAGAGGCCGGCACCCTCCGACCAAGCCTTGTGCCCTACAGGCAGCAGCATCAGATGGAGCTGGAGGCAGCCCCCGTGCCTGGGGCTGTGCTGCCGGAGCTGGTGGAGGCACAGCTGGTAAGGGGCAGAGCCCACCGCACCCTCACCCCACCCACAAGGGTCTCCCCGGGGACGGGGCTCCCTGCAGCACCGGGGCTGTGCTGCTGCGCTGCCGGCTCCTGCTGTCCCGCACGAGCCCCGGCTGTGCAGCAGGGCCTGACCACCGTCCCCGCCCCGTGTTCACCTACAGGAGAAGGAGGAGCGGGCGAGGAGACGAGGGCTCGCCTTCTGGATGCAGTGAGTGTCCCCTCGTTGCCCCGTGCCCAGCCGCCAGCAGCCGGGCTCCCGGCGGGGGGCTGATGGCCTGGACCCCCACTGCAGCCGGCGGGGCTCCCAAACGGCCCCTTCGGCACTGTGTGGGGCTGTGCTGCCGTGGGGGGGGACGCCTCATTCCCGGCCCCCTTTCTCTTTTGCCCCGCAGGACGATCTGCCTCATCCTGGTCTGCCTCCAGCTGCTCCTCGTTGTTGTGCTGGGCTCTGCAGTGCTGTACGCCCAGCACTTCGACCAGGAGCTCTTCTATCGGCTCCTGCCTCGAGCGCTGCCCCGGGCAACGTACGCTTCCCTGGCGTACTTTGCGAGCAGCACCCTGCGTGTGGTCTGTGATGGGCTGCTGCCCATCTGACCGCCGGGCTCGGTAGCCCCTCCCAGCTCGGGGCTGCGCGGTGGGGCACGGGGAGAGGGCTCTGTCCCCATGGAAGGGGCCTCTCCTGTGCTCCTGCCCCCCGGGGCGCACAGGCACAGCTGTGGGGCAGTGCTGACAGGCGGCTGAGTGCCACCACTCTGGACTTCTCAGTGAGTTTCTACTGTCGTCGTGAGTCGTTGTCGGCTGAACACCACCTCCGACGACGACCCATCACACACTGGAGATCCGCACCTGACACCAGGACGTGGCTGGATCTACGAGCGCTTTGCTGCCTGTCCCTCTTTCCCCCTTTTCTGCCTTTTTGTCATCTGGTATTCTTTGGCTCTTTGTCACAGCCATTGCCTACAATTGTTACATCTAATATTATTCATTGCAATCAGCCCATTGGCCAATGTTACCACCAATTGGTTGTTGCTGGCTGTTAAGAAAGCTCTCAATAAATGGTCATCTATTATTCCTCTGAGTTTGGATGACTCCATTGCGGTAGCGGCCCTTTGCTGACCAGGGGAGGCACGACTCAGGAGACGGAAAGAGATTCCGCCCTTCAAAAGGCACCGAGTGGGACGAGAACGTAGATGGGAAGAGAAACGGGATGAGCAGCGCCCCTCTGCACACAGACGTCTGCTGCTGTGTCTGCACAGATCTCTTCTGCCCAGTGGAGTTTGTCCGTGAAGGCTGCAGCAAAGAAAAAGTGTCTCTGCTGGGGGGCTCTGGAGAGGCATAGAGATGGAAGACGGGAGAAATGAAAACCAAAAGCAGAAGCCCAAGGTCAAATGGTGCCAAACAGCATAACCCCAGGAACAAGAGGCTGAACCCCTTTAGCAAAAGCCTGAAGCCAAGGCCCAAAGATTTCACCCTTTCAACGAGAAGTTGCACCCCAGTGCCAAATGCTGCACCTCTTCCACCAAATCCTGCGTTAGCAGGACTGGTGGCTGTGGCTTTAGACCCCTGCCAACATTTATGGGCGGAGCAGCTTCAGGGAAGGGGACGCCGGGCGGTCAGGGGAAGGCGGCGCGGGGGCACCGCCGCCGGCCCCGTCCGTCCCCCGTCGGAACCGAGCCGTCCTCCGTCGTTGCGGCGGGGCGCCGCCGGGCTGCGAGAAGCGGCGGCTGACCGCGAGCGGCGGGACCCGGCCGGTGTCCGGGAGCGGCTCCTGGCTGAGCCGGGCAGCCCCGGAAGAGAGGGAGCGACCGCGCGGATCGAGACGCGTTCGAGCCCGGCACGGAGTCCGCAAGAGCCTTCGGCTCTCGCCGGCTCCAATCATCGGCAGCGCTGTGCTGAGCTGCTGCCCCGCAGCCGCAGTCCCCAAGTGCCGGTTTCCGTCTGTGTGTCCCCGTGCGGAGCTCCCGGAGCCGCGTGAAGCCGACGTGGAGCCGCTTCGTGTTGGCCCCGAGGAGGGAAGCCGTGAGGGGGGATGATTGTTCGGGTGGGAGCTGGTTGGGAATACGGTCATTTCTCTGTTTATTGCTCTGTATGTTCAATGATTAAATGTTTAGCGTTCGTTTTTCAGCACTTCTGTGTGCAGTCAATTCTGCAGCTCTAAAGACCCCCCCGTCCCCGTCCCCGTCCCCGTCCCCGGGGCGGCACAAACCGCTGTCATAGGACTGCAACCACCAGCCCCGTTCCTTCCCCCCAAATCCCTGCCCCTCCTCAACGCCGCGTGGGAAATGGTTGGGGTGGGATTCTGGGAGAGCTGGGGCAGCTCAGCCTGCGCAAGAGGAGGCTCGGGGGGATCCCGGGCACGGCCATCAGTCCCTGCAGGGAGCTGCGGAGAGGACGGAGCCGGGCTGCACCCGGCGGTGCCCAGCAGCGGGACCGGAGGCTCACGCTGCAGCACAGCAGGTTTCCCTGCATGTCACCGCTGAGCTCTGGTCAGCGCCGCTGGATGTTTTTGCCAGTGACCACAATGCGGGAGATGAGAGCATCCTTGTGAAATCCACCGGGCATCCTAAGGCACGAGGTGCTGCTGGCATCCTGAGGTTTTCCAGGGGCAGCAGGGGGAACTGGAGGGCTCAGGGCAGTAGCTGGGGGCTCTTGAAGGGACCGCGAGGCGGCAGCAGGACCCCCAACAGCGGAGACGTCGGCTCCCCAGAGCCCCGTGTATGGCTGTGAGAAGGGTGGAGGGTGTAAGAAACGTAGAATGTGCACAGGGCTTATGATTGCCATGACTCAGGCTTGACATATTCATAAATCCCTTTCCCTGTTTCCCTTTTTCCCTTTCCCTTTTTCCTCTCCCTTTTCCTCTCCCTTTTCCTCTCCCTTTCCCTCCACAAGAGAAGACGGCTGTACTCTGAGGGCAGGCGGAGGTAGGACAAGGGTCAGGAGCAAGGGCAGAACGGTTTCTTTGTTGCTCAGTGGAAGGAAGGGCTGTGCTTAGCGCAGGCGGATTTGCCCTGGTGTCTCTTACAAGGACTGAGGGTGGGATGAGACGTGCCCTGCACTGGGCGTGCTTGCCAGTAGGCAAAGGAGAAATGCAAATGATGCCAGTCGGTCTCTGCGCTGTATTGGGGAGCCAGCCTGGGAGCAGAGCGACGTGAGAGCCCCACTGCCTTCTGCCTGTGAGCTGAACGGAAGGATTCCTGGGCTGAGATGGATCTCCATCTCTGCAGCTCCTGACCTCTTGGATTTGGTGATCTGGTGCAGGGAAGCTTTTGGCCATGATTTATCATCGCCGTAGCTAACCTGCGTGGGAAAAGTTGACGTTAGATCTTGCATCCAAGCTCTGAACACAGCTTTGACTTGCCAGTGCTTTCCGTTGTCTCCACTTGTCTGGTGCCCCCCTGAAAAGTATGCCTGGTCTGGAAATCTGTTCTTATGTCCTAGCTTTTGTGCAGTAAAGGAGCTTTTGAAACGTTGCTTCTTGCAGCAGTTCAGTGTTTCGGGAGAGAGAAAAACACGGCTGGCAGAGGCTGGATTTCTGCTGTTAGTGAAGCTGAGCTGAGCTCTAAACTGACTCTTACACTGGGAACGTGAGCAAAGCCTGCAGGCACAGAGGATTAGCTTTTCCCTGCAGGCTGAGCACGTCAGAGGCAGGTCATCGCTGGGAGAGCTCGTGCTTTACAGCATCAGGCCGTACAGAGAAAGTAATTCTAAAAGCAAGCTTGCCAGTTCTTTTTGAGCTGAGTGGTTGTTGAGCAAGGAAAGATTGGAGATGCTGTTTGCTCATGGAAGGCGGAGAGGCAAAAAGCAAGGAAAGGGTGTGCTGTGCATGGCCAGCTCATCGCACCTGCACCGCTCCCCCTGCTCCAAGGAGGAGCAGCTCAGCGAGCTTGGCCTGGGCCACTGAAGGGAACACAGCAACATCTGGACCAACCCCTCCACTCCCGCCCCCTCCGCACGCCTCGCCACTTTCCAGCTTTTCATGCCAGGGTGGGGCGGAGTGGCTTTCAGCTGAGTCCAGTCACGGCACCGGCGGAACCGCCGTCCCCAGCACTGGGCCGTGTGGGCGACTGGCGGTGGTGCTGGGATGGATGGGCTGCTCTGCACTGCAGAAGGAAAGCAGCAGCCCATCCTACTCCGTTTAGACTGCAATAAAGGAAATATCTCACCGTAGCTACGAGCCAGTTGACTCAAAAGAAGCTCAGCACCTCAGCTTCCTGGAGCGTGGCATCTCATTTAAAATAATGGGGTTTGAAAGCTGAACAGTGTCTAGTCCAACAAGCTTATTCTCTTAGGCCGTGGTGAAGCTGAGGAAACCAACTCAGGAATGGGACACGGCATGTGTTGTGTCAAGCAGGTGATGCCTTTATTACAGCCGGGTGCGTGGGATCGCTCCACCAACACGCACAGCCAGAGAAGCAGGGACTGCAGATTTATAGGCGTAGCATGTACGTATCCATCACATTCCAAGGACACGGGCAGAAATTCCAAGAAATAATTCACATCTCTGGTGGTCATGAGATGAAGGCTAACAGTCATCCTCGCTGTCAATTTCCAACCTTTTAAGGGGGCTTGCCCAAACCGGCTCCCACTGATGTTACGTCACGCTGAGGCATCCGTTTTGCCATCTTATCTTCAACAAGAGGACGTCAATTCTAAACCGATTCCAGAAATCCCATCAGAGGGAGCAGATGTTCCGGCAGACAGAACAAACTGTGATCTTCAAGGACCCTTGCGGCACAAACCGTTCTATAGTTCAATGATCACTAAGAAACATCCCAACCCATGCCATCCTGTGCCTCTCTGATCTTCCAGGACCCTTCCAACACAAACCAATCTACGGTTCTTTGATCATCAAGGAACTCCCAACGCTGGCCATCCCAAACAAGCCATCCATTCTGTGGTTCTTGATGATCTTCCAGGACCCTCCCAACACAAACCATCCTATGGTTCTATGATCTTCCAGGACTTTCCCAACGCATCCATGCTGTGGTTCTTAATGATCTCCAAGGACCCTCCTGTGCTGGTGATGTCACAATGCCGTGCTGAGCTCACAGAGGCGCCGGGGCGGGGCGGGGGCAGTGGGTCAGCGCTCACCCTGCCGGCCCCATTCTGCGGGTGTGCAGGTCTGCGAGCAGCTGTGCGAGCGGTGCAGCCATGCGGGCCCAGTTTGCCAGCGGAAATTTAACAGCGCTGCAGCGCGTGAAGCTGCTGCAGGAGCTGATGCAGGTGAGCTCTGGGTGGGCGGGCACAGAAGGGCCGGCGGGACGAGCTGCCGGCTGGAGGGCGCCCTGCCCGTGGCGCGGCAGCAGAGGGCCGGGCACCTCCGGCGGGATGCAGAGCTGCCGGCAGCGCCTCGGTGCCAGCGCCGCTCCTCTCTCCTCCCACAGGCTCATGAGCGGGCTGTGGAGAACCACAGAGCTGCGGCCGAGGAACAGATGATGAAGGTGAGCGGATGCAGCGGCACGGGCCGGTGTGGGTGTGCGGGCTCAGCAGTGCTGCCGTGGGGCGTGGGGTGGGAGAAGTCCCCCCGTGCGGCGCCGGTCGCCCCGATGGAGGAGGTGGGAGGGGACGGCGGCACGGAGCTCCGTGGGAGCGCCGGTGCCCTGATGGCCTCTCCTCCTTGCCCGCAGGGGTGCCGGAAAGTACGGGACGAAAGAGTGGCTGCTAGGCGAGAGGAGCTGGAGCAGGTAGGGTGGAGCGGGGGCTCGTCCTCACAGCTCGGCGTCCTCACGGCTCTGGCTGTGAGGAGGACCTCGGTCCCGGCCCCTTGGGTCCACGGGTCCCAGCACAGCCATCCCACATGGCCCAGCTGTTGTCTTGCAGGAGAAGCAGCTCGTCGCCCAGCTGGAAAAGCAGCTGCAGGGTGAGACTGAGGAGATTGAGGTAGTGTGGAGGGGCGAGGGGATCGGGGCTGCCCGCCCCCAGGCTGGGGACCTGGAGGAGGGCTGCAGCGGGCACGGCGCTCACGCTTTTGTCTGCCAGGTGCTGCGCCAGGAGAAACAGCGCCTGCAAGAGGAGCTGGAGGAGCTGGAGGTGGAGAGTGCCTGGTGAGTGGGACTGGGCCCTGCAGCCCACGCCTGCACCCCGGGGTCTCTGCAGCACCCGGGGCAGCAATGGGGCTGCAGCGCTGCTGGGCTTGGGGCTCGGGTTCCGTTCGGCACGTGGCGGGACGGAGCAGCCCCATCCCAGCTCTGGGGTGGGCACACACCGCTGGGGAGCCCCCGCGGTGACAGAGGCCGGCACCCTCCGACCAAGCCTTGTGCCCTACAGGCAGCAGCATCAGATGGAGCTGGAGGCAGCCCCCGTGCCTGGGGCTGTGCTGCCGGAGCTGGTGGAGGCACAGCTGGTAAGGGGCAGAGCCCACCGCACCCTCACCCCACCCACAAGGGTCTCCCCGGGGACGGGGCTCCCTGCAGCACCGGGGCTGTGCTGCTGCGCTGCCGGCTCCTGCTGTCCCGCACGAGCCCCGGCTGTGCAGCAGGGCCTGACCACCGTCCCCGCCCCGTGTTCACCTACAGGAGAAGGAGGAGCGGGCGAGGAGACGAGGGCTCGCCTTCTGGATGCAGTGAGTGTCCCCTCGTTGCCCCGTGCCCAGCCGCCAGCAGCCGGGCTCCCGGCGGGGGGCTGATGGCCTGGACCCCCACTGCAGCCGGCGGGGCTCCCAAACGGCCCCTTCGGCACTGTGTGGGGCTGTGCTGCCGTGGGGGGGGACGCCTCATTCCCGGCCCCCTTTCTCTTTTGCCCCGCAGGACGATCTGCCTCATCCTGGTCTGCCTCCAGCTGCTCCTCGTTGTTGTGCTGGGCTCTGCAGTGCTGTACGCCCAGCACTTCGACCAGGAGCTCTTCTATCGGCTCCTGCCTCGAGCGCTGCCCCGGGCAACGTACGCTTCCCTGGCGTACTTTGCGAGCAGCACCCTGCGTGTGGTCTGTGATGGGCTGCTGCCCATCTGACCGCCGGGCTCGGTAGCCCCTCCCAGCTCGGGGCTGCGCGGTGGGGCACGGGGAGAGGGCTCTGTCCCCATGGAAGGGGCCTCTCCTGTGCTCCTGCCCCCCGGGGCGCACAGGCACAGCTGTGGGGCAGTGCTGACAGGCGGCTGAGTGCCACCACTCTGGACTTCTCAGTGAGTTTCTACTGTCGTCGTGAGTCGTTGTCGGCTGAACACCACCTCCGACGACGACCCATCACACACTGGAGATCCGCACCTGACACCAGGACGTGGCTGGATCTACGAGCGCTTTGCTGCCTGTCCCTCTTTCCCCCTTTTCTGCCTTTTTGTCATCTGGTATTCTTTGGCTCTTTGTCACAGCCATTGCCTACAATTGTTACATCTAATATTATTCATTGCAATCAGCCCATTGGCCAATGTTACCACCAATTGGTTGTTGCTGGCTGTTAAGAAAGCTCTCAATAAATGGTCATCTATTATTCCTCTGAGTTTGGATGACTCCATTGCGGTAGCGGCCCTTTGCTGACCAGGGGAGGCACGACTCAGGAGACGGAAAGAGATTCCGCCCTTCAAAAGGCACCGAGTGGGACGAGACGTAGATGGGAAGAGAAACGGGATGAGCAGCGCCCCTCTGCACACAGACGTCTGCTGCTGTGTCTGCACAGATCTCTTCTGCCCAGTGGAGTTTGTCCGTGAAGGCTGCAGCAAAGAAAAAGTGTCTCTGCTGGGGGGCTCTGGAGAGGCATAGAGATGGAAGACAGGAGAAATGAAAACCAAAAGCAGAAGCCCAAGGTCAAATGGTGCCAAACAGCATAACCCCAGGAACAAGAGGCTGAACCCCTTTAGCAAAAGCCTGAAGCCAAGGCCCAAAGATTTCACCCTTTCAACGAGAAGTTGCACCCCAGTGCCAAATGCTGCACCTCTTCCACCAAATCCTGCGTTAGCAGGACTGGTGGCTGTGGCTTTAGACCCCTGCCAACATTTATGGGCGGAGCAGCTTCAGGGAAGGGGACGCCGGGCGGTCAGGGGAAGGCGGCGCGGGGGCACCGCCGCCGGCCCCGTCCGTCCCCCGTCGGAACCGAGCCGTCCTCCGTCGTTGCGGCGGGGCGCCGCCGGGCTGCGAGAAGCGGCGGCTGACCGCGAGCGGCGGGACCCGGCCGGTGTCCGGGAGCGGCTCCTGGCTGAGCCGGGCAGCCCCGGAAGAGAGGGAGCGACCGCGCGGATCGAGACGCGTTCGAGCCCGGCACGGAGTCCGCAAGAGCCTTCGGCTCTCGCCGGCTCCAATCATCGGCAGCGCTGTGCTGAGCTGCTGCCCCGCAGCCGCAGTCCCCAAGTGCCGGTTTCCGTCTGTGTGTCCCCGTGCGGAGCTCCCGGAGCCGCGTGAAGCCGACGTGGAGCCGCTTCGTGTTGGCCCCGAGGAGGGAAGCCGTGAGGGGGGATGATTGTTCGGGTGGGAGCTGGTTGGGAATACGGTCATTTCTCTGTTTATTGCTCTGTATGTTCAATGATTAAATGTTTAGCGTTCGTTTTTCAGCACTTCTGTGTGCAGTCAATTCTGCAGCTCTAAAGACCCCCCCGTCCCCGTCCCCGTCCCCGTCCCCGGGGCGGCACAAACCGCTGTCATAGGACTGCAACCACCAGCCCCGTTCCTTCCCCCCAAATCCCTGCCCCTCCTCAACGCCGCGTGGGAAATGGTTGGGGTGGGATTCTGGGAGAGCTGGGGCAGCTCAGCCTGCGCAAGAGGAGGCTCGGGGGGATCCCGGGCACGGCCATCAGTCCCTGCAGGGAGCTGCGGAGAGGACGGAGCCGGGCTGCACCCGGCGGTGCCCAGCAGCGGGACCGGAGGCTCACGCTGCAGCACAGCAGGTTTCCCTGCATGTCACCGCTGAGCTCTGGTCAGCGCCGCTGGATGTTTTTGCCAGTGACCACAATGCGGGAGATGAGAGCATCCTTGTGAAATCCACCGGGCATCCTAAGGCACGAGGTGCTGCTGGCATCCTGAGGTTTTCCAGGGGCAGCAGGGGGAACTGGAGGGCTCAGGGCAGTAGCTGGGGGCTCTTGAAGGGACCGCGAGGCGGCAGCAGGACCCCCAACAGCGGAGACGTCGGCTCCCCAGAGCCCCGTGTATGGCTGTGAGAAGGGTGGAGGGTGTAAGAAACGTAGAATGTGCACAGGGCTTATGATTGCCATGACTCAGGCTTGACATATTCATAAATCCCTTTCCCTGTTTCCCTTTTTCCCTTTCCCTTTTTCCTCTCCCTTTTCCTCTCCCTTTTCCTCTCCCTTTCCCTCCACAAGAGAAGACGGCTGTACTCTGAGGGCAGGCGGAGGTAGGACAAGGGTCAGGAGCAAGGGCAGAACGGTTTCTTTGTTGCTCAGTGGAAGGAAGGGCTGTGCTTAGCGCAGGCGGATTTGCCCTGGTGTCTCTTACAAGGACTGAGGGTGGGATGAGACGTGCCCTGCACTGGGCGTGCTTGCCAGTAGGCAAAGGAGAAATGCAAATGATGCCAGTCGGTCTCTGCGCTGTATTGGGGAGCCAGCCTGGGAGCAGAGCGACGTGAGAGCCCCACTGCCTTCTGCCTGTGAGCTGAACGGAAGGATTCCTGGGCTGAGATGGATCTCCATCTCTGCAGCTCCTGACCTCTTGGATTTGGTGATCTGGTGCAGGGAAGCTTTTGGCCATGATTTATCATCGCCGTAGCTAACCTGCGTGGGAAAAGTTGACGTTAGATCTTGCATCCAAGCTCTGAACACAGCTTTGACTTGCCAGTGCTTTCCGTTGTCTCCACTTGTCTGGTGCCCCCCTGAAAAGTATGCCTGGTCTGGAAATCTGTTCTTATGTCCTAGCTTTTGTGCAGTAAAGGAGCTTTTGAAACGTTGCTTCTTGCAGCAGTTCAGTGTTTCGGGAGAGAGAAAAACACGGCTGGCAGAGGCTGGATTTCTGCTGTTAGTGAAGCTGAGCTGAGCTCTAAACTGACTCTTACACTGGGAACGTGAGCAAAGCCTGCAGGCACAGAGGATTAGCTTTTCCCTGCAGGCTGAGCACGTCAGAGGCAGGTCATCGCTGGGAGAGCTCGTGCTTTACAGCATCAGGCCGTACAGAGAAAGTAATTCTAAAAGCAAGCTTGCCAGTTCTTTTTGAGCTGAGTGGTTGTTGAGCAAGGAAAGATTGGAGATGCTGTTTGCTCATGGAAGGCGGAGAGGCAAAAAGCAAGGAAAGGGTGTGCTGTGCATGGCCAGCTCATCGCACCTGCACCGCTCCCCCTGCTCCAAGGAGGAGCAGCTCAGCGAGCTTGGCCTGGGCCACTGAAGGGAACACAGCAACATCTGGACCAACCCCTCCACTCCCGCCCCCTCCGCACGCCTCGCCACTTTCCAGCTTTTCATGCCAGGGTGGGGCGGAGTGGCTTTCAGCTGAGTCCAGTCACGGCACCGGCGGAACCGCCGTCCCCAGCACTGGGCCGTGTGGGCGACTGGCGGTGGTGCTGGGATGGATGGGCTGCTCTGCACTGCAGAAGGAAAGCAGCAGCCCATCCTACTCCGTTTAGACTGCAATAAAGGAAATATCTCACCGTAGCTACGAGCCAGTTGACTCAAAAGAAGCTCAGCACCTCAGCTTCCTGGAGCGTGGCATCTCATTTAAAATAATGGGGTTTGAAAGCTGAACAGTGTCTAGTCCAACAAGCTTATTCTCTTAGGCCGTGGTGAAGCTGAGGAAACCAACTCAGGAATGGGACACGGCATGTGTTGTGTCAAGCAGGTGATGCCTTTATTACAGCCGGGTGCGTGGGATCGCTCCACCAACACGCACAGCCAGAGAAGCAGGGACTGCAGATTTATAGGCGTAGCATGTACGTATCCATCACATTCCAAGGACACGGGCAGAAATTCCAAGAAATAATTCACATCTCTGGTGGTCATGAGATGAAGGCTAACAGTCATCCTCGCTGTCAATTTCCAACCTTTTAAGGGGGCTTGCCCAAACCGGCTCCCACTGATGTTACGTCACGCTGAGGCATCCGTTTTGCCATCTTATCTTCAACAAGAGGACGTCAATTCTAAACCGATTCCAGAAATCCCATCAGAGGGAGCAGATGTTCCGGCAGACAGAACAAACTGTGATCTTCAAGGACCCTTGCGGCACAAACCGTTCTATAGTTCAATGATCACTAAGAAACATCCCAACCCATGCCATCCTGTGCCTCTCTGATCTTCCAGGACCCTTCCAACACAAACCAATCTACGGTTCTTTGATCATCAAGGAACTCCCAACGCTGGCCATCCCAAACAAGCCATCCATTCTGTGGTTCTTGATGATCTTCCAGGACCCTCCCAACACAAACCATCCTATGGTTCTATGATCTTCCAGGACTTTCCCAACGCATCCATGCTGTGGTTCTTAATGATCTCCAAGGACCCTCCTGTGCTGGTGATGTCACAATGCCGTGCTGAGCTCACAGAGGCGCCGGGGCGGGGCGGGGGCAGTGGGTCAGCGCTCACCCTGCCGGCCCCATTCTGCGGGTGTGCAGGTCTGCGAGCAGCTGTGCGAGCGGTGCAGCCATGCGGGCCCAGTTTGCCAGCGGAAATTTAACAGCGCTGCAGCGCGTGAAGCTGCTGCAGGAGCTGATGCAGGTGAGCTCTGGGTGGGCGGGCACAGAAGGGCCGGCGGGACGAGCTGCCGGCTGGAGGGCGCCCTGCCCGTGGCGCGGCAGCAGAGGGCCGGGCACCTCCGGCGGGATGCAGAGCTGCCGGCAGCGCCTCGGTGCCAGCGCCGCTCCTCTCTCCTCCCACAGGCTCATGAGCGGGCTGTGGAGAACCACAGAGCTGCGGCCGAGGAACAGATGATGAAGGTGAGCGGATGCAGCGGCACGGGCCGGTGTGGGTGTGCGGGCTCAGCAGTGCTGCCGTGGGGCGTGGGGTGGGAGAAGTCCCCCCGTGCGGGGCTGCAGCTGCAGCCCTGCGGGCGCCGGTCGCCCCGATGGAGGAGGTGGGAGGGGACGGCGGCACGGAGCTCCGTGGGAGCGCCGGTGCCCTGATGGCCTCTCCTCCTTGCCCGCAGGAGTGCCGGAAAGTACGGGACGAAAGAGTGGCTGCTAGGCGAGAGGAGCTGGAGCAGGTAGGGTGGAGCGGGGGCTCGTCCTCACAGCTCGGCGTCCTCACGGCTCTGGCTGTGAGGAGGACCTCGGTCCCGGCCCCTTGGGTCCACGGGTCCCAGCACAGCCATCCCACATGGCCCAGCTGTTGTCTTGCAGGAGAAGCAGCTCGTCGCCCAGCTGGAAAAGCAGCTGCAGGGTGAGACTGAGGAGATTGAGGTAGTGTGGAGGGGCGAGGGGATCGGGGCTGCCCGCCCCCAGGCTGGGGACCTGGAGGAGGGCTGCAGCGGGCACGGCGCTCACGCTTTTGTCTGCCAGGTGCTGCGCCAGGAGAAACAGCGCCTGCAAGAGGAGCTGGAGGAGCTGGAGGTGGAGAGTGCCTGGTGAGTGGGACTGGGCCCTGCAGCCCACGCCTGCACCCCGGGGTCTCTGCAGCACCCGGGGCAGCAATGGGGCTGCAGCGCTGCTGGGCTTGGGGCTCGGGTTCCGTTCGGCACGTGGCGGGACGGAGCAGCCCCATCCCAGCTCTGGGGTGGGCACACACCGCTGGGGAGCCCCCGCGGTGACAGAGGCCGGCACCCTCCGACCAAGCCTTGTGCCCTACAGGCAGCAGCATCAGATGGAGCTGGAGGCAGCCCCCGTGCCTGGGGCTGTGCTGCCGGAGCTGGTGGAGGCACAGCTGGTAAGGGGCAGAGCCCACCGCACCCTCACCCCACCCACAAGGGTCTCCCCGGGGACGGGGCTCCCTGCAGCACCGGGGCTGTGCTGCTGCGCTGCCGGCTCCTGCTGTCCCGCACGAGCCCCGGCTGTGCAGCAGGGCCTGACCACCGTCCCCGCCCCGTGTTCACCTACAGGAGAAGGAGGAGCGGGCGAGGAGACGAGGGCTCGCCTTCTGGATGCAGTGAGTGTCCCCTCGTTGCCCCGTGCCCAGCCGCCAGCAGCCGGGCTCCCGGCGGGGGGCTGATGGCCTGGACCCCCACTGCAGCCGGCGGGGCTCCCAAACGGCCCCTTCGGCACTGTGTGGGGCTGTGCTGCCGTGGGGGGGGGACGCCTCATTCCCGGCCCCCTTTCTCTTTTGCCCCGCAGGACGATCTGCCTCATCCTGGTCTGCCTCCAGCTGCTCCTCGTTGTTGTGCTGGGCTCTGCAGTGCTGTACGCCCAGCACTTCGACCAGGAGCTCTTCTATCGGCTCCTGCCTCGAGCGCTGCCCCGGGCAACGTACGCTTCCCTGGCGTACTTTGCGAGCAGCACCCTGCGTGTGGTCTGTGATGGGCTGCTGCCCATCTGACCGCCGGGCTCGGTAGCCCCTCCCAGCTCGGGGCTGCGCGGTGGGGCACGGGGAGAGGGCTCTGTCCCCATGGAAGGGGCCTCTCCTGTGCTCCTGCCCCCCGGGGCGCACAGGCACAGCTGTGGGGCAGTGCTGACAGGCGGCTGAGTGCCACCACTCTGGACTTCTCAGTGAGTTTCTACTGTCGTCGTGAGTCGTTGTCGGCTGAACACCACCTCCGACGACGACCCATCACACACTGGAGATCCGCACCTGACACCAGGACGTGGCTGGATCTACGAGCGCTTTGCTGCCTGTCCCTCTTTCCCCCTTTTCTGCCTTTTTGTCATCTGGTATTCTTTGGCTCTTTGTCACAGCCATTGCCTACAATTGTTACATCTAATATTATTCATTGCAATCAGCCCATTGGCCAATGTTACCACCAATTGGTTGTTGCTGGCTGTTAAGAAAGCTCTCAATAAATGGTCATCTATTATTCCTCTGAGTTTGGATGACTCCATTGCGGTAGCGGCCCTTTGCTGACCAGGGGAGGCACGACTCAGGAGACGGAAAGAGATTCCGCCCTTCAAAAGGCACCGAGTGGGACGAGACGTAGATGGGAAGAGAAACGGGATGAGCAGCGCCCCTCTGCACACAGACGTCTGCTGCTGTGTCTGCACAGATCTCTTCTGCCCAGTGGAGTTTGTCCGTGAAGGCTGCAGCAAAGAAAAAGTGTCTCTGCTGGGGGGCTCTGGAGAGGCATAGAGATGGAAGACAGGAGAAATGAAAACCAAAAGCAGAAGCCCAAGGTCAAATGGTGCCAAACAGCATAACCCCAGGAACAAGAGGCTGAACCCCTTTAGCAAAAGCCTGAAGCCAAGGCCCAAAGATTTCACCCTTTCAACGAGAAGTTGCACCCCAGTGCCAAATGCTGCACCTCTTCCACCAAATCCTGCGTTAGCAGGACTGGTGGCTGTGGCTTTAGACCCCTGCCAACATTTATGGGCGGAGCAGCTTCAGGGAAGGGGACGCCGGGCGGTCAGGGGAAGGCGGCGCGGGGGCACCGCCGCCGGCCCCGTCCGTCCCCCGTCGGAACCGAGCCGTCCTCCGTCGTTGCGGCGGGGCGCCGCCGGGCTGCGAGAAGCGGCGGCTGACCGCGAGCGGCGGGACCCGGCCGGTGTCCGGGAGCGGCTCCTGGCTGAGCCGGGCAGCCCCGGAAGAGAGGGAGCGACCGCGCGGATCGAGACGCGTTCGAGCCCGGCACGGAGTCCGCAAGAGCCTTCGGCTCTCGCCGGCTCCAATCATCGGCAGCGCTGTGCTGAGCTGCTGCCCCGCAGCCGCAGTCCCCAAGTGCCGGTTTCCGTCTGTGTGTCCCCGTGCGGAGCTCCCGGAGCCGCGTGAAGCCGACGTGGAGCCGCTTCGTGTTGGCCCCGAGGAGGGAAGCCGTGAGGGGGGATGATTGTTCGGGTGGGAGCTGGTTGGGAATACGGTCATTTCTCTGTTTATTGCTCTGTATGTTCAATGATTAAATGTTTAGCGTTCGTTTTTCAGCACTTCTGTGTGCAGTCAATTCTGCAGCTCTAAAGACCCCCCCGTCCCCGTCCCCGTCCCCGTCCCCGTCCCCGTCCCCGTCCCCGGGGCGGCACAAACCGCTGTCATAGGACTGCAACCACCAGCCCCGTTCCTTCCCCCCAAATCCCTGCCCCTCCTCAACGCCGCGTGGGAAATGGTTGGGGTGGGATTCTGGGAGAGCTGGGGCAGCTCAGCCTGCGCAAGAGGAGGCTCGGGGGGATCCCGGGCACGGCCATCAGTCCCTGCAGGGAGCTGCGGAGAGGACGGAGCCGGGCTGCACCCGGCGGTGCCCAGCAGCGGGACCGGAGGCTCACGCTGCAGCACAGCAGGTTTCCCTGCATGTCACCGCTGAGCTCTGGTCAGCGCCGCTGGATGTTTTTGCCAGTGACCACAATGCGGGAGATGAGAGCATCCTTGTGAAATCCACCGGGCATCCTAAGGCACGAGGTGCTGCTGGCATCCTGAGGTTTTCCAGGGAGGGCTCAGGGCAGTAGCTGGGGGCTCTTGAAGGGACCGCGAGGCGGCAGCAGGACCCCCAACAGCGGAGACGTCGGCTCCCCAGAGCCCCGTGTATGGCTGTGAGAAGGGTGGAGGGTGTAAGAAACGTAGAATGTGCACAGGGCTTATGATTGCCATGACTCAGGCTTGACATATTCATAAATCCCTTTCCCTGTTTCCCTTTTTCCCTTTCCCTTTTTCCTCTCCCTTTTTCCTCTCCCTTTTCCTCTCCCTTTCCCTCCACAAGAGAAGACGGCTGTACTCTGAGGGCAGGCGGAGGTAGGACAAGGGTCAGGAGCAAGGGCAGAACGGTTTCTTTGTTGCTCAGTGGAAGGAAGGGCTGTGCTTAGCGCAGGCGGATTTGCCCTGGTGTCTCTTACAAGGACTGAGGGTGGGATGAGACGTGCCCTGCACTGGGCGTGCTTGCCAGTAGGCAAAGGAGAAATGCAAATGATGCCAGTCGGTCTCTGCGCTGTATTGGGGAGCCAGCCTGGGAGCAGAGCGACGTGAGAGCCCCACTGCCTTCTGCCTGTGAGCTGAACGGAAGGATTCCTGGGCTGAGATGGATCTCCATCTCTGCAGCTCCTGACCTCTTGGATTTGGTGATCTGGTGCAGGGAAGCTTTTGGCCATGATTTATCATCGCCGTAGCTAACCTGCGTGGGTTGACGTTAGATCTTGCATCCAAGCTCTGAACACAGCTTTGACTTGCCAGTGCTTTCCGTTGTCTCCACTTGTCTGGTGCCCCCCTGAAAAGTATGCCTGGTCTGGAAATCTGTTCTTATGTCCTAGCTTTTGTGCAGTAAAGGAGCTTTTGAAACGTTGCTTCTTGCAGCAGTTCAGTGTTTCGGGAGAGAGAAAAACACGGCTGGCAGAGGCTGGATTTCTGCTGTTAGTGAAGCTGAGCTGAGCTCTAAACTGACTCTTACACTGGGAACGTGAGCAAAGCCTGCAGGCACAGAGGATTAGCTTTTCCCTGCAGGCTGAGCACGTCAGAGGCAGGTCATCGCTGGGAGAGCTCGTGCTTTACAGCATCAGGCCGTACAGAGAAAGTAATTCTAAAAGCAAGCTTGCCAGTTCTTTTTGAGCTGAGTGGTTGTTGAGCAAGGAAAGATTGGAGATGCTGTTTGCTCATGGAAGGCGGAGAGGCAAAAAGCAAGGAAAGGGTGTGCTGTGCATGGCCAGCTCATCGCACCTGCACCGCTCCCCCTGCTCCAAGGAGGAGCAGCTCAGAGAGCTTGGCCTGGGCCACTGAAGGGAACACAGCAACATCTGGACCAACCCCTCCACTCCCGCCCCCTCCGCACGCCTCGCCACTTTCCAGCTTTTCATGCCAGGGTGGGGCGGAGTGGCTTTCAGCTGAGTCCAGTCACGGCACCGGCGGAACCGCCGTCCCCAGCACTGGGCCGTGTGGGCGACTGGCGGTGGTGCTGGGATGGATGGGCTGCTCTGCACTGCAGAAGGAAAGCAGCAGCCCATCCTACTCCGTTTAGACTGCAATAAAGGAAATATCTCACCGTAGCTACGAGCCAGTTGACTCAAAAGAAGCTCAGCACCTCAGCTTCCTGGAGCGTGGCATCTCATTTAAAATAATGGGGTTTGAAAGCTGAACAGTGTCTAGTCCAACAAGCTTATTCTCTTAGGCCGTGGTGAAGCTGAGGAAACCAACTCAGGAATGGGACACGGCATGTGTTGTGTCAAGCAGGTGATGCCTTTATTACAGCCGGGTGCGTGGGATCGCTCCACCAACACGCACAGCCAGAGAAGCAGGGACTGCAGATTTATAGGCGTAGCATGTACGTATCCATCACATTCCAAGGACACGGGCAGAAATTCCAAGAAATAATTCACATCTCTGGTGGTCATGAGATGAAGGCTAACAGTCATCCTCGCTGTCAATTTCCAACCTTTTAAGGGGGCTTGCCCAAACCGGCTCCCACTGATGTTACGTCACGCTGAGGCATCCGTTTTGCCATCTTATCTTCAACAAGAGGACGTCAATTCTAAACCGATTCCAGAAATCCCATCAGAGGCAACAGATGTTCCGGCAGACAGAACAAACTGTGATCTTCAAGGACCCTTGCGGCACAAACCGTTCTATAGTTCAATGATCACTAAGAAACATCCCAACCCATGCCATCCTGTGCCTCTCTGATCTTCCAGGACCCTTCCAACACAAACCAATCTACGGTTCTTTGATCATCAAGGAACTCCCAACGCTGGCCATCCCAAACAAGCCATCCATTCTGTGGTTCTTGATGATCTTCCAGGACCCTCCCAACACAAACCATCCTATGGTTCTATGATCTTCCAGGACTTTCCCAACGCATCCATGCTGTGGTTCTTAATGATCTCCAAGGACCCTCCTGTGCTGGTGATGTCACAATGCCGTGCTGAGCTCACAGAGGCGCCGGGGCGGGGCGGGGGCAGTGGGTCAGCGCTCACCCTGCCGGCCCCATTCTGCGGGTGTGCAGGTCTGCGAGCAGCTGTGCGAGCGGTGCAGCCATGCGGGCCCAGTTTGCCAGCGGAAATTTAACAGCGCTGCAGCGCGTGAAGCTGCTGCAGGAGCTGATGCAGGTGAGCTCTGGGTGGGCGGGCACAGAAGGGCCGGCGGGACGAGCTGCCGGCTGGAGGGCGCCCTGCCCGTGGCGCGGCAGCAGAGGGCCGGGCACCTCCGGCGGGATGCAGAGCTGCCGGCAGCGCCTCGGTGCCAGCGCCGCTCCTCTCTCCTCCCACAGGCTCATGAGCGGGCTGTGGAGAACCACAGAGCTGCGGCCGAGGAACAGATGATGAAGGTGAGCGGATGCAGCGGCACGGGCCGGTGTGGGTGTGCGGGCTCAGCAGTGCTGCCGTGGGGCGTGGGGTGGGAGAAGTCCCCCCGTGCGGGGCTGCAGCTGCAGCCCTGCGGGCGCCGGTCGCCCCGATGGAGGAGGTGGGAGGGGACGGCGGCACGGAGCTCCGTGGGAGCGCCGGTGCCCTGATGGCCTCTCCTCCTTGCCCGCAGGAGTGCCGGAAAGTACGGGACGAAAGAGTGGCTGCTAGGCGAGAGGAGCTGGAGCAGGTAGGGTGGAGCGGGGGCTCGTCCTCACAGCTCGGCGTCCTCACGGCTCTGGCTGTGAGGAGGACCTCGGTCCCGGCCCCTTGGGTCCACGGGTCCCAGCACAGCCATCCCACATGGCCCAGCTGTTGTCTTGCAGGAGAAGCAGCTCATCGCCCAGCTGGAAAAGCAGCTGCAGGGTGAGACTGAGGAGATTGAGGTAGTGTGGAGGGGCGAGGGGATCGGGGCTGCCCGCCCCCAGGCTGGGGACCTGGAGGAGGGCTGCAGCGGGCACGGCGCTCACGCTTTTGTCTGCCAGGTGCTGCGCCAGGAGAAACAGCGCCTGCAAGAGGAGCTGGAGGAGCTGGAGGTGGAGAGTGCCTGGTGAGTGGGACTGGGCCCTGCAGCCCACGCCTGCACCCCGGGGTCTCTGCAGCACCCGGGGCAGCAATGGGGCTGCAGCGCTGCTGGGCTTGGGGCTCGGGTTCCGTTCGGCACGTGGCGGGACGGAGCAGCCCCATCCCAGCTCTGGGGTGGGCACACACCGCTGGGGAGCCCCCGCGGTGACAGAGGCCGGCACCCTCCGACCAAGCCTTGTGCCCTACAGGCAGCAGCATCAGATGGAGCTGGAGGCAGCCCCCGTGCCTGGGGCTGTGCTGCCGGAGCTGGTGGAGGCACAGCTGGTAAGGGGCAGAGCCCACCGCACCCTCACCCCACCCACAAGGGTCTCCCCGGGGACGGGGCTCCCTGCAGCACCGGGGCTGTGCTGCTGCGCTGCCGGCTCCTGCTGTCCCGCACGAGCCCCGGCTGTGCAGCAGGGCCTGACCACCGTCCCCGCCCCGTGTTCACCTACAGGAGAAGGAGGAGCGGGCGAGGAGACGAGGGCTCGCCTTCTGGATGCAGTGAGTGTCCCCTCGTTGCCCCGTGCCCAGCCGCCAGCAGCCGGGCTCCCGGCGGGGGGCTGATGGCCTGGACCCCCACTGCAGCCGGCGGGGCTCCCAAACGGCCCCTTCGGCACTGTGTGGGGCTGTGCTGCCGTGGGGGGGGACGCCTCATTCCCGGCCCCCTTTCTCTTTTGCCCCGCAGGACGATCTGCCTCATCCTGGTCTGCCTCCAGCTGCTCCTCGTTGTTGTGCTGGGCTCTGCAGTGCTGTACGCCCAGCACTTCGACCAGGAGCTCTTCTATCGGCTCCTGCCTCGAGCGCTGCCCCGGGCAACGTACGCTTCCCTGGCGTACTTTGCGAGCAGCACCCTGCGTGTGGTCTGTGATGGGCTGCTGCCCATCTGACCGCCGGGCTCGGTAGCCCCTCCCAGCTCGGGGCTGCGCGGTGGGGCACGGGGAGAGGGCTCTGTCCCCATGGAAGGGGCCTCTCCTGTGCTCCTGCCCCCCGGGGCGCACAGGCACAGCTGTGGGGCAGTGCTGACAGGCGGCTGAGTGCCACCACTCTGGACTTCTCAGTGAGTTTCTACTGTCGTCGTGAGTCGTTGTCGGCTGAACACCACCTCCGACGACGACCCATCACACACTGGAGATCCGCACCTGACACCAGGACGTGGCTGGATCTACGAGCGCTTTGCTGCCTGTCCCTCTTTCCCCCTTTTCTGCCTTTTTGTCATCTGGTATTCTTTGGCTCTTTGTCACAGCCATTGCCTACAATTGTTACATCTAATATTATTCATTGCAATCAGCCCATTGGCCAATGTTACCACCAATTGGTTGTTGCTGGCTGTTAAGAAAGCTCTCAATAAATGGTCATCTATTATTCCTCTGAGTTTGGATGACTCCATTGCGGTAGCGGCCCTTTGCTGACCAGGGGAGGCACGACTCAGGAGACGGAAAGAGATTCCGCCCTTCAAAAGGCACCGAGTGGGACGAGAACGTAGATGGGAAGAGAAACGGGATGAGCAGCGCCCCTCTGCACACAGACGTCTGCTGCTGTGTCTGCACAGATCTCTTCTGCCCAGTGGAGTTTGTCCGTGAAGGCTGCAGCAAAGAAAAAGTGTCTCTGCTGGGGGGCTCTGGAGAGGCATAGAGATGGAAGACGGGAGAAATGAAAACCAAAAGCAGAAGCCCAAGGTCAAATGGTGCCAAACAGCATAACCCCAGGAACAAGAGGCTGAACCCCTTTAGCAAAAGCCTGAAGCCAAGGCCCAAAGATTTCACCCTTTCAACGAGAAGTTGCACCCCAGTGCCAAATGCTGCACCTCTTCCACCAAATCCTGCGTTAGCAGGACTGGTGGCTGTGGCTTTAGACCCCTGCCAACATTTATGGGCGGAGCAGCTTCAGGGAAGGGGACGCCGGGCGGTCAGGGGAAGGCGGCGCGGGGGCACCGCCGCCGGCCCCGTCCGTCCCCCGTCGGAACCGAGCCGTCCTCCGTCGTTGCGGCGGGGCGCCGCCGGGCTGCGAGAAGCGGCGGCTGACCGCGAGCGGCGGGACCCGGCCGGTGTCCGGGAGCGGCTCCTGGCTGAGCCGGGCAGCCCCGGAAGAGAGGGAGCGACCGCGCGGATCGAGACGCGTTCGAGCCCGGCACGGAGTCCGCAAGAGCCTTCGGCTCTCGCCGGCTCCAATCATCGGCAGCGCTGTGCTGAGCTGCTGCCCCGCAGCCGCAGTCCCCAAGTGCCGGTTTCCGTCTGTGTGTCCCCGTGCGGAGCTCCCGGAGCCGCGTGAAGCCGACGTGGAGCCGCTTCGTGTTGGCCCCGAGGAGGGAAGCCGTGAGGGGGGATGATTGTTCGGGTGGGAGCTGGTTGGGAATACGGTCATTTCTCTGTTTATTGCTCTGTATGTTCAATGATTAAATGTTTAGCGTTCGTTTTTCAGCACTTCTGTGTGCAGTCAATTCTGCAGCTCTAAAGACCCCCCCGTCCCCGTCCCCGTCCCCGTCCCCGGGGCGGCACAAACCGCTGTCATAGGACTGCAACCACCAGCCCCGTTCCTTCCCCCCAAATCCCTGCCCCTCCTCAACGCCGCGTGGGAAATGGTTGGGGTGGGATTCTGGGAGAGCTGGGGCAGCTCAGCCTGCGCAAGAGGAGGCTCGGGGGGATCCCGGGCACGGCCATCAGTCCCTGCAGGGAGCTGCGGAGAGGACGGAGCCGGGCTGCACCCGGCGGTGCCCAGCAGCGGGACCGGAGGCTCACGCTGCAGCACAGCAGGTTTCCCTGCATGTCACCGCTGAGCTCTGGTCAGCGCCGCTGGATGTTTTTGCCAGTGACCACAATGCGGGAGATGAGAGCATCCTTGTGAAATCCACCGGGCATCCTAAGGCACGAGGTGCTGCTGGCATCCTGAGGTTTTCCAGGGGCAGCAGGGGGAACTGGAGGGCTCAGGGCAGTAGCTGGGGGCTCTTGAAGGGACCGCGAGGCGGCAGCAGGACCCCCAACAGCGGAGACGTCGGCTCCCCAGAGCCCCGTGTATGGCTGTGAGAAGGGTGGAGGGTGTAAGAAACGTAGAATGTGCACAGGGCTTATGATTGCCATGACTCAGGCTTGACATATTCATAAATCCCTTTCCCTGTTTCCCTTTTTCCCTTTCCCTTTTTCCTCTCCCTTTTTCCTCTCCCTTTTCCTCTCCCTTTCCCTCCACAAGAGAAGACGGCTGTACTCTGAGGGCAGGCGGAGGTAGGACAAGGGTCAGGAGCAAGGGCAGAACGGTTTCTTTGTTGCTCAGTGGAAGGAAGGGCTGTGCTTAGCGCAGGCGGATTTGCCCTGGTGTCTCTTACAAGGACTGAGGGTGGGATGAGACGTGCCCTGCACTGGGCGTGCTTGCCAGTAGGCAAAGGAGAAATGCAAATGATGCCAGTCGGTCTCTGCGCTGTATTGGGGAGCCAGCCTGGGAGCAGAGCGACGTGAGAGCCCCACTGCCTTCTGCCTGTGAGCTGAACGGAAGGATTCCTGGGCTGAGATGGATCTCCATCTCTGCAGCTCCTGACCTCTTGGATTTGGTGATCTGGTGCAGGGAAGCTTTTGGCCATGATTTATCATCGCCGTAGCTAACCTGCGTGGGAAAAGTTGACGTTAGATCTTGCATCCAAGCTCTGAACACAGCTTTGACTTGCCAGTGCTTTCCGTTGTCTCCACTTGTCTGGTGCCCCCCTGAAAAGTATGCCTGGTCTGGAAATCTGTTCTTATGTCCTAGCTTTTGTGCAGTAAAGGAGCTTTTGAAACGTTGCTTCTTGCAGCAGTTCAGTGTTTCGGGAGAGAGAAAAACACGGCTGGCAGAGGCTGGATTTCTGCTGTTAGTGAAGCTGAGCTGAGCTCTAAACTGACTCTTACACTGGGAACGTGAGCAAAGCCTGCAGGCACAGAGGATTAGCTTTTCCCTGCAGGCTGAGCACGTCAGAGGCAGGTCATCGCTGGGAGAGCTCGTGCTTTACAGCATCAGGCCGTACAGAGAAAGTAATTCTAAAAGCAAGCTTGCCAGTTCTTTTTGAGCTGAGTGGTTGTTGAGCAAGGAAAGATTGGAGATGCTGTTTGCTCATGGAAGGCGGAGAGGCAAAAAGCAAGGAAAGGGTGTGCTGTGCATGGCCAGCTCATCGCACCTGCACCGCTCCCCCTGCTCCAAGGAGGAGCAGCTCAGCGAGCTTGGCCTGGGCCACTGAAGGGAACACAGCAACATCTGGACCAACCCCTCCACTCCCGCCCCCTCCGCACGCCTCGCCACTTTCCAGCTTTTCATGCCAGGGTGGGGCGGAGTGGCTTTCAGCTGAGTCCAGTCACGGCACCGGCGGAACCGCCGTCCCCAGCACTGGGCCGTGTGGGCGACTGGCGGTGGTGCTGGGATGGATGGGCTGCTCTGCACTGCAGAAGGAAAGCAGCAGCCCATCCTACTCCGTTTAGACTGCAATAAAGGAAATATCTCACCGTAGCTACGAGCCAGTTGACTCAAAAGAAGCTCAGCACCTCAGCTTCCTGGAGCGTGGCATCTCATTTAAAATAATGGGGTTTGAAAGCTGAACAGTGTCTAGTCCAACAAGCTTATTCTCTTAGGCCGTGGTGAAGCTGAGGAAACCAACTCAGGAATGGGACACGGCATGTGTTGTGTCAAGCAGGTGATGCCTTTATTACAGCCGGGTGCGTGGGATCGCTCCACCAACACGCACAGCCAGAGAAGCAGGGACTGCAGATTTATAGGCGTAGCATGTACGTATCCATCACATTCCAAGGACACGGGCAGAAATTCCAAGAAATAATTCACATCTCTGGTGGTCATGAGATGAAGGCTAATAGTCATCCTCGCTGTCAATTTCCAACCTTTTAAGGGGGCTTGCCCAAACCGGCTCCCACTGATGTTACGTCACGCTGAGGCATCCGTTTTGCCATCTTATCTTCAACAAGAGGACGTCAATTCTAAACCGATTCCAGAAATCCCATCAGAGGGAGCAGATGTTCCGGCAGACAGAACAAACTGTGATCTTCAAGGACCCTTGCGGCACAAACCGTTCTATAGTTCAATGATCACTAAGAAACATCCCAACCCATGCCATCCTGTGCCTCTCTGATCTTCCAGGACCCTTCCAACACAAACCAATCTACGGTTCTTTGATCATCAAGGAACTCCCAACGCTGGCCATCCCAAACAAGCCATCCATTCTGTGGTTCTTGATGATCTTCCAGGACCCTCCCAACACAAACCATCCTATGGTTCTATGATCTTCCAGGACTTTCCCAACGCATCCATGCTGTGGTTCTTAATGATCTCCAAGGACCCTCCTGTGCTGGTGATGTCACAATGCCGTGCTGAGCTCACAGAGGCGCCGGGGCGGGGCGGGGGCAGTGGGTCAGCGCTCACCCTGCCGGCCCCATTCTGCGGGTGTGCAGGTCTGCGAGCAGCTGTGCGAGCGGTGCAGCCATGCGGGCCCAGTTTGCCAGCGGAAATTTAACAGCGCTGCAGCGCGTGAAGCTGCTGCAGGAGCTGATGCAGGTGAGCTCTGGGTGGGCGGGCACAGAAGGGCCGGCGGGACGAGCTGCCGGCTGGAGGGCGCCCTGCCCGTGGCGCGGCAGCAGAGGGCCGGGCACCTCCGGCGGGATGCAGAGCTGCCGGCAGCGCCTCGGTGCCAGCGCCGCTCCTCTCTCCTCCCACAGGCTCATGAGCGGGCTGTGGAGAACCACAGAGCTGCGGCCGAGGAACAGATGATGAAGGTGAGCGGATGCAGCGGCACGGGCCGGTGTGGGTGTGCGGGCTCAGCAGTGCTGCCGTGGGGCGTGGGGTGGGAGAAGTCCCCCCGTGCGGGGCTGCAGCTGCAGCCCTGCGGGCGCCGGTCGCCCCGATGGAGGAGGTGGGAGGGGACGGCGGCACGGAGCTCCGTGGGAGCGCCGGTGCCCTGATGGCCTCTCCTCCTTGCCCGCAGGAGTGCCGGAAAGTACGGGACGAAAGAGTGGCTGCTAGGCGAGAGGAGCTGGAGCAGGTAGGGTGGAGCGGGGGCTCGTCCTCACAGCTCGGCGTCCTCACGGCTCTGGCTGTGAGGAGGACCTCGGTCCCGGCCCCTTGGGTCCACGGGTCCCAGCACAGCCATCCCACATGGCCCAGCTGTTGTCTTGCAGGAGAAGCAGCTCGTCGCCCAGCTGGAAAAGCAGCTGCAGGGTGAGACTGAGGAGATTGAGGTAGTGTGGAGGGGCGAGGGGATCGGGGCTGCCCGCCCCCAGGCTGGGGACCTGGAGGAGGGCTGCAGCGGGCACGGCGCTCACGCTTTTGTCTGCCAGGTGCTGCGCCAGGAGAAACAGCGCCTGCAAGAGGAGCTGGAGGAGCTGGAGGTGGAGAGTGCCTGGTGAGTGGGACTGGGCCCTGCAGCCCACGCCTGCACCCCGGGGTCTCTGCAGCACCCGGGGCAGCAATGGGGCTGCAGCGCTGCTGGGCTTGGGGCTCGGGTTCCGTTCGGCACGTGGCGGGACGGAGCAGCCCCATCCCAGCTCTGGGGTGGGCACACACCGCTGGGGAGCCCCCGCGGTGACAGAGGCCGGCACCCTCCGACCAAGCCTTGTGCCCTACAGGCAGCAGCATCAGATGGAGCTGGAGGCAGCCCCCGTGCCTGGGGCTGTGCTGCCGGAGCTGGTGGAGGCACAGCTGGTAAGGGGCAGAGCCCACCGCACCCTCACCCCACCCACAAGGGTCTCCCCGGGGACGGGGCTCCCTGCAGCACCGGGGCTGTGCTGCTGCGCTGCCGGCTCCTGCTGTCCCGCACGAGCCCCGGCTGTGCAGCAGGGCCTGACCACCGTCCCCGCCCCGTGTTCACCTACAGGAGAAGGAGGAGCGGGCGAGGAGACGAGGGCTCGCCTTCTGGATGCAGTGAGTGTCCCCTCGTTGCCCCGTGCCCAGCCGCCAGCAGCCGGGCTCCCGGCGGGGGGCTGATGGCCTGGACCCCCACTGCAGCCGGCGGGGCTCCCAAACGGCCCCTTCGGCACTGTGTGGGGCTGTGCTGCCGTGGGGGGGGACGCCTCATTCCCGGCCCCCTTTCTCTTTTGCCCCGCAGGACGATCTGCCTCATCCTGGTCTGCCTCCAGCTGCTCCTCGTTGTTGTGCTGGGCTCTGCAGTGCTGTACGCCCAGCACTTCGACCAGGAGCTCTTCTATCGGCTCCTGCCTCGAGCGCTGCCCCGGGCAACGTACGCTTCCCTGGCGTACTTTGCGAGCAGCACCCTGCGTGTGGTCTGTGATGGGCTGCTGCCCATCTGACCGCCGGGCTCGGTAGCCCCTCCCAGCTCGGGGCTGCGCGGTGGGGCACGGGGAGAGGGCTCTGTCCCCATGGAAGGGGCCTCTCCTGTGCTCCTGCCCCCCGGGGCGCACAGGCACAGCTGTGGGGCAGTGCTGACAGGCGGCTGAGTGCCACCACTCTGGACTTCTCAGTGAGTTTCTACTGTCGTCGTGAGTCGTTGTCGGCTGAACACCACCTCCGACGACGACCCATCACACACTGGAGATCCGCACCTGACACCAGGACGTGGCTGGATCTACGAGCGCTTTGCTGCCTGTCCCTCTTTCCCCCTTTTCTGCCTTTTTGTCATCTGGTATTCTTTGGCTCTTTGTCACAGCCATTGCCTACAATTGTTACATCTAATATTATTCATTGCAATCAGCCCATTGGCCAATGTTACCACCAATTGGTTGTTGCTGGCTGTTAAGAAAGCTCTCAATAAATGGTCATCTATTATTCCTCTGAGTTTGGATGACTCCATTGCGGTAGCGGCCCTTTGCTGACCAGGGGAGGCACGACTCAGGAGACGGAAAGAGATTCCGCCCTTCAAAAGGCACCGAGTGGGACGAGAACGTAGATGGGAAGAGAAACGGGATGAGCAGCGCCCCTCTGCACACAGACGTCTGCTGCTGTGTCTGCACAGATCTCTTCTGCCCAGTGGAGTTTGTCCGTGAAGGCTGCAGCAAAGAAAAAGTGTCTCTGCTGGGGGGCTCTGGAGAGGCATAGAGATGGAAGACAGGAGAAATGAAAACCAAAAGCAGAAGCCCAAGGTCAAATGGTGCCAAACAGCATAACCCCAGGAACAAGAGGCTGAACCCCTTTAGCAAAAGCCTGAAGCCAAGGCCCAAAGATTTCACCCTTTCAACGAGAAGTTGCACCCCAGTGCCAAATGCTGCACCTCTTCCACCAAATCCTGCGTTAGCAGGACTGGTGGCTGTGGCTTTAGACCCCTGCCAACATTTATGGGCGGAGCAGCTTCAGGGAAGGGGACGCCGGGCGGTCAGGGGAAGGCGGCGCGGGGGCACCGCCGCCGGCCCCGTCCGTCCCCCGTCGGAACCGAGCCGTCCTCCGTCGTTGCGGCGGGGCGCCGCCGGGCTGCGAGAAGCGGCGGCTGACCGCGAGCGGCGGGACCCGGCCGGTGTCCGGGAGCGGCTCCTGGCTGAGCCGGGCAGCCCCGGAAGAGAGGGAGCGACCGCGCGGATCGAGACGCGTTCGAGCCCGGCACGGAGTCCGCAAGAGCCTTCGGCTCTCGCCGGCTCCAATCATCGGCAGCGCTGTGCTGAGCTGCTGCCCCGCAGCCGCAGTCCCCAAGTGCCGGTTTCCGTCTGTGTGTCCCCGTGCGGAGCTCCCGGAGCCGCGTGAAGCCGACGTGGGGCCGCTTCGTGTTGGCCCCGAGGAGGGAAGCCGTGAGGGGGGATGATTGTTCGGGTGGGAGCTGGTTGGGAATACGGTCATTTCTCTGTTTATTGCTCTGTATGTTCAATGATTAAATGTTTAGCGTTCGTTTTTCAGCACTTCTGTGTGCAGTCAATTCTGCAGCTCTAAAGACCCCCCCGTCCCCGTCCCCGTCCCCGTCCCCGTCCCCGTCCCCGTCCCCGGGGCGGCACAAACCGCTGTCATAGGACTGCAACCACCAGCCCCGTTCCTTCCCCCCAAATCCCTGCCCCTCCTCAACGCCGCGTGGGAAATGGTTGGGGTGGGATTCTGGGAGAGCTGGGGCAGCTCAGCCTGCGCAAGAGGAGGCTCGGGGGGATCCCGGGCACGGCCATCAGTCCCTGCAGGGAGCTGCGGAGAGGACGGAGCCGGGCTGCACCCGGCGGTGCCCAGCAGCGGGACCGGAGGCTCACGCTGCAGCACAGCAGGTTTCCCTGCATGTCACCGCTGAGCTCTGGTCAGCGCCGCTGGATGTTTTTGCCAGTGACCACAATGCGGGAGATGAGAGCATCCTTGTGAAATCCACCGGGCATCCTAAGGCACGAGGTGCTGCTGGCATCCTGAGGTTTTCCAGGGGCAGCAGGGGGAACTGGAGGGCTCAGGGCAGTAGCTGGGGGCTCTTGAAGGGACCGCGAGGCGGCAGCAGGACCCCCAACAGCGGAGACGTCGGCTCCCCAGAGCCCCGTGTATGGCTGTGAGAAGGGTGGAGGGTGTAAGAAACGTAGAATGTGCACAGGGCTTATGATTGCCATGACTCAGGCTTGACATATTCATAAATCCCTTTCCCTGTTTCCCTTTTTCCCTTTCCCTTTTTCCTCTCCCTTTTTCCTCTCCCTTTCCCTCCACAAGAGAAGACGGCTGTACTCTGAGGGCAGGCGGAGGTAGGACAAGGGTCAGGAGCAAGGGCAGAACGGTTTCTTTGTTGCTCAGTGGAAGGAAGGGCTGTGCTTAGCGCAGGCGGATTTGCCCTGGTGTCTCTTACAAGGACTGAGGGTGGGATGAGACGTGCCCTGCACTGGGCGTGCTTGCCAGTAGGCAAAGGAGAAATGCAAATGATGCCAGTCGGTCTCTGCGCTGTATTGGGGAGCCAGCCTGGGAGCAGAGCGACGTGAGAGCCCCACTGCCTTCTGCCTGTGAGCTGAACGGAAGGATTCCTGGGCTGAGATGGATCTCCATCTCTGCAGCTCCTGACCTCTTGGATTTGGTGATCTGGTGCAGGGAAGCTTTTGGCCATGATTTATCATCGCCGTAGCTAACCTGCATGGGAAAAGTTGACGTTAGATCTTGCATCCAAGCTCTGAACACAGCTTTGACTTGCCAGTGCTTTCCGTTGTCTCCACTTGTCTGGTGCCCCCCTGAAAAGTATGCCTGGTCTGGAAATCTGTTCTTATGTCCTAGCTTTTGTGCAGTAAAGGAGCTTTTGAAACGTTGCTTCTTGCAGCAGTTCAGTGTTTCGGGAGAGAGAAAAACACGGCTGGCAGAGGCTGGATTTCTGCTGTTAGTGAAGCTGAGCTGAGCTCTAAACTGACTCTTACACTGGGAACGTGAGCAAAGCCTGCAGGCACAGAGGATTAGCTTTTCCCTGCAGGCTGAGCACGTCAGAGGCAGGTCATCGCTGGGAGAGCTCGTGCTTTACAGCATCAGGCCGTACAGAGAAAGTAATTCTAAAAGCAAGCTTGCCAGTTCTTTTTGAGCTGAGTGGTTGTTGAGCAAGGAAAGATTGGAGATGCTGTTTGCTCATGGAAGGCGGAGAGGCAAAAAGCAAGGAAAGGGTGTGCTGTGCATGGCCAGCTCATCGCACCTGCACCGCTCCCCCTGCTCCAAGGAGGAGCAGCTCAGCGAGCTTGGCCTGGGCCACTGAAGGGAACACAGCAACATCTGGACCAACCCCTCCACTCCCGCCCCCTCCGCACGCCTCGCCACTTTCCAGCTTTTCATGCCAGGGTGGGGCGGAGTGGCTTTCAGCTGAGTCCAGTCACGGCACCGGCGGAACCGCCGTCCCCAGCACTGGGCCGTGTGGGCGACTGGCGGTGGTGCTGGGATGGATGGGCTGCTCTGCACTGCAGAAGGAAAGCAGCAGCCCATCCTACTCCGTTTAGACTGCAATAAAGGAAATATCTCACCGTAGCTACGAGCCAGTTGACTCAAAAGAAGCTCAGCACCTCAGCTTCCTGGAGCGTGGCATCTCATTTAAAATAATGGGGTTTGAAAGCTGAACAGTGTCTAGTCCAACAAGCTTATTCTCTTAGGCCGTGGTGAAGCTGAGGAAACCAACTCAGGAATGGGACACGGCATGTGTTGTGTCAAGCAGGTGATGCCTTTATTACAGCCGGGTGCGTGGGATCGCTCCACCAACACGCACAGCCAGAGAAGCAGGGACTGCAGATTTATAGGCGTAGCATGTACGTATCCATCACATTCCAAGGACACGGGCAGAAATTCCAAGAAATAATTCACATCTCTGGTGGTCATGAGATGAAGGCTAACAGTCATCCTCGCTGTCAATTTCCAACCTTTTAAGGGGGCTTGCCCAAACCGGCTCCCACTGATGTTACGTCACGCTGAGGCATCCGTTTTGCCATCTTATCTTCAACAAGAGGACGTCAATTCTAAACCGATTCCAGAAATCCCATCAGAGGCAACAGATGTTCCGGCAGACAGAACAAACTGTGATCTTCAAGGACCCTTGCGGCACAAACCGTTCTATAGTTCAATGATCACTAAGAAACATCCCAACCCATGCCATCCTGTGCCTCTCTGATCTTCCAGGACCCTTCCAACACAAACCAATCTACGGTTCTTTGATCATCAAGGAACTCCCAACGCTGGCCATCCCAAACAAGCCATCCATTCTGTGGTTCTTGATGATCTTCCAGGACCCTCCCAACACAAACCATCCTATGGTTCTATGATCTTCCAGGACTTTCCCAACGCATCCATGCTGTGGTTCTTAATGATCTCCAAGGACCCTCCTGTGCTGGTGATGTCACAATGCCGTGCTGAGCTCACAGAGGCGCCGGGGCGGGGCGGGGGCAGTGGGTCAGCGCTCACCCTGCCGGCCCCATTCTGCGGGTGTGCAGGTCTGCGAGCAGCTGTGCGAGCGGTGCAGCCATGCGGGCCCAGTTTGCCAGCGGAAATTTAACAGCGCTGCAGCGCGTGAAGCTGCTGCAGGAGCTGATGCAGGTGAGCTCTGGGTGGGCGGGCACAGAAGGGCCGGCGGGACGAGCTGCCGGCTGGAGGGCGCCCTGCCCGTGGCGCGGCAGCAGAGGGCCGGGCACCTCCGGCGGGATGCAGAGCTGCCGGCAGCGCCTCGGTGCCAGCGCCGCTCCTCTCTCCTCCCACAGGCTCATGAGCGGGCTGTGGAGAACCACAGAGCTGCGGCCGAGGAACAGATGATGAAGGTGAGCGGATGCAGCGGCACGGGCCGGTGTGGGTGTGCGGGCTCAGCAGTGCTGCCGTGGGGCGTGGGGTGGGAGAAGTCCCCCCATGCGGGGCTGCAGCTGCAGCCCTGCGGGCGCCGGTCGCCCCGATGGAGGAGGTGGGAGGGGACGGCGGCACGGAGCTCCGTGGGAGCGCCGGTGCCCTGATGGCCTCTCCTCCTTGCCCGCAGGAGTGCCGGAAAGTACGGGACGAAAGAGTGGCTGCTAGGCGAGAGGAGCTGGAGCAGGTAGGGTGGAGCGGGGGCTCGTCCTCACAGCTCGGCGTCCTCACGGCTCTGGCTGTGAGGAGGACCTCGGTCCCGGCCCCTTGGGTCCACGGGTCCCAGCACAGCCATCCCACATGGCCCAGCTGTTGTCTTGCAGGAGAAGCAGCTCATCGCCCAGCTGGAAAAGCAGCTGCAGGGTGAGACTGAGGAGATTGAGGTAGTGTGGAGGGGCGAGGGGATCGGGGCTGCCCGCCCCCAGGCTGGGGACCTGGAGGAGGGCTGCAGCGGGCACGGCGCTCACGCTTTTGTCTGCCAGGTGCTGCGCCAGGAGAAACAGCGCCTGCAAGAGGAGCTGGAGGAGCTGGAGGTGGAGAGTGCCTGGTGAGTGGGACTGGGCCCTGCAGCCCACGCCTGCACCCCGGGGTCTCTGCAGCACCCGGGGCAGCAATGGGGCTGCAGCGCTGCTGGGCTTGGGGCTCGGGTTCCGTTCGGCACGTGGCGGGACGGAGCAGCCCCATCCCAGCTCTGGGGTGGGCACACACCGCTGGGGAGCCCCCGCGGTGACAGAGGCCGGCACCCTCCGACCAAGCCTTGTGCCCTACAGGCAGCAGCATCAGATGGAGCTGGAGGCAGCCCCCGTGCCTGGGGCTGTGCTGCCGGAGCTGGTGGAGGCACAGCTGGTAAGGGGCAGAGCCCACCGCACCCTCACCCCACCCACAAGGGTCTCCCCGGGGACGGGGCTCCCTGCAGCACCGGGGCTGTGCTGCTGCGCTGCCGGCTCCTGCTGTCCCGCACGAGCCCCGGCTGTGCAGCAGGGCCTGACCACCGTCCCCGCCCCGTGTTCACCTACAGGAGAAGGAGGAGCGGGCGAGGAGACGAGGGCTCGCCTTCTGGATGCAGTGAGTGTCCCCTCGTTGCCCCGTGCCCAGCCGCCAGCAGCCGGGCTCCCGGCGGGGGGCTGATGGCCTGGACCCCCACTGCAGCCGGCGGGGCTCCCAAACGGCCCCTTCGGCACTGTGTGGGGCTGTGCTGCCGTGGGGGGGGACGCCTCATTCCCGGCCCCCTTTCTCTTTTGCCCCGCAGGACGATCTGCCTCATCCTGGTCTGCCTCCAGCTGCTCCTCGTTGTTGTGCTGGGCTCTGCAGTGCTGTACGCCCAGCACTTCGACCAGGAGCTCTTCTATCGGCTCCTGCCTCGAGCGCTGCCCCGGGCAACGTACGCTTCCCTGGCGTACTTTGCGAGCAGCACCCTGCGTGTGGTCTGTGATGGGCTGCTGCCCATCTGACCGCCGGGCTCGGTAGCCCCTCCCAGCTCGGGGCTGCGCGGTGGGGCACGGGGAGAGGGCTCTGTCCCCATGGAAGGGGCCTCTCCTGTGCTCCTGCCCCCCGGGGCGCACAGGCACAGCTGTGGGGCAGTGCTGACAGGCGGCTGAGTGCCACCACTCTGGACTTCTCAGTGAGTTTCTACTGTCGTCGTGAGTCGTTGTCGGCTGAACACCACCTCCGACGACGACCCATCACACACTGGAGATCCGCACCTGACACCAGGACGTGGCTGGATCTACGAGCGCTTTGCTGCCTGTCCCTCTTTCCCCCTTTTCTGCCTTTTTGTCATCTGGTATTCTTTGGCTCTTTGTCACAGCCATTGCCTACAATTGTTACATCTAATATTATTCATTGCAATCAGCCCATTGGCCAATGTTACCACCAATTGGTTGTTGCTGGCTGTTAAGAAAGCTCTCAATAAATGGTCATCTATTATTCCTCTGAGTTTGGATGACTCCATTGCGGTAGCGGCCCTTTGCTGACCAGGGGAGGCACGACTCAGGAGACGGAAAGAGATTCCGCCCTTCAAAAGGCACCGAGTGGGACGAGAACGTAGATGGGAAGAGAAACGGGATGAGCAGCGCCCCTCTGCACACTGTGCGTCTGCTGCTGTGTCTGCACAGATCTCTTCTGCCCAGTGGAGTTTGTCCGTGAAGGCTGCAGCAAAGAAAAAGTGTCTCTGCTGGGGGGCTCTGGAGAGGCATAGAGATGGAAGACGGGAGAAATGAAAACCAAAAGCAGAAGCCCAAGGTCAAATGGTGCCAAACAGCATAACCCCAGGAACAAGAGGCTGAACCCCTTTAGCAAAAGCCTGAAGCCAAGGCCCAAAGATTTCACCCTTTCAACGAGAAGTTGCACCCCAGTGCCAAATGCTGCACCTCTTCCACCAAATCCTGCGTTAGCAGGACTGGTGGCTGTGGCTTTAGACCCCTGCCAACATTTATGGGCGGAGCAGCTTCAGGGAAGGGGACGCCGGGCGGTCAGGGGAAGGCGGCGCGGGGGCACCGCCGCCGGCCCCGTCCGTCCCCCGTCGGAACCGAGCCGTCCTCCGTCGTTGGGCGGAGCAGCTTCAGGGAAGGGGAAGAACTGAAGGGAGGCAGTGAGGTGGGGGGTGGAGAAGGACTGCAGGGATCAGAATGGGGGAACTGGAGGGAGGAGGGTGCTCCAGTAGTCAGATGGGAGGGGGACCACAGAGCAGGGTGTGACCCTGGGAGTCAGAAAGACGGACTGGGGGGGTTGCTGCTGAACCACTGGGGGGGACACAGGGCACCTCCTACTGCCATGCAGAAGTCCTGAGCGATACAGAAGCTCCACTGGGCCAAAGCAGAGCAGCATGTGGCCCCAGCTCCCTTAAGCACAGTCCCCTCCTTGGTGCCTCCCCCCCAAACACCCACCTGTAGAAGCTGAGGCAGCACACACTCCCCATCTGAACTGCTGCATCCAGGTCTAGGGCCCTCAGTACAAGGAAGACAGGAGAAGGTCCAGAGAAGAAACACAAAGATGATCAGGGGGCTGCAGCACCTCCCCTACAAAGACAGGCTGAGGGAGCTGGGCTTGTTCAGCTTGGAAAAAAGAAGGCTGTGGGGTGGCCTCACTGCAGCCTTTCAGTACCTAAAGGGAGCCTACAAACAGGAGGGGAGTCAACTCTTTGAAAGGGTAGATAACTGCAGGACAAGGGGAAATGGCTTGAAGTTGAGGCAGGGAAGATTTAGGTTGGATGTCAGGGGGAAATTCTTTCCTATGAGAGTGGTGAGGTGCTGGAACAGCTGCCCAGAGAGGCTGTGGATGCCCCATCCATCCCTGGAGGTGTTCAAGGCCAGGTTGGATGGGGCCCTGGGCAGCCTGGACTGGCAATAAACGTGGAGGTTGGTGGCCCTGCCTCTGTTGGGAAGGTGACAGAGATGGTATTTGAGATCCATTCCAACCTGGGCAATTCTGTGTGATTCTGTGATTCTGTCCTGGTTCTGTCAGCGCTCCATGCCATCCTGCAGGCTGCACAGCGCAGTGCTGTGGAGCTGTGCTTCCCGGCCATGAGCTCTCCAGCACTCTCATGTGATTTCCGCCTCTCCCAGGAATCTCCTGTTCCCAGGAACCTCCGCTGCTCCCTTACACACACATCTGTGTGCACAATACGTGAGCAGAACCACACACCCACGTGCAAGGACTTCCCTGCACACATAGCTGTGCATTCACACACCTGCAAGCACATCCTTGCACAGCCCTGTGTGCACGTTCCATCCACGTGCACGCAAATGTGAGCAAAACCACACAGCCATGTGCAAAGACTTGCAGTTGCTGCAACAACCCTGAGAAATGGACAAAGAACTCTGACAGCAACGCAGCACGGGGAGGAAGGAATGGATCATGGTGCAGAAGAAGGATGGAGAACATCAGCGGTAGGATTCCCCTTTTGCACGGTCACCCACCGCTACGGGACTCTGCAACAAGAAGCTGCACCCTGCCGTGGTCAGCACAGCTGTGTGTGTCAGCTGTGTGCTGCTGGAAGCCATCTGACTTGATACGATTTGGAGAGTGGCAGAGGAAATATTCTAACGTCTGCAGGGACAGCACAAGGTAGGGTCAGTGACAGAGTGTTGTTGCTCAGCAGACAGATGCTGAGCAGAGCACAGCAGGGCCAGGACATTCTGACCAGGGTCAGGTGAAGACTGCACACGAGATAAGGCACAGGTGCAGGACAGAGCCTGAGACACAGCAAGTGCAACCACTGTAAGAAATCCTGCCTGCCTGTCTGCATAGAAAAGCACACAAAAGGAACCCAAAAGGAACAGGTTGGCCGTTGACCTCATCTGGAAAAACAGCACAGCGGATGCGTGGCGTAGACTGTGAGCCTGCAGTGCCCAGCCAAGAGAGAAAAGGAGAGCAGGGCCTGCCAGCGAGCAGAGCTACAGGAAAAGCAGCAGCTCACTGAGCAGCTGCACGTTTTGTCCCTCAGCACGAGGAGGGAGAGGGCAGTAATGCCATAGCAATAACGATGAACTTTGCTGCTGCACCGAGAACTGTGCCTGAGGGAACAGCAGTGATCAGAGCGTTTCTCGCACACCCCACGGGCACTGGGGGGATCTGCTGGGATGGGGGGAAGCCCTACAACGTTGTGGGACAGCTAAAGGAGGACCCCAAAGGGGCACTTTGGGGCAGCTATGGGGCAGAGCCACATCTAGGAGCTGCCTTTACCCAACATACTGCTGGTGGTGGAACTGCTGCTGGCTGCAGGCAGTGATGGGGTTGTTCTGGGTGCTCTAGGATGGCTCTGGGGCTGCTATGAGGCAGCTGTGGGACACACCCACAGCTCAGTGGGGCTAACGTACCCCCACACGGAGCTGGTGGTGAATCTGCTCCATAGCCCCCCATTGCCCTTTTGACCCCCATCTTGCCCAGCAAGACGTGGGCAAGGTGAGGGTCAGGGGACCCTCAGAGTTATAGGCAGCTGATCTACAGCAGCCCCAGAGCCACCCTATAGTGTCCCCTGAACGACCCAAGAACAGACCCATCACTGTCCACAGCCTCATCTGGGGTTATGATGCTCACAGGGTTATGGGTCATGTGGAGCCCTGGGGTCACACTGAGTTCTATGAGGTTATGGGGTCACATGGGGCTATGGATCAGGGCTTCACTTTTGGGCCACAGGGAACCCCAACCCCCTCTCAGGAGGAAATCAATAAATGCACTCCAACACCACCCCACATGCCCCCTTCTCACCCCAAACCCCTCCCCACGTGCCCCCACACCCCCTACACCCCCACACTACCCCATGTCCCTGCTCCCACAAGTCCCACCTTTCCCTCATGCTTTGCCTTCTCCTGCGCAGCATCCTGCTCCTGCAGCCTGTGGCCCGTATCCCCATATTCCCCCATGCTCCTGTGCCTCCATATCCCCAATGCCCCCCACATCACTTTCACCCACATCTGTGTCCTACACCTGCTTCAGCTCCGCAGCAGTCACCCCAGCCCCAGCACCGTATGGTTGTATGGGATCTGAAAGGAAAAGGGGGTGAGGAGGTGACCTGGAATTGATGACAGGGGTCCTGTCAGGGACTGTGGGTGTCTGTGAGGTCGCTAAGGAGCCCTTGAGGTGGTAAGGGAGGTCTGAGAGAGGAAATAAGGGGGTTCAGTGGGAGTCCAGTGGGGAATGTGGGGTGCTGCTGTGGAGGTCTGTGTGGTTTTTGGCCAGCTATGGGGGAGGAGTACCAGGTCTGAGGAGGCCATTAAGGAGCTGTGGGGTGCCTATGGGGTCTTGCTGAGGAAATACTGAGGGAGCTATTGGGGCTCTGAGGTAATTATGGGTGGGCTGTCATGGGAAGGTAAAGGGTTACCTTGGGGAAAGCAAGGAGCAGCCTGGGCGATAGAAGGGACATGTACAGGAATGCAAGGGGAATCCGGGCTGCGGCAAGGGGACAGCAAGGGGAAGAACAGGGGAATGTCCCAGGAACTGACTTCTTCTTTCAAATCCACATCTTCTGCTTCCTGACCTAGCTGCAAAGCTGCCAGAGGAGCTGCAGTACTGCTGCCCGTCTCCTGCCTGTGTCACAAAGAGCTGCACGTAAGTGGGGTGCAACTGTCATTAAAAAGCCAACTCCATAATTGCAGTCACAAAACCATCGCCTTCAGGATCTGCAATTGAGCACAAGAACTTCTTTAGGTGAGGTGATGGAGCACTGGAACAGGTTGCCCAGGGGGGCTGTGGAGTCTCCTTCTCTGGAGATGTTCAAGACCTGCCTGGATGCCTACCTGTGCGACCTGGTGTAGGGAACTGCTTTGGCAAGGGTTTGGACTCGATGATCTCTGGAGGTCCCTTCCAACCCCTGCAATTCTGTGATATCCAATAAAAGAGACAGAAAGAAAAAGCTACAAGGTAAGAGTTCTTTTTTTTCTTCTAGTCAGCACACCACAGCTAAATCTTCCATACTATGACTTTTTTCTTGATAGCGATGATCCCGTAATCTCACGCCTTTAGCACAGTGCTTTCTGTTGAGATTCCCACCAGTGTCAAAGTATTAGTGCCACTTTTCTGCGTGTCTCTTTTGTTGTCTGTATTTTCTGGAATGCGGGGATTTCTTTTAGTGGCCTGCAAACACTGTCCAGATAACCAAGCAGGGCAGGAAAAGGCAGGGACAAGAGTCAGGGGCAAGAGGGTAATCCCAGGAAATCCTGTGTTGAAATCACTCAGTCCCATGAAGGAGCACAATCCACACAAATCAAATTCAGAGCAACCCAGCTCCTTTGGGGCAGAAAGGAAGGATGCCTGTATATTTCAACTGTACTAAGTCTGTAAGTACTATAAGCAAACTGAGTAACTCCATCTTGCAAACAACAAAGGAAGTGCAGGCTCCTGGTGACAAAGATCCACAAGGACCTGAAGACATGAACATGCTTAATACAAGATGAATCTCATATGTGGGGTGTGGAGAAATCTTATATAGTCAGAAGGATTACTAAATGCAAAGATGACTGGATTTGTACCCATCCTCTTTAGTGAGAAGGCCAACTCCCCATGCTTTCGTTTTAGTTTAGATTTTTCAAGGGATTTAGGAAATTGAAGGCTCGATACCCTCAGGTGTCTGTAGGAACCTGCAGGATGTGTATGTGCAGGAGCAAGCCCCAGGAATTGCAAGTAGCAGTTCATTGTATGCAAAGTATGGGCAGTGCTGTGACCCGAGCACGCCCAGCTGTGCTATGGTAGGTCTGACACTGCTGTCAGCCCCTCAGATGCTTTGCGGGGACATCTCTCAGAATATAATGCAGAAAGATAATTTATCTGGGGACAGCATGGTGAGGTCTGTGCCATGAACAAGGAAGATGCAGCACTGCAGACAGACTTTATGGAGCTGCTGCCCAGGAGATCCAGAGGCTCCAAGTTGTGCCCATGCATGTGCCGTTTTAAGAGATGTGAGATGTTCACTTTCATCCTCTCCTCCCTCTCCCAAGAGCACTACTATATCCACACACATGCCCATGTGTGTGCCTGCACCACAAGTCCTGGCAACAGGAAATTATTTCATGTTTCCACACAATAACTGCACTGTTGTAGTTCAGCTTGTGCCAAGTACCAGCTTCAAAACACAGCTCCTCAGCTCCCTTTGAATCACTGTGCACAGTTAGTGCACAAAAGCAAGTTCTCTACAAATTCACAACCTGTCTCTGCATGCAGCAATGACACTGCACCAGCACAATGTGACAACGAGCGCTCTCTACCACACACAATTCAATGCAGGTTGCAAATGCATGTCTACTCTGCATGCACTTTTTTTTTTAGCACCCAAGAAAGGTCAGCAGAACCATGCAAAGAGCTTTAAAGAGAGGGACACTTCACAGCGATTTCCCATTAATACTCAGTATGAATTGCTAAGGTAGATGCTCAGAAGTGCTGAGATGTATCATGAAAAGAATTGCTATGCTGAGACCAGGAAAATGCCAAACACGGGAATCAATTCTCAATGGAATTTGCCAACGCAATCCGTCTCCCACAAATAATGATTTCATTCAGACTATTTAAACATGGTAACCTATTATGCAGCATTTTATCAAGTCACTATCCCTGTACTAGCAGATGGGGAGTCTATAGTACGAAGCAGCAGATTCACTTGCCCAGAGCACTGTGATACCGCAGTAGCAGGGCAGTGAGAGGTGTCAGTGCTGGGGGTGGATCTGCCCCCAGCCCTGCTCCCAGCAGCCTCACCACCAGCACTGACTGCAGTCCTGCACATGGATTTCCTCTGCTTGAATCCCTGCTGTGCTCATGCATGCTCCATGCAGTTGTCAGGCACACACATGCATGCTTGTGCCCCTGGCTCATATTGTGGAGCTCTGCACAGACTGGGGCAGACAGCATCCTTCTGAGGGCTGAGATAGAAGGGAAGAGGAAAAATCCCACACATGACACAGAGAATTATCACACCAAAGTTTTATGAGGCTCTGTTACTAAACACAGTGTGACATGGGCTGTGAAACGATGCTGGGGGAGAAAACAAGGCATTTACCTGGTCTGAACAAGGTAGACAAGTTCCTTGAATCTACAGCCATTACTCATCATTTCATCCTGTTCTTCCAGAAGCAAAAGCTGCACCAAGGGAGCAGGCAGAGGGTGGGGAGAAGAGAGAGAAAGAGCTGGTCAGTGAGCAGGGCTAAGCCAGACATAGAATAACGCACACAGCAAAACAGCCACATCAACTTGCTCCAAGACATGCTAAGTCTCAGGGAATTGAGGAGCAGAGTCATCAGATAGAAAGTATTTCTGAATAAAGATGCAAATCAAACTGAGTGATTGTCTCTCTTCCAGCAGCCAGTCCAATGCTTACCACGAGACAAAGAGAGAACAGTATACACAGGGAGATCTATTGGCTTTATCTTACGGTGTAACTGCCCTTATGACAAAATTCCTTTGAAATTCATTTATGCTTATTAATTTACATACCCTGTTCCCATACAATTTTGCCAAAAAGAACAGTCCGTGCTAGCCAAGACTTTATTGATAACATTTACAGGCAGGACTAGCTTAGAAATGCTGCTAGTTCCTGTGGTCCTCTCACTGTCTGAGAAAAAGCAGCCCACGTCCAGTAAGCTAGCAGCTAAGACAGTGATTACAGGAGTCCCCTGGAGAGGATATCTTATTGGCCATCCCTCTTGTAGAGATAAAAAACACCAGAGGGGAAGCTAGTCACAATAGAACACATATGGAAGTCTTACACAAAAACTATTACAAATAGCTTTATAATGCTATGTGTGTGCAGAAGAGGGGTCAACAGCAGTGAAACAAAAGCTCTCTGCTGTTGTTTCCACAGTGGCCTTAGAAGCTCCTGCTCTCCCTCCAAGAATAACCCTTCCATCAAGCTCTGGTAGATCTGAGCTTGGAGCAAAGCGACAGGCACTCTATCATCTCTTTTGTTTGTCTGGAGCTCCACATGTGCTGAGGGAGCTGGCAGAGGTCATTGCCGAACCTCTCTCCATCATCTTTGAGAGGTCTTGGAGGACGAGGGAGGTCCCTGAAGACTGGAGGATAGCCAATGTCACTCCGGTCTTCAAAAAGGGCAAGAAGGAAGACCTGGGTAATTATAGGCCTGTCAGCCTCACCTCTGTCCCTGGAAAGGTGATGGAACAGCTTGTGCTGGATGTCATCTCCAGACAACTGGGAGAAAAGGAGGTTATCAGGAGCAGTCAGCATGGATTCACCAGGGGGAGGTCGTGCTCAACCAACCTGGTGCCCTTCTGTGATGCTGTCACATGCTGGGTGGATGGGGCGAGAGCAGTGGATGTAGTCTACCTTGATTTCAGCAAGGCTTTTGATACTGTCTCCCACGACATCCTTATAACAAAGCTGAGGAAGTGTAGGATAGATGAGTGGACAGTGAGGTGGGTTGAAAACTGGCTGACTGGCAGAGCGCAGAGGGTTGTTATTGGCGGTACAGAGTCTGGTTGGAGGCCTGTAACCAGCAATGTTCGTCAGGGCCAGTGCTGGGTCCGGTCTTGTTCAACATCTTCATCAATGACCTTGATGAGGGGATGGTGGCCACCCGCAGCAACTTTGCATATGATACGAAGCTGGGAGGATTGGCTGACAGCCTGAAGGCTGTGCTGCCATTCAGCAAGACCTGGACAGGCTGGAGAGCTGGGCAGTAAGAAACCGGATGAGGTTTAACAAAAGCAAGTGTAGTCTTGCATCTAGAGAGGAATAATTGCATGCACCAGTACAGACTGGGGGATGAACTGCTGGAGAGGAGCTCTGCAGAGAGGGACCTGGGCATCCTGGTGGACAACAGGCTGGCCATGTGCCAGCAGTGTGTCCTTGTGGCCAAAAAGGCCAATGGCATCCTGGGGTGCATTAAAAAGAGTGTGGCCAGCAGGTCGAGGGAGGTGATCCTCCCCCTCTACTCTGCCCTGGTAAGACCTCATCTGGAGCACTGCGTCCAGTTCTGGGCTCCCCAGTACAAAAAAGACAGGGATCTCTTGGAAAGAGTCCAGCGGAGGGGCACAAAGATGGTGAGGGGCCTGGGGCATCTCTGCTATGAGGAAAGGCTGAGTAAACTGGGTCTGTTCAGCCTTGAGAAAAGAAGACTGAGAGGGGACCTGATCCAGGTCTATAAATATCTAAGGTGTGGGGTGCAGAATGGCGAGGCCGGACTCTTTTCAGTGGTGAGTGGAGACAGAACAAGGGGAAACAGCCATAAGCTGCAGCATAGGAAGTTCCACATGAATGTGCATAAGAACTTCATTACAGCGAGGTGATGGAGAACTGGAACAGGCTGGCCAGGGAGGTGGTGGAGTCTCCTTCTCTGGAGATGTTCAAGACCTGCCTGGACACCTACCTGTGCAACCTGGTGTAGGGAACCTGCTTTGGCAGGGGGTTGGACTCGATAATCTCTGGAGGTCCCTTCCAACCCCTACAGTTCTGCGATACTACGATTCTGTGATCATGGTGGATCACCAGTGTCCCATTTTAAGCCATTTTAACCTTTGAGTCACAAGGTGGTGCAAGAGATTAGTTTTTTGCAGCATTGTCTCAAAGCTTGCTAAGGAACACAGATGGACATGTCCTGGGCAAAGGCGGAGAAGTCCTTTGTCTGAGGGACACAGGACACATCCAGGCAAGCCCCAGGCAAAGCTGGCAAAGTCTTTTGTGTGAACATTTGCAGGCCAGGGGCAATGAGAGAGAGAAAGAGAGAGAAAGATCAGCCACAGCTTAATGAGTGGGAAGCAGTCTTTTATGTAGGCTTATTTCAAGGAAGATGCCATCTCAGAGGTACTGCACACAGCTCTTACCCGAATGCCCAGGAATGCCATGCGGGTAGCAGAAGGAAAATAAAAAAGGGATGAACAACCTTGAGGAAAGGTGTCTGACATCAGAAGGCTCACAAGCTAATGGACTTTCCTGAGCCTGCTACCTGAGACCTGCTCCTTCCTCCGGACTTGCTCTGTTGCTGTACCTGCTTGCTGCCTAAGGCCAGCCATGCTGCTGCTGCTGCTGCTGCTCCTGCTGCTGCTCTCCCCTGCACTTTTGCCTTGGACCATCAGAACAGCATGCAACAAGATGCTGCTGGATCTTGGTGGTGACTATTCCTGCTTTAAGCAGTTCTTGCTTCTTTTCTACCTTTCCTATCACCCACTTTCCCTTCCCCATCACCCTCATTCATAATAATCACTGGCCTCCCTTTCCCTGTCTCACTATTTAAGATTTGTAATAAACTGGTCAAACCAGTATTTGGACTGGTGTTTCTTAATCTCTCTCATGTCAGGTATACATATACCAAAGAACCTCCTCTTCCTCCTATAAATTAGAGCTAGACACAGAGCCAAGGCCACGGTCAGTGAAGGGCACAAGGAATAGAATAAGGATGGCTGACTCAATCTGGCCAAAGGATATTCCATACCACATGACATGAAGTGGAAAGAGTTTCGAAGGAGGTGGGAGTCCATCTCATGCTCTTCCACTACCTGGGGGCTAGCTAGGCATCATTTGGGGATGGTGAGCAATTCCTGGTGCATCACTTGTCATACAGACACAAACACGCTACATAAATATAGTCATAACTACTATTATTTTCACTATCGTAGTAAATGGCTTTATCTCAACTCATGAGTCCTGTATTTTTGCTCCCCCGATTCTCTCCTCCATCCCACTGGGAAGGGTGGTGTGAGCAAAGAACTGTATGGTGCTGAGCCACCCCACAGCAGGAGCACAGGGCAAGGGGGCAAGCAAGAACTGCACTGTGTCCAGGAAAAAATGAAAACGGCCTTGAGGTACACAAGTCAACTGTTTCATTTTCCAAAAAAGAACATGAAACATTTCCCTCAGTAAAAGCATTTGCAAGGATATTTTAAATGACTGAAAGCATAGGAACCCATTAACGTTACACTGCTGACTAAATGTTATTACACAAAATGCAGCAACTCCTGCAACCGATACCTCCAGGTACAACAAGCAGAAGGTGTTGGGTTGGTTTTGATGTAGAAGAGTTTGAGCAGAAATCTGAGGCCTTCATGGAAAGCGCCTTGCAGAGCACATCATTCCTGCACCAGGCAGAGCACTGCAAATCTCTCATCTTTCTGAACTTGAGGTTTGAAACCACATGGTGTTTGTTGGGAGTTTGTGCCCCTAAACTCCAGAGCACATTGAACTGTTCCATGGCAATTCACAGCTTGCAAAGTGTGAAACACAACAAAGAAAGAAGGAGATTTAGGCTGGACTTTGAGAAATACTACTTTTCTGAAAGAGTGGTCAAGCACTGGAACGGGCTGTGATTCTGTGAAAGGAGGAAGCAAAAGCCACAGCTATGCACAGAAGTGTGCTGGAAGGATTCAGTAGGAGAAAGAAACCAGCACAAGTCAACTAAACAGATTCCAAAGAATCAATTTATATTTCACAGTTACAGAATTTTTCACACAAGAAGCACTGCTACACATACAGCACTGTATTTTGAAAGCAGCATGTCCAAATCAGCCTCCTTACCCTGCTCTAACTGCTCAGCCAAACACAGAAATAAAAGACACAAACCGTTTCTTTGCTCATGGCAGCAATGAAGCTCATGTTTTAGTGACACACAACTGCATCTCCAGCTATTGTGTGTCTCGCTAACCACAAGCTCAGTTGTGAGCTGTCACTCAGCCTGACACCACAAGCAGAAAATAAACATACATAAAGAGGTGCCCTTATCTACACATGCAAATCTGGGTGTGAGGAATAAAAGGCTCATTGGGCCACATGCAAAGCAGGCAGCAGATAGGCAAGAAACAGGAAGGAATGCAAGTCCAGCTCCTCCACACAAAAGACAGGGAGAGCTGAGTCAGCACAATGGGAGGAGTTATGGCACAGCTTAAGAGCTTACAGACACTTCAGCTTTCCAAAGGAGGGTGCCTGGGTAACTCTCACCATTACTCTGCAGGGGTCTTACAGATGCTTCATACTGATTTTCAGTGCCTGAATTTGGGATAGTACTAAGCTGCCTGTGGCTGGAATGCTTGAGGTAGGCACGTGGACAAAGTTGCTCACAGAAAGTCCAGGTGGCAAATACTGATTTTGTCCAGTTAATGGTTCTATGACTATGAATGAAAAATAAAAAACAAAAATACAGAAAATAAAAAGCATGCAATCCTTTAAAAAGTTACCTGTCTACTGTTTTCTGTTGCTCCTGTCAGCATGACACCTAAGAGGAGCATTACATGTCCCTGCACCTGACTAAAGATGCATCCAAATCTATGTTCCATGCGGCTCCATCTGTGTAAAAAAGAAACATGTACATAGATGTTTAGAAAATTCTATGTGCAGATAAAACTGCAAGGTGATTACATATTCCTTTTAGCAATAATATTAATTTATAATTCTAAGATAATTTTTCATGAAGTACTATGAAAGATCAGTGAAAAGGAAGTATATTATGAAGCATTCTGATTTGAAAAAACAAAAAATCTTACTAAATGTCTCCCCATCCAAAAAGAAGCATTCCAGGCACTGTTAACTGCAGTTCAGAGCACCATAAAATGTGGCACTTTCCTTCCTACACAGGCTCCTCATTTCTCTAATTAATGCAAGATTTGTGGAAATTAAAATAAATCAATGAGAACAGTTCTGCTGAGGTAGAAACCCACTGCTGGGACATCCCCCAGTCCTGTTCCCACCTATTTCTTCATCCCTCATCAATTCCCCTCTCAGGCTGATTTGCTCAGCACAAAACCTTCCAAAAGGCCGCAAGTTAATCTCTGTGAGCAGGGCCACAGCTTGCATTATCCCCATCTTTAAAATCTGAAAGACAGGACACAAAAATGCAATACATACACAGCCCCTCCGAATTACATCTGCTAATTCTGCAAAGAAATCACTGCCTGTTTAATGGTAGTCGATTCATTCTTTATTGTCACATTAACATTTAGTGCTATCTGTAAGGCTTTCTTTCATCTGCTTTTATTTTAGCACTGCTGTTATTCTGGGCCAGCAAACAAAATGGATCTTACACCAAGTACGGAGGAACTTCTGAAAGGCTGTCTGCTACTTCCCCTGCTCCAATGATCTGCTCTTTCCACAGGTGGATCCCCAGTCAAGGCCTAACAGTTCCAGGTATCTCAGTTTCTCAGAAGCTAACTGAGAAAAACTTCCAGACACTGTCTCTGTGCTGCAAGAGCTCCAGGACAGCAAAATCAGATCAAACTCCCCACATTCAGTTCCCTTGCTCTCCTCTCTCCCTGGTGCCACTGCTTCTTCAGACCAAGGTGCTTAAGAACAGCATTTAAGATCTGCCTCCACAGCCCTGTTAGCCATTTCCACACTGCCCATTTCATGCTGAATTTGCACAATAGAACAATCAGTGGTGTTCCTTTCTCTCCCACTCGCTGTCTTACTGGGAATTCCCACAAGACAAGCCATAGGGTTTCAAAAGAGGCAAGAGAAACAGGGAGATAAACCACACAGGGATTGCATTCGGGTGCAGCAGAGAAGTCTGCTGCCAGGGCTCTGAAGGAAAAAAGTGACAGCAACCTGCCACCATGTGCTTGAAACACAGCACAGCTTAAGGCAAGCCAATTCCTCACCTTTCCTTCTTTTCCACTGGTATCAAACTGCTCAAAGCTAAAGCTCCGTGAAATTCCCCTGAAGTCCCCAGTGCTGTGCAAGTTGCAAATCCATGCATGATAGGTGCCCCAGCTCCCCAGTACAACAGAGCTCTGTTCACTGCACGTGTGCTCTGAAGAAAATGAGTATTCCAACAGTGAAAAGTTTGCGATCACAATCCTCGCTGTTCAGCTAACAGCTACAAACCTTCACTTGTCTGAGGTGTCTGCAACTGTGATCAACACCAACAGGATTTTACCATTCAGTGCCTGAGCACTGTAACCACTAACAAGGAGATCATTCCTTCCTCTTACCCCTAAATTTGAGGGTCCCTGTTAGGTGCATGTGGTAATGCCAACATCAAAAGTACCACAACCACACCACTCAGCACTGCACCTTCCCAGTACTCCTGCTAGCACAGGACATGGCAGTCACTCCTGCGCACAAAGAACAACCAACCATGCATGCAGTTTTTATTTTAGCCACTCTGCCCTTGCCTGGCATTTCTTTCACCATTGAAGGAAGGAGCACCATCAGCTCCCTCTTTGCACAGCTGTGCGTATGAACTCTCTGATTATAACAGAAATTTTAACATCTGATAGTTCCTCAGCATCACTTCATGTTGCTATATCAATGACTACCCAGAAGCCTGGCCAAATCCCAGCTGGCCAGGGAAACCTAACCCAGCCAGGGAAGTGGCCAGGTCACTGCGAATGCCCTCAGCTCCCAGGAGCCGGCAAGAGATCACCTGAGCACATCAGCTGCTGGCTGGGAGTGGAGGCAGCAACAGGGGTGGGCTGGCACAGAAGTGACAGCAAATTGTCACAGGCATCCAGTGATGCTAATGCAGTGGCTTGTTCCATTAACACCGCACTTCAGGAATTTCCCATAAGTTCATATTTTGAGTGTAATACTGCAGAGTACAGATCTCTCTCGTCACACTTTTTACATTTATATCTGCAACAAGTAAAGCCCATGATGCAGGAGGATGACAGAACTTTCTCACTCCAGCCTCTACCCTTCTACTGCCTGGGTGCAACTTTCCCAATTTTCCTTGTCTGCTGTCCACAGTTGCAATACACTTTAATTCATTTTACATGCCCTCTTATTCATTTCTTACGTGGAAATACAACCACTTCTCTAAGGAAACTTAACAGAAGGTGCTATTTGTTGCTACGTTTTCAAGCGTGACAAGCTGCAGAATTGAGAAAATTGCCTCTTGTACACCTATATACACAGCATTGTGGCACACCAAGAAAACACACAGTAGTAAATAAAGGAAGTTGGCACTTTTAAATGCTACAGCTTAAGCCACCTTGCCAACAGCCTCACTTTGTGCAAAACTAGGCAACCAGCAATCAACAGCCTTCCAGCCGCTGCTCCCTCCTGCTGCCCCTTCGCCCATCTAAACAGCAAGTCCCAGCCCCTCTCTGATAGACAGAGAGCGATCCCTGACACAGAACTGGTGCCCCCAGCAGGCTGTCTGCCATTGGCACAGAGGTTACAGGAAGTGACAATGAAAAGAATCTCTTCTGAGGTGAGAAGAATATTGGCCAAGGCAAATAGCGTGCTGAAATGCCCTGCAAAGCACCAGAGAAATGTAGGAATAGCATTCCTACTACTGAATGCTTGTGTGTTACTTTACTAAGTAATCGTATCTATTATTCATAGGTCATATTATTCATAATGAGCTGAAAAACATCTCACCAGTGTAAGAAAAACCTGATTACAAGTTTTGTCCCCCATCTTAAAGCAACCACACTACTTGTTTACACCACTCCTATCAGACAGCTACAGTCCTCCTAGCAGAAAGAGAAACACCAGTAAGTAACCAGAATGTTCTTTCCTCAACTGACAAAGCAGATTTTATCCAGCTGCAAGTTTGACTCTTCCCTAAACTCTATTAAATAAAATCATTGCTAACCTCCTGTCAGACAACATTCCATTCTCAAAGAAGGGTTAACACGTTTTCCTGCTAGCAGAAATGGTACATGCTGAGAAAGCCACGTTTTTCCTCTTCCTGCTCACTTACAACCAGCAAAACATTCCCACTGCTCTCACAGGTAGAATCTCTACACTGGTGTATAATCTATGGATACACAGTACTATAATTAAGTAATACATGAGAAAGTTTGGCTAAGTAGGTTATTACACCTAAAAGAACAGATACGGGACTAACTTGTCCTAGGCTCACTGGAAAACTCCAAAAGGCATGATCTCCAGAAAGAGATCCTTCCCTACTGCTAGTCAGCACTTACATGGGGTCTAGGAGAGGTGGAGCCACCCCTTCCAGCAGCAGAGGAGAATTGCCTTCACCTGTGCTCCCAGGGCTGATTCATTGCTTGCCTCAGGTGATCAGAGGTTCAGGTCATGATTCAGCAGTTCCCATACAGCTGGGCACCAGAAAGGCAAAACTCTTAAGTGCGGCAGTCAACACCTGCTAAACCCTAGTGACCATAATAACAGATATTTGGAAATAAGCGCTCTGATAGACCAGGTACACCTGCCTACTCCAGTGTGATATTCGTTGCATCACAGGCTGCGCTCAGAAAGGGAAAAGTAGCTGTTTTCCAAATTACTGTTCAAAGGAAAAAAGGCAATTCAGTGTAATGATGGGTTTCCATAGCCATTTGGTGTTTCAGAAATGTCAGGGTTCTGATAGGATGTTGGTATTTTGGTACATGTTTAAAAAATGCTGTTTACCTTCCACTTACTTACAAAGTAGCATATTTTTTGAAGTTTACAGCCAAATATGAAGCATTTCAAGTATTGTGAAGGGCTCCAGTTTTTGCTGCTATTGTGGGCAAATCATCAGTTTCTCCTGTCCTTCTGTACCTCCAACCCTCACTTTGCTCCAAAAATACCAAACTGTGAGGATTTTTGACAAATGGCGGCTCATTACACTCAAGTTTTTTGCAGCCAATGTTTTTTTCTCCCCTCCTAAATCATGTCACTGTTAACTATAGTACTCAATTTTCTGTATTATTCTGCTAAAACTAATCACTGAATGAAATAACTACAGAAGTTGTCAAGGACAAACGACAAAATTGAGTACAACAACTAAAAAAACTTTTCTAATAGCCACTGACTGACTAATCTGAAGCAAAAGGGATCCAGTTTCTGCTAAGTTGTGCATGGGGAAAAAAAAAGTAGAATCAGCAGCTTTCTCAGCTTAACTTTTAATTTACTTTATCTTCTTTCTTTAACTCTCCTACTGCAATTGCTTCTGAGCCTCAAAGCAGCAACAAAGAAATGAATATTGAACTCACACTTAAGGTTCCACTTCAGCATGACATAACTCAAACAGAAGAAAGCTTCCAAAGAGAGGCATGTGAGGAAGCAAACAGTGATAGCTTAGCATTACCTCAGGTGAAATAGCCCCTCTCTCCAACTCATGTTTTAAATGAGGTATTGACTTTTGCACAGGTAAAATGCAAAGCTCCTACCTTATGGAAAAGGTAAATCAGAAAATGTAATAAAAATCTGGAGCTGTGTATCAATAATTTAGGGCCCTTATATCCACTGGAACTTCACTTGAGAATTGTAAGGAATTTTAGATCTTTGACTTATAAAATAAGCTATTTTCCAGTCAATAACAAGATGAATTTGTATCATTCAACTGCAGCTTCAATTCAAATGCCATATATAGTTAGCACACACTGGCGTACAGGGTTCAAATACAAATTTCAGATAAAAAAAAATATCTAAGGGTCTGATCCTGTTAGCGTTTCATGCCTGCAACTACCACAAGAGGTCAGTAAGCAAATAATAGAACGGCCTGGGTTGAAAAGGACCTCAAAGATCATCTTGCTTCAAAGCCTGCCATGGGCAGGACCAGAACTCACAGGATTAAGGTCTCTGTTCTAGAGAAAAATCAGACAAGCAAATCACATATGATAACAAAGAAACTTTCACTTTTGAGAAGAAAAAAAAAAAGAGACATATCTTGATCCATTTCCTGTGAAATGCCCATTCATTCCTTATCTATAAAGCAAAAAGTCAAATCCATTTCAAGAAATCAGTATGTGTTGAAACATAATGTAATCACACATATACATAAATAAATCTTTCACAACTATTACTGAACTCTTCAGTTTCAGTTTGCCAAAGGAAATAGCTCTGATTGGTTTTATCAGCCCTCCAGGAAAAAAATTCTGTATGAAAGTTCAAGACAGACGCTTGTTTCTCTCATTCTTAAGCCCACTGCTGCCTGTAGTCTTGCTGAAAAGAACACTCATGCTGTGAGAGCTCTCTACAACAGTTAGCCTTGTTACATATTACATATTAACAATGGCTCTACAGCTTGTTAGAAATGTTTTTCTCCACTATTTCTCTTCTAGACATGGTCATAGGGAATGTCAATAACAACAGAGAAACAAGATATTATTTAAATGCTTCATACGTAGAACTTAACATTCAACTCTAAAAGCACTGCAAGGCAAAAACTCCTCTCAAGTACACATCTTACACCCCACACCCTCTCCAAGTTCAATTTCTCAAGCATACATGTGCTCCCGAGAGCGCAAGACTGACATTGACAAAAACAGTCAGCAAAACAAAGGGAAACACTCCTGCAGAGATACACATCGTATACATCTCCCATATTACAACAGAAAGGTTCAGACTTTCCTAGTAGGATGGGAACCATAACTTCAGAAGCTTTACTGTAGACAGCAAACTTTTTATTATTCAGAAATGCAGCCCTCATAATAAATCATTTATATTCATCACTGTGATTAAGTCTAAGCATTAATGTCATTTGACATGAGCAAATCATAAGAAAGTCATTGCCCAGAATATAAAGCAAAAACAGTCTGTTTGAGAGCAGCATCAATGTAAGCGTACCAAATCCTAAGGATTCTCTACCTTGTGCAGTGCAACATAAAAACATTGGTCCACTAAAACTAAGGGTCAGACATATTAGTTAGAAAAAAATATATAAATCTGAAGGCTTGGATTAGTTTACCAATTAGTTTTGAGATTGCTCTTCTTAGCTTCTCTCATCAGCCACAACTCACAGCCTTGGAAGTCATTCTCATCATTTTCATGGAGCTTATGGGAGGGCCTGGTGTTGTCTAGGAAGGAAACAGACAGGAAGTTCACAGTTATCTTCTGTGTCGTGAGCTGCTGCACATTATAAAGTTCTCTGCACTGCTCACTGCCACAGTATGCAAGCAGGCACACAGCTCCAAAACAGTTCACACATCCTTTGCTCTGTACTTCAGAGCAAAATTAGTTAAGCAGTGAAGGGAACAAAACTGCCACTCTTCAATATCAGCATATTAACTTCTGTTGTGATGTGATCAGCTATTGGGCATTTTCTGTTCCTAGAAATGATAATGCTAAAACCTGTATTTATGATTACCTTAGTCTCAACAACCACTGGGAAATTCACAGCACTAGGATCAAAAGGAAAAAAAGCACCATTGAAAGTACAATTAGCAGGTCACAGAATTATAGAGTCATAGAATGACTTGGGTTCAAAGGGACACCAAGGATCACCAAGTTCCAACCCCCAAGTCACAGGCAGGGCAACCAACCTCCAAATCTGGTACTAGGTAGGTTGCCCAGAGCCCTATTCAACTAGGTCTTGAACACCTCCAGGGACAGTGCATCCACAACCTCTCTGGGCAGCCTGATTCAGCACCTCACCACTCTCTGTGTAAAGAACTTCCCCCTGATGTCTAATCTAAACCTTCCCTCCTTGAGCTTAAAACCCCTTGTCCTATCACTGCCTACCCAAAGAAAAAGTTGATTTCCCTCCTGTTTATAATCCCCTTTTAAATCATGTGGACATATATATATAGGGGTGGGTGCGAGCCCTGACGTGCATTCCTAAATCGGGGTAGCCCAATCTCAAACAGCAGCATGCTGGGTCACTCATTTGAACCAGTGCAGTCACTTGTCTCCTCCATTAAAAGAAGAATCACAGAAAATATTAGGTCCAGTTGTTGATCACAGCAGCCCTCCAGAAGCTGCCAGTTACTCCATCGGGAGGAAGTTCTCGACAAGAAGGAAATTACCCCACCTGGCAGATACTAGAAGGTGGGCAGTGTGCTGACAAGGTAAGTAAAGAAAACCCACACCCGTGGTACATAGCTTCTAAAATCTGATTTGAAGAAGGGAATAGAGAGGGCAGCCAACGCATGGAGCTAGAGCCTCCTGCTGACTCCCAGCTACCTCCCATTAACCACCCTTCACCATCCCAGCACCTCCCAGTATCCCCACCCACGTTCCCAGCGGCTCCCAGTAAATCCCAGTCACTCCCATTTCCCTATTGCAGTGGTCCCACTACATCCCGGTGACCCCCGATATCCTGTAGCCCACCCTGCATACACTCCCAGTGCCTCCCTATTGCCTCCAGGCAATATTACTCCCAGCCCCTTCCCGCTTCGCCGCACACACGCAGATCGCTTATGCCCTTTGGGGCGGCACAACCAATCAGCGCAGAGCCGAGCAGAGAACCCACCCCCCCCCTGCCCCGCCCGCGGAATAACTGCACTCAGTGGGAGGTCCCGCCTCCTCGCTGACCAATGGGCGATCCTAGAAGAGTGGCAGTGCGGATTACCAATAAGAGAGAAGTGACGGTGATAGCTTGTCCAGTGGGAGAATGAGGAATGCCTGTAACATGCCTAACCCCCCATTCTCGGAGGAAAGTTCTCGTGGCCTTATGCAGGCCCGTTATTGCCTTTAACCAAGTTACACGCAGGCTGCAGAGACGCAGCAGCAGGCGGCGACGTAGGTAGCGCGGAGGAAGGCAGCATCGCGGCGAGCGACGTGGGCCGGGCGGAGGGCGGGAGCGGCGCGACGAGTGACGGCGGCGGAGCCGAAGGGCAACAGCAAAGGCGGGGTTGCGATCTCTCTTCCCTGCGGTTAGGGGTGGGGTCGGAGCTGCTTTCTGCAGCGAGGGGCGGTGGCGGGGGTGGGAGGGAGGGCGATGGGGAGTAGTCGGAAGGAATTCTTCCTTGTTGAATTTGTTTAAGCCCTTCCATTATTCGGTGCCAAACGGGTAAAAGTTTAGCAGCCGTTCTGTCTATAGGAATAGAAGCCTCGCCGAGTTTTACGCCAGTTTTGTCCCAAAGCTCTCCATCAAAGGAGAATCCAAATTCAGGGACGTTTTTGCTTATCCATTCTCGTTTGAGAAAAAAATACCTCTAATGCTGAGGTAGATACAGGCTGATTCTGAAACGTTAAAGCTAACCATAATGCTGCAAGATTTCCTTGCTGCTGCATCGTTAGCGAACTGCCCATCGTTCCCAACCGCTCGCCTTCTGTCCTGCAGAACGCTGCGGGCGCCAATCTCTCCGTCGTTCAGCCAGGTGGCGGTGCCGGGCCGGGCTCACTCAGCCTCGACTTGGTTTGCCCCATGCAGTGGGCACCTTTTGCAGCACCTGATGCACGGACTCAGATATGAACGATCCAAATCATTTATTACAAGTTCTCCCATCACTTATATACCTTCACAAGTTTTCTTTTTCTAGCTTTCACATCCACCCCTACAACTTTCCCTTGCTCCTATAACTTTATCTTGCTCCACAGCTGCTACTCTGAACAGTTTTTCTTGTATTCCCACAGTTTTCTACCATCGATCAGCATTCCTGGTCAACCTCAGAGGACTAGAGGCTTGCCAGCATGGCTCCCATCTGCAAGGAGGGTCATAAGAAGGACTCGATGAACTACAGGCCTGTCAGCCAAGAACTCAGTGCTGGCAAAGTTTATGGAACAGATCATCTTGAGTGAGATCGTGAGGCATTTATGAAACAACCAGGTGTACAATCAGTGAGCGTACAGAGGTGTAAAATCAATTGGCATACAGATTTTTAGGCTAAGTAGGATTATTGTAATAGAAAGATAATAAGTGGAAAATGCTTACTGATGTTGTAGGCTCACAGTATTCTCCATGAGGAGTGATCTCCAGGAAGAGATCCTTCCTCAGTGGCAGTCAGCTCTTAAATGGGGTCTAGGAGAGATGGAGCAAGGCTCCAGCCCTTCCAGTAGCACAGGTGAATTACTGGGAGTGATGGTGAATGGAGTTAAATACGGTGACTGGTCATGAGTGGTGATCCCCAGGGGTCAGTACTGGGTCCTATCCTGTTCAATATCTTTATTGATGAAGAGATGGATGAAGAGATTGAATGCACCCTTAGTAAGTATGCAGATGACACCAAGTTGGGAGGAATTCTCCAACTTCCTGAGGTTAGGAAGGCCATACAGAGGGATCTGGACCGGCTGAATCATTGGGTGGAGGCCGACGGGGTGAAGTTCAATAAGACCAAGTGCCAGGTCCTGCACTTTGGCCGCAACAATCCTGCACAGTGCTACAGGTTTTAGGCAGAGTGGCTGGATGACTGTGCGGAGGAAAAAGAGCATCAACCAGTATCCTCAGGTCAGCTGAACATGAGCCAGCAATGTGCCCGGATAGCTGAAGAAGGCCACTGGCTTCCTGGCTTGTATCAGAAATAGCAGAGCCAGCAGGAATAGGGAGATGATTGGCCTCTTGTACTCAGCTCTCATGAGGCTGCATCTTGAGTACTGTGTTCTTTATTACAAGGTCTTTATTACAAGGAAGACATCAAGGTCTGAAGTGTGTTCAGAGAAGAGCAGTAAGGCTGGTGAAGGGACTGGAGCACAAGCCTTATGAGGGGTGGCTGAGGAAACTAGGATTGTTCAGTTTTCAGAAGAGAAATCTCAGGGGACCTTATTGTTCTCTACAGCTCCTTGAGAGGAGGTTGTGGCACGGTGGGGGTTGGTTCTCCTGGGTAACTAGCAATAGAACTAGAGGAAATGGCCTCGAGTTGTGCTAGCAGGTGCCCAGGCACATGGTTGAGTCACTGTCCCTGGAGGTGTTCAAGAAATGTGTGGATGTGATAGTAAGGAGCAGGATTTAATGGATAGCGTTGGTTGTAGGTGGATGATTGGACTAGATGATGTTAGAGATCTTTTCCAACCCTAATGTTTCTATGATAATTAAGTGATTAATTAATTCTGTGATGCAGTGTGAGACTTTATCTGCCACTCATGACAGGAAGAAGTATTTTGTAGGGTACGTACTCAGTGAACTGAAGAACAAGCTTGTTCTTCATCTTCCTCTGATCTTCCTCTGATTTTCCTGTTTTTCCAGTCCCAGCTTTAAGTTCTTCCCTTATGTACAGACTCAGCAATTTTGTGGATGCAGAATTATGCAGTGATGTCAGAAAATGACATGTGCATGTGAGCCCTGAAATGCAATATGAACTTATTAAGTGAGGCTCTCGGCTAAATTTCTAACTGCCTCAGTCTGTAGAACTGCAACTGTTTCCTGCAGTGATAATGTCATCTTGTTCTTGTACGTGTACAGGCCCACCACTCTAAAATGGGAGGCATTACTTTCAAAGCAGACCTTGAACACTGGAACTCAGAGAGACAAGGCCCAGGGTCTCAAAATCTGAAGTTAGCACTGTGTAGAAAAGGTGTTTGGGCTAGCTGACCTCCGCACGTTGCTTACGACCAAAATCTTTTTATGAAGTAATTCCTCTGCAGTCATTCTCACCTATTCCTTCCACCAAATTCATTCTGGCTGTGTATGACAGGACTCAGTTTTTTACTGCAGGATGACTCAGAAATGTCCTTGGTTTCAAATCTGAAATTTGTTTTTCCCCAGACTTTTCATCCCTGTGGCTCCATCTCATAAGTTACTCACATGCATGAAGTAGCTGGATTCTTGTCTGCTTTCCTGCATTTGGGGTGCTCTGGAATACAAGCTCTGGAGTACAAGAAATTAACAGTTATTAAAAGAAGTGATTTCAACTTATAGGCCAGTTCTTCACTAATATAAATCTGTCATTTATTTCACTGTACAGTAGTCTGAGATCAAAACAGCAAATGTTTCTTTAAGGTAGTGAAGTAACAGCTGTATTTCTGCTTTCTTACTGGGAGTTAGTGGCTTAGGTAATTGGGTTTGTTGCTATTGGAGCATCATCAGCGTGCATTCATTCTCTGTGCAGCCAGCATATAAAATTTACAAGAGCTGCACACAGCATATACTCAATGTACATCACTTAGCAGCCTACAAATAGACATCTGGCTACTGGACTAAAAAAAGCACTTGGTAATACAGGCAGATGAGTTAAGAACAAGTTTTCCTTTCTTATATAAATGATTGTATCTGTAAGAGACTGAATGCTGAACAGGCCAGCTTTCCAGCCAGAAGAGGGGAGGATGAAGTACTGTTGCAACATTTTCTTGTATTTTTAATACTTTCCTTCAAGGTCTAGGTGGCATTTTGCAGCAGTTAATAATTGTTATGGACACAACCCAGTTCTAATCACCTGAAGGACTGGACACTTTGTTCCTTTGACTGAGGCCTTATACTGGTGGTGAATATGTTTAAAAAAATCCTGTACTGAAAGTAAGTTTGGACTTTTGAGCAGAGTTTAATGGTTGCAGAATCCTCCCTGCCTGAATTGGAAACTAGGAAATCTTCAGTTTGCTTGAGGAGCAGTATGCAGTTGTGGATGTTGGAGCCTCAGCTAATAATTCAACAGAGATTTCCTGGGATTAAGCTGTCAGTGAGGGTATGGTCGTCATTTAGACCACTGACACCTGAGTAGGGGCGTGTTGGCTGACTATCAGCAACTGCAAGGAGTGCAGAGGATGAGCTTTCTCCTTGCCAATGAATGTCAAATCCCTAAACATTTTCACACAGTTCATGTGTATTTGCCAGACAGCAAATGCTGTGAGCAGCAAAGCATAGATTTGAGCTCAGTTTCTTTCCTTCCTCAAATAATGCATGTGTAACAAGATAGGATTGTCTGTTTCCATTGCATGTCTTTCCATTTGCATTTCAATCTCACATTATTATCAATCAATTTTACTATTCTAATTTGAAATGAGAACTAGTTCTTCTTAAGAGAAGAACTCTTCCCACTATTATCTTAGCTGGATTTTGCCTAGATTCTTATAAAATCTTCTCTTGTCTTCATTCTTCCATCCACTCTCTTGTGTTTGTCTTGTATGTGCACCCATGTCAGGTTAAACAGACATCTTTTTGAGCACAACCTTTAGCTGGCTTGTTGCAGAGGAAAGAATGCTGTGTGACTAACTCATTGTTTTATAATGTTTGTATAATGTCTCATTAAGCAGCATTTGGTCCCACAGGTCTAAATAAATGGTTAATTTTTGTAATGAAAGTTTATAGGAGGATTTTTTGGCAAATGTTTTTATCTGTGTGTGTGCTTTTACTTTCTGGGTATTTTGCACCATGTATGCAGTCCAAGACCTCCAAGTGTTTTATAACGATAAGAGTTAATTGGCAAATGTTTGCTGCTTGGGGAAAAGAATACTGCTCCCATAGAAAAATACAGTCATGGAAAGCTGCCTTTGTAATACTGCCACACATGGGTGAGGCACCTAACCCTACATTCACAGCTCCAACTCTAAGAGAGACAAAGGATAACTATTCCTCAGGGATACAAGAGCAGGATTAAAAGGGCATAGATTATGGATCAAGGCTGTAATGTTTTGTAAATGAGAATGTGGGACCCACCTCTAGGCCATGGATTCTTTTCTTGAAGTTTATCTTTTTTTCCTGACCTACAGATGGGCCTTCCTACACACACTTCTATTTATTTGTTTGTTCTGTGCATCAAAGCCCTTACCTTGGGTCAGAATGGTGTGAAGCTACCTGCTGTAGAGAAAAAAGAGCTTGAAAGGGCTGACAGGTGACTTGTGTGAATCTCAGCCTCTAGTTCAATTGCTCTTTGGTAAGTTTCACTTGTGTGAACAGAATTGAAATGGAGAGCAGGCTAAAATTTGGCCTTTAAAAATATGTAAGAAAGATTTGTCCCCATTACATGCCATATCTAGCAGTGCAAGAAAGCCATCATGGGGTATTTCTGTGTACTGGCCTAGGCTGGTTGTGAAAGCAGTTTGTGCTGAGGTAACTTTGCCCTGTCTTGCTTTGTGCAACTGCTTCAAACTGGTGAATAAAAACAAACCCGAAAGTCATCTTCAGGGATCTAGAAGTTTAAAAAAAGAAGTCCACTGAAAATGGAGGAAAATGTTTCTACTGGTCAGCTGATTATGCGAAGAACCAGGCTGTGTTTCTCCATTCTGTTTGTGTGTAACAACAACAAAAAGATGCTAGTTTTTTTTCAAAAAAGTCATTTTGCAGTGAAGCAAACAAACAGATCTAGTCAGGAATTTTTCCTCAAACTTCAGTGGTGACAGAAAACATGGGAGGGTGGATGATGATTCGTTATGCAGATGTTTGCAGAGCTGTTGATATTTATGACTAAAGACTGTTCAACCTTGAAGCTGCAGTGCTTTGGTGAGGAAGAAGCTGACAGGTTAATGCGAGAACCTCAATTTCTCTTCCTGTCAGTGTAAGCTGATTTCAGACCTGATAGTAAACTGCAAGTAGCTAGCTGCAGTTCTTGGGTAGTACAGTATTCAGTACAGTAAAATGGGTCTTCCTTTTTTATCCCAGGTCTTATTTGCTAAAAATGACGTGGTCAAATCTGAGTGGACTGATAGAGGAACAAAAAACTGTTGTGTGATAAATATGACTTAAGTCATGAAATAGACTTTCTAAATATTCGTTCAGAAGTGTTGGTGTTGAGCAATTACCATGTTTGTGTTGAATGATCTGTTGTTTTGAGCTTTTGTTTGAGCTTGCGATAATTAGACCAGGACAGCAGCTTTGGCCCAAGAGGGGAAAAAAAAAAAAACAAACCAAAAAAAAAAAGGCTTAAATGCACCTGTGTTGGAGAAAGCACAGTCAGTTAGAACCCAATGTTAAGAACACAACAAGCTCCTGAGCTGTTTTCTGAAACCTGTTTTTCATATGGGTTACTGCTGTCTGAAGAGCTGTGCTTGGTTGTGTGACTCCTTTTCCCCCTCTGCCCAGCCTTGGTTGTGTGACTCCTTTTCCCCCTCTGCCCAGCCAAGCTGAGAACAGAAGCTCTCAGCTAACTGTGACTCTGACCTCTGTGCCTGCCCTGGCCTGTAAAGCTAGAAGTTAAAAACCTCCCTTCATGCTCTTGAGAGAATGTCTTGCCATATCATATGTGTGCTCGCACACTGATTTTTTTGGATAAACGTGTAGAGGAAAATGTATGTATGCCTGTCAAATAATATACAAATATACATGTTTCAGTAACACTTACTAGCTCTATCTGTAGACATTGATTTTCCAGGTTTTTTAGCAGGTCTAGCTCCATCAATTTAGGTATGCCTGCAGTATATCAGAGAGGAAACATACTCCAGGTGGCTTAAGCTAGGTTCATGTTGCACCATGACTGACGTAACATAAGGCTATGTGCCAAATTTTGTACCCCTCTCACAGCATTTGTCCGTGTTCTTGAAAGCTGTATCCCCCTGTCCTGTTACCTTTTTTTTTAAATGTTAATTTTGTAGCACTTAGGAAGAAAAGGAAAAAGGATCAGAAAACAAAACTAAAGATATAAGATAAGTAGAAAAGACTCAAGGTAAAAACAAAAAATGAAAAACAATGCAGATGAAATAAAATCCATCAGTCAAACTGGTAAATTTTCTAGGCCTGCAGTATTCTTGAAAAGTTGGGAAAAGAGGAGTGCGACAGAAGCAACTTTTATTTGTTCCAGTTCTTCAGAAAATTTTTTTACTAGCCAGTGCTGCAAGCTCACCTAAGAGAAAGAGTTATTTGTTCCTATTTCTGAGAAATTGCATTTGAGAATTTGGAGTACTGCCCTCATAATAATCCCCTAATATTATAATTCTCGTGCCCCTGTGCAGTAGCTCTTCAACATATAGTCATGCCAACGTATGCATTTTTATTTAGAAGGTTTCCACGTACAAATTATTCTTGCTGCTTCTGTTGAATAAAGAAGCCACATGGGGCAGTTTGACTCATTGGTTCATACGTACACTAGCTTTAAAAGAAAAACATCTTTGATAAGTTGTTTGAATCTACTGCCATCTTTCCATGGAACTGTGATCTTGGGCAGATACGACCATCTATTCACAATTATGCTTTGGATCTGGAATTTTAGCTTGAAATATTCACCAAAAGCTCTGCTGTAGCTCTGCACTCATCCTCTTGTGAATGGCATAGGCACTGTAAGTGAGGAGATACTCATATGCCTCATATTTGTCTGTACATCACCTGGCGGGATTGGGAGAACAGGCCTTGAGTTCATGTGCTGGAGTAAAAGCAGCACACTCCATTTTATATTGATTATATTATTAAATTAGAATTTGTAGCCCTGATCATGCTGTCATTTGTCTCTAGTTATGATAATTCTTGTTCATCTTCACTGCTGTGGAGGCCTGCGGATCCTTATCAGTTACAGGTAAATGTTTGCTCATTTGTGCCAGATGCTTTTTGCTCTCTAGGTTCAAGTCCTGTCCTTACCTCCTTTTTTTTTTTTTTTTTTTTTTGATATCTGTTTGTTTCAAATAGGCTACATTTGTCATTACAGAATGCTTTGCAGTATGGGTGGAGTAGGTCATAAGCATCTTCCTGTGTGTATTGAACTAATGTGAATCTCTCCTAATGTTATGCTCCTTAACACATGTATATCAGCTAAAAACATTAATCCCTGAGCACCAGATAGTATTCTTTGATAAGCTTCTGGCAGTTTCAGTAACCTGTTCTTATGGCAATAGAGTGTAGGGGACTGGGGGTGTAAAGGACATTTAAGGTAGGCCAAACTGGAGATACAACTGATAACACCTTCATAACATAATACAACAAAATGTTTCTCCATACTGAGGAATATTTGTGAGCAGTTGAGAAGATCAGCTGCCAAGTAATATTCAGCCCACTTCAACGCTTGTGCTTAAAATACCAGAGAAGCTAAATTCCTGTAAGAGTACAAAATAGTCTACCTATAGGGGACATATCTGGCATAAAGATAGTACATCTCTTTAGTCAGTCTTATGCAGAAATGCTGAGGAGATTCAGTCCCACCAGTCATCAAAAAATGCCAGTCTTATTTTCTGCTGCAGTGAAATCTGTCTATTTGCATGCAAATGTTCAGCACTGCAAACACTGGAGCATCAAAAGTCAAGCTCATTATTGCCTAAAGAAATCTATAAGGGGATTGAAGGAAGGAATACGAAACTAAAAACATCAAAGGTACTTCAGTACAGTTATAGCAAGGTGCTTCATGTCAGTGTGGTGTTGAATCTGTGTAACATTAGTTTAGCGATGGGATGTGACACGTTGATAAAAACAAGACTCTAGCAAAGCAGTTGCTGACAAATTTAAGGCCAAGTGTAGGACTTGAAAGGGACACATTATATGTAGAAGGATGAATAAGATAAATTCTTTTGTAGAATACTTTGGAGCTCCTCAGACATCTGAAAACATAAGGGTGAGGTAATGTGTAAGAAATTACGCAGACCCTCGGTAGCAAGATGAATCACACTGATTAGGAACAGCCTGATCCCTAGGGACATGTAGACATCTCTTTGCAGCTAGAAGTCCAAATGCCTATGCTGATTTCTAAATAGAAGACATTGTTCTGTGATATTACTGCTCTTGTAATTCCTGCAGATATGTTACAGAGTCTGTAGTGAGGTAGCATTTAAATAGAAAAATAAATATGCATTTCTTGGGAGCTAGAGTGCTTTTATCATAATAGCCATTCAGCACATTGTAAGCACTGTATAAAAATCTGTGTATCATGGAAAGAGTTGTTCTGTTTCTTCTCTGAATGTTTCATTACTTGATTAATTTAGTCGTATACAAGCACAGCATGATATTCCTTAGCTGCTTCCTTTCGAATGGAGGGAAAACATTTGATAAAGGACATGATTTTCAGCAGATCAGTCAGAGCAAAGCCAATTGTAGTTTCTTTCTATATAGTCATCTTACCTGCCAAATTTGTACATTCTGTCTCCAGCCATTTCACCGCAAGTGTTTTTTACACTGTTTGTATCACTGTATGCGAAGAAATGCTAACACTTGTGTTTATTTTTCATACTGCAGTTATTAACCTGCTTTTGCGTAGATTTTACCTTTGCCCTTTTAAAAACCAGCTGGAAATTATCATCTTGTAATGTGAGTTTCAAAACTTCACACAACTGATATCAGAGGATAAGAAGAGGTTAGGGATTTTCAGTAGGAAGATTCTTCATGTTGTATCATAGCTAATGAAGCTACCTGTGAGGGTTACTATCTGCAGAGAGGACATCTTGGCTCCATTTTTTTTTTTCACATTCAGGCAGTGCAGTGCAGTGTTCTTTCAGTAGCTTCCAGCAGCTCACTTGTCCTCATTGAGTGGAAGTTACTTGTGCCAGTGTGACTGGCTTCAAAACTAGGTCTGGGAAATGGTACATTTAAAATATGTAAATAAAATATATTCAAATTTCAGTAGGACCAATCCATTCTGTGGCACTGCTTTAGAGTACAGTCATGCCAATAGTTGAATTATGCAGGATATGAATTTCTGCCAAAGGGCTGCATCTCTGAAGGGTGGAACTAAGGGGCATACAATACTAGATGTCCTTTTGGAGATGATAAGAAATCACAGTCCGAAAATATGGGATCTCTTTAGTTTTAAAAAAGTAATATTGTCATTTTTGCAGACTCCTGAGTATTTTCTACCACTACAGTGAAGGAACTAGTCTCTGTCTTAGGTATTTCTAAACTCCAGTGTTTCCTACAAGTGTTTTACGTGCATATTTTTTTAATATACTACGTGTCATGAATGATTTGAACAAGTTATACCTAAACTTTTTTTTTTTTTAATGTTTTGCGCAGCGAAAGAAAAGATGTAAAAAAAGGAAGGATCTTATTCTTTTAGCATCTGATCAAAGACCTTTTACAAGTTGTAGGAAGTCACAATTGGTTTCAATGAATGTTGAATCAAGCTCCAAACCGATGAACTCATGTTCATCAATGCAGACCTTGAAATATTCTAACCAAGTGGATAGAAAGCTTTTCCAGAGGATTCCAGCTATCATGTGACTCAGTCTGGTTCCTAACTCTGCATAGGTCCCTCAGCAGTATAACTGCTTTCACCTTCTTCTTAGCTTTGCAATAGCCTGAAGCAACAAAAAATCCCTCCCCTCTTTGTGCTTTGCTGTGTATATTTTTGATAACAGACATACTTCAACTGGCACTGAAGTCTATCTAAATAGGAGTGTTCTGTGGTTCTTTTGTTGCTGTTGTTCTTGTTTTGTGTTGGAGATATGTTTTGTTGATTTAAGACATTTCTGCAATTTCAGAGACATTCATTGGTGCACTTGGTATTCAGAAGCAGCTGGATTTTTTTTATCTAAACTTCCCAAATGGGATTTATTCCACAAACTCTTTCCAGAATATACTTGATTTAAAATACATATATATGTGTGTCTTTTGATATTTACTTGTGCTGTCATCTTGTTTTCCTGGTATTTTTAGTACAGAATAAAAGCTTGAAAACATATGCATAAAGCATGTGGTTTTAACACATTTCAAAAAGAAGTCCAGGGGGTAAGAGACAAAGGCATATCAAAACATAGACCTGCGGGGCATCTAGAATCAAATGAAGATCATTAGTTTCATGCTGCAGCATGCGGAGAAATCTCAGAATTCAATCCAGATGTAAGTGAACACATGGAAATAATTTCTGTGAAAATGCAAAATCATGAAATGTTGTATTGCCCATGTAGTAAACAACACTATTTCAATATTTTCACCATTTCAGTGACTCCTGCACTGTCAGTTTCTCAGCCAGGCTAAACTGCTTAGAAAAAGGAGGCCCTCCTGAGCTTTTCTTTATTCTGTGTGATGATATTGTGATCAGATGTTGGCACTCTGAGAAGTGGTCTGACCCCCATGTCTTAATGATAATCTGCACCCATAGGAAAGGAATGTTTTAATTATTGCCAGCTAACTGAAAATCCTCCACAAGATGAAAGTGGAAGAATAATTTGTTTACATAAACCAAACCATAGATAACAAAGTTAATAGGTACAGAGAGAAGCCAAAAGAAATAAAAACAACCCCTTTGCACCTACCTGTATTTTAGCTCAACTTCTGCTAGCAGAGAGTCAGAATACTTTGTCTGGGATCCAAGTATCAGACAAAAAACCCTGCTCTGATTTAAACTCTGTTTAGAGGTTACCTCTATCTGACAGATGCCCAGGCTCTTAGAATTCTGTTTAGATTCAGATAGTCTCTCTTCATGTTATCTTTTAACGCAACAGTTTCTTAGAGGCCAGCTCTAATATTTCTCATACAGGACTAGTGCCATATTGTGCATTCCATACTGTATGGTGTCATACAGTACAATAAAATAGGGGGCAGTTAGCTGGAGGGCTGCTACTGCCCAAGGAATGGCTAGGCATCAGTCAGCAGGCAGTGAGTAATCACATTTTGCTTTGCCTGTTTTGTGTATATATAATCTATGATTATTTTCCCTTTTCTGTCCTTGAAAAATGTCTACATCTCAGCCCACAAGTTTACTTTCTTTTTTCCAGTTCTCTCCTCTATTCCACTTTGGAGGAGAGGGTGAACAGCTGTATGGTGCTTAGCTGCCTACGTATCCTTGTAAACAAACACTTCCAATACTGAGAACAGACCAGAAGCTTAGTGCATCAACATGTCAATAATCAGTGTCTTCGGTGAGGCAGTGGATTCGAGATCAAGGATCTTCAAGCCTTGAGAGACACCACTGTAAGTTACTTTCTGAACCCACTGGTAAAAAGGAATGGAGAGGACCGACTTTTTAGGTGCTGCGTGTATGCAGAGAAACATCATTACTAATGGCAGATAAAGAGTTGTTGCTCTGTTTAAACATACCCAGGATAAAATTAGATTCTGCGTAGTTAAGGGAGTGGGAGCATTGCTTCCAATGCTGCTGAGGAGCAGGGGCTGTAGAAAGTCTGGTGTTTTTTTTGTTTGTTTGGTTGGTTTTGTGGTGTTTTTTTTGTTGTTGTTGTTGTTTGATACCATGTGAATTTATTGAATTATTCAGCAGTCTAATGTAATCTCCATCCAGCTGGTCTAAAACCCATGCACTGGTTGTCCAACGTGAAGGAGGTAGCCACCACTGTACCACAGTATGTAAAGGTCTCTTACTGAAAGTATGTAGATTAGAGGTCAAAATGAAACCTGACTATGGAGACCCTGGATTGCTCCTTTGTAATAAAATTGCTTCTTTCATGTAACATTACAGCTGAGAACAAAACACAAATGTATTTGAATTAGTAGATCTGATCTTAATCATCATATATAATTTCACTTTTTCAGAGGAACTGCAACTTAGTGGAACTCTTCTAGTGAGAGAAGTAAATGAAAGATAACACCTATATTAACTTTAGTTGTATATCTTGACTCTGATTGTATATCTATACTGTTTTCCAATTTTTTTACATCCGTACATACATAAAAAATTGAGAGCTCTTTAAAACTACATGTTCCATGCTGGTTTTTTGGTTTTTGTTTTAATTTTCTCCTTTGCTCCTCTTCAGACTGTAGATCCAGTTCTTAGATGCTGTCAATGAAAGCCCAGCTCCACTGAGGCCTGCAGCAGATATCCTATCAATTTCAATGAAGCCACAATTTTGCCCTGAATTTACAAAGTTGTCATGGTTTTATGATTTTGGTTATCGGTGTTCCACATCACAACATCATGTAGTGCACCGGGAGTTAAAGTGTTAATGCTCAATAGCATTCAATTCTGATTATATTGTATTATGGTGTGCTATCTTGCATTCCAATACCATATTTAGTAAATTAGTTTGTTTCTCCTCAAATCATTGCCGCTGTTTTTAATTATTTCGGGGTCCTGTTTCCCTTTTGCAGAGGCATGGAGTCACAAAATTCCTCCGCCCTGCTGGTCATGGAACTGGACCGAACCAGCCTGTAAACTGTTGACAGAAGTGGTGGAGCACTACAAGACCACGTGTGCCATAATGCACACCCTAAATGCCAGTGGTCTTTTTTCAGGGTGCTAAGACTTTTAACAAGGACAATTAATTGCACATGACACCTTCTCTCTACAAATAATTTGGTATAGATTACTGTGCATTTCAGAAAGTAGTACTGTCCTATCACTTCTAAGTTGGTCTAGGTACAAACTTCTCGCTGAAACTTGGAGAGTCTGTAGTCAGCACTACTGATATGTTTGAGATCTGAACACTGTTGTAGTCACACAGACTGGAAATTGTGAGAAACACGCTCAAGATCAAAAATTTCTAATCAGGCAAAAATCTCTGTGAAGAGCAGTTTATTCATTATTGCAATAATGGGTGCAACCTCCTACTGACGGGAGGAATTGCAAATCTGATCAGTGGAATCTATTCTGTTACATACGCCGGGTCCGACACAGGTAAAGCCTCTCCTGGCACTCATTGGTTGAGCGTCTCAGGCTCACAATCTTTTGCTGTTGCTACGTCACTTTTCCATACAATGTCTGTCGCCAACCCACTGTTTTTGGGTACGTTCCGTACGTTGTACGGTAATAGAAGGACAATATTTTCAACAATCCAATTACCTAGTGCCTGTGCCAATTTTACCTAGGTCAGAACACCCCAGTCTCAACTTTACTCTGTTCAGCAACTTTCTTTGTGAAAGGCAAAGTATCCTGTGCTATGTACAGAAATACTGGAAGTTTCCACTGCAAAAACACAATCTACTTCTCACAGAATTCTGGAGAAAACATGGATCAGTAACAGTGGCAATGATTGCAAGCAATTTAGTGAGATAAATGAAGTAGATGTAGATGCATCATAGCTGACTCATTTAAGACTAGGGTTCTTCTCTTGAGTGTAATGCAATTATCCAAAATCACAGACCTTCTTGTGGGTATATTCAAACCAGACTGCTTTTCATAAGGGACTCAGCTCATTGACTGTGCTGGATGTCTTTTGTCACCGTATCAAAATGTATTTTTGTTTCATTCACTGGATTAAAGGAGGTTACTTAATGTAGTGACTTAATAGAGGAGGGAGATACTCTAAAGGTGTAGTTCTCCTTACAGTCAAAAGATGGTAGTACAGTTTCTATTCCAAGCAGCCCAGCAACACAGGGTAGTTGCCATGCATCCATTGTTTGTGTTTATGCAAGGGATGAAGAGAATCCATAAAACTGTGTCTTTTAGCCCTCCACAAAAGAAGGGTAAAAGTCCATATTTGGGATCACAACAACCAGCTGTTTATCTGGCAGTGGTTATGATCTCCCAGCCCCGAGGACACGAAGCGGTGCTCCTGCAGGGGGCTGCTATGAGACCCCTGGCCCTTTGCACCATGGCCAGAGCCGTGGCCCAGCACCGGACTCCTTCATTTTGTAGCTGATTTTGGTTTTACGTTTTTGTTTTATTTTTTGGGGGGAGGGTTTTGCTACTGGTTTTGTTTTGGGTACTGTTAATCGGTAATTCTGAATATGGTCCTGATAGCCAGGTTTAATTAGCTTTAGTGCAGGTATGGAGTCAGCTGGTACCAGAATGGACATGTGTAGTGAAGGCTTTAATTAAGATCTAAAGATCCGGGAGAGTATGAACTGAAAATGTCCTCATCATCCTCCGTCTTGCTTTCAATGAGGTCTAAAAGAAGCAACTGATAAAATTAAAGCAACAAGATTAATTAGGTCTAAGTATTTACTAGATAATATTAATTTGAAATTATTTTATGGTGTGGTGCATGTTGTTCATAGCAAGAAAACGATGCCTATGTGGAAAACTATACTAGAGTTCCTTAATTAAAAAGGAGTAAAGACGCTGTGCACTAACTGCCCGAACAGACGTTGATGACAGGCAGTTAGCTGAGAACTGTGGGCTTTTCCCTACTAATTTTGTTTTGTGGAAATACAAATCAAGTAAGGTGCTGACACTAAAGAAAAGAAACTATTTACTTGCTTTACTCGCAAGTCAACAACGAAATTTAAATCCCATTTTGTCTGTAATAAGTTATGTTAAATTAATTGCTTGCTTGGCTATACTGCTGATTGTAGCAGTACTTCGAAAGCTTATTTGACACAAGAGATAGATAATGTTTGAATCACTTATGATATTGTATCCCTAAAAAAGAAATGCTTAGATGCACGTGGTACTACATCTGAGCTGAGAAAGCTGGAACTTGGCAGTACTCAGTGAACGCAGGAACTGGGGAGAATTTTTGAATCAGATGGGGTTCCTCTGTACACCCTGAGATGCTACTGTGGATTTGCTTAGAAATAGGACTAACAACTTGAAATATTGTGATACAGATGTAATGCTTTTAGGTATGGAATATTTACTTGAAGAATTCCAGTTCTGCACTACAATACTGTGAGTATTGCATTCAGTCCCAACACATGAAGCTCAGAATTAACTACCCTGGGGGGGTCGGTAAGAAACGTTAATGCTCAGCATAGAAATAGCCAATAGAAAACAGTGAGCACAGGATTTCATCCTTGCTTTTAAGAGCAAAAGCATTGCTGAAAGTTACTTATTGACGTTTTTCAACTCAGGATTCCCATGTGAATGTCATCTGTTGTGACAGGACTGTATTCAGAGGCCAAAACAAGTAGTGATATTTTTCAGTTCTCAGGCTTCATAATGAAGGATATATTACTGGAAATGCTCGTCTAGGTGTGAGAGCATTACGCTGCAAAACCAAGGAGTTGTTTTCTATTCTGAGGTTTCAATGTCAGCCTAAGAACAGGAGAGAGTTTATAACTCCTAGAGTTAAAAGATTAGTTTCAGGCACTGGGATTATCTGAGATCTGTCTAAATCAATCTCTAAGTTATGTAGGGAAAATGATAGCAGGAAAAGGCTCACACCTTTGATTCCTTCTCACCAAGCTCTAACTTTCAGAAATCAAAGAACAATTTGTGCATGGAAGATGACTTCTGTAAAGTCTAAAGGAGAGAAATGATGCCCATGCAGACTCAATTAAGCAAAAGAGCTTAAATTAATTATCTCTTATTCTTCTAGCTCCTGGTCTGAAAAGGATTAAATGCTGGGTAGACCCTTGCAAATGGCATGGTGTACAGTGTACAGTGCTCACTAGATATAATCTCATTAAAGCATTTCCAGATGTGTTTGAAATCATGAATGGCTGTAAAATGCAGAACCTGCAACAGTGAAAGAGTCTTAGATGAGGCTAAAATTGTGAGACAGCTAAGAAGCTCTGCTCTGCCTCTTAGATGTGATGATCTCTGGGTATGAGACAACTTTAACAGTTCTTTTTTTGTCTTCTGAACTTCTGCTAATAGATACAATCCAGAGAAAGAAGGAAACTTGGACAGTTTTCTGACTGAACTAGGAATCCTCTCCTGTGAAATCTTGCAGAATTGTTTCCCACTTTTCAATTATAATGTTAATGGTTATGTATCTGCTTTTCCTGACTCTCTAGATAAAGTAGTGAAGCATGGATGAACACTGGAACTCAACAATTTCAGGTGGTAAATGGCAAATCTTACTCTTCTGTTGTTACCTTAATGTAGCTTCCTCTACTTGAGCTGTATGAACTCAGTGCAGCTTCTTTCTACTGTATCCACTCTGTGCCTACAAATCAGATCAAGATCACTAGCTAACATACTGCTCTTGATGTTGTGTGGCTTTAAAAAAATAAATCAGTGTAAAACATTCAATTCCATATTTAATTTGCAAATTTAATTTGCAAAAAATGAGTACAGAAAGAATCAAGTAAAACATAGTGTGAAGTGGCAATAGTTGGGATTGGAACCTTTTATCTGGTCTAGTGATCTAAGCATTTTGGAGTGAAAAGGGAAATATTATCCTGCAGTCTCTGGTTAGAAACTCTGGATCCATCACCCTGTGGAGCAAAGAAAACCATCAGATTGCAAGCAAATAGTAGAACTATAAGGCTGTTTTAGGCACAAGAAAACCTTGCACCAAGAACAAAGAAATCAGAGAACCCTAATTATTGGCATTCTGATATAATACTACTTGATAAAGTAAGGGAAGTCCATTGTCAAATATTTCTTGGAAAAAAAAAAAAAGTAAAATCTAAAAATTGGGAGAATTATGGACTTTGTATTGGAAAAAAAGCAAAACATCCTGAGTTCAGGGCTCAGATGTTGAGTTTGTACTTAAACCTTATGCAGGTGTCTTGAATTTTCTACGTCATTCAGCTCCCTTGGGAATAGGCTGACTTGTTTTTAGGTAATCAAGGTGGTTTTTTTGAGAGGAAGAGCCTTGTTGGGTGTATAATCAAGATGTTATAATCACAATATAATTGTTTAATCAACAGATATCAAGATGTTATAATCACAATATAATCAAGAGAATTAAGCAAAGTAGACAATGATCACAAAAGAGAATAAGTGGAAGAGCTTACCCTTCAGCTGAGCTCACCAGAAGACACCAAGAGAGGTGATCTCCAGAAGAGATCCTTCCCCTCTGGTAGCCAGCTCTTCAATAGGTCTAGGAGGGGGGGAGCCTGGCTCCATCCCTTCCAGCAGCACAGGTGAATTGCCTTCACCTGTGCTCCTCTGGCTGACTCATGGCTTGCCTCAGGTGATTAATCAGAGGTTCAGGCCGTGACTCAGCAGTTCCCATACATTGGGGGATGGAATTTTGCATGTTATGCTGTCACAACATGTAATTTCACACAGTAGTCTTTGTTCCACTCTCCGGGCAGTTGAACATTATCTCTGCATCTCACCCTAGGGAGTGAGTAATTCACATGCACTCGTATCACAGAAACCTTGGGGATTGCTGGTTTTTAATCTGCCCTTAATGAAGCCTGCCAGATCAGTTTACACTACTTGTCACTATTTGCTGGCCTGGCTGCCAGAGCCTTGGCCATGATTTCTGCTTCTAAAACAATGAAAAAAATAGGCCTGCAGCTGTTGATTGAAATTGAAATCCATGAGGAACTCAGACAGAAATCCACCTTTGATGTGTATCCTGTGTGTTCTAGGCTGGATGAAATCAGATTCATTTTAACCCCTATGATGACCATTTCCGTGGCTGAACTCAAGCAAGATCCATGCAGGGACTGAGATCAGATGCAGGACCTACCAGCTCTCAGGAGTAAGATAGTGTTCATGAACCCATGATCTGGAAAAGTCCCACAATAGAGTGAAACTTCTTGCACAGTTCTGCAGCTTTTTAATGACCATGCACAGAGCAAGAGTGTCTCTGTTACTGCACTCAGCTCCCCAGCATTGCAGGTTTATGAAGCAGTATGCAGATCGCTGCCAGCTCAAGATGCATCTGTTCCCATGCTGTAGATGTAGCCTCAAGTACTTGGCAGTCACTGTAGCACTTCAGGAAGAAACATAAGAAATATAAGACTTTGAAACCCGCTAGGTGTCTGGAGATGTTCACAGCAGCAAAAGAGCACCTCTTTTACCTGCACACATCTGAACCAGCATAGAAGACACTCTGCCTGTCTTCTCTAAAAGCAGTTATTCCCAGGTCATAAAGCACCTTTTGAAACCCCCCAAAATTGCTTTTACCACCAGGGATGTACTCTTGGCTCTACTCTTGATGAACAGCCAATATCTGAAGCAGACACACGACTTTCTATGTTAGTGCTTTAACCAACAGTCCAGCTGCACAGTCTTTGTTCCCTCCTTCACTTGCTTCATTATTTGCTAATAACAGGACAGCAGCTTCAGAAAGATTCCTATCTTAGAATAACCTGGAAAGATCTCATTTTAAAAAGAGAGTGTTGGTTACATTTTCATCTTAATGCTAGGAGAGTTGAATATTTAAGTACTGAAGTTCCCTCCTGTCTTTTTGCCCATCAACCTTTGTGAGGAGTACACGAAGGCATAGGCAGTGAATTCAAGATAGTGGATACCTTTGAATGCCATTGGAGCAAGCAGGAGATACTTGTAACCCAGATGAGGATACTAAGTTCATGGAGAGATGTTAAGATTTCTTGGCATTCCCCATTAGCTACATGACACAGCTCTCTGCTAATGCGGTGGCTTTTGTGTGTGGTTCCTATGAATTGCTTAAGCACAAAACTCCTGAGAAGGGGATCTGCAGCTGGTAGGTGTGGTTAGAAACCAACACCCTGACAATCCTGCCTGTTTCTTTGTGAATCCGTCTCACCCTTTTTTTTCTGCTAAAATTTTTTCCCCATCCAAATCATGTCAGTGCAAGAAAACAGAAAGAAGGCACTTTTTTCTCTAAGAGGATTATGGGAGGAAAGAAACTGCAGTATGAAAAGTAGTACAAATCTGGTAAATGGTCAATATTCTGGAATTAAATGTAGCTTATCTATGTAAAAGCCTAGCATGAAGTGTATTGAGGTGGCATGTGCAAAAAAGGAATGTAATATTGTACAATGTTTCTATTCACACTTCTCTCTACCTTTGAACAAGGCCATCTGTAATATTGTGTTACTAATATATTTTTTCGAAGGGCTAATGTAACGACATAGGAAAGGTATAGGAAATGTATAATAAATACTGCTGGTATACCATTTTGGACAACCCCTGGAAGTCTGCCTTTCTGAGCTGTAGGATTGCTAGAATGTTCATTGGCATATGCCAAACAATGTCCTGGTCATAATACCTCAATTACGTTTTCTGAGCCTATTCTCTGAGAGACTGTTATTGAGCATGCTGAGATATCCAGAGAAGCTTGTACTCCTGGTGTGAGCTAACTCTGTGCTGGAAGGAAATTCAACAGCAAGTTCACTAGTTATAGCTGCATCTCTGCGGGGCTGAGTCCTGCTGTATATGCAGATCTGTCTTTTGTTAGTCTAACTGCCTTCACAGCAGTATCCCAGCCAAGTCACTTAGTGAGATCAGAAATCTGTGTAACTTGAAATCCCCAGGTAGCTAAAGACAGAATTTAGGATAAGAAATGTAAGTGCTGCAAAGTTCCTTCTTAGGCTAACTCACTGGAACTGCACTGGTAGTAGTGAGATGCTGACTTATGCCCCTAATGCCTTTACACCCTATGTATGCTTGAAGAAGCAGCAAGCAATCATGAATTGAATATTCGCATAGTTAAGTGGGGATGGATTTCCACCATACTAAGCTGACAAGGTGTTACTTAACTTGGCCTAAAAATCATATAACCATGTCAGCTGTTATTGTGCTTAAGTTGATAATCCATGCTGGGAGAATTGGTGCAGCTATGAGAATTAGTTGAGCTTTCTCATTTTGTGTTAAATGTTTGCCTTAAAAGAAAAAAAAGTTCATTTCTTTACCATCTTTTGTTATAATATTCATTTCTCAGTTTGTCCCTCTTATCTTTGTACAGTGTACTCTCTGAAGTTCAATGTTTTACATAGCAAAATACCAGAATAACATGAATTTAGGTGTCAGCTTAGCTCTTTCTAATCTGATCATGGAGTCTTTTCATTTTATTGCTTTTCTTTTGAGTATGCTATCTTTCCTAGGACACTAAATCAGTGTTTCGGTACACATTGTCTAATTACTATGTAATTTGTGTGTAGAATTAATTCAGAAGCTGATGAAAATATATAACTTTTTTTTTAAGAAATCAAAATATCGTTTGTAATACACTGTGGTTGGTGTGTCCTCTGGATAGAAGGTGAGAAGCGGGGTTCTAAGATCTGATAGGCCTGACTCCTGACTAGATATGCAGTAAATCATAAAAATTTCAACCGTGCAAGGTGCAGAGAATGTTCTGGTGATGGTGAACTTTCACAAACCCGGTTTAAGTTAACCATTACTCCAAATTCCTTTGTTTTTCTCAGGAAAGAAGAGAAAATGTTTAGTACTCTCACATCTTCATTGAACACTTGAGTTTCACAGATAGAAAGGATGAACACATAATCTGTGTGCATTGCCTCTGGCAAAGACAGTTAACTGTCAGCATGATTCTTAAAGGGGGTGTTCTGCATATCTCGATTTCGGCTTTCAAAGCAATTCATTGAGGAGTTTTCTTTTTTAACTTACAAGTAAACTTTTCCAAGTTATAGAAATCCCATCACAGAGGGCTTGGCTTAAAGAATGTGCCACTTACTTGTGTCACTGGCACCTTTTTTGTGAAACCCTGGACTTGGTTCTTGAATAGCTGCTTGGAGAAGCAAAATCCCAATCAACACCTTGCCTTCAGGCAGCATGAATCGTTCTCATACACAAGGCAGGAATGTAAAAGCTGTGTGGTTTTAAACAATGCTTCCTGCCTATGTTGCCCATCTACAGTGAATGCCCCTTTGCACAGTGCAGCGCAGGAGGATCTTAAAGATTTTGGGAAATATTCTGTAGGCAGGCTGTTTGCTCGTTTGTCTTTTGGGGACATACAGAGGAGATCAGTGCCCACGTCTATTAACGCATGTTATGCTAATAGAAGTTGTGAGATCAACAGGTCTGCAGAGATAGTGAGCCACTGAGACTCAACACACAAGGTAGAATTTTATTCATGTTTCCTGTCTTAGTTTCAGCTGAGATGGAATTGTTTTCTTCAGACTGGTGTAATGCTATGTTTTGGCTCTAGGAGAAAAACAATGTTGATAATACACTGATATTTATAATTGCTGTGAAGCAGTGTTGTACAGAGCCAAGGCCATTCTCAGCAAAGGGCCCAAGGAGCTGGGAGGGAACAGAACTAGAAGAGCTGACTGAAACTGTCCAAAGGGATATTCTGTGCCATATGACATCGTGCAAAAGGAGTTTTGAAGGTGGTGGCAGCTCACTGAGCTCTCTGAGCTCAAGGGGCTAACTGGGTATCGATCAGGGGGTGGTGACCAATTGCTTGTGCATCACTTGTCATACGCATTCATAATTATATGTATATGTACATAAAAATATATATAAATTCATAATTCTTTTTCTTTATCTTAGAAAAAAGGTTTATCTCAACCCATGAGTTCTACTTTATTTATTTTTTTTCCCTGAATCTCTCCTTCATCCCACTGGGAGGTGAAGGAAATGAGCAAGTGACTACGTGGTGCCTAGCACCTGCCAGGTTAAACTTGCCCAGCAATATTCTTCAAACTCAAGTCATGTTCTTTGTGTAAGTAGGTGTTCTGAGTTCTTAACCATTTGACTTGTGATGCCTCCTACCAATAAAAAAGCTGTTTACAGGCATAGCTGGCAGGAAGGCACATCCCCTACCTATTTCACAGGGGCCACTAACCATCTGTTACATGACCACCACGTCGTGTTATTCCCAGCCATGCAGGTTTTCAACTGCTGACTTAGAGGGCGAGCTCTTCTCAGCCTGCACAGCCCCAGGACTATCTCCCACATAGGATCTGATAGATCTGCTCTCCCTGCTGTGGTTGTGGATAGGTTTGTCTCCTCTCAGCTGAAAGGAAAGCCATGTGAACAGCAATTTGCCTTCTCTATTTCTGCTCTGATGCACGCTATGCCTCACTGACTCTTACAGCTCCTTTCAGGCACTTCCTCACGTTTTAATGTGGCACCATTTCATAACGTGTAATAAGCAATGGTGAGGCTGATGCTTCATTTTTGAACAGAGTAGACATAGCGAGATCCTTGTTGCTGGAAGAATAAGCTGAAAAAATCCTTTGCACTTCAATATGCAATATTGATTGCTGTCCTGAGACCTGATGTCAGCTGAATGTCTTCCTTCCTCCTCACTTCCCACAAATACAAAATAAATGGATCTTGTTTACTGGAATTCAGAAGGTTTTTTTGTTTTTGTTTGTTTTTGTTTTTGTGAGTGGTGCTCTGACAGTGCCCCCTGCCCTCTCATCTAATCTGCAATATAATTTGTGCTGTATTTTACATTTAGATAAAATTTTTAGGTAATTATGTTTCTTGCCCCTAAGACAAATCCGCTCCAATTTTATAGTGAGAACTTCGGCATCACCTTATTATGACAAAGAATCTAGGCCATATACATTACATAAGGTTGCCATAGTAACACTTTCTCCAAGGGGAAAACCGAGCAGCAGTTGTTTCCACAGAAACCACTCCCCGCTGAGACAGGTGCCTCCGGGGGCACTGAAGGGAATATAAATGAGAGAGAGGCACACACAGATGTTGTAAGATCTCTGCAGTGTCCCTGCGTCGCTGCAAATCCAGCTATCCATTTCTGGGTTGATTTTCAGTTCGTTGGTTTGGACCGTGTGACTGGCACCTTCTCTTGGCACGTAAACTCTGCCTGCCGCTTCCTTCCTTGGAACTGGTTGTGCGGATGGAGGTATGGAAATGCTCCATGTTGGCAGTGAAGTGACCGCATCTGATAAGAAAGTCCAGAGCTATAGGAGCCACAGTGCGTGGAAGGATTTAAATGGTAAATGGGAATTTCCCCTTTTTATTAACTCTGCTTTTCTGAAAGAAGTCAGCAAGGGCAGGTATGGACATAATTCCTTCCGAAGAGAAGTCTTGGCTAATTTGTCAGATAATGGTTTTGTTCTTTTGGGGTACAAGCACGTGCGGCTTGGCGAAATGTATGATTAAAGGTCAGGGTGTCTTGAAAAGGAATTAAGTCCTAGGATTTGTTAGTTGACAAAAAAGGAGCCATTTCTTTAATGTACTTCAGTGTCACTGAAGGCAAGTATGGATTCATATTTCTGAAATCCTTTTGCATGTTTATTTGCAAGTAGTGTTGATTAGTTTTGTTTTGTTTTGTTTTTTCTGCAAGAGCAATAAAATGATGACATACATTTAAGGCTTAATGTGGCCATAGCTACAGATTAACGCACTGGCTACTTCATTTTCATCCTGTCATCTCTCTGCTGCTTTATGGGGAAAGCAGGCTGATATGGTCATTAAATCTGGCAGCTGTGTTGTATGCGCATGGGAAGCAAGCAGAGCACAGCATGTAGAAAATGAGTAGCTTTCAGATATCAGCCTTCCTTTCATTGCTACGAGACTTGAAAGGCAGACTAAAAAACTCTCCTTTTTGTAATCACCAGTTGCTGGAACGGTGTGCAAGTATTAAAAATACTGAGGCAAATGTAAGTATTCTTTTCCTGTGCAGTGCTTTGATTGCTAATTGGGATTTCTACCTTTGTGTTCAGCTTGGAAAAGCAGAGGGATGAAAGCTGAAAACATCCTGAGAGTGAACGCTTCTCTGCAGTATTGTTTTGGCTTTCAGTGGAGAGTCTGCTGAGAAAAAGGGATGTATGAAAGCTTTCCGGAAGAAACAGTTTGCAGTTGTGTTTGTTGATCTGGGGGAGTCTGCTTGCCACTTTGTGAGTGGAGAAGCCTCGTGAATGCAGGAGGTGCTTCTAGATAGATTGTTTTGTGCTTATATTAGGTAATACTAGATACGCAGTGAGAAAGAAACTTCAACATTAACAAGCTTCTTGTGAACATGCAGGAGAGAAATCCACGATGGTATTTTTCACATTGAACCATTAAAAATTCATACATGCAGAACCAGACTTCTTATTAGGAATCTCAGCAGTACTTCATTATTGGAAACCCAAACAAATAATCATCGTAAGGGGCACAAATCTGACCTGCTAAGAACAATGAGCATACCGCGGTGAGCAGTGCATGTTTTTAACCCATTTTACTCTGTTTACACGTGAAGAAAATGTTTATCTGATGCATGGCATGGAGGCAGGACGGTAAGGTGGTTGGGAAGGAACGGAGTTGCAGGTTTCTTAGTGCTGCGGCAATACCATAATGAAAAGAATCAGCATTTGGGTTTTTTTTTGATCTCTTGCTAAGGAAGAAACAGTATCATGTTTCTTAACTTCCTTTCTGATTCAAAATTTCTGTGGTACCGTTGTCCCATGGAATTTACGAGTAATGAATTCTTAAGCTGTGAATTAAATCTGCTTATTGAAAACAAGCATACAAGTATGCATATCAGGTAATTGCATGAGAAATACAGAATGCAGCTTTGTTCATGTTGCCATGTCGTGTTTCTTGCTTTGTTTACATGATTTGTTATTTCTTAGGCATACTGTAGGTTTTTTGTGAGCCTTGTGAAAAATGCATTGTAACAGATAACAGGTGACATTAAGCAACTAGAGAGAGAATTGTTCTTTGTAAGGAAAGGACTAAATGTGTTCACAGTACTACTACTGTGTCCCTAATGCTGTTGTAACACAGGTTACATGTTTTGTTTACCTGTTGTCTTGAAGCTATACTTCAGCTTCATTTTGCAGACGTATACATAGAAATGCTTATCTTCATTGTCACAACTGAAAAGAGGTTTTGGAACTTCTCTTCCTCTGTCTCCCTTTTTCCTCATACACAGGAGAAAAAAAAATCAGAAATTCATATTTTCTATGAAACTAAGCTGTGTAAATGGTAATTTCTGATGACAGCTGTGGAGCTGGTTTTCCTGAGCCTGAGTGGCAGCTAGCCAACTGCTGAGGCAAGCGGTGACCTTTCAGGACAATGTCTCTCACAGAAATATCAAAATGTTAAAATGGCAGACGTCAAATGCCATGTGTGTAGGAAAAGGCTTGTCAGCTGGAAGGCTTCAGCTGAAGGCAGTTAATCTACTTCTTGCCTGGATTAAACATTGAAAGCTGCTTCCTAAATCTGTACACAAGAAAGAATTCATATGTGTCCTGAATAATTTCAGAAGTTCTTCTGTAAAGATCTGGGGATGGATACACATTTTCAGAGCTGTTTCGTTGAAGATCTGCTCTGGAGTGTCCAGACAGATGTCCAAAAAAGCAGCATCTTTGCCTTTTCTTCTGCACTTTGCATCAAATACTAGCTTTCCTCCCAAATCTCTCATCCACAATGTAAATTGATTTTGATCAAAACTAATCAGTGCTCATTGATGGGCAGCAGGATGCTGAAATTCTGATAGCGTGTGCAGTGACTTTCAGGCATGTGCACACTGAATATTAAACAGTCTCCTGCAGTGCTTGGTGCTACAGCCCTGAGCTGAAACCTCATTTGTAATTACGTGCACTGATGCTTTGTAGCTTACTTTGAAGGCACTGAAGTCTGACCGTTCCCATGCTTGGTTGTGTCTCAGCTTCTCGCTCTGTAAACAGTACAGAATTAGATCAGTGATGCTTATTGCCAGCACTATTGGTTCTCTCCCTGCCAAATATTTCTGAGAGGTGTGAAACTGCCTCATCCTTTACCTCGGTGTGTATCAAAACAGTATGTGTGGCTGATCAGGAAACTAGCCTGTTTACCTTTTGGTTGACCTCAGAGAGTAAGAAAGGGCATACCTGTGGCCAGCCTTGTCTGGGCAGTTTGCAACTGGCTACAGTTCAAACAATTCTTAGTGTTCTCCAACCAAGGCACAGGGTGCACTGCTAGCACAGGTCAGAACAGTCAAACTGACTGCAAAACAGTCAACAGCCAGACCTCATGGCACAAATTCATTGTTGGTTTTTTGTTTTTTTTTTTTTTTTTTTTTTTCCCAGTGTTCCTTTATTTCTCCTTTATTTTCAAAACAGTTTTATTGTCTCTCTGTGTTTTCTCTCTTGCTACAAGTGAACAGTTTTCCATCTGTATTTTAATGCTCTTCACATCTACTTTTAGAGGAAGCCCCCTCACTCACTACCTGTTTAAAACTCAGAGCATTGCATTCCCTGAGCACCTTCTTGTTTTGGAAAGGCTGTCTCCATATTGTTTTTTTTCTTTACAGTCAGTATTCTGCGATCACTTCTTCTATTTCCCTACAGAAATTATGTAGCGCATGAGGTAGGTAATGATACATTCTCTTAAACATATTACAGAAATTAAACTTTCATCCTCTTCTTTTCCTCTTCTCTCCCTTCTTACTTCCCTCCTGTCTTCTAATTTCTATCTGCTTTCACACAAGCATATCATATCTGTGATGTGGGACTTAGCAAGATGTAGAAATTTTTTGGCCTTCCAAACAGAGCATTATGCAGACCTAGCTGAGGAATAAAACAGTAATTATGTCCGAATTAACGTGACCAATTGCAATAAAGCTACCTAGCAAGAGTTTGGGATTTTAATATTCAAACAGCAAGTCATATGTAGTCGTAATCTTTTTTATTATACGTGATGTGGAAGAACAAATAAAATAAAGATGCTGCTACTTCTCTGTGGACTTTGTGTGAAGAAGAAAACCAAGAAAAATAACTGTGTATATCCATGAACCGTTATAATTTGTTTTAAGCCTAATTATACAGAGCCTGGTTGTTTAAAAACAACAACAACAAACTACCATGCAGTGTCAGATCAGCTCACTAAGCTTGTCAGTCATTACACCTGATATGAAATTCTGACTGCAGCAATGGCATTATCACTTTATTCTGCATATGACGTTATTATTACTCTTTACTGTTGTTGCAGTACCGATGAACACTCTTACTGGAACAGCACTGTACAAAAAGGTGTTTATAGGTACTGTACAGAAACGTAAGATAATCCTTGGACTCAAATAATTTAGAAGCTGCTTTAAAAATAAAGCAAGAACATAGCCATGAGGGAAAGAAGCAAGTATTTTAAACATGACCCAGATGTAAGAACCCTTATCATACAACTAGTTTTCTCATTTATTTTTTTTATCTGAAGTCAGAATACAGAACATTATAACCAAAGTGATTCTTAGGATACCAGATATTGAGAGAATGCCTAGATGAAATTTAAAATTGTAACTAAAATAAGCAAATGACATAGACTTACTGTTACTTTATTCTAAAGCTATCTTACAGATTCACATGGGATAGCTCCCTTGGGCTCTAACTGCTTAGCTATGAAGTTAACAAAATGTATTAATTGAAATTAACTCCACTGACCAAAGCATGCTACGATTACAAGTTGTTGTGGAGTACTGATGAAGATTTCCCATAAAATATTGTCTTAATGATTTTATTATTAACTTCGTCGTTGTCAATTACCAGATTAAGAAGATTCATGATACTCTTGATCACTGGGGCAATAATACGCATTATTAGGTTCAATGAAGAATGTTTACTCAAGTTACTTACATGTTCTAAATTTCAGTGTTAATTATTGGAATGAAACAGCAGCAGTGACACTTGGCTGACAGACAGTAATGGATTTGTCAGGGGTCATGTGCTGTGACTCAGCCAGGTGAGCAGTGGGCATTACAACATCTGTGTTTTCTGTGTGGCACATTTTCCTCATTTCTCTGCTCCTTACCCATCTTGCAAGTAGATTTCAGAAGAAGTCACATGTCTATTAACATCACCTTTTCTGCTACTTTTTGTTTGAAAGTATATAGTGAGCTAGGCAGTGTTTTTTATACCTGTAAAGTAGGACTGAATCTGCCACCTGCCATCAGTCAGAAGTACCCTGTGATTAACAGTGCTGTATTATAATAATATTCTATTTCATTCTGAACATATTTCATTTATTCAGTTGACATGATTTTTAGATCATCCTTCATAAGCAGTATTGTAGCATGTGAATACAAGCTATAACCTAACTGAGTAATGTAACTCGCATAACTAAGCATATCTTCATCTTACTGACACTGCAACTTGTATAACTATGACAACGTATGCAAAACTAGCAGTGGGCATTGGTATGAATAAAAATTTAAATGTATTTTGACAGCAGCACAGTTGCCAGTTCTATAAAGCAATCATAAGAATCTAAATGAACAGAAGCTGCTGAACATGAAGTCTTATTGTACACATTAAATGCCTTATTTGTCCTTCCATACCGGGAGCAATAAATAAAACTGTTCTGAAAGATAATTTGCAACCATGCAATTAATCATAAATCTAGCTTTATCTGGTTGGATAAAGCAGTGTTTTATCAATCTGGTTAGGCAGCACTTTGAATGGATTTTGCGGAACTCGTTAGTTCAGGAATATTAGGGCAGGTGCCTCATTTTATTTTATTTTTTTAAGAGAAGTTACCATGATCCCCAAATGGATAAGCCTGAAGGTCAAAGGCAAAATGATTTATCCCGAGGAGCTGTGTGTATTACTGTTAAAAAGGTTCTGAAATCCTATCCTACAATTCATTCCTAAAAGAAATTACCAGATTTTGAAGATGGTAAATCAGAAGCAACCAAACCACTGAAGCTTGTTTGTCTCTTAGAAGGAAGATTAATCTTAATGTAAAGACTTCTGGACTTTTGAGTTGTTTTTACTTACCTAAGGGAGTCATTCCAAAACAATAAGCATTCTTTCTGTTCTGTTTCTGTTTGGCTTGTTTGTTTGTTTGCTTGTTTTTTTTTTTTTTAGTTAGTTAGTTTGTTTGTTCTTCATCCTGATTCACTGTGAATTCACTCAGGGGGCTTCTTTAGGAACCAAGTGATCTTCCTCTGCTGAATGCATCATTAGGAACTAGCTTCTTTTCTTCTTTGGATGGAAATAAGTTCACTGAAGTATGTCTTCAGTTCAGCCTCAGAAGACACAGAAATTACTCCTCTGGGTTAGCAAGGCTGGGGTTTTTCTTTTTGAAAGAGGAGGTTGATGTGACTCCCTTGATATTCTGAGTGCTGCCGGGCTAACACATCTGAATCCATAGGCTGTTCTGCTTTGTTACATCATGTGTAACTCTCAAAGAGATTTTAGATTTGTCATTAGTTCATGCTGAGGCATTAGGTAATTGCTATGTGAAAGTGAAACAATGAGGCTGAAAAACTATTGAAGAATTAAATAAACTAAAACTCCAATTATTTTAGTATGCTTGAGGTTGCTGGGACAGTAAAAATATTACTCTTGAGACAAGATGAAGCCAACCTACAAGTGAATGTAACTCATATTGCGTATTCTCATGGCAAAGTTTTACCCTAAAGAGGCTTCTAGCAACTGTCAAGTTTTATCCACAGAATGGCACAACAATGTTTTTCTTTACAGAATGAAGACTGTGCAGTTTGAAATGGGAAACAAATAATGTGTTCCATTTATTTTTGTTTTTAAGAGCATGCTCAGAGTTAACAGAATGAAGTTTACAACTTCGAGGACTTTGTATCGTGCTTATAGTGAACACTGCAGCATGGACATCAGAGACCTTCGAGAAATCGATAGTTATTGATGAGGAAAGGCATTATGCTCATGGTAATTACTAGGAGGCTTGTGATGGCTTGTTTTGATTCTGACCTTGATTCTACATGTGGGAAGATGACGGCAGCTAATTCTGGTTTCTAGAAACATTATTGTTTAGTGTCAGTACAGAACAGAGAGGGCCACATTGCAAAGAGCTTGTTATGCTTGTATCTCAAGAATTAGGAGTTTACATTGTTGGGGCAATTAAAGGCAATGTTTTTAACAAAACAATTCTGTCCTTTAAAAGTTTTCTGAAGAGTTTTGCACTGCTTTATCTGTGAATATACAAGGGTAGTCAAATGCAGAGAGGATCTCACCTGATTCCAAGTGCTGTGGAAAGCAGAGAGAAGAAAGCTTTCTGATGCTCCTTGGTCCTTAGCCAGCAAGCCCTAGGAGAAATTAGCATGGGTGTTAAGTAGCCCTCATTTATAGAACTGGGAAAAGGTTACTCAGATGTTTCAGCATCAGAGTTTAACCTGATCCTATCTTCTGAAATACCTTTTGCTTTAAGTGTACTTCCTCTCTCTTTGTCACTGAGGCAGGTTTGAGGATGGTTAGAGCAAGAAGTAGCACATCACTGTGTTGTCATTTGTGCTCCTGGTGAGCTATCCAAATAAAGGCATTTACGAAGGAGAGCTCTAAGGAGCTCTTTAGAGAGTTTGATTTAATTGAGTGTGGAAATTAAAAGTAGGTGCATGGCTGCCCGTCACACTATAGTTCCCCAGGTCAGTGAACTGTGGTCTCTTTACTGAACTGTCTGTGAGTGGCTGTGTGTACAAAGAAGTCCTTAGTAGTTTGTTTGTTTCCTGAATCAGAGCAGTTGCTCAAATAGCCCAACTTTCACGAGGGAAGATTTGATGAAGAGTGCAGCTGGGATGTGGTTTGTTCAAAAAAACTCCATCCATCATTTCCCAGAAGGCACAATGAATAGCTTAATTGTTATTGCTAATGATTGTTAGCACTTTATTTGCTATAGACAAAGTACGAGCCAACTCAGAGCAATACTGTGATAGGCATTTTTCCACATCTTGTCTACCAGGAGATCCAGAGCTGTCAAACATAATTCTGAGCAAGGAAAGGAACACTAAGGGAATACTGTTAGTACAATATGCAAAATAAAATAAATAGTATTCTGTGCTGGGGAAAATTTACAAGGGAAATAAGTAAAGACACTGCTTTTTGAGAGAGCCACCCATAGGAATACTTATCCTCAAATCGAAGTGTCTCTTTCCTTAGTGTCTTGCTGGTTTAGTTTGGCTGCTTCTGGTGAAGTGGATTCGGTGAGCACTGTTTAGTTTCCTTCTCTGCTGCAAGGCTTACACTGAAGGCCATTTATGGTGTAACCCTGTATAAATTTCAATGCAGTTCTAACATCTCTAGAGGACTTCAGAGAATTACAGGGTTTGTTTTTCTTTTTGGATCAAATTTTCTACCTGAATGGGATTTATATTTTATATATTTACATATATCAGTCTCCTCTTACTATCTGATTGACTCATCCTTTTTTGCTATCTTTAACCTATCCTTAAAATTACAAAGAAATATAGGTTTAAAATAATTACATTAATTCAAACAGTTGCTTAGTTTTAGCAATTATCAATGCCTCTTTCTGTGAGTCTCTTTTTGCTTGAATCAGTGAGCCACTAAGAGCAAACAATAATCGGTTCAGAGCAAGAATCCTCCTTTAACTATGCCACATGGCTGATCTTGACAAGCATGCAGAAAAGTACAAGAGAAATTGTCAAGACCTGCTGTTTGCCCAGACACTCAGAACCAGGCAATATTGCCTCACTACAGATTTTGTTCCTTGCGTGCATACAGACTGCAGTGTGCGAACTACAATCTAATCCATGTCATAGACAGAGACACAAAAGCCCTGGAAGGGCACTGGTCTGCCATCAGCTGAAACTGTTTTAGGAGAAATCAGAAGTCCACACTCAAGGAATGCAGCAGAACAATCATTACTAATAGAGCAATAAGGCAACCAAATGTTGAAAGAAGTATTTTATTAACATGTTTTTCTAATGGCAGGTAAAAAAAAAACCCACAGAACTACAAGCAGATTCAGGTAACTGTGATTTCGTATTACTATAAAATTATCATAGTGACGCTGGATCTATACTACAGAGACTTCTAGTCTTTTTCTGCTTTCAGAAAACCTTTACTTAGATAGCATTGGTATTGTTCTAGCATAGTTGTTTTTCTTTTAGTTGCTAAAGGTAGAACACATAGCATCCCCAACTACTTTGCTGGTCAGCCAATAATTCAAAATGCTTTAAGTTCCTTCCCCCAAATAACGTTAGCAAGAAATCTGTGTAGATATATTTCTTTGCAAATAAAAAGCTACTAAGCTGATTTTATAATCATACTGAATGAAATGTTGAATATCATCATGTTTAATTCTCAGTCATGTTCTCTGTACTTCCATAGTAATTACAAGTATGTTCCTATTTGGATTTTTCCCCCTAACTTATAGTTGCTTTATCCAGATGCATTTTCATACAACTATTTTCTTAAGGTGATTGTTTTAAATGCTTGCAGAATTCTAACACAATACGTATTTCTGGAGCATTATATCATTCCATGGATTTCTCTTCTTGTGAAATCAGTGAGTATGTATGAAATGGGTGTTCTTCCAGTATGTGTTAGTTCGGCAGTTCTGGTTGAATCTTTCCAACCATATGGGAATTATTGATAGCATTGGTGCTTTCGTTCTGCAGTTATCCATTTGTCTCTAGACTTTTTTGTTATTTTTGTCTTTAATAAGAGCCTTTATATACTCAGTCTGCTAATATTGTCTGCTATCCGTTTTCACCGTGGTTCTTACATGTGTGATTGACAGAGCTCTCTTGGAGTATTCTGATTTTCACTTTTTTTTTTATTAGGCTGCTGCAGTTATTATACAGTATAATTAAATCCAGACATGAGGGCAGCTTGGTCATGACTGCATGACAGCTTTAGCCATATGCTACTTGGATCAGGGACTTTTATGTTTTAACTGAATTCTCTTGCCTGGATGAAGTGTTTAATGTCTCCTGATATTAAGCTCTTCCCTATTCCTGCTGTTCAAACCCCTGTAACAGAGATCTGCTTGCACGCTAGTATGGCTCTGTTTTTATAAGGAACAGGGTGATCACAAGGAATCTGACTTGAAAACACCTGGAAGTTATCAAAAATTCCCTCTTACTGTCCATTTATATGAGGATGCTTTTGTGCTTGCTTACAGTCTTCTGTAGGTGTAAACTGCCACCTTTTGAAGCTATCTTTAAAAGCATTTGTTCATTCATATGGATGATTCTGACTCTTATTGTGCCTCTGCAGTTCCATTCCAAATATTTAATTATTAAATTGTTTCCACATGCTAAGTAACTAACACTTTCTCTAGGCTTGCTAGGTAGAAAAGCAATGCGGATGTAAACTGGGTGTCACATTTTCTTGGTATCTCACTCACCATTCAGCACCTTGACAGCTTGCATAAAACAGAGGGGTAGTGTCATTCATTCAAGGAGAGAGAAACTGCTGATTTATGCTGAGAGTGGGAAGGGATGAGGGGGACACGTCACTTCTGCACTGTGAGGTGCAGACCACTCTGGCCATTATTCACAGTGCGTGTGAGGGGAATTAATTCTTTTTAGTTCCTGGCTAAATCCCTGACTGACCTCACTGATGTGAGACCAAAATCAGCAGGAGTTCTCATATGCTTGAAAGGAAGGCACATATTAAAGCACTTTCCTTGAAACAAGATCACTGATTGCTAATTGAGAATTTTTCCTGTGATGGGCAAATATCTCCTTTTCTCTGAGCATTCTTTGGACTTGTTTGCAAAGGTTTGGTCCTGTGCCAAACAAGTGAGTGGGATATTTATGGCTAAGCTCACAGTGAACAGGAAGACACTGCTTTCTTGAAATGAATCTTCTGATTTTTTTTTATATCTATTTGTTGTTCACTAGCAAAGATTTCACAGAGAGTGCTTCTGAATATTTTCCCCAAGTTTCCCTAAGTAAGCAGGGACATCTCTACCCAGAAAAGCATGAGGAAAAAGTTCACGTTATAAAGGCCATATCTAGTAAGGGAGATGGCATATTTTTTCAAATCGCTTTTTCTGTTCCAAAGATACTGGTTGCAATGTTCCTAGCCACCTGGGGTACAGGAGAGGTTCCTTTAGGGCACCATGGTCTCCAACACAGGCTAATTTACTTTGCATGTATAGTGTCAACAATAGCAGACAGCTATTTTAGAGCTAGTTTTGGTATTTCTTGCTACTGTTGGAAATATCCAAGTAATTTTGTCAGGACGGTATCTCCGATAAAAGCAGATCTTATTCGCGATTGCAATGGCGGGTGTCCAGCAAGCAGGAGCGCCTATGGACACAACATGACAGCCTTTATACCCTGTTTTCTCCCCTTGCCTCCCCCCTCTCCCGTGTTTCCCCACTGGCTGCGTACTCCAGGTTCACAATCTTACAGAAGGTTTACATTTGCTATTTACTTGTTAATTTGTCTTTTACCTGGTGTCAGTCAGCAGCCGTCCTGTTGTTTCCAAGCTGTTTCGGTGCTCTCCTTGCCGTATTGATATGGTGATTTTCTTTAAAGTCTTCGTTAAACAAAAAGCACTGGGGATGATGCCAGGCCTTCTGATGTCTCTTCAGGCGCTTCCTCGGGCAGGCCATCCCTTGTTCTCTGGTTTGCTCTCGTGCAGGATATTCCTGCAGTGTGTATGACAAAATATACATCTGTACACCTATATACAGAGTGTGCGTGCCTGGGAAGGTTCATCTGGAGGATCAGTGATGTTAGCTATCAGAGAGCTTCCCCGGGTTAAGTAGAAGGACTCCCAAAAAGAACTATGACAGCGGAGATCATGAAATAAAAAATATATGTTATCCAATTCTAATGCAGAAACATCGTTTGATTCCCACAGTACTATTAACAGTGAAGTCTAGACATGCCTTGACGCTAAAAAACTCTGATTAGCAGACTACTAGGTGAGATGGGAAACTGAGGACCATGCCCTGCAAGTAGGATAAAACACATCTGAATGGCAAATAAAAGGCCCACACTAAGAGTAGTTTGTATTCAAAATGCCTTCTCCAAGCTCTGTGAACCACCTCTTGAATTCAGGGAGAGAAAACAGGGAGAGAACTTGCGTAAGAGGGAGAGTAAGCCTGCATATTTTCTGTGTTCTATGTCCCCAGAGTTAATCATTATCCCCACTGCATGTATTTTTGGATGCACCTCTTTTTTTTTTTTTTTTTTTTTTTTTTTTTTTTTTTTTGTATATTTGTGTTATGTTTGGAATGAGTGACCTCAGATGTGTCAGGAAAGTAGAAACAAAATTTACAAAAAAAACTGCATCAGTTGAACTGAATGGAGAAAAAAAATCCTGGCTTACTCTCCCTTTTTCTTTCTCTGCACCTTGACTTGTCCAACAGTATTTAATTGGCGTTCCAGTCAATCAAAGTCCACATTGAAAGTGTTCTATTTTCCAGCCTACTTCTTTTGGAAATAAAATCTTGCTAACATAGTTGCCTGTGTTTATCAGCTCTACCAAGACGACTTTCCTAAATCAGTATTGGAAACAGTAGCGGTTCATATGTCCAATACACCTTCAGTGAGTGTTTCAAAGGGCTGTAAATGTATCACAAAGTAGTTCCATTAAATAGGTAAGACATAATATTGCCACTTCACATAGGGGTATAAAAGTTACATCCCTAGTCCACACCTAGCTATGACACCAGGGATAGTCAAATAGGATAGAAATTATCAGGCAGCTGTTGTACTTCAACTATTTTACCTTGTTTCTCTCCACACTGCTTCTACTGCTATGGTATTTTTTTTCTAACATTATAGTTTTATAGTAGTATGCTGCATTTTTGCTGCTGTGGTGGAGATAAGCAGGTCTCTGTGTGCAGTGCACCATTGTTTCCACTATTAAGTTCTGGATGGTTATCTCTAACTTGATCCTTGGTGTGGCATTACTGATGAGCATGGCGGATGCATGACAAGCCTTGAAGATATACAGACTCTGAATGGGAAGCTGACAGAATAGGGGACATCCCATTAAGACTTCAGTGGTGTAGGAAGGAGAGTAGTTGCAAGTCTGATCTTTCTGGGTAGAGAGCCATGAAGAGAGAGGTGCACACAGCAGTTGATTCACCAAAGCATTTGGAGCACAAGGATATTTCTTGTAGTGAGACGTCACCTCCAGGGGCTAGACAAATCTGGAGATTCTTTTCTGGTATTTGCTTGTGCAACGGGGTATTTGTGTGCACGAGGCACCACAGAAGGGTTAAAGAGCTCCGCAGTTTGTCCCTTGCTCTCTAATTAGAAAATGGTCCAGGAGCGTAAAGTTCAACACGCACGTGATCTGAGCTGGGACTAAACCCAAGTTCTCAATTGATTGCAGCCTTGTGTGTTAGTGTGCTGCATTTGCACACCATCTCTTCTCCTTGCAATTTCTACAATTCCTTTTCCTTTTTATAAAAGAAAAAATGGAACAATTCGTGTACAGAGTTTCACTTTTGTCACTATCTAAAGTATTCTGTTGCTTGAGCTTGTGTGCTTTCTGGGAATAGCTTGTTGACCCACTTTATGATTGAAACCAGGCCAGTAAAACATGACAAAAAATCTTCTCGCTCCACTCTATTCTGTAGTGTCTTGGCTACTGCTGGGTAAACTTGAGAAGTCTGCTTCCAGAGGAGGCATGCAAACTGGCCAGCCTGAGCCTCAGGGGAGCTGAAGTTTCTGGTTGGCCTCCCAGAGGCCAAGAGGGGCAGGCAAAATGATGTCCAGCTGGGACGGTGTTTGGAGAAGAAAGACAGAGAGTGAGATTAGGGAAAGTGAAATAAAATAGTTTTACTGAGCAAAGTATGTGCAGCAGAAGCCAGATGCAAAGATAGCCAGAGAAAAGGTGACAAATTCAGAATGTTACTCTGTGCAGCCTGTAACATAGGGAGTGGGCAAAGTTCAGTTCTGATGATTCATAATCCAAGTGCTTTGCTTTCAGATGCAGAAAACTTACATATTTTCCTTTTTGGCCCATCGGAATCTTCCTTCTATTTTTTTTTCCTACGAAATTAATTTTTTTTTGTATGTTTTCAGAAACTTGCATTTAACTAAAATAGAACCTCTATTTGAAAACATTCTGCTAAAAGATTTTAGTGCTCGCTGGAGAACAAGCAAGTGTTCTCAAGAGCTTTGGGATCTTGTGTTCAAGAGTGCCGTGATGTTGCAGCTCATAGTTTTAGGTCCCACCCCAAAATGTTTCTGGGGAGAATAGCCAGGTTTCTGCTAGTAGAAAAAGAAAACAGAGATTGTATCTCCAGCTCTTCACTTCTCCTGCTTCCAGCTACAGGATGATTTCTTTCATCTGCAGGATGTCATGCTATTTGACATGGCGGACATGAGTCAGATCACTAATCTGTTTGAAAAATATATCCAGCAAGTAGAATTGTTTCTGTGAGCTGTCACACTGCTTCTGGAGAGGTACGGGAGGGAGGGGACAGGCCTGTGCAGCTGGGAACTGTGATGAGGAAAGAGGCAGGATTAACCTTTTGGTAAAAGCAAGCTGTTAAATGGGCTTGGTTGCCTCCAGAAGCCTCAGCCATAGCTGGCACTTGGGCTTACTCCCTTGGCAGTGCTGGTAACAATTTTCCTGTGTCGTATAAGGACAAAGAAGCAGTTTCATCCTTAGCATAATTAAATGAGTGGAGTGACAGGAGTTATACCCAGAGTGACTTTGTTTAAATGTGCCTTTTCAACAAAGTTCACTAAATCAGCTCATTCTTGTTGTCTCTTTTGTTTCTTTATTTGTGGCTACACTGAATTAGCATCTTAAATAAATTGCCATGGGAATCAGAGATGCAATAGCTAGCTTTCTTTCTCTTGTCCATCTACAAACAGCCTTTTCATAGCAGTCTTTTCACAATTTCATGTACTCTGTTTGAGCACTTGATCTATTTCCATCAAGGCTTTTGGTACCCATTCTCTCGGTTAAAAATCAAGCAGCAAAAGATATGTAAAATATGGCATACAATTGATTGAAGATTTCTAGCACATATAATTTACATGTACTGATGGAACATCTTTCTGAAGTGACATGTAAAACATTTATTGCTCCTGACGTTCATTCTGATACATTATTTCTATGTTTTGTGAGCTGTGGATTGTAGAAAAGAAAGATACTTTGATTTGACCAAGGAGGGTGTTCTGTGCATAGAAGACAAGGTGAGAAAAGGAAGCTTTGTAGGAAAGAAGAAGGCTGAAAAGGCAGGCCTTGTGATAAGAGGAGCACTAGGAGTGGGTCAGTAAGAAAGGAGAAACTCTGAAAAGGCCTTGAAGCTCTGGATGAGAAAGCTTTGCTCTCATGGGGTTGTAGGTAATGTGGATGGGATATGAAACAAAAGATGACCTCATGCTGAATTTTCGAGGGACAACAATGCAGGTGCATTGGGAACAAGATCAAATCCCAGTAATTAAAGTGACTAAAGTAATCAAACACTGTGATCACACAGTGGATCTGGGCAGAGATCTATGTACTGAAAATGTGAGCAGAAAAGAGCTCTAATAAAATAATACTGTCAATGTGGATAGCTTAGGGTTAACTAAGCAGTGGATCTGGATAACAGTACAGGCGCTGTAGATTGTATGACAGCTGGTGGAGCCATGCAAGTGCACTAGAATCTCAGCTATCATTGAGGAACAGGCCTCACTGTGAAGAAAAACTTGCAACTGTGACCCAAGCACATTGTGACATGACGATATGTGCCAGAACTCACGCACAGGCTGTCAGCAGGAGCCTGAGAGCTGCGATATGCCTTCCCATCCAAACAAGGTGCAAACTTCAGCATCTGCTTTTGCAAGGGTTCAGATCCTAGACTAAATTAGAGGGAAAGGGAAATGACTATAAAGACGGTAATTAATGTAACAGCCTGACTTAATTTGCTCCCTGAAAAGGAAATCAAAATTAGGAGCTGTTAAAGCAGTTATTACAATATGCCTAGAACACATAGTAAGGACCAAATAGAAGCAGAAAGCTGAAAAATAGAATTGCACATTTACAAATTGTTACTATAAAAGTGAAATGGGAGCCTGCACAGGTAAATAGTAAAAGCTGGATAAAAAAAAAAAATAACAGAAAGTAGCATGCTTTGGGAGTGCAAGAGAAGAATTAAACAGAAGGGTCAGGGAGAAAACAGTGAAAGGAAGTGACATGGTATTTAAGAAGGATTTTAACTATTTCCACAGCAGGAAAATTGCTCAAAGAGACGAAGGCTGAAGTACAAAGAACGATATTAATCCAGGAAGCTATTACAAGAGAGTTGATGAGACAGATTTTAGTAGCAGACAGGGCTCACAGCCAAATTAGAGGCATAAGAAAGTAGGACAGGGCAGGGATGAAATGAGATCAGCAGCTGTAAGCAGAGTATTCAATTAAACAGGAACAATTCAATTCAAGCAACAAAGGAGATAGGAGCTTGGAGAGACAGGTGGGTTCAGAAATGGCTGATTAAAGATCTGAAGGAGCTTAAGTTTCAGAGTGCTCACTTATGCAACAACTCTTCTGTCTCTTTGTTAAGTTCATCAAACTGACACAGAAAACTTTGCTTCTGTGCTACGTTACCTTCCTTGAAATGATAGTGGGAGTATGAAGAGAGGAGACAACTTACGTTGCTCTATCAGCTGAACTGTTTCACAAAATCTTGTGCTAATGTGCCCGGGTTGTGACTGTGCTCTCTGGGGGAGAACAGGAGTGAAAGACCAAGCAGGTAAGGCAGAGAGGAAAAGAAGCATCAGTGGGTATCAGTAAGGGCTGGGAGGTGAGGTCCAGAGAGAGAGTCAGAGTAAGACTTGTGACAGACAACTGAGAAATGACAGCATCAGCAAACTAAGTGTGTTAGGAAGGATGAGAATACGAAAAGGGTGGAAAGCAGAAGTCCCTGATTTTTCTTAAGTTAAACTTCTCTACGGTGAATGTGAGCTGGATTTAATTCACAAGGTTTGTTTGTTTGACCTAAAAGAAACAATGCACGGGGATGCTTGTGGATTATCTAAAGGCAGTGGGCAGTAGTATAAATACACAGCAAACGTGTGGTTTTTTTCCTGAAATTCTTCGTCCTTCCGCCTTTGGCATTTTACTGCCCGACAGTAAGCTGTCGAGCACCAGTCCTTCTTAGCAGCCCCTTTTGTTCCTCCGCTTAAGAATGAAACACAGTATCTCGAGCGCCCAGAGGGTGAAGCAGCTAATCATTGGCTCGAATTGCGGCCGGCAGGGCAGACCCGCCTCTTTGCCTTGCGCTGACAAGCTGTTTGTGTTTGTGCAAGGCCGCCCTCCAACGCGGCGGCCGGATGGCCGTGATGGGACTGGCTGAGCGCTGCTCCTGCCTGCACTCTGTGGGACTGCAGTAAGTAGCCTGCTGACTCGCCGAGGCTTTACTCATAGGACAGATGTTTTAGCAAGGCAGACAGGTGCTGTCATACAGAGAGGCAGCGATTGAAGTGCTTTCTCTGGTCTGAAGTAAGAGTGACTGCTTTGTATGCAGTGTCATGGCTACATTTCAGCCTCAAAGGAGACCTTCCTGAGAGGCAAGAGGGGAAAAGTCAATAAGGACACAACCCATTTAAACTTGTATATACATATACACAAGATTTTAGTTCTTTAGCATCTTATTCTCCTTTTTAGTGGTGTTTCCAGTACTTAATCATCCAGCTGTGTCTTGAAGAGTAGCAGTCTTCGCAAGGTCATAAATGACATTGCATGAAATGGCTAGATGTGAGATACAGTGAAATGAATGTTGTCCATAATGCTGATAGGTGCTGTTGTATTTGAAGATATGCCTAGCTGTAGAAAAGTCCTGTTCAGAGATTTCAGTCTACTTTACTGGCTGCTATTAGGAGAAGTTCACAGCTCTATAGAACGAAAGACTGCAGAGATGGAATGAGCTCGACTCTTGCCTCTAGTGCCGTTTTTGATGTTCAAAATTTTATGGACAGTAATCTGTTTGGATGTATGCTTCAACTTAATCCTGCATATCAAATACTGATGGACTTTTCAGACTTTCTCTCTCATCCTTTCCACCAGCCAAAGAAAATCATCACGTCTCTATCAGAGCTGAGCATGGTGCAGAATCTCAGACGTTCTCTGCCCCTAAAGCTTTGATCAATCTAAATTTAATGTGTTAGCTGCAGTGCTCATCTTTAAATCTCCATTTTTAAATGAAGAAAATGAAAATATGACAGAGTAAGTGACTTTGCTGTGACAATAGAGCATAGTAAGTATCATCACTCAGCAGTCTATGGCAGCTGGACTACAGTATTTATTTTTCTTCCTTTCATGTATTTTACAAAATCCTACTGCATAGTGCTAATAGTAATTTCTGGGAATGTCTCTGTGTATCTCCTGCGGTTCAGATTGGCTAAGTAAGATACCTTATACTTTGGCAGCTTATCTAAACTGCTTTAAGCTTGAAACTGAGTGGAAAGCACCAAACAGATCAAGCTGCATTGTTGGTTCTGCTTCCCTTTTCTGGCACAGCTGGAATTGCCCCATATGGCACATCAACAGCAATTCAATATTGTCTCCTTTCTTGAGGACCATCCTAGTAATGTTGAATTGCTATTCTGGTCTATTTCTTCAGCTTCCTCCTGAACTAGAGGTACCAAGATCTGTTCTGTTCAGGCTTTGAGTTCAAGATACCTAGGGGAAAAAAAAAAAAAGAAGCTGTCACTGTATGTGTGTTCACAATGCCTATTTTTAAAGTAACAGACTGAAATCTAAATTTCAGTCACATTCCAGTTAGCCTTGGATTATAACCAAAAAAGCCCAAACAAACAAAAAACCAGGAGAGGTATGATGCCATGTGCTTTCTAGCTTGCCCACATTGCCCTCTGTGGATGGGCCCAAAAGGAAGGTTCCCTGAAAGCTGTGCATTTTTCTCTGTCCTGATGCTCATGTTTTGGGGTGTTGCACTGTGTCTGCAGGCAGCCTGAATGCAGTAGTAGACACAGCCACATTTACAGTATAGCTGCAGTCATGCTGTCATTCAGTAATACAGCAGTTGATGGAGGCTATTCGTTTAGGGGTGACCAAAACCCTGACCTCTTACTAATATACTCGTGGTTACCAGGTTACGAAGCCCATGAAGTTGAATATAATAGTCTAGTTTTCTACTTCTTTGCCCTTGACAATGTCAGCTGAGCTCCTGAAACTGATGGATCTCTTGGGAAAGAACAGCTCCCTAGATTAATGCAAGTTTTGAGTTGTAATTTATGACACTGAGCATTCAAATTCTTAGTGAAAACAGGAGGCTTTAAGGGCACTTTTCCTCTGAGGGCTTCATCTTATTAATGTGTACTCTACTGATGCATCCTATATGCTTGACATTTAACAGCTAGTGTTACAGTAAGAGAGAGACATCAACTGTTTGGGTCTGACCAGAAAAGTGAGCTGTCATGTAAAAGAAAAAATATTAAAGTGCTTGAAAGAAGCAGTAGCAGCTTTCTGCCAGGTGTGGGTAGATTTCCACATAAAATCCCTCACCATCAATACTCGGGTGTCTCTGTCCACTGGGATAGAGGCAGGGGTCTGCAAACAGTCCCTCCTCAGCTTCTATGGATAGATTGTCCTCTCACTTAAATCTAAACCGTCTGACTAATATTCTTCTTGCTAACATGGAGGATATTAGCAGCCCTGAGGAGGAGGGTTTGGGGGAGTAGACTCACCATGAGCTGGCAATGTCCAGAAGGCCAAATGTATTATCCTGGACTGCACCAAGAAAAGTGTGACCAGCAGGTTGAAGGAAGTGATTCTGCCCCTCTGTTATGCTCATGTGAGACCCCACCTGGAGCAGTGCTTCCAGTTCTGGGGCCCCCAGCACAAGGAGAGACAGAGCTGTTGGAGAGGGTCCAGGGGAAGGCCATGAAGATGATCAGAGGGCTGGAGCACCTCCCCTGCGAGGACAGACTGAGAGAGCAGGGGCTCATCGGCCTGGAGAAGGTTTTGGGGAGACCTTACAGTGGCCTTCCAATAACTGAAGGGGGCCTACAGGAAAGCTGTGGAGGGACTTTTTACAAGGGCATGTAGTAATGTGGTGAGGGGAAATGGCTTTAAACTGAAAGAGGGTACGTCTAGACTAGATGTTAGGAAGAAATTCTTGCCTGTGAGGGTGGTGAGACACTGAACACAGGTTGCCTAGGGAGGTTGTGGATGCCTCCTTCCTGGAAGCATTCAAGTTCAGGATGGATGGGGCTGTGATCCATCTCAACCTGCATCTACTCCTGTGAAAGCTTTTAATATTTTTAATTGTATATATTTTTCAAACTGTTTTCCTAGGTATTGGATCCATTTCTAGGTAAGGAATGTTGTTGCTGCTAAAGAGCATCATGCTACTTGGTCATATAAAATGAAAACTATGGCAGGCATGCAGCCTTTTATGTTTAAAATAAGAAAAATAGAAAAGACTGTTGCAGTCAGATCTCTCTTGAACATCAAGAGCAGAGGATCTCTTGCTGTCAAAGTTTTTTTTTGTTGTTGTTGTTTGTTTTTTTTGTTTGTTTGTTTGTTTTTGTTTTTGGTGGCATTACTCAAAGTACTGCATTTGGGAAAGAGAACAATTTTGAACCTATGACCTGCCTCAAAATTCACCTCAAAGGAAGAGCAGAAGTTTTTCAACCAGGAAGCTGCTACAAGGAAACACGGGTCAAGGCAGAAAGAAAAGGGACTGCTGCGTACTCTCCTTGCATATGGCAGAGGGAATTGCAGGGACTAAGCTGCTTTCAGGCCTATGCTGCTTTAAATGTGTTTAACAGGCTCCACTGGTCTCTTTGACTTTTCTCCCTCCTGTTCTGTGTGTATCAGGCCTTTAAGCTGGCAGAGAATGCTGAAGGAAACAGGCATCAGCAATATACAGATACTTGTACTGGCTCTGCTGTGTTCTCATGCTGGGAAGATGATCCTTTGACCTCCACAGGCAAGCTCTGTGCTTTCTCCTTACTAGAATCGCTGGTTTACAGGACAGAGCTGTCTGCATTGTGCATTGTTTTGATAGTGTGGGAAAGGCACATCTAGCTAACCAGCTTCTTTCAGGGTACATGCAGAAGTGGTATAAAATGAATCACAGTCACCAGATGGCCTGCCCAGATTCCTCTCTTTAGCTCGCCTCTCTTAGACCTAGAAAACCAAGTGTGTTCCAGGATCTGCTCCAGTAGGCAGAAAATAATATAGATGCCACTATTCCTTCATCCACAAAGGAGCTTTTAAATAATTCAGTTTCCTTCCTTTTTTTTTTTTCCTTCCTTTTTTGCCTGTCTAGTTGGGTCAGAGGTTTAAGAAAGCAGCAATTTGAGCTTGTAGAATAAAAAGACCTTAATTGAGTGGGCAGCATACTGTGTTCTGTCCTGGTTGCCGCTGTCTTAAAAAATTATCATAACTGTCGTTAGCCCTTCCCTCTTATTGCTGGTTGTTCACAGCATGAGAAACTGAGAAGCACAGTACCCATTAACCTTCAAGGCTGGCACTGCAGTTTCCCTGATCAGTTCCTACTGGGGCTTGCTTTCCTCCTGACCTCCTTTTCCTTGCACGGCGTCTTCAGTGCACAATTTACCTAATGCTCCCGAAGGTATAGTATAATGCCCTAAATCTACTCTAATTCAGATGTTATAGCCATATAATGGCATGGAATTCTGCAGATCTTACTCTGGCAAAACTGCTGCTAATTCTATGATTCCATAATGGCAGCAGCAGACCTGGTTACTTCAGGGCTGAAAACGGACTGTGAGAATCACAACATATTATTTTGTGTGTGTGGTTTAATTTCTGCTTCTAATTGGGATGCTTAATACCCGAGCAGTACCTTTGGCCTTCTTTTCAATTAGTTTTTGAACGTGTAAGAATAAGTTGACAGCTATTTGATATTGTTAATGTTAACTCTCAGCACTGTAGTATCTGATCTCTCAGCACATGACAGTTGTTTAGACATTGCATTCTTGAGACTCGGTGTCTAAAGAGATTTTCCTCTTTTCCTCCATTTTCCTCATCATTTCTTCCTGATACTCTCTCTTAGGCTCTTTGAAATCTATGCTTGATTCTCATATACATTTTGGGATCCAGAGCTACATCAAAACATTTTCTTGGTTTCCAGTAGCTATAGAAAATGTAATGATTTTATACTCCAATATGCAGATTAGAATATGGCTCACCCAGAATTACTGTGGCTCTGGCAATAAGAGTAGGAAGACTTGCTTGTGTGGGTAGGAAGATCGGGGAAACATTCTCAAATACATTCTCAAGTAAATACTGAAATACTTCGCTTAGGATAACCTCAGCTGAGATTACACCTGCTTCAAAGCCCTGCACCCCATGCTGGGCTTGCACTCTAGATTTTTGTGTCTCCTCCTAGCCTAAAGGCCCTCACTGTTTGCCCCAGTTTCCAGTTCATTCTAGTTCAGAGCATCTGGATCTATGCTTTCTACAGCCCATGCCCCTCTACATCAACCACATAGTTCACAGCCTCTGCAGCTTTTTGCCACAACTCTTCCCACCAAAGAGCTTCATTTTTCCCCAGGCATCCCAGATCCTCTCCTCCTGCATCTCTTCACTCCATGCTGGTTAAAATGCTTATTCTGCTCACCTCACAGTCCTTAAAAGCTCCTTCAAAGCCTTCTGCTCCCTAAAGCGGTCTCCTCCTGTCCTCAAGTCTTTCCCACTACATTCCAGTGTTTGCAGCTGGAGATACAGGAGGCTGTTTCTCCTCCCCTAGAATTTCAGGTTCCTCAGTGCAGGGATCTCAACATACCTCCCTTTTTTTCCTCTTGTACTTGAAGGCAGAAAAGCAAGGTAAGTTAGGCATATACTAGCCCTTTCTATGCTGTAAGAATGGACGTCTCCAGGCAAGGTCTGGAGAAAGACTAAGCCAGGAAATGTTTTAGCGTGGTATGTTTTTTAGAAGAGTAGCCCTTCTTATTTCTCTTTCTAAATAAGCTGTCTGGTATTCAACACTTGTCTTGTGAAGGAACTTCATCCCCCCAGGGGCTTTTAAGCTGTTCGATGTGGTTCTCTATGTGCTCATTTCTTTTGTACTTCTGGTCACATGTTCACATTTCTGATTCTTCTGATTTTCAAACAAAAAGGATTTGGACACATTACTTGTGGTTCAGAACTTTTTATGAATGCAGCCATATGAAAATATTTCTTGACACTTGCTTTTGAAAGAAAGCTTACTTCTGTAAATGAAAGTTTGTGAAAAACAGCGGTACTGAGACATCATGGTTTAGTAGGAGTCTGGACTGACAGTGTGCCCCAGGCAGACCCAGATCCCTGCCATCACAGATGTCAGTGAGAGTCATGAAGAAGTGGCTTAGTGCTGAGCTTATTCTCCCTTTTTCCTGGGGACAGCCAGGGGCTACTGCAGCCTGTAGTGAAAATATCACCAGCCTTGGGGCTTCTCTGATTACGACATCAAGGTTGTCGTTGTCTGAGCTGTTTGTTTGCTTTATGTGAAAGAGGAGTGATACTGCATTATAAAGCAAAATACCAACAGCGGTGAAGCAGCCTACTCTGGACATAGCACTAGGAGCAGGCTGTGAAAGATTACCACAACATATTTGCTTTTCAGATCATCACCTGACAATCAGGTGCCTTTCTAGAGCTTTTCAGGCTTTTGCCAAACTCAAGTCTCTGGACAACAAGCAGAAATGCTAAAAAGAAATCCATGTTAAGTGAGGTCACTGTAAATTGATACCAACTCAGCACCTGAACCTAGATCCAAGGTATTTCATGTGCTGGTTTTAAAATGCTGGTGGTAATACAATTTATAATATAATTAGTAATTCTTCTGTAAGAAGAATTGGTTGTTGGTTATTGACAGTGCCGAAATCTACATTATTATAATTGATCAGCAGTAAGTGAATTGAAGCTCTACCTTAAACTTCTTCAAGGGTAGATTTGTCTCAGATTATCTGATTTATGATTTTTCTATCTGTACAAAGCATGCCAGCTTGTTTGCATCAGAAGATTCATCTGCAACTTAAACTGTGACTGATTTGAAATCTATGTAAAGCCCTACACCAAGTAGTTTACCATTAGAATGAAAGGTGAGCACACAGCTGTGGTGCATCGCTGGCTTGTTAATCTGCCATCCTGAGTTCCCATCATTTTGGCAATTTCATAGATTAAAATTTTAAGGGAAGATGCTTCCTCCACTGAATTCAGACCTTTTGTGTATCACTTTCTTGGTATTTAAACTTCAAAACAACAAGACACAGAATAAATTGCTTTCATCTATATCTTTACAGTACAGAAATTCCAGCACAGCCTCACTATGGACTCAATGGGAGCAGAATCCAACTTGAAAGAGGCATTTTCTACCATCTCCCATGCATCATAACCAGTGTCAATTGCTGAGAAGGGACAACTTTCCTTGCTTTAACAAGCATACAGTGTCATTTAAAAAAAATCTTTCAAAAATTTAAACAAAAAGCTGCGTATCATCAGTATAGTCAAGGTTCAAGCTGCATCCTTCTCCTTATTTTGAGAAAGCAGACATATTGAAGGTTACCCAGGAGATAAGTGTAAATTAATGTCTTTATTCTACAGGGAAATAAAATGCTGTCTGCACCAGCATCACAAACCGACAGTTGTAATTTGACTCTCCACTTCAGTACCACATCTGACCAAAAATGAATTTTTATTCCGAAGATAACAGCCATTCAATCTGTCATGTGCTTTATCAATGTGAATGGAAAGAGAGCCTGTATGTCCGGAAGGCCACACAATGGCTTCTCTGTTACACCCTCGTGAAACATTTTTGTCCCCAGGTCTGAACTCTGCTCTTCCAGAGAAAAGAATCATAGAACCCTCAGAGTTGGACAGGACAATCCTGGAGGTCTTTTCCAACTGTAACCAGTGTCAAGTCCTTTTATTTTTGGAAAATATCAGTCCTGATAAAAAACAAGAAGTAGTGGGTTCACTTCATTTGATCACTCAGTGAGAGAGAAATAAGTCATCTCTTAACAAACCCTGTTTACTGACATACCAAAAAGATATCATCTTCACTGTAGCCGATGTCTTTGCATTTCAAGTGCTTCAAATTGACGGTCTCATTAGCTTTGTGGAGCAACTCTGATAAAACAGTGAAAAGTTTTAAGCGCATCTGGGAATCTTTGTATGGCTGAAGACACGTTTTAAGAATGAGAATGAAGTCATGGAGAGATAAACCCTATGACAGGATCTGAAAGTAGCAGGTCCAACTCCAAGTGTTAGCAGTGGGGGAACAGAACAAAAGAAAAGGGAAAGATGCTAGAATGCAGGCCAAAGATGTGGTATCATTTGAGTTTTAGGACACATGAAATCTGTTCTCATGTACTTTTTGTATGTCTAATAATATGGCTGAGCTCATGTGTAGCCTTTCACATTGGATAACAGGGTTGTATTTCACTTACCTTGGAGGGCTGCCTGTTTTCACAAAAGCTAAGGGGATATAATATCTTTGAGAGTTCTGGCCCTCTATCAAATTCAATTGAAATTATTCAATGACTTGTACAGCTATTGGAAAGAATTGTAACAACACAAGCAAAAATACACAAAAAAAGTACACAAAAAGAAAATTAGATCATAGTTTTCTCTTCCTTTTTTCTTCTTTTTTTTGAGGATCAATCCAATCTAGTTGTATCAATCCCAGAACCAGGTAGAGGATCATAATCATGTAAAGATGAGAAATTGAGCACATGATGAGAACTTGGGATTTTGAGGCAGACTGTTTATAATGGTTTTTATTTTGTTAGTGACTCCATGCTCTGATTCATGCTTTAATTGCCTCATTTAGAGATTCTCAGTGTTTAGCTGAGTGAGATTATTCCTGGCAGAAAAGGTTGCAAAAGTCCTCTGGTGAAACTGACGACTAAATAAAACTTGATATTTTAAAGTAAAAGAGTGCAAAAATAACATTAATTCAGTAATGTGAAACTTCTTTATCTGACGATGAAGAAGACGAGAGGGAAATAGAGGGCAGAGATTTATAGGCAGGAGGGAAATTGTTTCCCCATTTTTTTGTTAGGAAAAAAATGCAGTTTAGTACTGACCTTCAGCTATCAAAAAAAAAAAAGTGTATGCGCACTTAAGCCTTTGGAACTTGAATTTAATTAGGGCAGTAGACCTTTGAATAGCTGAAAACAGTATCTCTGATAATAGCAGATTATATTTGCAATTGCAATGGTTGGTGTCCTGCAAGCAGGAGTGCCTGCAGAAAACAGCGTTGCATTTTTTATGCCCTATTACCTGATGATTATCTTTTCCTCCCGATTCCTCATTGGCTGAGTACTTCAGGTTCACAAATCTTCCCGACTAAACGAACATAAATTATTTCTACCTAAACACATATATTGCTAATTATTTAACCTCTAACATTTGCTTCCATTATTTCTGGACATCTGCTCACCCTTGGTTAGAGATAAGTTTGGGAGGAGGATAAAGGGTCTTGATGCCTGTCTGTTGCATCCCAACCTACCTGTAGAGCAAGGCAGTCTGGCCTTGTCTGGAGGCCCTGGCTTCTTTGATGTTTGTTAAGTCTGTTTTTCTTTTGCTGAGGGTCTCTTATCGAAACAGAACTGCCTTCCAACCTGCTTTCTAGTCCATAGTACTATAACCATACTATTTGCAACATTTAAAAACTACTGCAGTTTAATTACATAATTCAGCAATTTTATTTCTAAAATATGCTACTAAAATATATGGTATTTGTACTTTTTCACATCAGCTGTTCCTAAGGGCAAATTAGAAAATACAAACACATTGTGCTCTACTTCTTCAGCTCAGTTTCCCCTTTTTCATATCTAATGCAGAAACAACATTCCGTTCCTACAGGAGCTTTAAGCCACCAGCTTTTTCTAGGTGCTTTTAGAGATTTTGTTTCTGACGCTTTTGATTAAAATGCTCATTGTAATTAATGGAGAGTATCACCTCAGAGGCTTTCCATCAGGCAGCTCTTTACTAATTTTCGTGAGAGGAAATTACAGCTAAGAAACCCTTCCCACCTGGAAGTGTTTAAAGTATGCGAGTCAGCATTCTGTTCGCTGTTAATTAAAATCAGGTTGTTCTAAATGGCTTGCTAAACTATTGAACTGTTTTAAGCAATGTGCAGTTTATCTTGTATTTACAAGCACATGCATTTATTTTAAATTCCTGTTCCAGAAAGGCTGTTCATGCTGGGAGGGATGCTGCAGGCTCACTTTGTTTCCCTGGGGGGGAGCGCTGCAAGCACCTCCCTGGGCAGTGTGCTTCTCGCAGGGCCTGGGGGCTGCTGGGGGACTGTTAGCTAGCCAGCCAGCCCAGCCACGTGCTTGATAGAGAGCAGATCAGAGTGTAGCTGGCTGTTTATTTTCAAATCCTTTGTACCTCAGGTTACTTGTAAGGCTGGTGCCTGGGAGTTCAGCATAAACCAGGCTGTGTTTGTTGCCTGCTTTGCTTGTAATTTGCAATTTGTGAAAACCTGATGGATGGCTCCGCGCTCTGCAAGTTAGTGTGGAGATGGGAGCTTCTAACATAAGAGCAGCTTTTACAGAAAACACTGAGTTAAGAAGATTCAGGCTCAAGCTAGGTTGCTTCTTCCCTCCCCCTCTTTTGTCTATTTTTACTGCAATGTTGGTATGTGTCCAAGGAGAGTCAGCCATGTCACTCGGAAATACGAGGAGATAAACTTTCAACTGTTGGCTTTCTTCATGCTGAGCGACTCCAGAGAAAATGAACAGGGAGAGAAACAAGAGAGATCTCTTTAGGTGTACTTTTTTGACTGTCTTCTCTGCCAACGCCAGTGTAGAATACTGAAGAAACCGCAGCAGTCCTTTCCCAGCATTTCTCTAAACAACGTAAGTTACCCTTTCACACGTGTCTCTAACTGTCCTTGCGCTTTTCGTGCTCTCGAGTGCTTTGGGAGCGTAGGGGTTGAGCAGCGAACCCTTGCCAGGTGCTCTGCTGTGCAGAGTAGTGAGTGCTTTGTCTTCATGTCTCTTCGCACTTCCAGGATAGTGGTGGTGGAGGATAAGTGCCTTGACACCACCTTTCCTTGGCAGTCATGCTAGCTTGACTTTGGGTGCCTGTCAGAACCTTTAAACCTTCTCAGAACGTGCACAGAAATTCGTTTGTAGTTGGCAAATACAATAGCAAATGTTTTGATTGAACTGCGTGTCGAGCTTGCTGTAGGTGCCAGAGTTTCAAAGGGAACTGTGTGACACTGTGTAAAGAGGACAGGATGTGACAGGGGAAATGTTTCCTGCTCTTTAATATTTAAAAGAAATAATTGAAACAGAGCCAAGCAGCTTGCCTAGGAAGGAAATAGTGATGTTTATTCAAAGCAAAATATGACTCTGTTAAGCTGAGAGGACAGTGTTGAGGTATAATTAGGAGGGAGAGTTTTACTTCTCACAGGTGTTAGATTTTTTGAAGGTGGCAGCTGACGCTAAAGCTGCCATGTTCTGTCGTTCTGCTTTTGTGAAGAACAAGTCAAGCTATTTCCTGACGCTTATCTCCCTTGCTAAGCATCCTTCCCCACACTCCCTCCTTCTCCATGCTACTTTAATTTTATTGCACTCTTTTCAAAATGTATTCCAGGCAGACCGTCAGGCAGATTGACAGGTTTAAGTAAGAACAAAAAATTATAACATACCAATATACCAAGAATAAGGCAATAATCACCCTGAAGTTAAATATCATCAGGCCAAAACAGTTATATAAATGTCTGCTTGTATGTGTGTAACAAAACTGTGGCAAAAGCACAGTGACTAAGTATTCATCAAGTAAGGATGTGATATTAGAGAAGCTGCCTCCTGTTGCAGCCTCAGACCATTTGTCTTTGAGGGCATTTGTTACCTGGCTAACAGTTTTGAGACCAACTATTGTGATACAATCATTAGAAGCTTTTTCCTTAAAATTCCACACTTCTCATGTAAGAGCTGAACAAGAATTGACTGGTGATGCTAACAAGAGCTTCAGGGTAATGTATATGTTTAATGCCTTTATTGCATCAGGTAAGTGGTGTTGGGTCTCAACTGTTTGTCTTCTTTGTGGAAGTTATTTTCTAGTAGAAGTTCAGCAGAATCTTGGTTTTGAGGCAAGGTATGAAACAAACAATGTCCATGGCCTGATAGCACACACTGAATTCTGCTATATCCCACAGTATGCACTGCGTTTGGAAACTCAGGTCTTGTTTGCACCAAGATGGCAATCAGCTGGGGGATTTCCCAAACTCATGATAGTATTTTTCTCTGGCAGTCTTACTCTGGAGGTCACTCTGTTTCCTGGAAAAGCCTAGATAATTGATGCTTGAAGCCATCAACATCTTAGGCTTGTCTTTGACTGATAATGGAATTTCATCAATTCATAATAAAACTAGGATTTGGACAGCTTATATAAACACAGTTTATATAGTTTATATATATATATGTATGTGTGTGTATATTTATATGCATATATGTATACATATGATTCCTTTGAGGAAAATTAGATAATTAAATGAACTGGAAAGATCTGGGTGTTCTAATTCAGAGAACAAGGAGATGTATGTTGCTATAGTAAAGCAAAAATGGAATAATCTGCATAAAATATTGAATATGCAGTTTTAGAGAAATGTAATACTGTGACACATCAATTCATACAAAAACAAAGGCACAATGTACATTGGTATGTTGGGAGAGATCCTTGAGCCAAATGTGAAAAAACTGGATTTGATCAGTTGGCAAGCACATTACCTCATCAAAATTAAGTATGCCTGAGGACACGAATACAGCTGGTTTGAACTACATGTGAACATATAGCAGCAAACACATCTTTACTCCAGATAATAACTTCCAGTTCATAAGTTATAATCCTAAATACTGTAGAAGAACTGTAGAAAATAATCTTTCAATTTTTTTATTTTTTTATTTTTTGTTAAGGACAGTGCAGTGTTCTGTGTTAGAAAAATCCGTCAATTCTGAATCTACAAATGTTTCTTGAGGTTTTCTTTCTTCTCCTTATACCTAAAACCCCCAAAACTTTCTCCTGGACATCCACCCACCCGTAATTTGCTGGATAACATATATGAACTTGCTTCTTACATCAGGTTTCAGGAACCGTGTTGAATAAGTCCTGTGAATCTCACAATAGAATGCACAATCTCTGATGTTATGTTTGGCTGGCACCTTCAGCCAAAATTAGATATGCTGTTTCCAGAGAATGTAGGTTGTGGTTTAAGGAAAAAAAAAAAAAAGAAAAAAGCAACTGTCCGTGTGTCATGAACAACAGAAAACAAAAGGCTCCAAAACAAAAGAAGAAAATAGTAATTGCCTGGAAGTTACTCAAGTGTCTGAATACTGGCAGGAGAAGAACAGGGTCTATGATTCATATAAGTAGGTTTTCATCTCTTTGTTCCTCTATTTTTGATGGCTGATTTTTTTTAAGATGTACTGCTTCTGTTTGGGCCTGCTGTTGTGTTTCGATGACCCCACTGGGGGTGGTCTGTTGGTGTGCTGTAAGGTCACTTGTGCCTGCAGTAGCAGCAGCTGCTTGGCATTTGTCAACCTTTCTGAGCTATTTTATTTATATGAAGACCAGGTTTCATTTATGCGATTTAAATAACTGAATATTTATAGTATAAATTGTAATATTAAAGTCAGTTGTTTACTATTTTCTACCATGTTTTCTCCACCCCTGGAGTTTTTCAAGAAAAAGATAGGTGACACACTGATATACATGGGTTAGTGGTGATGGGCTGACGATTGTACTAGATGATCTCAGTGGTTTCTTCCAACCTTTTATGAAAAACATTGTGAACCTTTTCTGTCACAGAATCTGTACGCATATCCTGACATTGCATCTCACTCCTCTTAATAATTGGGGTGTTCTGCTGTATTTGGATTAGGAATTGCTTATTTTAAAAGGTGAAAGTAGAAATATGGTTTGAACTGGAATAGTATGAAGTGAAATAAATGACATAGCATGCCATTCTAATGGGGAGAACAGGGAATTGAGTCAGCTGAGAGGCCTGCTGGCCACCAGGCAACCTTCCTGCTTGCCAGGTGGGCGTTAGGGCACAAACTCGCAAGTAAATTATGTTATTTAGCTACAGTAAGGTTTAAAAAGGCACAGCTAAATTAAGAAGGTTGCTAATCACAGATATGTGCAAGATGTTAACAGCATGTATCCTGGCACCTCATATGTTACATGCAGATCTGGTTGATACAAACATCAAAATATATCCTGTATAACCGGACTGCTAGTAGTTTACAAACAAACTGCTGCAGAAATGACTCTATGACACTTTACTGTTAGATGTAAAATCCAGTCTATAGTAACTTTAAGAATGTGCCTTGCACCCTGGAGAAGACAAATGACACAAAAATGAGCCATAATTGTCTACAGCCTAAAAGGCCCCCTGGAAGTACTGGACAACTCAGCTTTTTCTGGTCAGCACTTTTGCTCAGGTGTGACTATATTATTTATTCTCTCTCACTGTTATACTGCTGAATATTTTCAGTCTTGGATGCACAGTGTTTGTAGGTGCATCATTGTGCCTCAAGTCAGAATGGATTCTTTCTGCAAAAGAGACATAAAGATTGTAGTAGATGCAGTTTCATTTTTAAACCATTCTAAATGTTTCAAATGCATGTTTCAAGTGAATGTTCAGCAATCTGATCCTAATCCAGTATGTATTTATTTGCTTTAATGGTATTAGCCTAAACATGTGTATGATCAGTTTATTTCTGGATGACTTTCTGTTTTTGTCATGTAAAGCCACTCTGACTGTTTGGTTTTTTTCTTTCCATTCTGAAAATGTAGAGTGAAGATCCTTTCTCTTTCTATTTATTTATTCTTTTTTTTTTAATGAGTGTTGAATGCTAGCTGTCCCTTTGTTGAACTCATGATTTGAAAAACTATCACGTGGAGTGATGCCATGAAGGAAAAGCATAAATTTCAGACTCTGCAAAGGTTTATACTGTATTTGCCTCCTCCAGTGCAAAGTTTAGTTGATCTGGATTATTTTGAGGTCAGAGGTACCTGCTATTCTCCGGTATGTTTTGAGGAGTGCTCAGAAGTTTATTTAGCAAGGAAAGAGCTATGGTTTAATTTTTCAGAACTGCTTAACTCTGACTAATATGAATATGCTCCTGCCACTTCTGCAGAAGAATAAGCCCTCAAAAAAGAGGTGGAATGTTAAAGAAAAAATGCACTTGACAGAGTAACTTACAGACCCCTTCTGGAGGGGGAGGGAAAAAAAAAAAAGCAAAAAGAAGAAAAGATTGCATTCAAAAGATTTTGCTGAACTTGGAAATACTCTTGCAAAGATTCCAACAATTATGTTTAAGGCCTCTAAATGCCTTAAATTCTACAGTAGTCCTTGGAGAAACTTAATACGTGTACCATGTTTAACTCATGGACTCATGGTCTATATTATTAGAGAATTTGCCTGCCCTTTAAGAAGCACATCTTCCAAAAGAGCAGATGCTCTTTTTTTTCTCTAGTTCTTCTGAGAACAGTTTTATGTTGTACTTACTGTAAAAAGATGCTTAGAAGTTCCTCAGAAACTAGAACGACCACTAGGGATAAGAACTCAGAACTGAAGAATGAGCCTTTGCAGCACACATAGACTGGAGGAAAAGAAAAAGGAGGAAAAGTGAATCTAGTTTGTGTGCATTTACACCATTATTTTTTTCCTCCTCTTCCAATGGGGAAACAGAATTAATGAAATACACTGTTACAACTTTCTCTCCTTTAATACTCATGTTGGCAGAAGAGATAATGTAAACATTCAGGGATTAACTCTCAGGAGATAAACCTCTGTAGGTGTTTCTTGTTATATTTAGAGCTTAAGTAGTTGCACACTGTCAGAGCTGGAAAACCTAGGACCCAAGAAATCAGAACCTGAATGTTGCTGAGCCAATACTATCGTACAGCTTAGTGTGTGGTTTTCCCAAAGTACTTGGAGAGAAACAGGAAAAAAAAAAAAAGTGAATATTTTTATAAAAAATTTCTTGTGTTTGTTTTATCAGAAGATGCACAGCCTTGATTCCATGTAAGAATAGCAGGAAGGCTTCTTCCCATATTGAGCTTCCAGGATGTATATCTGAGCTGTGCAATGGTTGCCTTCACCTTGTGAGCAACCATCATTATTTTGCCCCAAAGTGTGTACTTCAGAAGGCATGCTCTGTGCTGTGCACCTCTGTGCAGCGGCTTCTGTTGGGGAAGGTGGGCAACTTTGAAATGAGAAAGGGCAGCAATAAAAGCCTAGTTTCCTCCAGATCTATTGCACTGCATTTAGAATAATGCAGAATACTTCTGCAGAAAAGCAGAACAAATGTCAGTCTTAAGGACGTACTACTCTTTTTTTTTCTTCTTATGGATGAGCTGTGTTTGAAAAGGAGGAGGTGAGGGGAGATGCTGGGTTAGTATTAATTTACCATAAAAATGTTCTGTCTTTGAGGTGATGACCAGTCAGTCTCATTGTTGCTGCCTTGTTCATATGACTCAGAAACTTGCTGAAGATGTACTGTGGCCCTCAGTGACATTTTCCATAAACAGTAGCGTATTAAGGCAACTGTCTGATGGATTAATTTCATCTGCTAATCATAAATGTCAGGGCTCTGCTAAGCAATAGGAGCAGCAATAAGAACAGCCCTGTAGCTCCATTATTATCCATTTGCTTTGCCAAAATGGAGTGGCTGCTATGGCAACTCGTGTGATATCTACACCAAGTATTTTGAAGCTGTGTCTGGGTCAAGTCAGAAGTAAAGCTAGCTCAGCCTTGTAATTTGAGTGGTGGCTGATGGTAGATGCCTGCAGAAGAGCATAAGAATAGATCAGACAAATAATGGTACTCCCCAGAGCGCTCTTTCATCTTCAGTGATTTGTGCTTCCAGCTCTGCTTCTGGTAGAGGTGGTTTCTCTGTAGTTAAAATTCTTTAATCAGTTTATCCTTCATGAGTTTGTCATTCTCGCCCGGAATGAATGTAGTACATTAAAAGCTGTATCATCCTGGGGCAGTAAGTTGCATAGATCACAGGATGGAGTAGTATCCAGTACCTTACTGGTAGCCTTAAAGGAGCTTCTCTTCTGTGGCCAGTAAAAAGAAAGAGTGAAATGCAACAAGATACTGATTGTGGATAAGAATTAAATTGTGAATTAAATTTAACTCGGTATACAAGAGTGTTTTTTTGGAATGTATCGTAACAGTCCCTCACTGTGGTACTTGAGCTGGACAAGAAGAACAGCTGAAATAGTGCAGAGGCTGTATGCTGTATCCGTAGCTCGTTTCCCACAAAGATTTCTCTATTACTTCTGATAATGGTGCCTACAGCTGGTTACTTCACATACTTATCTATATTGGTGTTTTGATGATAAGGTGTATCACCTGTCTCAAAAACAGCACGGTACATCTTGTCAGAGTCATCGTGAGCATTGCTTCTAAATTCTCAGGCAGCACTTACAGCTCTTCATGGCATCTGCAGAAAGAAGCTGCAAAGGTCTGATCCTATTTTCTGACTCCAAAATATTTGAGCTGCATGTGCTACTGTCTTGCATCTCTTTCCTTACAAAAATAGCCCTCATCCAAACTAATGGCTTCCTACAAAAACTTATTTCATACGTAGAAAGGTACTTGGTCAGTTTGTGCTACTGTGGTTAAATAGCAATACCTGAACTGTAAACTCATGGACTAAGCTATGCGTGCACAGGCTGTGTTCTGTTGTAGCTGTGGGATTCTGGTACTTGAGTGAGACTGCCGGGTGCTGTCATAATCCAAATGATATCACAACTAATTTAAGACAATATTGCTCTTGTCCTGAGACCAGCGTTTTTTCCAAGTGCATTTCTAATTTAAAAATACACCTGTATTCACGTGGTTAATGTTTGTGAATCTTTCTTCTAACTTCTGCTTCCAGTATTTTTAAAGGTACTGAATTTCCCAGAAAGTAATAAGGATGTATTTTGATATAGGAATGTATATACCATGTATTGTATCTCAGCTTGAGAATCTTAAAAACAATGTCATGTGAGTGGTACTACTTTCCTCGTATTTCGTTAGCTATTTGTAAGTTAGGAGGAGTAAGTCAGTTTTAAGAGACTAATATTAATGGAGAAAGGTGCATATGAGGGTCTTTTGTGAATGTAGTTTTTGCAGAAGTCTGGCATATTGTCAAGTGTTGGGAATTTGCTTTTGATCAACCTTTCAGTGCCGATGTAGGAGGCTTGGACATGGCAACATCTACTGTGGCTGTAGTGAAACTGCCATGGCAATGCACATTGAGAATCGGTGCATTTCTTTAGATAAGGCACAAGACCTGAGGAACACATCATCTGTGCTGTAGGGAAGTTTCTGCTTTTTCCCATAACAGCAGTTCTTTAAATAGGAGCGCTGAAGTGCCGTCAGCAAACCAGTGTCCTTGCTACAGGCTTGTTTAGTAGGTGTAGTTCAGCCACTGGGTGTTCCCAAGTCACGAAGTGCTGGAGGTGACTAACGCTAAGTCAAATGGAGTGACCTGTAAGTGTGAAGGAGGAGACGGCAGCTGACAGGCTCGGAATCTGTGTGTTTGGAGCTCCCCGGGGGGAGCCATTGATTGCTTTTTGTTAGTGTGGTTTGGTCGGTTTAGCTTCCGTGTATACAGCCATTGTTACAAGGAGGGAGCTCCTCCTGCCAAGGTTATTCTGACACTGCTGCACTGTATCTGGTGCTGCCGGAATACCTGGTGTGTGCAGCTGCGTGCTTACCCAGTGCTGGGAAAGTTCAGTTGTGTTATTACCGGCATAAGGATCCTGCCTGGGCAAACCTCTGCCTGCCACTTAATGCTTGACTGAGGGCTTCTCCGAATGCAAGGACAGTACGTGTGCTTAAATGTACCACTGTGTGTTTGAAAGACATCTTGGTTCAGAAGACTTGGCAGACATAGAAGGTAACATTGCTGTTGGGCTCCAAACAAGAAAATGAGGTGAACATTGTGCAAAAGTTCAGGTATATGCAGAGATGCAGACAGCAGTATTTTATCCTTAAGCACTGCGGGGTATGTGAGCCTGTGCAGGGGTTGGAGAGGGGCTCTTTTTGCCCCCATCCTTCCCAGTCCCTCTCCCATATGTGCAGAAACCTATCTGCTCAGGCAGCTTATTTTCCCAAACTGTGCGCTATGGAGAAACTGTGCTTTCTGCTTCTGTTGTTTGCTTTTTGAATGTTAATATTCTATCCACTGTTTCTTGCTGTGAAAGATCTAATTTTTCTCCCGATTTATTTTCCATACTCTGTTTCTGCTGAGGTGTGACATTCTGAAGGTTTCAAAAGAAAAACAAATAAACAAAACAACAAAAGGGCTGTCTTAATTTAGTGTACAGGTTGTGTGGCATATGATGAGAGCTGGGTGCTGTCCTGTCTCTTGCTAATTTGAACTTTGTGCTAGATCACCCAAATCCAGCAGAGGTAAAAGGAAACGGAAGAAGAGGAGAGGTCAGCAGGGAATTATGTGACTGAATTTGGGTACCTGGTGGGTGTCATCTCTCCTGGAGGGAGAAACTGCAGAACAGTATGATTAAGCAGAGATGCAGCGTGGGTTAGGTCCAGACCAGTGCTTCAGGACAGATTGGAGTGGGTGGCCTTTGAGCAGTTCAACCTTCACTGCTCAGGTATCAAATGAATCAAGCATTTGCATCTATCTTTTACTTTTCTGGCCATTGCTTAGCAGCTCTGAAGAAAATGCCTACAGCATTTTTCAATGTACATTATATCTAACAGTATGTAGAAAAGTCCATGGATTTCTTCCCAAAGCGATTCCTGCTCTGCCTCTTGCTTTTTGTTTGTATTGCCTGATGTCCTGTGCCTGGAAGTGGTTAACAGTGATTAATATGGAGTCTCCACGCAGCAGTTTTATTTCAAGTAGCATTTCAGAGCAGCTGCTTATGGAAGCTGCAGTGATTTGAGGAAAAGTTTTTTTGCCAGCTTAGCTTTTTTTTTTTTTTTTCCCCCCAGCTTGCATGCATATAGCATATATGCTCTATCTGCTTTGGGTGTCGAGTGTAGAATTTAAGATCTTTTTACTTAGACCATCACAACCTTTAGTCCCTAAAAGAATTACTTCAACCTGCCTTACCATGGATTTTTACTTTTAAAAATAGCTCACCTGACAATATGATGTTTTACAACCCTTTCTATGTTTAATAAACAAAATAACTGAGGTTGACATTTGACCTGGCATTATAGTATTTCTTGACTTGCCTTTTTCCCCTCATTTCTTGTCCCTTCTGTCTGAAATATTTGGAATAACTGGTCATTTGGTTGGGGACTCCTGGACTTCCACTCCATGCACTCAGATCGTCCTTGCAGGCATAGTAAACCCTGGCGTACTGCTGTTGGAATTAATTGTGCTAGGCCCTATCCTACAATGAGGTATGAAGAGCTCAGACAGTCCAGCTGTGTGATTACCGTGTGATGGCATGACTCTTAACTTGACATGTTCATGGATGTGTGCACAGCAGCTACCAGAAAGTCTCTTAGATCATCTAAATTTGGGTAGTGGGAACACGAGGTCTGTAGGGATGGAAGCAGAACTGCCAAAGGGTTATAGGGGTACTGCAAAAGGAGACAGAGGTTCTGGGTGTGGGGGGGGAACAAAAGGAAAGGGGTCTTTAAATGCCAGCTGTTACGCTTCCCTCCTCTACACAGGAGGGTATTTTTGTATGTTGGAAATATCCAAGTAATGTTTGTCAGGACGGTGTCTCTGATAAAAGCAGATTTTATTCGCGATTGCAATGGCGCAAGCAGGAGCTCCTATGGACACAACATGACAGCCTTTCTCCCCCTTGCCCACCTCCTCCCCTGTTTCCCCACTGACTGGGTACTCCAGGTTCACAATCTGGTTTACATTTGCTATTTACTTGTTAATTTGTCTTTTACCTGGTGTCAGTCAGCAGCCATCCTGTTGTTTACAAGATGTCTCGGTGCTCTCCTTGCCGTATTGATATGGTGATTTTCTTTAAAGTCTTCGTTAAACAAAGAGCACTGGGGATGATGCCAGGCCTTCTGATGTCTCTTCAGGCGCTTCCTCGGGCAGCCCATCCCTTGTTCTCTGGTTTGCTCTCGTGCAGGATATTCCTGCAGTGTGTATGACAAAATATACATCTATACACCTATATACAGAGTGTGCGTGCCTGGGAAGGTTCGTCTGGAGGATCAGTGGTGTTAGCTATCAGAGAGCTTCCCCGGGTTAAGTAGAAGGACTCCCAAAAAGAACTATGACAGCGGAGATCATGAAGCAAAAGAAATATTATCCAATTCTAATGCAGAAACAACATTTGATTCCCACACATAGGAGGCCTACTCAGTTATTTCAGGCTTGCACCCTATTACAGACTTTGATTATAAATTCAGGAAAGTAAGGAGGAAAAAGCATTAGAACAGTAAAACTGTCAAGCTTTTGTTTATAGCAGTGGCTTTTATTCTTGTTATTCTGGTCTTTAGCAGCTGAGAGCTTTTAAAGAAACCTAATTAATGGCATTGACTTGTGATAGTACTGAAGGTAAGCCCATTGCTGTGACTGGCCCTCCCATCTCAATGGCAAATACCCAAAAGGGGAAAGAGAATAACACAAAGAGGGGAAAAGCAGTTTGTGCTCAGTGCAGCTCTTCTTGTGACATCAGTGTCAGAAACAGGCAGGGAGTGCTGTTGTGTGAGTCAAGTTTGCATTGGCAGAGAGGGGAAACCAGGCTGTTTCAGCCACTGCTCTGAGCAGCCTGCAAGCCTTGGCAGGCTGAGCTGTGCATGAGCAGAAGATAGGAAGAAACAGAATAAGGTGGCAAAGGCAGTAGAGAACATGCACTGGGGCTGTGGGTCTGTGAAGGTCTCCAGTAACCCAGCATTACATCCCTGGAAAACCTTTCAAGTTCTTTTCCTCCTCAGTTGTGACGAGCCATGTGCTGAGTCACAAGCTTTGAGGAAGAGCATCTGCTGTACTAGATCACGAGATGGGGGAGTGATCGTGGCTCGAGGCTATGGCTGGGGACAAGCATCTGAAACAGTCGCCCTCTAGTTGGGGGGAGCTTACAGTGGAAGGAAGCCCTGGCTTTTCTTGACAGTGTGAACTACAGCCTGGGCTGGTTGATTGCGTGAGTTCAGGCTGCAGGCTGTGCTTGCTCTGTGGGAGCTTCTGGGTCTGCATGCATGCACAGCTCCAATAGGAAAAGGTGAAGGTGACTCTGCCACCACCATCCCATCAAGATGACTAAGGCCCCATGATTCCTGGTGTGGCCACAGCCCCACAATGACAGAGCTTGGTTGTTTCACCCTACCTGCTTTCCTGGCGCCAGGGTCAAATTAGCAATGTGGAGCCAGATGAGGGTTGGAGCAGCCCATTCTCTCCTGTATTTGTATTCCCAAGCTAGCCCCTGTTCCTAGCAGGATGACTTTGTGTAATTGATTTCTGGTCTGTCCCGTCTCATATTTTCCAGTCAGGCTTACTTCCTAGAACTGTACTATTTAGCCATTTAGTCTGGGCTAACCCAATCATTTTTTTTTTTCCTGCTGACTTCAAAATCCTCTGTGCAACAGACTGAGTTAGACTGCTTTTCCCTCAGTTAATTTAAAGTAGAGACTAGAGTTCAGACCATTAATCTTAAACTAGAGTGTTTGGATGACTTATTTAATAGTAGGGGGAGCATACAGCAATCTATAGAATGCTCTGTAAAATAGTTGTGGGTGGGGTTTGGTGTTTTTTCTTTATAATCTGCCAATTATGAGATCTCTCAGAATGTAAATTCAGGTTATGCTTAGAACATGAAAAAGAAGAAATTATTTAAAAGACAGAACAATTAAAGGAGATGCTAGCAGGAGCTAAAACACTAATTTCTGCATTATTATAAAGATGGCATATGCCATATATTTTCTTCTGAACTTACTTCCAATGAGTGCTGTAAACTTCTGTGGTTGGGTGGCATTTCCTCCAGTACTCCCTCCCTCCTCCCAAATTTCCCTTTCTCCCTTCCTTCTCTCTCTTTTTTTCTTTCCTTCCCTTTCTTTCTTTCAAAAAAAAAAAAAAAAAAAAAAACCAACCCCCAAGCCCTTCCCCCAACTCAAAACACACAATAAACCTATTTGAAACAGGCTGGTAATAACTGTTATGGGGTAAAGTGCAAGATTGTTCACTGAGCCACAAATCCATTTCCTCTTCACAAGGGAGAAGAAACCCACATGTTAACATTAAACATGCAAGAACAAAAATCTCAAGGGAAATGAGATCTTGTTTTCTTATTTTTTGGTTGTTTCATTTTCCTTGCCACAGTCCCATGGTTTTGTTTTGTTGAAGAAGCAGAATAATTTCCAGCATATAAGATCAGTGTCAGCAGGCAGCTTCCTTGGAGACAATTGTATAAGAATTGCACTTTGAAGCAATCTCTCATTTGGAGCTGCAGCTCCCAGTGAGTGGATGCAGTTCTGACTCCTGCAGTCTTCTTTGGCCATGAGGTACGTTATGGGGTCGGCTCTGATTTGAGGGGTATGTAGTCCTTGGGACGGACTGTAAAGAGAAATGGTAGGTTGAGCAACACTTGTCATTTTGCTTCAGTGTATGTAACTGGGATGCTAGAAATAGCAAGGAAAAGCAAGTAGCTGAGTGATGCCGGTGTGCTTCTGTCTGAGAGTCTTCCACCTCGGATTTGGGAGTTGCAACTTGGTCTCAATTTTTTGTTTAAAATGTGGCTTTGTTCAAGTGGCAGGAACAAAAGACTTTGGTTCTTCTGGCTGTGGGAGTTAAAAAAAAGAATTTTTTTGCTTGTTCTTTGGAGTGAGGTTCTCTAGGCAGTTTAAAGGAAAAAGGAAAAAAAAAAACCCTGAAGAAACAACAGTAAAACCCCACGCCCTTTTCTCCAAAAATGTGTCTGAAACTCTCTGGCCTTTTTTTAAACTGTGAATCCTGCTGTGCAGGTTCCTGCTTCTTTCAGCGTGCTAAAACATGGAGCTAAAATGAAGCATGCTACGTTCTCTTTGACAGAGTCGAAGGGAATGAGAGGAGCAGTATTTTGGCACAAGTACCCCAAGTCCTAACACAGGCACGCATGCTGCCTGATGTTTCATTTCAGGTTATAAACTGGATTACAGCATGCTTTTGCCCTGTGCGCATTACCCAGGGAAACCAGGCCGGATCTGCGTGATGTATGAGCAAATCTGGTGAAAGGATTGCCAAATGGGAAATAAATGACGTGCAGAGATTCTCTATTTTTAACAAGAATTTAAATTTCATTTGTGATAAATGACTATCAGTACTGTTTACCTGGTCAGTCAGTCCAAGATTCAAAAAGTACATTCGGGAGCCTGCATTTTAAGAGTGTTGAACAATATTTTAAACTGTGATTTTTAAAATAACTATATCTGTTCTAACTAAGAGTAGCGCAGACCAACATTAAAACCAACATTTGTTTATTCCTGATGTAAATGGGCTTTTGTGCCTTTTTATTTGTGGGAAGCTTTGTTGGACTCACTGAGCTGAAATACTTGCATATGATTTGTGTTTTTCGTTTTGTTTTCCAAAAGAAAAGATTCACTGTATTTAGAGATGCAAATAGTACCTTGTCTGCAAAACCCACCAGCTGTAATACTGGAGGACAAAGCTAATTCTATGTTGCTTAGCTTCAGTAGCATCTGTGTGTTCAGAATTGCATAGCTGAGAGTAAGCACTGACACCAAGGATCTGTTTATTTCCTTCGGTAGTAGTCGTAAAAACTAAACCAATCTCTGATTTGTTATTTGAAGAGAGTAGATAAAAGGAATGCAGCTCTGTATTAATGCTTGTACGAACGTTCAGCAAGTGGCCAGCTTGGTTTCTCTTGGTCCCTCAGCATGAGATCACCAATTTTGCTGTGAAGCTTTGAGCTGGTCTGGGTTAAACACGCTGTTCCGTGGCATGAGGCACTGCTGCTGGTTTGTGTGTCAGTAGTGCAGCTTTCTGAGGGGACTCCTTGGCTCTGCTTGAAACATCTGCACAGACAAAGGGCGCTTGTTGGGTCTGTTGTTGCTGCTGGAAGTTGAAGCAGGGGAGCGCTGCTCTGGGAAATGCTGTGACTCCTGGAAAAATCAGAAGGCGCTCATTAAATGCTGGGCTTTATCTGCCTCTCTCAATGAAAGTGCTTTAGTTCCGCCTGTGGCGATGGTTCCCATAGCAGGGTTGCGTAAGAGCTGCTCTCCCCGTGGGAGTTAACCCCCCCCTTCCAATTTGCGAGTAATATTTGCATATGTATTTCTCAGCTGCATTGCCATGCCAGATGCACAGTGGTGGCTGTCTCTGCCAGCTAATCCTGTAATAACATTCTGGTGACCGAATTCAGTGGCCCTGTGTGGAGCCTCCAAACAGCTGATTGCTGAGTAGGGAGGGAGAAAAAATCACCCAGCGAATCTCGTCGCAGCTCTCTACTGCATCCCTATCCCACAATCCCTTGCACGATTTGCTGCAGTCTTTCCATACAGGCTGAGTGAGAAAAAGATGTGCTAAATAAAGATTGATTGGTCTGAATCCTGAAGGGGTCTCCCACTTGTAAATGACCTGGGGGAAAAGAATTCATGACGACTTCACTGGGCCTCCTCTCATTCTTCCCTTCTTCTTTCCACCTGTCCTCTTCGTGGGATGAAGCATCATTCCTCAGAGCACAAAATACCTTGTGCCTCTCATACTGACCGTGCTGTGATAGGGATCCTTTACCAGTTTTACGTGTGAGCCTTGAGATACTGACAGATGATGTTTTATCCGTTTGGACTCCTGCGGAACTGCAGCTCCATCCCTGCAAGGATTTTGTCCTCAGCACTGCACTGATTGAGCAGTTTTTCGACAAAGATGGGTAGGTCTAAAACGCTCAAGTTTGCTCAGTGTTGTTCCTGGTGGCTGCTGCTGGGTTGCTCCTTCTGTTTTGGCCCCGAATGTTTGTTGTGTTTCTGCATGCTGTAAGAGTGAAGAGGGTTGCTGTATTTTAAACAAGGCACCAAACTGGTTGCAAGAGTGTGAGAGAGAGGAATGCAAATGTAGCTTATCGAGCCCGAGCCTTCTCCACCAGTCGTCTGTGTGGAAATTCTGATTATTAATTTACACAATGTGTTCTGTACTGGCTGATTTCGGTGTGCTGCTATAAATGCCTCGTACCTGTCCACAGAAGCGTGGACAGGCACTGTATCTGTTTTAAGCAGTTTTAAACCCCAGCACCCCCAGCATTTCAAGCGACATTATTGAGGTTCCCCACCCTTTCTTACAGCTCCCAGGCCTGACTTCCTTTGCAAACGTTGCCAAGGGAAACCTGTCCATTCATAATGCATGAATAGACCCTCTGGGTTGTGAATACCATTGATAAGAGGAGGATGAACAGGCTGCAAGCTATTTGTTCTCCTCAGGCTAGACTTTCAGGCTTGTTGCAGTTCTGGCTGGGTGGAGTTCAGTGATAGCAGTGTATTGGCAGCAGAGGGTTCTGCTCTTTTAGACAAAAATCCTGTGAGATATAGAGTTAGAAGTTTTCCAAGAGTCTCCCTCTTGGTTGGGCCACAAAAACTGAGAATTCGGTAATGGCTCAAAAATTGTAGAGCTAATTCAAAGAGACTTGTAGATAAGGGGCATTTCTCTGTTACATGACTCAGTTAATATGAAGCAGCTCTTCTGGAACTGTTACTTGCTGTTCCTGAACGTTTTCCTCCCTTTCTCGTATTGTATATTATGGTGTTCTTTCACAGATGCCTCGGGCCACACCCTGACTTCAGCTCCTGAAGGCATGCATGCGTAGCAGGGCCAGGCTTTATGCTAGCTTGGAGATCCATTGTTTCCTCCTTTCTTTGCGTATAGCTTATTTTGAATGGAAATTAACAGTGAAGGAAAAAAGAATAATGTCAATGTTGGGGTGGCTGGAAAAATGATGCTCCTTGAGCTCAACAGAGTGACAAAGGGGACACTTTTCCCAACCCCTTTTTGCACTAGATTTGGCAAACCTGATGTAGGTTTCCAGTGTGTGCTTCTTAAAGATAAATGGGTGGGGTTCTATGTCTGGTGTGATGCAAGGTTTCAAAACCCTTTAGCTTTCCATTTTACATTCTGAAGTGTAAATATAACGAAAAGTGATTCTCAAAGTTATTTTCAAAGGTTGTCTTTTGGCTGTGTTTTTGGACTGTGTTTTTGGATGTGAGGCAAAGGAACCCCTGAAAATCAACTGTGGCAGGTCCCAAATCCAGAAGATGCTACTAAAAAAATATGTTTGTCCTGTTAAAATAGCAGTCATACTTGATAAAATCTCCCATTGCCATCTGAAACGTTCTATTTTTGAGGCATTCCAGTTAATTATAATAAATGCTGCCATTGTCTAAATTCAAATGGATCATCTAAAATGTGCAACTTTTCCTCAAAGAGTCTTTGGTTATATGATTTTTTTCATTGAAGCCATAAGTAATATCGTCATTTCCATAACTGCATCACATTTAGCAAAACTGCATCAAAGGTGAAGTTGGCTCAGGGAGGCTGCAGCATCAGATGTTCAATCCTGGCAATAACATACTTAAGAAACTTTGTAAAATGATCTACTTGTATAGTTATTGTACCATACAGAGGCAACAGCTTGAAATGTGCTGATGAAATTCTGTTTTCAGGTGCACGATTGAAGCTTGGTTCATGTCAGTGTAGGGGGTAAATGACAATGATGGCCTACTGTGATCCAGACAAAATAACAAATATTAAAAATGTTTATTTCTGAACTCATACTAATGCTCTTACACTGGTAGTGTGAACATCTGAAAATCAAGGTGGCTGCAATCAGGCTTACAGACGAAAATGCTATGAATCACCTGATTATGCAGTGAGACTGGGGGAATTTAGAAAACAAGGATGAAGATCAGATGAAATGCGCATGAAATTTTACAGGCAAAAGCGAGTTCTCCTCATGTAAACATTTTTTGCTGGTGTAGCTGTATTTGATAGCTGAAAATTACAGAAAGTCATATTTGTTTGCTAGAGAACTGCTATTAATGATAGGCAGCTATACGGAGAGCTTTCATATCTTAGGTACATTTTTTTTTTTAAATAGTCTGTACTTAATGCATAACAAAGAAAAGCTGCACTGTTCATAACTTACTGGTGACTGGTTTGGAAACTGTGCTTCTGATGAGAAGTCCTCCTGATTCTGATTATCTTGCCTGTCGTGTTTGGGTTCCCAACCCTCTCCCTCTTGGTAAGGAAAGTGCAGCTGCATCAGTAGTGAAAACATTTATATTTAGAAACACATCACTGCAGGTCCAGCTGAATGCATTAACACATATTGGATAGTGTTCTCTTTCTACACCCATCTGTGAAAGCTGAGCATTTTCGTTCGTATTCTTGTAAAGCCTTTTTTAACTCCAGCTTTCAAAATGTAGCGTGGGTTCATAACTGACACCTCAAGGTTTAATATGTGTCATTTATGGCACTTAGCTAAATTAATTTGTGTTTATACAATATTCATATTTTTATCTTGGTGTGAGAGAAGAAATGGAGAAAAGGAAAACAAAGGATCAATTCTGAAGTTCCATGTTTTTGGGTCATGAACAAACATTGCATTGCAGGAATATTATAGCTTTTTTTTTTTTTTTTTTTGTTTAAGCTCTATGGTTTCACCATTTTTCAGGGGGAAATAAAATGGCACATAAGGGCCTCCCATCAATTTTGTGCATGGAGTTTCACATTGGATACTGCTTTGGGTTAGTTTAACTGTGATTAACTTTGAGCTGCTAGCTGAGAGGTAGATCTCCAGGGCTCTGTTAGCAGGAGATCAGTAGAGACTGCTCCTTGGTCACCTCTGTTTTCCTAGAAATAGTCACTGGTGTCTTGCAATAAGCAAGTTGTACCTGCCCTGCTAAATACACAGCTCAGGGAGAGCAGCTTAGCCCTGGCAGAACAGCAGGCTGTGTGTTCAAGCACTGGAAGATCACGTGTCACTGCTGATAAATGTCATGGGCCACAGAAACCTTTGCAGAATCAAGTGACCTTTAAATGAGCGTGATCAGCACCTGCAACAGAGGGCTTGTCACTTCTGTCTTGGAAAGCCTGAGCTGCTTAGAGACCAAGTATTGACTTGAGCCTCCTTATATTCAAACCTGCTGTATCTTTGGCACAAGGGGCACTTATAAGTGGGAAAAGTGTTAGGTGAACCATTTTTAAACTCTGTGTTGCAGCCATTTGGCTGGTGCAGTTTCATATTAAGCATTTTGCCAGCAGTACTGTAGATGTAAGAAATCCGGTGTTTGTTATTACTGGCTTCGCCTTCTGGCACAAAACCATTTTTGTTGTGGGATGTCTTTAAAACCAGACAGCTCTGTAACTGTTAGAGTTCAGAGGCAACATGCCTTTCCAGAATGCCTACTCTGACAGAGGTGGTATAGGTTGTTTCCCACGCTCTCATCAGCAGTAAGATGTTTTAGAAGTTGAATTCTCCCTTGCATCCATCTTATATGGAAATATAAATTCCTGCATCAGGATGAAATATGGGTGAATTTATTGTTGATTATGTTATTTCACGGAGACTGTAAGACATCTTTCTTCTTGTGTTTTTTTTTTCCTGCCACCAACTGCAGCAGTGCGCAGGGTAGAAGGGAACAGGACCCATATGTCAGTGGTCTAGGATGGCCAGTGAAGGCTCCAACATCCCAAGTCCTGTGGTCCGTCAGATTGACAAGCAGTTTCTGATTTGTAGCATATGCCTGGACCGCTACAAGAACCCCAAAGTACTTCCCTGTCTGCACACTTTTTGTGAAAGGTAAGTCCCTTCTTTGTGCTTCTAAATAGGCATTTGTCTTGTAGGGGGAGCAGTGACTTTTTCCTGGTAATGGACACGTAGAAGGACAATAAATTCTGGGAAGGCTGGAGAAGCAGGGATGTAGCAACTTTTATTTGCATTGGGGAGGATGAAGGGACATATTTGGATTATGCTCCCTTTATACTGGAGTAAATAGAAAGGAAATGCCATGAAAGGCATGAAAGTTGCACCGGTATGTGTAAGGTGGCAATCAGAATTTGGATCTCTAATTAATAACCTTAAATTTATACTGCTTAGTTAGTAACAATAAAAGCCTTTCTTTGTTGATTTACTAAGTATAGAAAAAATTATCCCATCCTTTAACGTCCAAGGGTTCCACACGTTATTTACATTATTAATAACTCGTAATTAAGTATTTTCATTATTTTGCAACTTGGTTGAATGAAGTAGAAAACCTCTCTGAAAAGCAGTGGGGGAAAATACTGCAGTCTTATACTGTATTCAGCTGAATGTAATGAACATACCTGGTGATGTTTTAATGTTATATTGCCCATTCAAATAGTGGAGAGAATACAGCATCTGCAAGATTTATTGATTAGAGGTCTTGATTGAGGCTGTTGCAGCTGTTTGGGTTATATGTTGAATGGTAGGAAAATAATAGTAAAAGATGCTTTGTGTGACCATTAGTTTACCTTCTTATAATTACAATGAACATATTTAATTTTACAGGATGCAAGAAAAATTGTGGGGTTTTGAGTGTGTAAGACAAAATGGTCTTTTGTAGAAGAATAGGAGACTGATTTTACTGAAGTCAGCAGTGCAACTCCTGCTGCAGTCAATGAAGCTAAGATTTTTCACCATCATGTCTTTCTTGACTTTGGTTCATGTGTAAATCCTAAGGTCAGCTTCTGGTTTTCAGTGTAACCGTTTTACGCTGATCTGGTTATGGAGAGAGGTTGGAAGAACTCCTCCAGTGTACAGCTGATGTACAAAGCCTAAGCTCTCCTTTCACAGAGCCCTTCCTGGGGGTCAGAAGAAGGGCAGCCAAGGGAGGATGAAGAGTGGTGCAAGCAAAGCCTTTGGAAGTGGATGAGAGCCACACAGCTCTGCAAAGTTGCACTTTCTTGATTGGTATTTTGTGAAGAACGTGGTGTAGCACTGCTTGCTTTTCAGACTCCCCAAGAACTGCTTTCTGCAAAGCTTCCTGTCCTTACGAGACTATATTGAATTGCCAGTTGCAGTCAGATGTTGCACATGGCACAGTTGTTAAATTGATATTCCAAGGCAGGAGTAGAACAAACCACTGCATTTTATGGCTCGCAGAATTTTTGTGTCAGATTAGTATTCTGTATAAATCAGTCTTCCTAAAACAAAGAAAAATAAAAAACTTAAACACAAAAATTCTCTTAAACTTTCCTTGACATAAACTGATAACTTAAGGCATGCTTCTCTATATAGTAAAGAGCAAAGCAGAATGAGATCTATTGATTCTTGCTAACTGCCAAATAACATTCCCAATTGAAATAAATGGAAAATTTTCCATTGTCATCATTAGGACCAGGTTTTAGGTCTGAAAAGACTGCAGATAGAAGCTAATAAAGGAGATTCTATTGGAAAGACAAAGGTCAGCTATTGGCTGATGCAATAACTTCTTGTCTGTCAAATTTTATCGGATAGTTTATCATTTTTACTGTCTTGGGAGCAGTACACATCTCAAAGAATGGATCCACTCAGCATGAATGTCTCAAAGAAAGTGCATAACTCTTACGATGATGTTGGCTTATTGAACATTTTTTATGTGGCAGAGAAAAAAGATTTAAAGGTTAAAAAAATCCCTATAATACTTTACTTCTGAAGCCAAGAATATGATTTACCTTTCCTTTTATAAGTAGAGACAGTGCTTTTCAAATGATTTCTTAAATGGAGGAAGGTTTTTTTCCTCTTTGACAACAGCTTCCCTCTCTCTTTCTCCCCTTCCACCTCCTGTTCCCATAGGTGCTTACAGAATTACATTCCAGCCCATAGCTTAACCCTTTCTTGCCCCGTGTGCCGCCAGACTTCCATTCTGCCAGAAAAAGGGGTTTCTGCACTCCAAAACAACTTCTTTATCACCAACCTGATGGATGTCCTGCAACGAACACCGGAGAACAGCATTGAAGAGTCCTCCATCTTGGAGACTGTCACTGCTGTTGCTGCAGGCAAGCCGCTTTCCTGCCCCAATCACGATGGAAATGTAAGTGAGACGAACTCCTGTGAGATGCATAGGGATTGATATGTACTGACTGGTCCAGTTTGCCATGGGTATTTTATTTTGAATTAGAGACAAGGGGAAGGATTGAAATGAAGTGAGTTATTTTATAACTTTTATAATATTTCAGTAAAGACAGGTGGCTTCTTAAAATTAGCAGTACTCAAATACATTTAGTGGAGTAGAGGATTGCATCTTAAAGTAGTCATGATATGGTTTGATTTTATCAACTATTTTGGATGAATCTGCCTTCTGGCTCATTGGGTCATAATTGCTCCCCTACAAGCATCAAGCCTTTTGTCTTTGGGATGGGTTTCCATAGCTATCTGACTTGTAGGCTCAGAGTTGCTGTTGGAACCTGTGGACTTGTTTTGGCAGTATGAGGCAAGCACCTTATAAGCACAACTGACATGCATATTGGCCCAGTAAGATCTGAGGCAGGCCCCAAAAGCCATGTGAGCATATTAATACAGGAGCAAGTAAAAGGGTACTCCAGCTCTGGGTCAGCAGAATGAAAACAAGGTGTTTCTGTTTCACCACTGTGCTTTATGCATCTCATGTACCAGACCTTGTACCAGACCCTATTTTGTTTTGTTTCTTTCCTCCACCTACTTAATTTGCCCAGCATCCCCTCACATTCACCCGCAAAAAGTATCTATGTCATTGACAAGTGCTCCCAGACTGAGGAGGTGCTCCCATATTGCAGTAGCAACTCTGCTCTTACTTCAGCATTTTCAACATTAACCTGTGTGACTTCATGGTAAGTGTATTGGCTCCTGTCTCACAGCCAGGCTTTTGCAAGCATGGAAGTACACGATATTGCAAAGCTGAGCCACACTGCCTGCAAACTTCTGTGCAAACCAAAAAATGTATGCCAGTATTTTAAGACAACTACCTCAGAACTGTTTCATTTGATACTCAGTTTAGGTCTATAGATTGTATAGGAATATTTCAGTTGATAGGTATTTAGAGGGACAGCTTGTTTCCCTCTCCTTTACTAACCTGCTGCAATTGGGTTGACTTACAGAACAGATATGCTGTACAATTCGATTAATGTGTGATGTAGCTTTTTTTAATGTGTGCTATACCTGTATATGTGTAATGGCTATTGGTTAATACATTTCTAGTTTTCCTTTGCATTTTAATGAATTGCCTTCAAATGAAATACCGTTCTTTTTTGATATAGTGGTTGTGACAGGAGCCATTTGATTGTGAAATGCGTAAAAACATCAGAATAAGATGCTGCTTGTTTTGCATTTTGCATTATCAGCTGATAATTCTTTGGCTGTGCTTAGAAAAAAAAAAAAGCTTGTCTGCAGTAAAAACAATTTTCACCTTCTACCTCTCTGAAAACTGCTTTCTAGGAAAAGTTGATATAATAAGTCCTCTAAAATAAACTTACTAGGCTAGGATACGATGGAAGTATCTTCTTGCTCCAGTAAGTTTTTGTGAGGGAGTTGAGGGGAGTCTGAAGGCAACTCCAGATTAAAGCTTTTGCTAGGAGATTAAAAGTCAACTTTCCCACATTCCTCCTTGTGATAAGAGGAGCTAAGTTTGTAGGAAAACTGATTGAGGTTGGGGGCCCTCAGACTGGCTGAAGACATGGGCTTTTCCTGCCTTCACAGGTACACAGCATGAGGACACTATATGTCAAGGAGTAAGTGCCTGGCTGCCAGCAACTGTGCAGGTGACTTTGGAGATTGGGTGACGGGGACTGAGATGGTAGCTGGACAAGAATGCGTGCAAAGAACAGACAGTCATTCTGCACTGATGTCTCCATTCATTTTTTTAATTGCTTTGGGTATAATTATATGTAGTGTAGAGTCAGATCCATTGCGTTTTTACTATCAAAGGAAAAATCTGCAAGTATATTTTATTTAAATACTGCTAGATTTTCTTTTTGTTAGTTTAGAAATAAGTTTGTGTTTAAACGAGCTTTTTCAGTCTCTCTAGCCATGCTGGCTTTAAACCTCTGTGAACTGATGCAGTTATTTTCACATTGACTTTCCTATCTGCTTCTGTCTTGGCCTTCCTGAGGCCCTGTAAATTAGGTACTTTCCCTTCCAGTTGGTCTCCTGGACACCGCTACTGTTTTCCATCCTTGTGTGCACATCCTAGTCCTTCTGTGCACATCCTCTCACCCTGTTGTGGCACATTTGTGTGTGTGCTTATGACGAACGAAACTCAGCTTGTAATACCTTAACGTAATGATTTCCTGTGCTTGAACTATAAACCAATACTTCCTCATTCACCCAACACAGAGCACAATAGCACATCTTTGTGAAATTGGGGTAGTAGGGCACATATGCAATGGAACTTCTGAACCTAAGAGAAGATTTTTATCTTCTGTCTTCCCATGGAAATAACATCAGCTTTATTCTCAGTTACTGAACACCTACAGCTCCTGTTGTTTGTTTTTTTTTCTTCTTTTATCTGAACTCAAAGTGAAACATAGCTTAGATCCTAAGATCCACACTTCTATGAGTGCAATTTATTTTCTGTTTATAGAGTACAACAAGAGAGCATATTCAATGCTAAATTAAATGCTTTTTAACAGAAGTGCATGTCTTATCCGGCTAGCTTTTTTTCTCGAGATATCAGATAATAGCTTGATGTATTGACACAATATTGTTACTTGCTACCTGTGTACTACTAGAAAAATGAGGAATCACCTATCCTTCATATTCTGAAGTCTCTTCATAAGATTCCTTTTAAACCTTTTCTTTCCTCCTTGCTTCTGTACTTCTTAATATCTCACTTATTTGTGACATTCAAATCTAGTGTTGTTTGGGGTGTTTTTTTGTACTCTGTAAATAATATTCAGTGTGACTTTGAGATTAAATGAAAAGTCAAATATCAGAGTTTACCTTCAGTGAGCAGTAGAACTGATAAACTGAGCTAAATGCTGGCAAAATGTTTTTCTCCCTGACTAGAAACAGAAATACAGTTAGGAAGCAGTACTGTTACTTTGATATAATAACATTTGATTAAATTGGAAAGATCTACAAGGGATTTGGGATGGTTTGCTTGCATGTAAGCATGCTATTTAAGTCATGACAGTTTTACAGAACTTTTCTTTTAAATCTGCTTAAAGCTTTCAGGTTTACTGCACAGATAGGCAAAAGCAAAGACTTAGAACCTGGGCTTTCCTAAATTTCACCAAATAGTCAGTGAGGAGTCCGTGGGTAATCCAGACTTGTATTCTTCTAAGAGCCAAAGCATGCAAATGTAATACACGCACTGGCACTGTGAGATAGGAACCAAGTGTGTGTGAGAGATCAGAAAGAGGGCTGGCAAAGAGCAAATAGCTCCTTTTTACTCTGGGCTACTATTTTAATTCAAACAAATCCAAAGCAGTAGACGAACAACACGATTATTCAAATGTTATTTTGGATAAATGAGGCTTATGATTGCTGAGAGTCTTTTCTTGAGACTTGCGCTTTGAAGGGCTGGAATTAATGTGCTTTGGATTTGTGAAATCCATTTTAGAAGTATGTGCAGCACTGATTACGCAAATGAAAAAAAAAACAACCTGTAAATTCAGTTAAATTACAGTGGAGAAGACATGCATGGGTCTCTAATTAGAACTTGGTTCTGAAGAATCCTGTTCTGGTTTAGCATGTAGTCAGTAAATGGGATTTCAGAACACAGTGGGTATTAACTTATGTTCCATTACAGCTAGTGGGAATGTTTTCATTGATTTGTTTCATGACTTCTGTAGAATCATAGTGGAAACCAGTGTTGGACACCATGCCTACCCTAGAGCTCCCATCCACTTGGGAAAGAGAGTTCAGGCAAAGATTTTTTTCTGACAACAAACCTGTTAACGTGAGCAACTTGCAGGGAATGTCACAAAATATGAGGCTGATGTTGGGAATGGAGGGGAGAGAACGAAAGCTAGCAGTATGTGTCTGTCTGTATGTAGAAATTATGAAAAAAGAATCTTAGTTGATTAAGAAATGCTTGAAAAAATCATAGGGAATCAACTTATCAAAAAACTTCAAGCCTGCATCATATTAATAATAGCTTTTCTTTCTCCTTCAACTATGGCACAATCCAAAAACTTTCATGGGAAATGGGAATCATTTCACTCACACCATTTTGAATGCGGCTGAGACAAAGACTACCGTTTTTGTGTGCAGACATATGTCTTAACTCTTTGTGGTCTGCATGCTAATCCATTTTGTCTTCTGTTTCTCTAGCACTTGAATGTATGTTGCTGTAAATGTAATGATGCTTGTTACAAAATATTTAATAGGAAACAGAAGTACTGCATTATTCTTTCATTGTGTCCAAAAACAACAAATATTGAACAAGTAGGGAGCTTGTTAAAGTGTCCTGTACATGAGCTGTGAAGAGGCAAAAGGATGAACTTCTGACACAGATTTAAAATAAATGAACACTTACGGCCATATAAAAATACTTAGCTTCCTAATAATCAACATTTTATTTTCCAAATTTTTGAAGCCTTTGTAAAGAATTTAAATCAAAAATTGTGTTTAACTGACTTCCTCTATGCACTGTGAGACAGTACCATATATTAAAGCCTACCAAAGTCACTGCCAGGATTTGGAAGATGTGGTACTGTAAGACTCCTAAGTTCAGAGTTAGTGGAGTGTGTTGATAGGAGTTGCTACTGTTTAGATCTACATGTTCTTTTTCTTGCTGATGCATTCTATCTTATCCAGTTTATTTAGGACAGTTTTTACTTTGTCTCTAAAATGGCTTACTCAAGTGACCATCAAATAACTAACCCCTCACTGCATGTGCATTTCATATCTTGTGAACTGTGATAAGACAGAAGAATGGGAATATGAGGGAAAGGAGCTTTGATAAGAAAAAATCCATTAATGCTAATAAGCCATATGCAAATGGTAGTTCTTCGTTCACCCTCCTAATTCTCAAGACGAGAAGAACCAGCTCCGTTGCACAGAGCTGTTACAGGTCCCTCTGCTCACCTGAAAACAGCTGGTTCTACTCTACCAGTGCAGCCACCTAATGTCAACCAACATCTCCAGCACACCTCTCATAGTGTGAGGTCTGAATGCCAAAAGTATCAACCAAATTATTGGAGATTCTGATGCTATGTTCTGAATGCAAGATAGCTGACAATTGCTTTCTTTGAAGCAAATAACAAGATTCCTTACACGCTCTGAAATAGGCCTAAAATACTTTGTGTTCAAGAAGTTTCTAGTTGTAAAAGAATTCTCATGCTGAAATTGCATATTTGTGCATTAATTGGACTAGCATATGGTTTCGGGCACAGACTTTTCTGTCACAATCTTCTGTTCCAATTGTAGATCAGAATTCTAATTACAATCTTAGATATAGGGTTTTGATGGTTTTCAGGGGTTAGTAATAGGGTATGGATCTTTCCCCTTACAGCACAGTGGTTCATTGAAGATGCTTTTCTGTACAAATAAACATGGTGTTTGGTAATCTCGATTGTGTTTGTGTTGCACAGGTGACCCTGTTAGGAAAAAACAGCTGAAGATTACATTTTCTTTGGCAGTCCCTTATGGAGACTGAGGTTTGAATTCATGAGGGGACCTGAGTTCCCTGATATTTTGTGGAGAAATAAAGAGACCAGAACATAGTATTGTATAAAGACAATGCTAGAGCTAGCCTTGAGGTCTGATGTTGTTTCCTGCGTTACTGATTTATGTTTTCCAACAGAATAAAATGCATTTTAAAGAGTGTTTTGGTAGGAAATACATATGAATAACAGATATCTTTTAAGTCGTAGATTATTGACATCAAACATAGCAGAAAGTTTGTTTCTTTTTAAACCATAAGCTAAGAGCTTAGATAATAACATGAGTTTAAGACCCAGAAAGATGTGCTTTGAACTGATTTTACTGCTGCAGCTGTGTTTTAATCTAGAATTGTGCATTTTTTCAGGTGATGGAGTTTTACTGCCGGTCTTGTGAGACAGCCATGTGCAGGGAGTGTACAGAGGGAGAACATGCAGAGCATCCCACAGTACCACTCAAGGATGTGGTAGAGCAACACAAAGCTTCTCTTCAAGTTCAGTTGGATTCTGTCAACAAACGGTATGGAGTCTCCCCTGACTGTTTTTCTGCTTTCATTTTTGCTACCAGCTTCCTCTCTTACTCTCAGTAGATGTTTTAATGTGCTTGTGCCATGGACCTTTTCTTAAAGAATAGAGGTAGTGAGGATTGTGCAAAAAAAGAAAAAATATTGAGTGTACCATACCATTGAGTATGATGCATTGAGGGATTAGAGGAAAGATCTAAAGATTCCTATCAGTCTTTTGCAAAACAGAAGCCATTAGAAATTCAAGTGTTCTCCAAAGAGAGAGAATAAAATGTTATGGAGAAAAGAACTAGCTCATCATTATTTTCATAATAAAGAAGTTCTACTGTATGCTTAGAATACAGCACAGACTTTACTCTGTAAGAAGATATTTTTAAAAAAGTTGTAGGTCTGATTCCTCATTATTAGTAAATACATCTGCATAAACAAGAGAAAATCCAAGGCCTCCCTGCTGAAACTTCCTGAAGTCCAAAGGATTTCCACATGTGAGGGCCCTAGCTTAGCCTTATTTTATCAGACTAAAATTATAACTGTGTGGTTATAAAAGGAATGAACTTGCTTCTGTGAAGTGGGGGAGTTTAAAGACAGACTGGTGATAAGTTCATTTCATCAAAAATTTCAGGGCAAGGGCCATTGTTTGATGACTTTTGAAACAGCAGTCTTTGTAATTTAATCCCTCCCTCAGGCTTCCAGAGATCGACTCAGCACTTCATTTTATATCTGAAATCATACACCAGTTAACCAACCAAAAGGCTAGCATCGTAGATGACATTCATTCCACTTTTGATGAACTCCAGAAGACTTTAAATGTACGAAAGAGTGTGCTGCTTATGGAACTGGAAGTGAATTATGGCCTTAAACACAAAGTAAGATGCATGTTTTGTTTTAATGAATAACTATTAATTTAATCAGCCAGTTTTTACAAATGATTCAGGATGCCAGTTTGACAAGCTGTGTCTGGGATCTTGAGAATGTTGTCTTCCTGAAATCAAGTGTTGCACAACCTTGCTTGTAGGTGCCCAGCCTCCAAAATGGAATCTAGACTTTATAGGCAGCTAACCCTGTGTGTATGATATGTGAGGATCTAAAATAGCCAGCACGCTAAGCAGGAGTCTGCTTAAGGCCCACATGTTTTATGTGCAGATGCCAATAAGGGAACACCAAAGTCAAGTCTGGATCATTGGGTTACAGCTCCATGACAGTCCTGTGTATCTTCTCCCATGAGTAATTTTTCCCTGAAGGAACCAGGCAAGGTTCCTTTCAAATACTTGATAAGGTATTTCACCCTAGAATTCAGGGATTGAAATGTATGGAGTGCAGAGGCATCTCATTTTCTAAGTGGAATGCAGAGAGCAACAGATTTCAGAGTTGTGTTCTTTAACTTTCTATGTGGGTGATTGAATCTTGCATTTTTCCCCTGTATTGTGGACTAAGTTTCAGAGGAAAAAAAAAAACAGAAATTTGCCCCTTTTTCAGAGAGAAGCCTGTACCGTGATGGAAAGAGCTTTTACTGAGGAATAAGTCTGAAATACTCAAATTGAAGACTTTGTCTTCCTGGGCATCAGTTGGCTGTTTTATGTAAAAGGAAGATATCTCTCCTCAGAATGCCTGATAGTAATGACATCTTTGGACATTCTCTGTGATTACTATCAGTTTCAACATCACCAGGTGTTTGAAGCTGAAGAGAGATGTATTTCAGGATCTGGAACAAGCTAGGTTGTTAGGATGGGCTGGGCTGGTGAAAATTGCAGAATTCTAATACATAGACAAGTGGTGTGCTTTCAGGGATGCAGGGAGTCCAGAATCCTCGGGGCACAGAATTTACTCATCACTAAAGCTAAGGAGCTGCTGAGGAGGTTTTTTAGCATAAAAAATTTGGACTTATATCTTAAGTTCATCCAAACAAATCTAAGATGTCCCAAAACTTTATTTTCTCAGCAAGAAAATATAGTCAACTGTGTGTACAAAACTTACAAAAGGTGGTATACAATGTTAAATTATCATATGGTTGTTTAAGGGCACATTTGACTTTTTAATGTAGAGAACCAAAGTTTTATGAAGTTGTACATAAGCACTAAAAGAGGTATTTCCTGTTAGTACAGAAAGAGTGATTAGAATAAATTTTTGTTTTTGAGTGAGTAGAGAGCCTGCAAAATGTTACAAACCCAAATATTTCCCACTCAGCTTTGGTTTCAAATGAACTGAGAGAGGCCTCATGTAAAATGCAGTAAACACATCTTAAATATTAGTTATGGTAGGACTGAATATTTTCTGTGTCTGTAATGAAAGAAAACAATACTAAGAGTATAGTTGTTGTAAAATGTAGCCGCAAATCATCTTCCTTCGTGCTCTGTGGTTTATCCCGAGTGTATGGACTTTTATCATCCTGGGACTTTAGTAGTCATGCTATCTGTTCAACTAGTTATTTATGTTCTGGAGTAAAGACAAGGCAGACTGGAAATGCCTTGAAATGAGTCCTGAGATGTTTTCAGGTGTCTAGAGAAACAGATAACTTGAAACTTAGTGAAGTGTTTAAATCAGCCTACTTTCTTTTGCTTGCAGTAGATTTCACACTGTTATCACTCCTTCATATGAATAATTTGTCAGACTTTTTTCTCCAGTAAGTAGAGAAAAACAGATAGTTTTATGCAAATCAGAAGTAAAATGCCCTTAAGAACACAGCATTATAGCACAGTGTTCATCAGCAAGGGAAGAGTGTCTCACAGTAATACAGCCAACAGTTTCCAAGTTTAATTAGAACAACTGAATTATTTCAAAAATGCTTACTTGACAGTAGCAGTCAACAAAACAACTTCTGTGATTAGCAGTAATGTTTGTGCCCTAGTTCTTCTCAGTAGGAAAAACATACCATATGTATGACTGAGTACTTTTTGGGGACTTTCTCTTTAAAGATGTGGGAGCAAATGGAATGTTTGAGCTTTCCAAACTCCCATGAGTTTCTCCGTTAGGCTGCTATAATTCAAGGATCATTTTTCTAATTCACTGCGAAACCAGTTTTAGGAAATTTTAATCTTGTTCCCAGCCCATGCCTCACAGTTTTGATGTCAGTACTGCTCTAAGGATTTTAGACTGAGGGCCAGAACTGAGCCTATAATGGAAGCTCTTTTTCAGTCTTGAATATAGAGTAGCTACTTGCTGCCCATCAAAATTGCAGGATACTCCATCCAACTCTTTCCAGTATCCCCAACACAATACCTTCATATTCTTCCCCAAAGAGGAGTAACCCAAAGTTTCTCCTGGCCCTGAAGAGATAATTTTATGAAACTCTTCTTATAGCCTCCCTTATTGATGGGCCTGATGACTGAAAATCTCTCTGCAGGTACACACATTACAGCTTGCTTTTCAGTAACTATCTCATTAACTGTGAGGGCTAGATGGAAGGATGCTTAAAATTCTATGTTTATTTACAAATTAAAAAAAAGAAAATGAAGAAAGTGAGGAAATAATTCAACCTACTGAGGCAGCGGATGTGTAAAGCCGTGGTGATCCAAATGGGGTACATTGTTTTCTGTTGCAGTGTGATATTCCAAGAATTTGTAGCGAGTCAATATGGTATGTTTTCTACAATGAGACTTAAAAAAATTCCACAAAACTTTAAAGTACTATAAATGGTATTTCTATAAAGGCCTTCAGGGGTGAAGCATGCTAATGTTGCTAGCATAAATCCTGCCATGTGATGCTGATGTGGTGTTTGGCAATGCATGCAGGTTCTCCAAACCCAGCTGGATACCTTGCTTGAAGGACAAGAGAGCATTAAAAGTTGCAGCAACTTTACAGCCCAGGCCCTCAACCATGGCACCGAAACTGAAGTGCTGTTGGTGAAGAAGCAGATGAGTGACAAGCTGAATGAACTGGCTGAGCGGGATTTCCCCTTGCAGCCCCGTGAAAACGATCAGTTGGACTTCATAGTGGAAACGGAAGGCCTGAAAAAGTCCATTCACAATTTGGGCACTATTTTAACCACCAATGCTGTTGCCTCTGAAACAGTTGCCACAGGTGAGGGACTGCGGCAGACTGTGATCGGACAGCCCATGTCCGTCACCATCACCACCAAGGACAAAGATGGGGAGCTCTGTAAGTCCGGGAACGCTTACCTCACTGCTGAGCTGAGCACGCCTGATGGAAGTGTAGCAGATGGAGAAATACTTGACAATAAAAATGGCACTTACGAATTTTTGTATACTGTTCAGAAAGAAGGGGATTTCACATTGTCACTGAGACTTTACGATCAACACATCAAGGGCAGCCCATTTAAACTGAAAGTGGTCAGATCGGCAGACGTATCCCCTACCACTGAGGGGGTTAAGAGACGTGTTAAATCTCCTGGCAGTGGTCATGTGAAGCAGAAAGCTGTGAAAAGACCTGCAAGCATGTACAGCACTGGAAAAAGAAAAGAGAATCCCATTGAAGATGATTTGATCTTCAGAGTAGGTAGGTGACTTCTCTGCTAACTACTGCCATAAGCTAAAGCAATTCAGGGAAATTGGATGAAAATTTCCCAGTGTAAAATTATTTTAAGACTAAGGTTCTAAGTAGAGCAACCTGATAATACTTCTAGGCCTCTTAATTATTACACATATACATTTTAAAAGCACATGTTTCAGACTTTCTACTGGCAAATATTTAGTTAGAATTGGGGTTGAGAAATGCATACATCTGATTATCATAAAAGATTTTACATGGCAGAATAACAAGACCAATGCTGCAGATTTGTATTGAACTACTACTTTTAAAAATTGTATGGCAAGAGACAAAGTAGGAGGATTCTGTCTCTAAAATGACTGCCCTAGACGTTAATCTAATTAATTAACCAGGATCTACATGTTAAAACCTATGATCAAACATAGTTATTCCTTGATGTCAGCATAGGACAAAACTATGATTTCCTTTATTTGTTGTTTGTTTCTTTAAAAGTGTCTTGTATTTTTTCCCGCTATCTAAACATGTTTCCTCCTTCATATAATGTGGTAGTATCTCGAAGTTTGTGGGTTTCTAATGGCTTGTAAAATATAGATGCTATTTATTCTGATTTTCTTTCAGCTCTTTTGGGGTAATCTATTTTTAAGCTACCATAATTTATATGTTATACAAATAGTTAACTTATATAGTTAAAAACAGCAACAACAACTTTTCACTTTGCACAACTAAAGAAGAAAACGAAGTTGATTTCCGGTATTGTACAAGTCTGTATATCACATTTGAGCACTTATCAAAAAAGTAGCTTCAGCTTGAGCAGAGCCTCCTCAACAATAACGGCACTTGGTTGTCCAAAGCTGGTAGGTGCCTTTTGTTAATTTAATACCCAACATTGCTTTGCCTCTAGCAGGAGGGTGTTACGATCACAAAACCTATTGATGAGTTGTTAAGGAAAAAAACCTTGCACAGAGGCAGAGTAATCAGGTCTGGACTCCTGCAGGAATGGAAAGAGACCTGTGGCTTTTCCCAAATATGATTTCACTGATAATGCTGGTTAAGAGCTACAGAGAGTATGTATAGAAGTTTCTGAGATTTTCTGGGCACTTTGTTTTGAGACAAGGTAAAACGAGTTTAGGATGATGCCTGAACCCTGCCTGAAAGAAAACATTTCTTTGATCTCTTCTGGAAGTGGTTGTGCCACATCATACGATAGAGCATATGCTAGGTTGGATGAGCAGATTTAAAGTCCTGAAATAATTTTAAAACTTTTAGCATTGTTATTATAAAGCTTTCAGTATGGCCTAACATGATTTCAGGTTGTGATTTCTACTTCTGTATCCCTTGTTTCTAGTATCAGCTTCTAACCTAACTGCCAAATAGTGCTATGGCTCCAGTTGGTTGCTATTGTTTTAATGATTCTCTCTACTACACCATGAACTCTAATACAGTTGTGAATATTTTCTGAAAAGTGTGGTGCCTTTTCATTGTGATGCAATCATGACTGTGTGCTTTATTTTGGAGCTTTTTTTTCCTTCCTTTTCCCTGTCTTTCTGTGTCCTCTCATTCTTCAAAGAAAAAAAGAGCTACAGCTGCACATATCTCACAGCTTTTCCTCGAGGACAGCCCTCAAGATTTTCCACATTTGAGATGTTATTGAAAAACTGAACTGAGAATAACGCTTAATCTCACTCCGCATTTTGTTCTTGGCTTCTCATTTCACAAAATGATCCTAGATAGAGATGTTCCTGTGGGATTATATATGCATCATCTGAAAAGTCTCTAAGGAGTTGTAGCTGTAATGCTCTAGCTTTTTCACACTCTTCCAAAATCTGTGTGCTTAATAAACTAGAACTTCTGACATTTGTGCAGGGAGTGTCTTCAGGAATTTAAGATTTGTTTGGCTCCAGTTTCTAATTACTCAGGACACTTGAGGTTTGGTTCATTTGTTGATGAAGTTATGCAAAATGAAGTTTATTGCTCTTTTCCAGCACAACTGTGTATCTGTTTGGATCCCATTGTTGAATTCCTCTGATAGCCCTGGCCAAATGTGGATTTTTGTTTAAAACTACAGAAGATAAAACCTGCACTTGGGTTCCAGAGGTACATATGGCTGTGCTGGAGAATCATACTGTAACATTCCTATGGCATCCGAGTATATGGAGCGTGCTATTGTATGTACGTTGAAATATGGGCTTTTATGCAGACCTTAATCAATCAGCTCCTAGCAGAAGATCATTCTTGTGTGAATATCAACTTGAACACAGTGTTAGTGCAGATAAATGTTTTCATTCATGGGGAACTAGGCATTGTATCATTTGCCAATTCCATAATATTCATTGCTTTTAAAATGACGTATGGTTCTGTTCAGACTTTTTAAACCTCAGGATATTGACTGCACATTCGTACAGTTGTGTAATGCATTAATTAAAAGGACAGAGCATTTCTTGCTTCCTCTTCTTTCAGTTATTTACATCCTCAACAAAAACCAGGCATGATCTTTAAGAGTGTGTCCATGCAGTTCTCATGTTCTGAATGTTTCAGCCTGCTGAACTTAGTACATTAATGAAAGCATGGAATCGTAGAATGGCTTGCATTGGAAGGGACTTTCAAGATCGTCTAGATCTAACTTGCAAGCAAAAAAATCTATCTTTGTGGCATGTAGTAAGTCTGTGCAAACAAAACCTGTTTGTGATTTCTAGAAAATAATTTTTGCATATGGTGTTTGCTTCTACTGCAAGGGGTAGAAAGCATTGAAGTGAGAGGAAAAGCTCTTCTGTTGCTCTGCTCATGTGCCTTAGACCTATGCTGAGTAGAAGTGAGGGATGTTTGGTAACAGCACTTCCACCCTCCCTGGTAAATCTTGGCCGTGTTCTCCAAAGGAGAATTAAGAGCCATGCATGTGTGGCTACTCTTGTCCAGAGCCCCATCTGGTGCTCTAGCTCTGCCATGCCTTGGTATTTTTTTTCTGTCACTTTTCATGACTGAGTTCTTTGACTGCTTAGCAGTAGTGGTGCCATTTCCCACTTCAACTGCATTTTCTCTTTCTTTATTTATGCCTGGAATTGGCATCAGGCTCAGCCAGATGGAGAATTGGCTCTCTGCTGGAAAGTTCAATTTTTCTTTTCCTTAGAGTGTGTTTAGTTGTCTGTTCAGCATGTAACTGAGCATCTAAATTTAGCTAAATTTAATGAGTAACTCACTCTAATTTTAAGGGGGGAAAAAGCACCTTTAGCAGTACGTTCTGTCAGCTTCCTTACTAGGTATGAATGTCGTCATCTGGGCTGTTATCAATGCTGAAAGTGAAGAAGAGGCTGACTGTGAATTTACTCTGTGAGAACTCATGAACAAAGCCTGTGTAATAATAGCTGTCATGTATTTATGGCTGATAAAGTCTGCAAATTCAAAGCAGAGTTAGGTGGAGCAGAGGTGCTAGACTTAAATTTGACAAATAATAAATGGTGAGCTGTGTGTAGGTTTTAGGGAAATGTTTAAACTTTCTAGGGCTCATACTTATAATTAAATTTTCTCTAAAGACCTCTTGCTGACACTCTGTAGTGATTTTTCCTGTCTGAAAGAGATGGGGCTGTCCATGAATATGTACTTTTTAAGCAACTACAAAAACATAAATAGGTTCTGTGCGTAACCATCTTGAAAAAAGAGTGAAATTTTCTAACTGCAGTTAGCTCCCTTGTATGCAAGGTCCAGAGGAATTCTAGCTACTCAGCAGGAAACAGCTTCTTCTCTTTCCATACCCTTAACTCCTTCCTTACTTTTCCCTACCCAAGCCACCTTACAGCCTGGCTAAGGGCATTGGAGAAAGAATGGATGTATAAGTGTAGCTGGTTGGCATTCTGAGAAAAAGCAAAGCCAGGAAACAAGAAGACAACTCTGTCATACCTGTTTGTGCAGCCTATATGTTGATCTTTCCATACTGTTCAGTTTTATCTTTTTTTTTCAGTGTTATACAGAGATCAGACCCAGAAGAGTTATTTGATGGTGTAGGTAGGAAAGAAATGGTAGCTATACAATATGCTATGGCTACTGCATCCTCTCAACTCTCCCATTAACCTCTAATCTTTCTGAAGGATTTTTGTGTCATTGAAGACAATCCCTTTCTAATTGAGAGGGGTGGTATGCTGCTTCTGTTTTAGGAAGCTGGTAAGTCTAGTTTAGCAAGCAGAGACATCATTAGCCATATCAGCGAAATTTAGAAAGCAAAACCACTTCTGTTACTATGAATATAAGGAATGTACATTGTTCAACAGGTTCATCCAGATGGCCAGCACTTACACAGCAAAACTTAGTTGCATGATATAATTTTTAAAGTTTCCTGTAATTTTAATAGGTCTTTTTTTTTTTTTTTTTTTTTTTTTTTTTTTTTTTTTTTCCTTCTTCTTGATGAGATTCAACCTGGCCTGTACTGAAATTGTGAAGTGTTCTGGTTGTGCTGCATAGTCTTGAGCTGAAAATGGCTGCCCTTTTGTTGAAATCATATCTTCAAAGCTAAATTAATTGGTTTGTGCAGGGTAAGCTGAATAATACTCAAAGGAATTAGATAGGGATAAATCTAATCTGATTGTTTATTTAGAGAGCTGTTTACAAAAACAGTATAAAAGGAACTGTTCCACAGCTTCCTAACTGCTCTGCTTGGCCTTACCTTTTGAAAACCCTCCTCTCCCAGTCCCATACAACTTGCTGCAGAAGTTGGAGTAAAATGTCTTTTGTTCTGTTGTGTCCAAGCAGTAGCTCAGAACAAGAGAGAGATGAGTCTGGATGAAGACAGAGACAAAAGATTCAGGCTTTCATCTCCATGCCAGGCTTCCTGGGGAGCCCTGCAATACCCCAGACCCTGATTTGGTCCCTAGATTGTCCTCTCTCCCCAGCCCTGTGCATATGAAATGTCTCACCAGGCTAAGGAGGAATGGGTGACTGTCCAGAGAATGGAGGACAAAGCATTGGTTGCCTTGATAGAGAAGGGAGGTATCTTGCAGTAAAAGATGCTGATGTATCTCTCAGGCAGGTATGTTTATAAGGAGGGAATCTTGGCTTAAAAGGGAGGAGCTGTCATCCTTTGTTGTAACAGACATGGTTGCAGGATCCTGCTTTTCCAGAGTGTTTACATACATTACCATAAGATTTCCTCTCACATGAGATACTGGTGTAGTGAGTTATTCAAATTAGAAACTTCAGAGTTTCCTGTTCTCTTCCTGAACTTAACTTAGGACATCAGGTGTGTTTCACTGACCTCATCTTTCTCCAGAGAGATTTGTCCCCTTGTGGAAGGGACTGTACAGAGGTGTGCAGAACCTGTCATGGTCATGGGTTTAATAACTGCAGAATGCTGTTTACAAGAGTACTGTGCACGGAGCTGATTTTCATCTGCACACTGTTAATGAAGTACTGTTCCAAAACTTACTATGAAATGTGACTATGGCATTCCTGGGTGATTTCTTCTTCTTTTTTTTTTTTCTTTTCGTTTGGTTCTGTGAAGTCCCAGTGAAGAAAACTCTGGCCAACTCTTTGTATAGATCTCTCTTACTGTTAAAAATGAATATTTTTCTGAGGAGGAAGAGCATACATTCCAAAATGGCTGTGCTAGTTGGTTCCAGATGCTCTAGCTTATGCTTCCTCTTTTCTAACAAGTGTTTTTCCTTTTCTCTCAGTAGTATAAGGAATGCTTCTCACATTTCATCCCTTTTCTTTGGCTAAATGGCAAAAAGGAAACTCACCATTAGCAAATTGTGGAAAGAAAAATAACTGCATGCATCCATCAGGCACTGCTCAATAAAACAGTACACAGAAATGGCTCAAGTGTGGGCAACATAATTGGTGTGTAATTCACTACTTGCTTAACATGTAGTTTCTCCTTGTGCTACAAAACTGAAAATTGCTTTGCTGAGAAAGAGGGAAGCGTGCTGAGTTCAGGAAGGTAAGTCTTGAAACAAAGAAAACTTCTCAGCACCAAGTGCCAAGGAGTTAAATGTTGTTTCTAGCTAGCAACAGAAAATATGCACCCCACACTCAGAAAGAAGGATTTTTCAGAGCATGTGCATCCCTGATGAAAGTTAAGTGCAAATTAGAGCTAACGAATGTTGTATATTGGGAAGCACAGTCAGAGCAGTTTTAATAATTGGACTCCAGAATATTTAGACTGACTAAAATAAAGTACAAGCTTTTCAGTTGAAACCATATATTGAAACCAATTAATGCCTGATACACAGATGGTGAATTATTGTGAAAACACTTAACTATGGTAAAATAGCTCTGCGTGCAAGCCTCAGAATGAACTGCTTGTGGAATCTTTTTTTAAAAAAAAAATCATTCATTATGAGTAATTTTGTGGTTGAAGATTGTAACTGCAAGCTTGTCTAAAGACCCCTGAGCCTTCTTTATGAACACAGCAGGAGTTTGAATACTGTTAATGTGCTCTATGTGCAGTTTGGATCAGAACTTCAGTGCTGACCTTTTAAACACATCAGTTTGATTTGTGACTGTCCTCAGACTGTCCCAGAACAAACAGCTAAGTAATAAGGCATTTAAACTTAATGAACTTTTGTGAACACTTGTCTTTTTGTAGGTTCTTATCCCATTAGTCCCCTTGATTCTATATAAATCTCTGTTTCATTTGTTCTGGATAAAAATGAGACCTGTGTGAATGTATTGCTTTGTAAGAACAGTCTAAAGTCTCTGCGGAAAGATTCAGTCACCAGATTTTGGTCTTCATTGGCATCAAGTCCTAGTCATTCAAAAACAGTTTTTCATCATGGTTTTCTAAGAAAACTTTTGCAGACTAAATCAAAACTGAATAGCAAAACTGAATGGCAAACCTGTCTTGAAAAGGCCTCATTCAAAGCAATCACTAATACATTTTTTTCCCTCAATTTCTTGACTTCACAGAAGAGATTTAGGAATTGAACACTTGTCAACCATCCAGGTTCTCGGCTTTGTCTCTGTCTGTATGCTCCCTGCGATGTACTGCATCATCGCCTTCTCACCTGAACAAAAATCCATATTTTTAAAAAAAATCCAGAGCTTGTGAATAAAACATTTTCCTTCTCTAGCAAGAAGCAAATTGTGAAGGTGCCTTGTTTTGTGAAGGCCACGGTAATTCCTCTGTTGGGGGTTAAATGGCATACATGCTAAAGAGTAAGAACAATCTCTTGTACTTAGAATTGGGATCTGTTACTGCCATGGTTCTGTATCGGTGATAAGAACTCTTGAAAATAGGCATCCACAGATCAAGGATGTAATAAATAACTGTACTGGCTTTTAGTTTCTAACTTATTTATATGCTACCTAGCCTGATTTATGTGCTTTGTGTTCAATTTTAGGCACCAAAGGAAGAAACAAAGGGGAATTTACAAATCTTCAGGGTGTAGCTGCATCTACAAATGGAAAAATATTAATAGCAGACAGCAACAACCAGTGTGTACAGGTATGCCACTGTCAAGTATTTGTCTGTTTTTTTTTTTCCCCATACCTTTGCCTTATTTGTTTTCAGATTTTGTGCAACACAATGCCAGAATGCCCAAGCTGCTTATTGTCTATTATCATTCCATCCTCTTGACTTGTAGCTATCTTCTTCAGCTCTACACTGTATCAAACACGTATGTCAGAGTTTATTTTCATTCCTTTTTATGCTTGGCAGTGAATGAAGAAAGTAGACAGTGCAATAACCTGGAAAAATGTCTTTTTGTAAATATTGCTTCACACTGTAAATTCATCAGTTAGTGTTTCAAAATATAGGACAAGATGCCACAAATATAATTTCTTAAGTGAATACAAGTAAAAAAAAATACACACATAGATACTATCTTCAAATGACTTTTAGTCTGTGTAATGGACTTTTCTGTGTGATAGCATGATAAAATCATTTCTGTGTTAGATCTCAAACACCCAGGATTTCTTGGCTTCTTTAACCTGTGTGAAAATCTAGCTGTGTTTTCTCCTGCCCGTCATACATGTATTCATGTTGACTGTTTTTTGTCTTTTTTTTTTTTTTTTTTTTTTTTTTTTTTTTACAATTAACAATTTGTTGTCACTTCTTAGGCTGCTATGTGATAGCAGTGAACAAAGCAGTGGTGTGTGACTTGTTCTTGAGTATGTCAGAACCAGAAAGCCACCTGCAGTAAGAACTTATTACCAAGCATTTTCAAAGAGAGTTTAATATTCATCAGTGCCCTCAAAGGTTGTAATTTGTGGCCCTTTCAGAAGAAGTTCAGTGTCTAATTAATTGTCTAAAGAATGCAAGTAGTGGATTAATTTTTGAGTAGCTGAGGCATCTGTCAGGAAGTGGCCTGGTTTCTTAAGTCAAATGATTACATTTTAAAATACTCTTTTAGCTTCTTATCTTTTTATCTTCAAAAAACTTCATTTCTGACTGTGGTCAAGACAGTGCTTCAGTTTCCTCATTTCTAACACAGGAATAACACCACTTCCTTTCAACTGTCTTAGAGGGATATCATGAACCATAGTTCACTAATGTTTGTAAATTATTTTGAGATCATTCAAGAAACAGTGCAGTGTAAGTGCCAAGAACTTCCTTTTTATAAAATCAGGGTCCAAGTGGAGGCCTCTTCTTAAGCTGGGCATATTGCTTTGAAATATGGACTGTGTAAAAGCACTGAACGTTCCTGACTGTCTTCCTGATTACAGTGCTCATTAGTGAATTCTAAACTGTGAGCTCCAAAACATAGATGATGCAGACATAGTTTTAAAACTAATGTTTTCTGTTACAGATATTTTCCAATGATGGCCACTTCAAAAGTCGCTTTGGCATAAGAGGAAGGTCTCCTGGCCAGTTGCAGCGTCCAACAGGAGTAGCTGTGCATCCTGGTGGTGACATCATTATTGCAGATTATGACAACAAATGGGTTAGCATATTCTCATCAGATGGAAAATTTAAGGTATGACTTACCATGAGAACTCCCCTGTGATTTCTGTCTTGCAAAGGAATTCAAAGTACCGTTGTAGGGATTTTTTGTGTGTGTCAGGAAATGGCACTGTTTGTTACTTAGTACAAACTTCATTGTTGTGATGTGTAAATGCATGGCACATCCATGTTGTATAATAATTAGGGAGAGACCTCAACTGTGCTGCCAATGTAATATCAAGTAGAGAGCATATGTTCCATTCTGCAGTCCTGAGCACTAGGTATTTGTCTGCCCTTCTGCAGCTTGCAGTTGAGAATGGCTAATGTAATCAAGTGTAGGTGGACTAGACAAACTCATCATTAGTAGCTTGATTATATATAAAGCTGTGTGTGTATATGTAGGTACACACAAGACAAACACAAAAACTTTTGAGAAGTCTTCAGTGACATATGGAAGGGAAATGTAAGGCAACAGACTGTTGACTGTGTCCTCTATTTTCTCCATGCATATCAACAATTCAAGTGCATAATTTATATATGGTCCTGTTAGTGAATGCAAGGAAGGGGCAATCCAAGAGATCAGTCTGGTCCTATAGCACAGTCAGGAGTATCTTATGTAGGGTGACGTGCAGTAGAGAAGCTGAAGGGCAGGAAAAGAATTATTTTCTTATTTTCAAAAAACAAGTTCTGAGTAGCGTGTGCTTATTTTCATATGAGCCTGGATGCTTTTTGTGGCAATAAAATAAAACAACAGCTACTGTTCTACGCTAATGCTTGTAAACCTGAAGTATTTATCATGTCTGGGAGTTGGGTACAATTCCAGAATTAAAGCTTACCTCCATTTGGTGCTGTTGTCTGAATGCATATAACCAAGTTGGGCAATGCATGCTGGGCATAGCTCTCTCTAGCAGATTAGCATCACTCTGGCAAGATAAAAACCTCCAGAGATATTTCTACCATAGTTCTAGAGATCTGTTTTGGAGAGAAACCAAACGTTTAGCATTTTCTGGCAGCCTAATGACAATGGGCTCGGATCCTGATCTACTCATGTGGCTGTGAACAGATGCCCTTCCTTTATTAGTTTTCACAAAGTGACAAACGCTGTACCAAATAGCAGGTTTTGCTTGCAGAATCCCTCATTTGAGAAAGACACTTGTACACTCCTAACTACACAGACACAAAGCTAAAATAAAACAATACTAGTATGCAATGCAGTTGTTAAAAAAAAGATTTGCATTTGCAGGGATGACATGATCTGCCTTGTTGAGTAGTTTTGAAAGTGTACGGCTACTCAGGAACATCTGTGCTTTGGCTGAAGACGCCAAAACAAAACAAAGATGTAGTTATTTAAGAATCCGAACTTTCTGAGTAGTCCAAGTGTGATATAAATAATTATTCACATATTTAATGTGGACTGTCTTGATCTGCACATGGAGGAGGGAGGGCTCGTTTTCCTTCCTTCTCCAGCTAGGCTGTAAATCCTACATTGTGGATGATGTCAGCTCTGGGGGAAACAGCCATGGCTGTGGAGGAGCCACCTCTCTCTGTCCAACTGGGAGTCAAAGTATTGGGAAAAGAAAAGACAAAAAAAGAATTATGGTAGTTCCTCCATCTTTGAGCCTAGCTTTGGTTTTAGTTAATATATATATTTTTTTGTTAGACTGTACTAGCTGTGTAAAGTCAGCAGTGTTTGTGTGGACAGTGCATTGGACTTAGCATTTCTTGAGACTAGAACTGATTAATAAGAGATGAAACACTGATGATAGAAAATACTACTTTTGGATTTCATGCAACGGATAACATTTATCTGAAAAAAATATGAGAATATTTGTAGATGCATCTTTTACGTGGAGGGAAGATTGAAGCACAGGACATATATAACAAGTCTAGCCTGTGGAAATCTGGGAAAAACAACATACAAGGTCTCTGTCTGATTAAACTAGGCAAGGTCTGCTAGAATGCACAGATACACAGGGATAAGCTTCACTTCAAAGGGTAGTGCCCACAAGACACTGTGTATCATTTGAGATATTGATGGCCTGCTAGTTGTTCACTATGATTATCAGGGGTCTTATTTGAACTTATTCTAACTATTTAGTTGCTGTCTCCTTCTTTCTTTATTTACTGTCCTTTAGCTTCACAGCTTTTTAATACTCATGTGAGCCAGAAAGCAAATTTCTCCTGGAGCCAAGCCCAGGCACTTTCCAAATAACAGAACTGGGCTGACTCATCCCAGCAGCCTCTGCCAGGCAGAAAAGTGTCACCTTCCTCAGCTGCTGGTAGCAACAGAGGCAGAGCTCTGCTTTCTCAAGGCTATGAAACTGGCATAATGCAGAGTTTGGCAAACCCCAAGCTAAGATTGCACCAAAACATGAGTCTCTTAAAATGAAAGGCTGCAATATTACCTGCACAATGAAGCATCATACAGGGTCTTAGAACTGGAGGTTCTGTTTCTGGTTTATGCCATAGGTCTTACAGGTGCTGCTGATATTTCATTTAATTTCCTAGTGCTTTATTTTTCTCATTTGTAACAGCTGGATAACAGTGGTGGCTTCCTCTGTGAATTACTTTCAAATCACCTAAGAAAACTGTTACAGAAAGCATTAATTGCTAGGCTAAAAAGAGAACTGAAGCAACAGTGTCAGCTGCTGTGCCAGTGAAGTTCAAACCTAATGAAGGAAACGGAGACAAGGGGCACAGAACAAATTGTGGTCCACTGAGGAGAGGATTATTTTCTTTCACATCTTAGGACTCTCTTAGACAACACCTAAGATTGCCTGTTGTTAACCAAACCGAGTTGTAAGTTGAGCTAAGACATCAAATTATGATGGCTGGGAAAAGATGCAAGGAAATATTTTATCTATCAGAGTTTCATTTTCTTGTCTTATTAAAGGGGTTAAGAAGGGAGCTGCTTGATGCTGGCTGCATGTTTAGATAGAAATAGTTCTGTGTGGAGTGTGATAAATGGTCACAGTTCAATTAAGACAGTCCTACAAATGATAAATGCATTCATTGTGTGACATCACAATGCGTGATGATGGTTCTATCTCCACATTAGGAAGTTGCAAAATGGGGAAAGAAGGCATATTTCAAATGTAAATTAGCTTCTGACAATTGTGAACTTTTCTGACAGCAACAAGATGAGTGGAGTTGAAGCTAAAGCTCTAATACACCTGCATTACAGGGAAAGAAGTTGGTATAATTTGGGTTTTTTTTTTGTTTAAACTCTAGGAATATCTCACAAGAGAATATTTTCCATTCTAGTACTATGGTTTTATAAACATGTATTTGAAAACCAATCTGAATTCATGAAAGTCTATAAAACATGGAACAAAATGTCCTTGACTGAATTCGATTATTTGTGTTAAAGATTCAGATGGTTCATCCTACTATATTTATTTCTAATGGCAGAAAAGTCTGAGAATACTTCCATTCACGTACTTAACAGCAGTGACTGGGTTTCATAATGCTCTGTTTTAAATAATCAAACCTGCAATTCTGAGAAACCTGAAATAAAAATTCACAAAGCATATGTTCAGCCAGACCCAGTGATGTGTCATCAGCTTATTTTCATCTAAACTGGAAACAGAGATTCTTAGTAAAAAGAAGACTTTCAGACTCCAGCTGGGCATGATTTATTGCTTACTGCAAATTATATTGTGAATCCTGTCCCAAGAATAGTAATTTTTATTACTCTCCTCAGTGCTGAGTGTCCATTAATGCAGTATGCGATTTATTCATTTTTTTTTTCCCCTCATATATATTTATATGATCAGAAGGACACTGTACTCATAAGTCTGAGTTATTTTTCCTTAGGAATCCTGGAAGGCTTCCTAATAATCCTGGTGAGGAGGTGGTGCAGTGCACAAGCAGGCACGCAGGCATCCCTGAGGAAAGAAGGGAATATTTTATTTAATCACTGCAAAGGAAATAAATCTGCTGCTTTGCAGTTGATTTATGTTGTTGCTGCTTTGTTGTTATGCAAACCTGAATGTAGATTTGCTCATATCTTTCCCTTGGTGATCACCGAGTCATTTTTAATAGTGTTTTTTTTTCCTGGGGTTATTTTAGTGTGATTTAATTAGGTGTTCATTGTCAAAATATTGAGCAATTTAAGAGAGCATATGTATCTGCACATAAAACAGACATGACTGTTGCACTTCGGCTATGCGTAGTCTTGAAGCTGCAAGATTTGCTCCCTGGAGTTTTCTTTGAGACTGAAAGACTGTGTAATAACGCTGTTGACTTCATAGTAGACAGCCTCAGGTTATCTCCTTTTCTTTATTTTGAGGTGGCTCCTGCTTTTATCAACCCCACCCATGAGAATGTACTGTGGAATAGGAGCATGGGGTTTCCTAAGGATAGTTGAGCTTCTTTAGATACTCATGTAGTTGTCTGCTTTGAACACACTTGGAAACTGAACAAAATGAGTTATGTTAATGGATTTTCACCATGCTGAGTAATCTGTCCTGCCTTGATAATCAGGGACTAACACAGCTTTAGCTACTCACATACACTACGTAAGGATGGAATGGCCCCCTGGGTCCATCAGGACCAGCCCCAGCTCCAGCAGGGCCACCCATAACAGCTGCCCAGGCCTATGTCTGGGCAGCTTTGGGAGATCTCCATCCAAGGAGGAGACTCCGCAGCCCATAGGCTCTCTGGGCAGCGGTTGCCAGGGCTCCAGCATCTACACAGCACAGAAGTGCAGCCTGATGTGCAGAGGGAACACCATGTTCCAGTTGGTGCCCACTGCTTCTTGCCCTGACACTGAGGACTACTGAAAAGAGCCTGGCTCTCTCCTCTTTGAAAGAGAATACAGCAAGTGTGACCTCACCAGTGCTGAATAGAGGGGAAAATTCTTCACCACTTGCATCAGGTAAGGAAGAGAGGCAGAAAAGGCATCAATGTGTCTCACCCTGTAAAGGCAGTGCAGTGAAAAATTGTATTTTCATAATGAATACTTTAGTGTCTGTTTAACTATAATTCAGTTGGAAACAGAAAATTATGTCATGCACCAAAGAGATAGATGCAAGTATGTAGGATGTCTCTGAAAAATTACTGCAGGATCTGGAAGCTGTGGGATCCATCGTTTCAATACAGTGTGTTCAGTGGACTGCCTGTGCAGAACCATAAAAAAGCTTGCAGGAGACCTGACTTTTGGAGCCAACTGGGTAACTGTTTCCAAATTTGCCTGTCATTTAATCTGCCCCGTTGTGTGTTTCTCTGGGAGGAGAGGTGCAGACTGTGGCTTCTTTAGGCTGTTCTTGTGCTCAGAAGAGGCACCTAATGTTCACCAGTTCTGCTGTAGCTTTTCGGTCAGATTGCCATCTGCAGATTGAGGAAAATCAGCCATTTACCATCTCCATCCTGCACATTTATATCACACCCAGCATGGTAATAACTGTGAGACTGCGAACAGAAATCAATCATGCCTGTTAGAAGCCCATTTTCCCTGAATAGTGAGGGAAAGGGAACAAGAAGTCTTCTTTGTGTGTCAGCCTACCCTGTCAGTATGCTAGTACTGGCTGCATAGCCATTTGTTTGGATTCAGTTGATGAGGTAGCAAATTTTTCACTCTAGAAAGGACATACAGAAAACAGTCTTTCAGCTGAAGATGAAATGAAAAAGTACACAATATGAGCTGGTAAAGCAATCACTTCCCCCTGGCAATCTTTTGATGACAGAGTTTCTCTTCATGCCTGTAATACAGGGCAGCTTTGAACTACACTAACTTATTTCTATCGCATGAATGCGTTTTTCTGTTCTATGTCTTCTGTTTTAGGCCAAAATTGGATCTGGAAAACTCATGGGCCCAAAAGGCATTTCTGTGGATCGTAATGGACACATCATTGTAGTGGATAATAAAGCTTGCTGTGTGTTCATCTTTCAGCCAAATGGGAAAATAGTCACAAGGTTCGGTAGCCGAGGGAACGGCGACAAGCAGTTTGCAGGTACACTTGATGGTAATATGTAAATCCCCTCTTCTTGCCTCTTCTGCTCACATTTGCATGATGTCTGAGCATGTTGAAGATGCTAAGCTCACTTTTTTTTTCTGAGAGGGGAAAGTTCTACTAAACATAAAGCTTGCCTTTGCTTCGTCATTTGTTTAATTGGCCAGGAAGTCTGCAACCTATGTTCTGCAAATGTAGGCGTAACTATCTTGTTTTATCTACCTTTCTCTGCCTGGAAGCATTTCAGATCAGTGATCAGGGAAGACAGACCTTAACAAGCATTTTATAAATGCTCTGTAATGCCCACACTAAGCTGTTAATTATAATCAACTCAGACATCGTGCTTTGTGTCTCCAATGATCAGATACACATTAACTCATGCCCCAGGTAGTGTTTTCCCATTACAAAATGGGCATAATGGGACAGTGTTAATACTGAGATCAAAAAGACTCACATATGCAAATGGCAAATGCCAGTCTGGGGAACCTGCCGCTTATATATTCAACTGTGTGTAGGCTGCACGGAGCAGATGAATTATCATTGCTTGAATGTTTTCAGTGTAAAGGCCTTCATCCTGTTTGTACTGATGATTTGAGAAAACTGAAATTGAGTTTTTATTTGCTTACTAACTTAAAATGGCACCAAATATTTTTATTCAGGTGCTTTCCTGTTTTCACGTTTGTTTCTTATTCATGTTTTAATGCACTTTTTTTTCCCTGACAATATTTTTAAAGTAACTTTTGCATTTATCCTAAGCTTCTTTGCTTGAATGCTTGTAAGAAATGATCAAATAAAGCATAAAAGATTTTATTTAGGCTTTACTTTTTGATGACTACTTTCATTATGTACACTACTTTATTCCAAACCACTACACATTTTCTCTTGTTAATCAACATATAAGTATCTGCATAGTCATCCATATATAAAAGGAATAAAAAGTACTTACTGATAACACTAGCTGACAAATGATTGAAAGAAATAGTTTGTTTACAAGAAGGAGTGCTGAACTTTTTAAAACAGGAAATGAAATTAAGAGGGGTTTGAAATTGATTGTCCCTTTTTGACAGAAGTCAAACAGTGGTATTTTCATTTAGTGGCATTATTATTTTTGTTATGATTCATTCTTCTTCTGTATTGCAGGTCCTCATTTTGCAGCTGTAAACAGCAACAATGAAATTATCGTTACAGATTTTCATAACCATTCTGTCAAGGTACCATTAGTTAATAGCAATTTGGGAAGCTTTTTATATTTTTATTTCCTGGGGAAAATAAAGTATGGTTAAAAACATAGAGACGATTCTTTCTAAGTGTGAGGCCCATTTAAAAGACTCGTAGATCTTTGCGTGCTCTATATTTAATAGAGATGTAATCAGTTGCTTTAATAGAGATGTAATCAATATTACATTCTGTAGTTCACTTGCTTAAATATGTGTATGTTATGCCTGAGATAAATAATAATGCCTTAGTTATTTTTAATTAGCTGTCTTTTGATATTTTAGATAACTGATAACTTCTTTTGAATTTCCCATTAAAAACTTCCCACAGTTCTAGTTGAATACGAGCACAGCTAAGTGAAGATATCTGACAGGATCTGACAGGATCCTTTTATGACATGATACTCTTAACTGTGTAGGACAGACCACGATTTTCATCCAGTATAGCCTGCACAGAGCAGATCTGTCCACTGGCCATTTGACCAATGAGAAATCTGACTGGCCTATTAAACAGTTGTGGTAAGATAGGTGGTAGATTCGTTTGTCCCAGTAATAAACCAGAGCAAGGATGTATGTTGAGATCTCATGTGCTGGAAAACACGAATTGAAGAGTTGCAGGCCATTTCAGAAATTAGTCACCTGTTTCTCCTCAGGCCATACCAGCCCTTTCAGCCCTTTCTATGCTCCTTTTTCCTCCCCCACCATGCAGTACCCCAGGAGCAGCAGATTTGCACCTAATGGCCACCTGTTTGAATTGAACACAGAGATGCACTCTTGGTTCAGTTAACCAATGTTTGAACTTAAATGATGTATCTTACAAATGTACCTGAAACATGAAATGTCTGTCTGCTTACTGGTGAGTGTAAACAGCCTGATGACCTTAATGGTGCTGAATCATCCAGCTTCTGAGTAGGGACTTTGTTTTGTTGTGCTTTTGGAATTAGAGAGGAAATGTGTTTTGGATTACTGCAGAAAGACCAAGGCTGCTGCAGAAGCCCTGAAGCAGACTGTTTAGGTGATTTAGCAGCAGGTCTATGTATCCATAAATCACCTCTCCAGCAGCAAAGCTTATTAAAGAATGACTGGAGAGAGTTAACAAGGGCCAGCTATGAGGAACAAAAACAAATGAAGAGATGTAAGAGTGTGGCATCTTAGCAAATTAAATGAATTATATTGCTAATGAGAACAGAGCATCCTGTCTGTGTCTGGTGTGACTCAGTGGAATAAAAATGTTATTTGTTGCAATTTGGTACTAACTGGAAAAGATTCTTATTTTTGTAGCATTCTGTGCAGATAACTGTTGACACTTTGGAGAGTTATGTATAAATTAGGTGATGCTGTCCTTTTTGGTTAGATAGTAAGGGAAAGAGCAGAGAGTAAACTTTGTTTCAAATAGTAAAGTGCATTTATAAGTAAATAATTTTCACTCTTACGACTCCCAGCTTTTTCCTGCCACCAGTGTCTTGAGTTATACATCTTCATTCTGCAAAACATTCTCTTTCTTCTGCCATTAATCTTCAAGCATTTTCCTCACTTCAGGCATCTTCTGTGGAAAATCCTACTCCATATAGGCTCCTCTCCTTCTGTCACTGACCATCCCCATTTTAACCCAGGAAAAGAGCAAAATATCTTCGCCTGTTATTTTCTGATTAGATGACCCTCCCTACTATTTTTTGTCATCTGAGCTAAAATTGATTTCCATTTCAAAACGCCTTCTGTCCTTTGTGGGTGCTAGAGAATAGGATGATTTTCTTACCTCTCTCACCTTCTTAGCACTTGTCAGTTCTTGGTATTTTCCTGCTTAGGCCACAGCTGGTCCCTTAAGAACACTGTTGGACCTTGTGGCAGAGCTGCGTCTGGGTCCAGGACAAACTTAAATGGAGATGGCTATGGAGCCATGCAAATGAGGCATCTTGTGTCTCACTCAGTGTCCTGAGATTCTTAGTACTTGTTAGGTTATGAAAGTCAAAGAACAGTGCATCCATGCTGTCAAGGCTCACTGCTGCTGTCCTATCAGTGCTTTGCTCTTAACTCAGGATGCACAAGTTGTGGAGTCCTGGGGCCTAAGTGCTGCATAGTGTAGAGAAGCAGGAGGCACCTTTTTTCCCATCTTCATTCTGAGGCCTTTACTGAGGCCTAGTAAAGATTCAAGACTGGAGACCAGTATTTTGCACTTATCTCTTTTTCAGACCTTACAAATATTTTGCTTTTTAAATTATAGAAATGCTGCTAATTTTGCTGAACTTGCTTTAAGGATAGGCTGGTGCTGGTATTGCCAGTGAGTTCTTTGTTCTGTTTTTTCATTGTCTGATTTCACCTCGTATTCACAACTCAAATTTTCATCAAATTTCAATAATGCAAACATACTGAAATGCACTTACCAGCTATTTGAAAATGCAGATCTAAATGACCCTTGCTACAAGCATTTTTGTCTTAGTAAATACTTTTGCCTTATGCAAATATATAATTGTATTTCTAAAACAAGAAGGGTAAAAATGAGAACTATAAATGTCCATGAAAAGGCAGGAAGGGGAATAGTGAGGGGGAAATAGTGCTGGATGTGGGGGAATGTTGCTGGTAGATCTCCAGTTCCCTGTTAATAGGTGAAATGGTAGTAATAGATTAGTAATATTTGATGTGATGCCATAGTCAAGCTTTTGTTTTAACCCCTACAGGTATTTAACCAGGAGGGAGAATTCATACTGAAATTTGGATCAAATGGAGAAGGAAATGGACAATTTAATGCACCAACTGGTGTTGCTGTAGACTCTAATGGAAATATTATTGTAGCAGATTGGGGAAACAGCAGAATACAGGTAGAGATTTGTGTATTTCAAAGGAGCTTGATTAGGAAAAGCAATGGATTGATAACTGGTTGATCAGTAATGCTTTCAGGCTTCCCAAGAAGCAGAACAGCAGCACTAGAAGTGATGTGTAGCCTTTTGTATACCTCACTGTGGGTCTGTCCACTTTTAAAGTGATGGTGTCAGACTGTGGCCTTTCCAGTGTGAGTGCTGGCAAGTCTGGTGGTTATTGTGATCAAGATCCTTGTCTCCAAGTAGCTTCCTACAAACTATTTCATGACTTGAGAGACTTGCAAAGCTTTACTGAGATGACAGTAATTGATAATAATCACCATAACAGAAGATTGCCAACATGATGGAAAATACGAAAAAGCAAGTAAACTGTACAGCCCTTGAGGCAAATGAGGCAGATTTTTGGCATCTTTTTTGAATGTTGTAAAAATATTCTACTTTTATATTGAGAGTGGCTTTTTATCTTTTGAGTGTTAATCGTGGTCCTTTCTTGCAAAGAAAAAAAAGGATCTAGTGAATAACTAAGCGTATGCATTAGTTTCACTGAATATAAAAATAAGGGAGCTGCTCATCAGTTGTTCTCAGGAAGCACTGACAACAATGCAAACAAATTCCTGGTTTTCTCTCTGGGTGGAAACTTCAAGAGTCGTTCTAGCCACAACAGTAAAATTTGTTAGAAAACAAGGTGTTGGTCAAGTTCCCAATTGATTTTGATTTATTCTAGCTGCTTATTTTTTTATACCTCATTGAATATCAAATTCTTGCCAAAAATCCTGGTAGCCTTGATTAGATCTTTTTAGTAAGAAAACATATTTGTATAAAAATTTGCCTATTATGAGAATAACAGATCAGATTCTGTCCATGTTTGTTGTAATATATGTCAGCAGTTTCAGAAATAAGAACAATGGTATAACTGAAAGTAGACATTTGTCCACTAGATCATTTTTTTATTCATAACTTTTCTTATGTGCTTTCTCGTATCTAAAGGTTTTTGATGGAAGCGGATCATTTTTATCCTACATTAACACCTCTGCTGACCCACTTTACGGCCCCCAAGGTCTGGCCCTTACTTCAGATGGCCACGTTGTAGTTGCAGACTCTGGAAATCACTGCTTCAAGGTCTATCGATACTTACAGTAACACTGAGCTCTGGAGCTGGATAATTGTCCACCTTTAAGCAAAGACTGGTCCCAGAGATCCAAGGCAGGATATCTCCTACTTCAAGTTCATTTTTAACAGTGAAAGAGTCTACTTTGAACTTCTTATGTTAATTTCCAAACTTAACCTTGTTTACATAGAAATTGCACCTCTTACGTTCCTCACTGAACTTTTTGTTCTAAGGGTTAATACACAGAATCCTCTTTAACTGAATTCATAAAGACAATGTGATATTAAATAAGAACTGCAACTTACGGAACTGCAATTAACTAGTTAGACAACAATGAGAAAAATCTGGGGAAAAATCCCCAAAGCTTTTTGAAGACTGTGAAGGGTAGCTCCCATTCAGAGCTTCCGAATTTGAAGAAGTATCATTGTTACACATTATTTCACCCAAAGGTGATCCTGGGAATCATTTAGATCTTGTTTTCATGGTAGGTATTACACTTTAAACATTCTTAAGTCTTACTATCTGTAACAAGTAGGTCCTTTTAGTTAAAAAAAAAAAAAAAGGTGAAGTCACACAAAATTGGTCTAGTTCAAACTGTCAGATTTAACTCAACATTTAGTGCTATGAGAATCAATGCAAATTTCCTGCTCGTGTGGGATTAATGAAGGATTTTTTCGTATACCTGTTGTTCACTTTTTCTCTTGCTCTGTGTACTGGAAGGACATTTCAGAAACTGTGTTTCTGAAGCTCTGGAAGAGCTGAACAGTAGTGATGCATTAGTGAGAGCTGAATTTCTGCACAACAGCAGACTTTTTGACACCAAACTAGTTCATTGGGATCAGGGTTATTGCAATGTCAACTCAATTAACCTCGTGCATGCCACCCTTTCATATATGTTCATTGCCACGTTTCCTTAAGGCAACTCATTGTATTAACAAATATGAAAATGCAGCAACACACAGGACAGAAAGCCAGAGAGGTACCCCAATGGAGGACCTACACTGTACAACCAATGGAACTGTGGTAAACAGAGGTTGTATAGGAAAGCCAAGGGTTACCAAAGCTATTTCTTTATACGTGAGAAAAAAATACATTGCAAATAAGAATGAATTTGAACCAATTCCTGAAGTCCTTCATCAAAGGGAATTTTGTTAGAGGATAAAATAAAGACTGTGAGATTTATTCTGATTTGTTTGTATGTATGTATGTTTGACTGACACAAATATTTTAAAAAGTAAATGTAGGTTATTTCAGCAAACTGGAACATATGTATGCCATATGACAATGGTAGTACTCTGAAAAATGTCCCTCTTCCTTCCTGCCAGATCTCTTTACTGTGTTCTTTACTGAATTATTAATATATACATTCATATATCAATGAATATTGATATATGGTCAATGAAAACTTACAATCTTATGACTTGGTTCTGTTTATAATGTTGTTTTTAAGTGTTTGTCTTTTTTAAAGTGGCATTGGCTTTATTCTTAATTCTAAATCCAGTGGTCAAATGATGAGTTACTACCATAGGTTAATAGAGGTGGAGTGGTGCTCACTCTAAGCCTCATTTGAGGAGCTGGTGAGTGTGCTGCCAATGCCAAAAGCAGTTTGGGAAGTAGTGTGTTTCTTTTCTAATTTTTAAAACCTTGAAACAAAAGGGCATCGGGTCAGTAATGGGAGAGTGTTTTAAGCATATTTGCAAAAATGAAAGAAACCTTTGTTAAATTACTTGTTACAAATATTAGATTTATTTCTAAAAAGGTAAAGATTGTTTCAACAAATTTAAGAAAAAAATGTTGTTTTTTTTTTTTTTGTAAAGATGCATTTGACTTGTAAAAATGCAGACCTCCAAATTCTTAAATGTAGTGTTTGTCTACTCTTTTTAATCACTGTTTCTTCTTCTCATTTCCAATTTACAAACTCACACAAAGATCCCTTTTCTTATTTCATTGGAACAAATATTTTGTGTATAAGGCTTGAGATTTGAACTTATGTATACTGCAGCTAAGAAACTGGTGATAACATTTTTGGAATGTTAAAAATGAAGTTTGTTCTTACCAAAAGAAAAATAACCTTTGCTTAAACTGAGTTTGTCCTAAAATGCTGAAGGTGAGTTACCTCAGATATGATATAGTAAGATGTCCTATCAAAATTTGACAAAGTTGTCAATCAAACTTTATGACGATCAATTAATTTTATTCTAAGTGTCCTTATAAACAACCTGATAATTTCTAGCATAGGAATGCCTTTCAATGGCTAATTTATCAATGAGCAAACGTATGTAGAATTTTAAATGCATTCTTTAATGAAGAGGTTCTTTGAGATAAGTAAATGAGAAGTGTACCATCACCATCAGTTATGACAATACTAACAAGATTTAGTTCAAAAATTGAATTTTTGTAGTAACATTTTACTAAACATACATGCCTCCCACTGAAGAAACATTGCCAAATCCTTCATTGCCAGGTAGTATGAGAATTGCAGAAATCAGACCGTAATCTATATGTATCAAAATGTGCACTTAAGATTATACTAATCCATGAATCCATTTTTCTGCAGATGAATTTCTGTTCATTCGGCTCAGTATTGTTCATCAGGATTTTAGGTAACCTCTGTCAGCCCATTGCATGTCTGTATGGAATTCTGCATGCAACTCCCTTGCTACCATGTATTAGGAGTGATGTGGATGTTTTCTTAAGATTGAATAGTCTGTATTGAGGCTTCCCTTAAGGAAGAGCAGAGCAACCCTTAAGGCACCTGAAAAAAAGGCACTTATTTGGATTTCCTTCTGATAGATAACAAATGCTGCCAATTTGTGGCATGGGGTATTTTGTTTCCAAAGGCTGACCTTATCTTCCTGGCACAGGAAACTGAGAAACATGTTGCTTTGGCAGTGTGCTCAGCTAAAATGCTTGAGTTATCAATGTTACAAAGAACAACCAAAGCAGGAATTCTGTTCTAAAAAAAACCTAGCAGATTCTTTTCTCATTCAGTTAGGTGAACATCAAAACTGCACTACTTGATTTACTGAGTTGTTAGCATTTATTAAACGCTTATAGGCATTCTGCTGCCAGATTTCAGGTGTAACCAGAAATGTTGCTTCAACTTCCCTGGAATGCTGTGACTAGAAGTGTAGCACGAATGACAAAAGTATGTGCTTCATTTAACTAATTTTCAACTCAAAAGTAATCTCAAAAGGTTACCGGTTCTTATGTAATTTGGAGTATTTTAGGACAAACTAGCTAACTGTATTTTTATTATTTTGTGACCGGAATAAAGGAATATGTTCACATAAATCCACTACAAATAGGGGGTTCTTACATTGGTATAATGTAAGAATAGCAGCAATATGGCTGTGTAAGAAAAGGAAAATGGCTTGAGGCAAAGCATTTGTCTAATGTAGATGGAGAGTTATTTATTAGTAAATGCTCTTCTGGTTCTTAAAAGCTAGAGGGTTTTCAATTTTAGACCAGTTTTTTTTTACAGTTAAGGATCTGGTGTTGCCATAATGAGGACTGTAAGTGCCCAATATGTTGTGTTTGTTATGAAGAAATGACTTCCAGCTGTGGGTGACAGCTAGTTATAAAATCATGATGTACATTGGCAATTTTCTTGAATAACTGCGAGCAGTGATTGCTTTGGACTGTTGGTGGAGAGTATGAGAAAGGTATTTGTGCTATGGGGTAGGAAGGTTCCTCACTGGTTGTGTTCTTTCTGATGAATGTACAGCACTTCGGTTGATGTCTGTGAGCAACACGGCCTTAACCTTGACACTTTTTGCTTTGGCTTTATGACATGGGAATGTTCCCCAAGCTGCACAGCATATGGCAGTATCCCCACATTAGAAATTTCTACCAGTTGATACACTGCAGCTTTCCAGTTCCAAGACTCTATCTTTCCTCTTCATTTTTAAAAGTTTTTTTGTACATTCCACCTTTTTAAGTCTGTTTCATATGTTTTGTGTACATGTAAGTCTTGCACTCTCTTGAAACTCATGATGAAATATTATTCTCACTTGTTTTTGTTTCATTGTTTTGCTTTCTTTTTAAATCCCTGTGAGGCTAAATACAACTTTGTCTCTTTAACACCGAGTATGAAAGATGCACATCAAAGTGTTTGTGTGTGTGTATGTGTGTGTATAGTTTTAGCTTCCTGTGTGCCACGGCATTCTTAATGCTTTAGCCGATGATAAAAATAAAAAGTACTCTGTCTTGGAAATGTAGGAAAATCAATCAAATATGTACCTTTACCACGCACAAATTTCAAATAATAACAATAAAGCTTGTTTCCTCTGTTATTTTTGAGAATTTATTTTTCACGTGTTTCGTACTCTCTGTCCCTGAAAATATCTCCATAATGCAGCAAGATGGAAACTAAATTAGTACAGCATAGGTCACAAGACAAAAAGAACCCTGCAATTGCTTCATGGGTGGTTAGCTTCTATGTAAAAAGGAAAGAGGGACCTGGTCCTTCTTGGGAAGAAGGTGGAGAGATGGGCTTACTTGTCCTCCATGTTCTTTTGAAGTTCAATAATCAAAATGAATATTTTCACAGATGATGGTAAGATTATGAGAAGTAATCTCTTCCACTTTTATCATGGAAGTACATAGTGCCTTTCAGCTATGCAGTGCTACAACCGTCCGAGGGTCTGCTTCAGAAAACCAAACGTCAGTTGTTGTAGAACACAAAATAGGACTTAGTTCACTCCCACTCTTTTTCTGAAAAAGCGAAACTTGAACTCAAGCTAACTTTCTTTTTAGATAGTACACGTATTTTCTTTGTCACTGGTGAGCTCTCTAATCCTGGATTCTTCGATAAATTAATGTGAATTCTCACTGACTGATCAGAAATGTCTTCTGTCCCCTGGATTATTACACCAAAGATTCTCTGCCTTGGGGCAAAATCAAACATGCAGGCAAGCCGAGAGTAGAGAATGCTGCTCTTTACCTGAAAACCTGTGCAGTAAATGGCCAACTTCCTCTTTGGCCTTTCTCTGGTGCTTCAATTCTGCGCAGAGTGCTCATGATCTTTTAGAATATCTGCAGACAGCAATACAAAATCTCAAATGAGAAACAGTGCTAGGGAGCGTAAAACTGAAATAGCAACTCCCTCTGTAGATTTGTAACCACTTACAAACAGTTTCAAATTCAAAAGCATTTTATTGTTCCTTAGGCTAAAGTTCTCTTTCACATTCAGCTGCACTGCTGTCAAAGGTTCACAGGCTGGTTTGGCCTGGTTCCATGACCAGCAGGGCGGAGGGATCTCGCAAAATCCACACCTCCAGAAAAGGGAAACAGGGGACCCTGAAATAATTAAAAACAGTGGCGACAATCTGAGGAGAAACAAACTAATTTACTAAATACTCTTCCTTGATGACCCGAAGTCTCATGGGCCCACCAAGCTAGAAATAATTCACCCTTGTTTTGCCAATCCAAGTCTATTTGAGCCACCTTAATTTTGGCAGCTCAGTCTACATGATGGTTATTTTGCTGCTCTTCAGTAGCCCGACTCTTGCGCACATGAGCATCTACATGGCACACCTTTATAACCATATTCTTTGTTCAGACAGTTCAGCAGCCCAAATAGGTTTACCCCTTCTTTGCCAGTTATTTTGCTCCCACTGCTGTAACCACCCCCATAAGGCATTTGCTACCCTCCATGAGTCAGTGTAAAGATAGAGCATTGGCCACCTCTCCCGCTCAGCAACATCTAAGGCCAGTTGGACAGCCTTTACCTCTGCAAATTGGCTTGATTCTCCTTTCCCTTCAGTGGCCTCTGCAACTCGTCGTGTGGGGCTCCACACAGCAGCTTTCCATCTGCGATGCTTCCCCACAATACGACACAATCCATCTGTGAACAGGGCAAATTTCTTTTCATTCTATAGTAGTTCATTGTATGGTGGGGCCTCTTTAGCACGTGACGCCTCTTCTGCTGGTGATGTTCCAAACTTTTTACCTTCAGGCCAGTCCATGACCACCTCTAGGATTCCTGGATGGCTGAGGTTCCCCATCTGAGCTCATTGCATAATCAGTGCAATCCACTTACTCCAAGTGGCATCAGTTGCATGATGGGTGGAGGGAACCTTTCCCTTGAACATCCAGTTCAGCACTGGCAGTCGAGGTGCCAGAAGGAGCTGTGTTTCAGTACCGATTACTTCAGAAGCAGCCTGAACCCCTTCATTTGCAGCTAAGATCTCCTTCTCAGTTGGAGTGTAGCACTCTTCAGACCCCCTGTAGGCTTGACTCCAGAATCCCAGGGCTCGGCCTCGGGTCTCTCCTGAGGCTCTCTGCCACAAACTCCAAGTGGGACCTTTCTCTCCAGCAGCAGTGTAGAGGATGTTCTTTACACCCTGTCCCATCCATACTGGCCCCAGGGCCACGGCACAGGCTATCTCCTGTTTAATCTGCTCAAAAGCCTGCTGCTGCTCTGGGCCCCACACAGAATCATTCTTCTTCCGCGTCACCTGATAAACGGGGCTTACAATGAGGCTGTAGTTTGGAACATGCATTCTCCAAAAACCCACTACGCCCAGAAAAGATTGTATCTCTTTCTTATTAGTGGGCAGAGACATGGCAGTGATTTTGTCGATCACATCTGTTGGGGTGTGATGACGGCCACAGACAGCTGCTTAACACCTTCTGTGTATACAGCAGCTATTCCAAAAGCTATCAATACCCTTTGGGATCCTTGAAATATCCCCTTCTGAGGTAATCAATACCAAGTTTACACAGAGCCCGTGGGCCAGTCGCAATAGGGTGCTTTGCCAGTCTTTACCAGTGAGGTTTATTTTGTCCTCCAACATAGTCAACTTTTGGGAATCCCCAGTCACCCCATGAATACAGACTTATTTTGTCTCTTGGTGACTCGAGGGCATTAGAGTGCACTGTGCACCAGTGTCCACCAGGGCCTTATATTTCTGTGGTTCTGATGTGCCAGGCCATCTAATCCACACAGTCCACTCTATTATCCCTTTCCTCCCCCCTGGCTGGGGGCAGGAACCCTCTATTTGTTACCTCGGTTGTCCGCAGCAAGTGGAGCAATCACCTTTTTGGAAAAGTTCACCTTGGTGGTTGATTTGTCTTGTAATTAACAACATCTGCTTCCAGAGGGTGAAGGACCCATTCTGGCATGTACTAATACCTCTGGCAACGACTGAGTCCCTAGCAATGCCACCCAGTTGGCAAGCTTCTCTACCATCTAGCCACACACTGTTGGCCCCATTATCCCAACATTGAAATAACCAGGTGACAATAGGTTCATTTGGGTGATATGAGAAGTTTTTTCTCAGACTTCGAATTTCATTCATTTTCATTTTCAATCAACAATGGTAATGATATCTTGCTCACCTCTCACTCTTTCAGGACTTCTTGTTGCCCTTGTAGGAGTTGGTGACCGCAGTCTTGTTGAGGGCCCTTCCCCTGGATTCAGGGGCGCTTCTTCTGGATCTCTGAGCCACTCCTCTGGAACTCTTTCCTCCTCTTCTCTTACTGAGACTTCCTCTACTTTAGCCTTCTCCTCTTTCTTCTGTTCTGAGTTGAGATTAGTTTCATTTTCTGTCCTCTTACAGGGGCAACTGACATCGATTCTGGTGCCTCCTGTGGTTGATCAGTTTGGTCAGTTCTGATGTTCTCACCCTCCAGCTCGGCTGGGAGTCTATCTTGTTTGATTATGAGGATATTTAGTTCAGATTCAAGCATGGCTTGATGAGACTGAATTCTGTTCAGTTCCGTTTGGAGACCGAATTTTGCGTGCTGGAAGGCATCTCACTCAGTTCAGTGTACGTCCCATTTGGACTTGAGGATGTCCCTCTCAGACTGGAGGGCATCTTGTTTGGACTAGAGGGTGTCTTGTTGAAATCGAAGGTTGTGAAGTCTGTATTGCAGGGAGTCTCTCTCGATTCAAAGGGCATCTCTTGTATCTCTCTCACATTGGAGGTCTTTTCTCTCGACTGGGAGACTCTTGCTCAGCTGGAGATTCTTCCTCTCAGCTCAGAGTCTCTCCTAGAAACTCTCCTTTTCGGCTTGGAGACTCTCTCCCTTATTTTCAGAAACTCTCTTCATCTGTGGGACAGTATTAAACAAGGCCTGATAAGCATTAGCCAGGCCCCAAATCATTTGTGCCTCCTCAGACCTGACTGAGCCACAGCATTCCTGTCTCAAATATCTGTTTAAGCTCTCAGAGTCTTTCAGGTTCAGGAGTAAAGTTCCATTACATGGAGGATGTCCATCTTTCCAAAGACTTTCCCAAGCCTCTCCACACTCCCTGCCACTCAGTATTCTCTGGTTCTGGCAAAGGCTTTCTCAGAATATGATAAATACAAATACCGAGTGAAATGATGAGCAGTACATTCAGGGAGATTAATAATGTGATCAGATGAGCATTCAAAAAATGATAAAGGATTCAAAGGAGAGACTGTGAGCCTGCTTAAAAATCACAAGGTCTGTGAAATCAGCAGCTCTCTCTGCAAACACGTTTAAAAGAGAAAGCAGTGTCTTTTTTTTTCTCTCTTTACAGAAGCAAAATAGCAGTGTTCAAAGATTACAAATATCCCAGAATACTGGCAGTCTGCCTGGACTTTCAAGGTCAAGTTTTCAGTGAGCACCTGTGAAAGAGATAAACTTTCCCAACGAAGCTCTCTGAGTGCACAGAGAGATTCATTCTAAAAAGCTAAAAAGCAGCTTTTGCCTGCATTCTCCACCAAGAATTTTATGGGCTGGTTCAGCCCGGTTCCGTGAGGAATTTCGCAAAATCCACGCCTCCAGAAAAGGGGGACAGGGGACCCCGAAATAATGAAAAACAGCAGCAACAATCTGAGGAGAAACAAACTAGCTTACTAAATACGGTATCGGAATGCAAGACAGCACACCATAATACAATATAATTAGAACTCAAGCTAATAGATCAAATATAGTGAGAGTGTCCGAAAGGTGGATAGGCCCCACCACAACGCTGAGCTGAGACGCGCAGCCCCGCTGGGCAGCAGGCAGCAGAGCCCGGCGTCCGGAGGCCCCTTTCCCCGCCAACACGCCGCCGGCCGCTCGCTCCCCGGTGACGCCAGGTGGCGCCGGAGCCGCGCAGGCGGCCTTTCTCCTCCTTGTGGCGCCGAAATCAAACCCGCCCCGGAGGCCACGATGGTAAGCGGGGCGGCGGTGGGGTCGGGCGCTCTCCCCTGCGCTCCATTAGCGCAGCCGGTAGCGAGGGCCGGGCACGAGCTCGCAGGAGCGGACCCGCGCCCGGGCCCGGCGGCCATTACGGCGGAGAATGCGGCGGTGCTCCGCGCGGCGCTGCTCGTTTCCTGTTGAGCCGGCGCGCGCAGCGCCATGAGCTTTAGAAAGCTGTATGAGTGAAGGTGCTTCACCGCCTTTCCCAGCAGTGTATCTAGAACATGAAATCTAAGACTGGTTCTAAATACTGTTGCTGAGAATAGGGATCCGGACGTGCTTCTAAGCCAGTAAGGCAAGGCAGTCGGCTGGATAAGCCCGGAAACTGGGACTGGAGCTGGGTTAGGTGCGATGAATGTGCAGGCTGGGAACTCGGGCTCGCTGCACTGCAGCGGCTGTGGCTGGGTGCAGCCAGCCCTGTGGGAGCCGGGCTTGGCAGTAAGGCTCTGTAAGGGGGCACAGCTAACTTAGAGCTGATGGGGGAGGAATTCCCAGCAAGCGTTATTCTGCAAGCGATAGAATATGTTTGTTTGTTTTTCTCTTGTTCTAGTCCAAGAAAAAAGGACTGAGCTTTGAGGAGAAGAGAGCTCGCATGATGGAGATCTTTTTTGAGACAGTAAGTGTCTTGCTGAGAGTTGCCCTGAGTTTATGCTTGGTGGGAAGACTGGTCCTATGAGGGCGTTGTTGTAGAGGCACTGCGCAGCTCCAGCTGTGCTTCTCCTCCATGCCCTGTGTCACCACTTTATAAATTACAGCACTGGTTTCATGCAGCGTCAGCTCAGGTGGCTCCTTGATGGAGGTGTGAAGCTTCTCAGTGTGCTCCTTCTTCTTGGAGCCAAATCTTTGTGTGCCGAGTCTGTTACACGAAGTTTTGAAGGTGGGAGAAATCCCAGCATTTTCATTAAAAAGAACAGATGGAGGGAGGAAACCTGGAGATCCAAAAGCAGAGCTACGGATATACTGTTGATGTGAATAAAACACAGTGTCTCACCTATTACAATATTTATTGTGGCCCTTGAGTATTTGAGCAAAGCAGTGCATCCAGCACTGGCAGCTTAACCTTGGCACAGTGTGCCCAAAGGGTTTTCACTCTAACTTTAGACAAAATTCTGTGATGTTATAGTCAGAAGCACTGCTCTTTTCTTTTGTATCCTTAAGATAATAGTCCTTTTTCTCATTTCTCAGAGTGTTCTAATTCTGTTGAGAGATATGCAGCATATTTCTCCAGCAAAATATAAACATACAGAGTTTTCCTAATTGCTTTTGTTGGCATTAATGTAGTGTAAAAGCTGCATGGGCTGAGCAGAGCTTTCGTTTGGAGCTGAAGTGTCTTTTATGTTTTATGCAGAAAGATGTATTCCAGTTGAAGGATATAGAGAAGATTGCTTCAAAAGACAAAGGGATTAGTAAGTGTTTGCACAAATTATTTATTTTTTGTCACTAATGATTTTTGGAACCAGTCAAACAGTATAAATTTTCATGCCTATAAAATTATAGGCTTGTGATTTTAATAGTAAGGGGAAAAATAATTAGAATGGCATACAGTGGCCAATAGCAGGAACACAGCATAAACAGTAACATCAAGAGAATATTCCTATTTCAATTTGCTCATGTTTGTCACTCAAATACGATGGCACTGCTAAAATGAGAGATTGCTGACATGTCACAACAAACTTGAAGTTAACCACTAAAACTTGGGATGGAATTTTTCACAGGTTCTGAGGCTTACCTTCCAGGAGCTCTCATTCTGTGAAATCATTGTGTGTACTCAGAGAATAGGGGATACACAGATATGTCTGTAATGTCACACATATCTTAAAATTCCATTGTTCTGTTGAAGAACAGAATGGCTGGATAAAGGAGAAGTCTTTTCAGTGAAAGAAAAAAAAATCCACTGGTTTTGGATTAGGTCTAAGGTGATTTATCTTCACACTGTTGAGTTGCATTGTGTGTTCTTCATTCTGTTTTCCTTTGTGTTTGTGCAGTTGCCACTGTCCTTGATGAGCATGTCATTGTGGCACTGTGACAGTAAGGAATACACAAGTTTGTGGAAAAAAACATGGGCATGTTGAAAGGTTCAGGTTATGTCAGCAGCCTGCAGAGATGCTGAACAGCATCTCCAGAACTATGATGCTGTCTTGATTGGTTTGTCAAAATACCTCTTGCATACATTTAGTTGCAATTTGTAGGAAAAAAATGCAAAACAGTGGAAGCAAAGGAATTTCATGTTATAATAGTTAGAGTTTCTAACACCATTTGTACCTTTGAAGAGTCCAGATTCACCCTGCCTGGGAATGTGGAGGCATTTAGCTACATCAGTAGAGTCTGGGTTCTTCTGGAAAGAAAAACTCAGTCTATGGAAGTACCTCTACACTGGCATCCAGCCTATATCTTCCAGAAGATGGGGTGTTTCAGGTCAGGGATCTCCTTTAGGATTGAAATTGGATGTCAGACACTGAAAACTCATATCTTGAAGGTATTTAAATTTGCCATGCTTGTGGATGATAGTATCTAATCCTTTGCTTGTTGAACTGGTGTATTTTTTTAAATGCTGGACTGTACCCATGTTTGGTAGAAAATGAAGAAACAGTTATTACACATATCTAATGTTACAAGTACTTTCTGTATTGGAACTGAATGTAACCAAATGTCAAATCTACCCCTTGTGAGCCAGTAGGGAGGTGGCCTTCATGCCCCTGCTGCTATTTAATGCTTTGGTAAGCGCTACAAAGAGAAATGCAATTACATTCCTAATCAAGCAATTGTAGGTTAATGGATATTATAGTTAAGGTTGCAGGACAACTTTTCATGAGTTTGTTATGACACTGTGCTGTAATACACATGTACGTTTTATGATGGTTGTGAGCAGTTTACAAACATCTTGTAGCAGACTGTGCTAAGGAGCAGCAGCCTTTATGTTGAAGCCACTGATTTCAGAGGGATTTGTTTTTGAAGTGGCGCATCAAGCATAGCGTCTTCCTAGCTAACACTGTACTGAAGTATTCAGACAGATGGTTGTAGATGATGTCTTACAATATTAATAGTTCTCCGTGGTTCTAAGGAGGTGCTATGCAGATCTAATCTCATACTTTTGCTTCTATTAGCTTCCATGTCGGTCAAAGAGGTTCTGCAAAGCTTAGTTGATGACGGCATGGTGGACACTGACAGAATCGGAACTTCCAATTACTTCTGGGCTTTCCCAAGTAAAGCTCTGCATGCCAGGAAGCGTAAATTAGAAGAATTACAGACTCAGGTAAGTCTGCTTTAAGGACTGAATGGACTTGTTTAATTCTTATACCCTATTGTCACTCCTGCTCATATCGCTTGCTCTTACGCATGGGTACGTGCACATGCACATACGCATGGTGCAGAGTTTACTGTAGGAAACATTTGACAAATGTGATGGGACATTCTTTTTATCTTGACAATACCTTGGAAGAGTTTTGGAATCCAGTTTTCCTGGGGCTTAAAGAAACTTTTTTGCCACTTGCTGTTGAAAACATGCTATTCATGATGAACAAGATCATTTAAGGACTTCATCTAAATAATTAGGCTTCGTATGCTTTTAAGTGTCATACGTAGTGTAGGCCATCATGTGGTAATGATCTAGAAGCCATGAGAGGTGTGAAATGGATATCCCTAGTAAATGTGGCTGTGGTTTCTACCCATCACTGTTGTGACTTCACATCTGTTCTTGATAGCTTAATTAGGGAGCACTTTTGCAATCCAATATTGCACTTTTATTAGGAGAGAAGAACAAATTGTCATGATCTTCTGCAAAAGAGCAAGATGTCTTCTGTTCCCACACTGCTGTTCTTTCTATCTGCTACTTTACTAGCTTCTTGGAAGATTTCCTGAAGGGTTTCTAAATCCAGTTTCCTCTTGTTACCTCTTCAGTGTGATCCCCTTGTGCAGACATACGGCAATTAAAGACATTGATTGAGTTGAAGTTACTTCTTTTGGAATAGCTGTTTTTGTGTTCTTTTTTGCTTTTCAATTTGCTTTGATGGGGCAGGTGTTTGAAGAAGGGGTGCAACCCCCTGTACTGACACACATGGCAAGTTCTGTGTTGATTCATGAAGTTAGTGCTGCTCTGTAACCAAGTGTTGGGTTTTCCTGTTTTGCTGAAAAGCAGGGACCTCAAATATCTTTGCTTCGTGTGGCTTCTGTTGCATTTTTTTGTCCTCCATAGCTCAAGGAGTCAAAATTGCTAGTAGGTCTACTAATGAGGAGCATGATCTATGCAGTATAAGCAGGAAGATCATATCCTATGGGTGATTCTGCTGCCTGACAATGGTATTGTCTGGTTCAGGTAAGGTGAATTCATGCCTGTTTGCATTTTTTTTTCAGTGGAGGTCTTTCGTCAGTGCAACTGCTGGCAAAACTGCAAGTACTGTAATTCAGTAGCGTGGGGAAGCAAGCAGTTTACAGTCTTTTCTCAGGATGGTTTTGTGATGGTTCATTTTACTCGTCGGCTCAGAACAGTTCATTTCACTGGTTTATTGCCTGTTGCAATTTACCTTGTTTCTCGTGATGTTGCCAGGCTTTGTGAAGCCAAGTTTAACAGCATGCTGTTATTGCTGCCACTCCTGCTGGGGCTGAGATGGCATCACCTTATATTGCAGCAAAGATTTTGGTTACTCTTTTCAAAGGAGGATAAGGGATGGACTTTTTTACACCGTTTTGCGGCTTTACTTCATGATCAGCAGAGATGGGGGACAAGTTTCTGACCCCTTAATTTCTCCCAGTCAGCATTGTGTTGGGCAAGCATTAGCTGAGATGGAAGAGAGTAGGTGAAGTTTTGTTCCCTGAGGTTGGTAAGAGGAGGGATTTTCATTTCCCACTACTCATGTATTGAGCCAAAGGAAGAATTGAGAAATTAATACATCCTGACTCCCTGGCAGTTAGCTTTCTTTAAAAAAAAAAAAAAAAAAAAAAAAAAAAAAAAAGTTCTTTGGGAATGAACTTGTTGAAGTAGTCACTTTGCATTTACTGGATTGTTTGTACTTAGGAGCACTGAAATATAAAACGAGAAAGCATTTACTTCATTTACAATATTAATTTTTTTAAAAAAAAGAAGACTTGGAGAATGCTATATTAGGAGGTGCAGTTGCTAGGAATGCAATAATCCTATTGGTGAGTAATGTGGCTCAAGGCCTCCTGGACTGTATTTGATAACAGCTAAAAGGGATAACCTTATTTGTTCAGAATATGCACAGAAAAAAAAAATGAGTACTAAACATCATCAGATATTTTTTCAAGATACAGATGAGTTTACTTCTATCCCTTTTAGATGGACGTATGTCTCTTCCTCAAACACTGTGTCTGGGTTACTGCATGGAAGGCTGTTGGACAGCAACTGCTTGAGGCTGGCTGTTGGCTGAAGCCAATAAACTTCTGCTGCTCACCTGCTTGGATGTCAGAGGGAAGTTCTTTACAGAGAGAGTAGTGAGGTGCTGGATCAGGCTGCACAGAGAGGCTGTGGATGCTCCGTCCCTGCAGGAGTTCGACACCAGGTTGGATGGGGCCCTTGGGTGACCTGGTCTTGTACCAGATCTGGAGGTTGGTGGCCCTGTCTGTGGCAGGGCTGTTGGAACGTGATGATCCTCGGGGTCCTTTCCAACTGAAGCTGTTGTATGATTCTTTTGGTCTGAGCAGCTGCCTCCTTGTCCTGAGTGCTGATGGGTTGTCCGTGTGCCTTCACGCAGATATGAGATGGGTTCCTGGCTGCATGATATACAAGTGCTCAGAGTTGGCTGGCTTGAAGGCCTCAGTGCTGAGCTGAGGTTCACCAAGGATTTGCTTTGGTACTTTTGCAACTAATACACGTGACTTATGTTAGGAATTACTTATCTAGATGTTTTTCTGTAATATGTGTGCTCATAATTTTGTTTTACTGGGTTGCAGAATGTATACTATTTGTCTCTTTCCAGGAAAAATAAGTCTCGTTGTCTCTTTAATGCCTATTACAATATATATGCAGGATCCCAACGTGCTGACTAAGCAGTTCTGGTAGTCTTTCCATATGCATGCTGAGTTTTCTTTCCTCCTCATATTTCAGGGTATCTAATTTAGCTTTCTACTTACTTATTTTTTTTATCCTTCCTTGCATTGGCCCAGCCATTGTGACAGTCTGCAGTCTCAGCCCCTCTGGACGATTCTGCTCCCTTCTGGCTTGCATTACTGGTTTGTTTTTCTTTCTTAGTAGTAACTGCTGCCCCAACAGAGGCAATTAGAACGACTTCCCTCGTTTTCAGCTTGAGGGTTTCACAGACCTATATGTTTTCTTTGAAATTAAGGACAAGACACATCAAGAAGCATCCAGCTGTGGAGCTGGTGTAGTGTGTCTAGCTTACGTCTTCATATTATCCAGTGGGAGCTGTAGTATCCAAAATGCAAATGGCTGAGAATCTGCATTGTTTACATGGCAATATATTGATTATGGCTGTGCTAATTAATTTGCTGATTCTGTACCATAGTTTCCCTGAATGGGTCTCCTGGAAGATGCTAATAAACTTTATTTGAAGCATTTCAGGTTTTTTGCTACCTGCTTGTATCTTGCACTTTCAAAATTTTTATGTCTTGAAATGATTTTGAATTTATTAAGTCTTAAAATGTCTAGCAGAAAATACTCTTCTAATGCTGTAATTCATTAGAACTTTCTGGATTATGTTTAATGGCATGCTACAAAGCCCTGGAGATTATGCTTAGTTACTGCTGTCATGGCAGACTTCTAAAAATATGGTACTCTGGAGGCTTCTTTTAGAATTAAGCAACCTCGTAATTTGGTGCTCATTAGCAGAATTTCATGCTTTTCCTTTTTCTGCCTGTTAATATGGAGCTAGACTGATGGCAAGTGTAAGGTGTAGGTTTTCCTTTCCCACCCCCTTGATGAGCATAAGCTAAAACTGGCTTATTATGATTTAAGACCTTTTATTTTTTTTTATTTAAAGCTGGCTCTGTAGTAACTGTAACGATTATAAAATAGGTTTGAAGGAAGAATGTTGCCCTATTGAAAAGAAATGCTGTTACTATGCCCTGATATATATATATATATGCATATATATATGTATACGTAAAAATATATTCATTCTGGTATAATAAAGGAAAAATACTACTACTATGATTTTTTTTTTTTTAAAGGTAATGTCATCAGACCATTTACCTTTCCTTTCTGAAGAGGCTTGTGTGCTGGCTGCAGATATGTAGTCCTGATCCTCTTACTTCAGTGAAACTGTTGATCTGAACTGTGAAGAAATTGGAAGTAAATGTGGAGCACCCTTCCCAAAAAGCCTGTCAAATCTGGCAGAGATGCAGCCTTTTGCCTTCATGTCCAGTCGAGCCACATGGTGGCCACGGCCAGGGTGAGAGGCAGAGCAGTACATTGCACATCCTGGAAAAGTTCCTTGTTGTTTGGCAAGCATGCAAATTCACCTCTTTTGCAAAGCCAAGAGCATCCAGCCTGGGGATAAGGCAGCTGCAATACTGCCTCTCAAAGCTGGGTTTGATGGAGGCGTGAGATGTGATCTTAATTAATTGGAACTCTGACCTTAAATTCTTGTCATTTGATTAATATTTAATTCAGAAATTTGGTATCCATGCAGAAATAAAAATGCTAGGGTACACTTAAGTCTCACTTCATAGCATTTGTTGTTCTGGAAGGAATGAACCAGAACCGACTTATTCACCGGAGTGCAGAATCAGAATGCGTGAAGTCAGTTTGAAGCAGGAAGTCTTTCTTGTCACAGTTGTGCAGTTATCAGTGGGCACACCGTAATTCCATCAAAGAGCATTCATTGTATCTGGAATTGGAGATGACTTGGTTATCTGTCTGAACGTTGCTTGAAAAATAGGAAATTGGCATAAAGAGTGAATATGAAAGAGTGCTGTCAAAACTCTGGAATTTGATAACCTATGTTGCTGTTAATATTTCAAGGTAGAATTTGGGCTTTTTAAAAGTTTACAGAGTAATGGTTTGAATTATTTTTTGTAATCTTTGGGCAGGACCTGAGTTTGGGGAATATGAGATGAATATTGTGTTTTGACTTGGACTCTGTGCATAGACCCTGCAGACCTTGTCAGTGTAGGGCCCAGCTGGTTAGGATAGCAAGGTTTAAAAGCTCTTCAAGGACAATTTGGAATATTTTTTCTTTCTTACCCTTTCTTACCAAGGGAAAATATTTGTCAGTGTTCTGTCTACTTTGAACAGACTTGCTTACTACCACTTTGGACTTTGTAGGCTTTGTAAATACTCTTATGAATAGTAACAAGCATCCTTCATGTTGACATTTTTAGTTTTTTTTCTGGTTCATGCATAGGTGTTGTTTTATTCTGTTGCTTACCAAATGGCACTGCAAATGAATAACACAAAAAACAGAAGCTTGTGGCAAAACATCTCTGAGTAACCATTAACAATTAAGGCAAATATAGATGGATCTAAATGGAAACAAGACTGAATTAAGAATCATTAAATATACAGTGATTTACTCCTCACGAATGACCTTTTAAAGAGCTGCAGTTAGCAATATAAGATTTATACATAGATGGTTGCAGGTTCCAATCCGTTCAGCTTTCCTTATGCAGAAGCGAGCATGGGAAGGGCTCTTCTCATACTCAGTGGGACTTTCTGAGAGCAGAGCCATACCTGACTTGCCATGGGATGTTTCAATCTCATGTGTAAGTCAGGACTATAGGCCTAAATTTAATTTTGAAAGTTATGTTTGTGGGAGTGGCAAGAATACCTGTATTACCTGCATGAATACTAGTGCAAAACATGTATGTAAGCATTGCTTATGAGAACACAGATCTAACTTTAGAATTTTATTTCATTTTTATTTTTTATTTTTTTAATCATTACAGTGCTTCATCAGCCAATTGTATGGTGAGTTGAAGCTTCATTTGGTTAAATCTCCAAAAATATGGTAACTTAACTTGAGTTTCTCATACTGTTTTTAGTCACTAACATAAGATACAATCCAAATTAAAAAAAAAAAAAAAAGAGTACCCACTCATTATAGCTCATTATAAGTTACAGACACAATATCATGATATTTTAGAAAAAGTGTTCTTTACCAGAAGAATCCATGCTTCAGCCTTTCATTTTAAATAGCATATATAACTTCTTTTGGGGCTTGGGGTCTGCTTTTTCTCTAGAAAGTGATATTTATTCCCAACTTTTTTGAACTGATTCATTCAGTGGTAGCACTGAGGTAATCTTGCATGATCAAATTTGTAATGTGCATTAAGAGAAGAGAGTTCTTATACTGAAAATTTCTCCACACCTACAGCGTATACCAATAATACAAGGTTTAAGAAAAAATACTTTTTGAGTACAGAAATATGGTGGGCTGTCTTCTCTTTTTTTTCTACCATCTGCTGCCAATCCCTTTTATGATGTTCTCTTGCTGTAAAAGCCCTGCTGTCTATTCTTTGATTCCTGGGTTAAATGTTCTTACTCTGTATGGTTTTCATCTCTGCTCTTGTTCTTGCCTGTATTTCTTTAACTATGAGTGTCTCCCAGGTGCATCTCTCATGCTCTGAGTTCTGCAGCAAATGTGATTTGCTGCCTTGTGTTGCTCAAGTAACTTGTAATGACTCAGGGTAGGACATTACACATTCAATTTTCCCTCCTTTCCACAAAAATCTTTTTTAAAGGTTAAAAAAAAAAGAAGAAAAAGAAAAAGGAAAAAAAAAAAAAGGTTGTTTCGTTGTATTTAGGTAGCAAGCGTGTACTTTCAATGTGTTTCACCAGAACTGCAAAACAATACTGAAGCCCCAGCAAACCTGGGACGTGCTGCTGCTGCAGCCTGGTTTGCTGTGTGGGATGGGTGCAAAGTGGAATTGCACAAACGGTGCGCATGCGACCTGAGAGCAGAGCGTCGGTATTGCCACTGACTGTGGGTGCTCTGCTGTGCCACAAGCACGCTGGTATGACCAGCCAGCTTGATGTTTACTTCTGTGTGTTCGGAGACCCTGGCAAGTAAGTATGTAAAAAGCAGTTGCGTGTTTGCTTTGTGCAATATTTTAGGAAACAATTTTGCGCATTGATGTGCCTTTTTATTCTTAAGCTTTGCTGTTTCAGTCAACAGTAATTGCTGAGTGATTTCCTTTAGTGGAACTCTGTGCCTTTCTTTTAACACAGCAGGTCTGTTTTCAATATGTTCACATTGTTCTTTGGCTGTTAATCTTTGCATTATCAGTCTTTTTTTTTTTTTTTTTTAATCTTTATAATCTAGAGGAATGCTTTGAAGTGCTTTCTCTGTATGCCTTCTGTCAATTCCACTTAATTTTTTCAGCGGTGAGATGGATTTAACATAGGAAAGAAATATACCCCTCAACTACAAACGTCACCTTAAAACTCTTGAACTGCTTTTCTTAAAGCTAAAAGCACACAGTGCTTGCCTCTGGCCTGAAACAAAACGTAGAAAACTTCAAACTTCAAATGAATAATTTAGGAAAGTTATGAACAATTAGAAAATGGATGTCTTGAATTCTGCTGCAGTGCTGCAGTTTTGTCGGTTGCACAAAAATAATAGTTGTTCATACCATTTTTGGTTACGTATTCTGACTGCAAGAAGATGGTGCATCTGATATTGCTCTGTAAGAACATAATGGCAGTGGGTAGCAGCTGTGAATGCTCGTGGTTAGCATGTAAGACCTCAGTTCGGACCTCGTCCACTGCAAGGACCTGCCTTTGCATGGCCAACACAGGTTAGAGATGCTTTAAAATCCTGTAGAATAAGACTAGTGTTGAGCTTGAGCAGTATCAGGCAGATTTTGGGGAGGAAGCGAATTGAAATCTGCTGCAATCGCATGTCAGGTTTAAACGTTCCTCTTCCAATTGCACATCACTGAGTTACCACAGTGGAACTTGACAGTAGTGTGTGCACAAACACATTATGAATTACCTAAGTACATCTAATCTCTATTCCTTGGCACAAACCACACCCAGGCTAGGGCTGGAAGAGATGGTTATTGTAGTTATGTGGCTCTTAACATGCACAAAGTGCTGCACAAGCTGAGCATGGCAGGATATTGGCAAAGTAAGCATGAGCATCCCTCTGGGCACTTGGGACTGAATTAATGGGCCAGGCCAGTGGGCAGTCAGCTGACCACAGCGGTCTATGAAATGAGCAGGATGGTTTCCTACTTAGCTCTTCTGTTTCACAGATGTTAGCTTCTTGCAAGTTGCCTCTGTGTTTTGCAAACGATGTAATTACTATTCAGAGATGTTTTTTTTCTCTTGACTAATTTAGTGTTGTTTGCCCTCATTCTTTGTTTAAATAGCTTTCTGCAAGGTGGGATTTTTCCTGCTTTCTTGTACTTTGCTTTAACACGTGCTGGTTCTGAGGAGGTCTGTGTGAACAGACAGGTTGGAGATGTAAGGCTTTCCAGTTCAGAAGCATAGATCTGTCTGTACTGTTTTCCACATCTGATCACTTACGCTTGCGGCAGAAGGTTGTTCACGTGTCAGACAAGACATCTCTTTTAAGAAACTTAGAGGGGAGGCATTAAGTAGCTTATCCTCCAGATCAATCCCACAGCTATTGGCAGGAGTCAGATTTCTCTCAGGGTGCTTAATGTTCCTTGAAATTATTTGTCAGTTCCCTTGAAAAATGTCCCAGGATTGCTCCGAGGATTGAAATCTTCTACCTGCTACTGTGCTCCTTTGCAATCAGACTTTTCTAGAGCTGGTGAGTGGGAAGGCGAGTTTTACCATCTTTGGCCAGATGTGCTCTTTTGCTATCCTACATATGCAGCATTTGCAAATTGGTGGGGGATTTTTTTTCGTGGCTTTTTTTTTTGTTTGTTTGTTTGTTTGTTTTTAATGCACAATAACCTATCACCTGCCATTTGCCCTTATCTCTCTGTTAAATAACATATAAGTTGTCTTCATTCTTCATTTATCTGACTTCTTTATCCTTGATAGCGCCCTTTCCTTCTTCCATGTACAGTTATTTTCAGCAGTGTTCTTGTTATCCAAGCCTTCCTGTTTCTCCCATTGTCACAGATTCCTTGCATGGACCCTGGCCATCTGTTCTTTGCCCTTTACATTCTCATCCTGTTTGTTTGCTTTTTCAATCTCTCTTCTCTTTCTACAATTCCTTCCCTTATACCCATCTTTTGTTGTCCATAGGAGTACCCGCTTTGACACACACAGGCTATTTTATTTTGTAAAAAGAATTCTGAAATTCTCATTTTTGAACACACACATATAAAAAAAACTTCATATAGGAAGAAAGAAAATACCTTCAGTAAAGTTGTATGAAAGTTGATTGGTTTTAGTCAGAAGAAGGCCTTCCAACCTTGTGGCATGGTAACGTTATACATTACGCAGGTCAGAATCTAGAACTGGCCAAGAAATTTCTCAGTGTTTATCATTACTGTCTCTTTCATAATTAAATGCCCTAGAATATAGAGGACCAAAAGCTGGTAACCAGCTTTTGTTATTTAATTGCAAATATCTGAAAGATTTGTGTTTCCATCTTAGAGAATGTAGACATGTTCCTAAAGAGCTTTATAAATATGGAAAACAGATAAATGAACGATTTTATGTTCTCCCTGTTCCAGAAAGCATTGTCTTATTCTTTGCATGTGTAGTATGTACACCTGTACAAGCTTTTTGACATCTTTGTTTTCTAGGTGAGTTTAGTTCCAGCTAGATTCTTTCTTCAGAGATAATGATGTGTGCTCTGGTATTTTTTTCCTTGGGCTTCACAAATGACAAACTTCACCTAGCTATCTATCCTCTGCTGAACTGTATGCTTCAATCTAGTAAGGCATAATGTGGATACTAACACACTTCATTTTATACGAGTTTTGTGGAAAACCCAGGAAGAGTGCTGTTGTTCAACTCTTCACCAAAATTGAGATGTTGGTGTACTTCAAGCCACATATTGAATCCCAAGTTGCCTGTGTGGTTACTTATACTGACAGCAGTGAGTAAACAGCTGGGCATATTTTTCCCAAAATCGTAGTAATTTTAAAGTAATTTCTCTATATAAAGTGAAGTCAAAGTAAAGCATTGCTGTTGAGAGCAGACCTTATCTGCGTGTATGTGCACACATGCATGAACACTTTTATCGGAGCAGGAAGCAGTTTTGAAGAAAGGAATCTTCCCTCTGAACCAAGTTAACTGAAGTTGGGCTGGGGCCTAATCCTTAGAAAGCACCACTATGGAGCTTTATTTGCCTTCATGTCCTGTATCTTAAGACTTGGCAATAAGCTCTGCATCATATTTTTTCATGCATTTATGGATGTATTTCTGAACATGTACACACTGAACATGAGTCTAGGTAGAAATTGGCTGTGGCTCCAAACCAGCTCTGTTTGCACTGTATGAACAGGTTGAATTCTTGCAATCAAGCTGATTGTATGTAGTCTGCCTGGAAAGGACCATGCTGCAGAAATGATTTTTCATGTAGAGGCCGGTGTAGTCTTGTCAATTCAGTTGCAAAAGAATATGAATATGGTTAAATTATCAAGGCTAAGAATTGCAAGAAGTATCTAGGAATGCTCTTCCATTCAGTGGGATCAGTAATGAGAAGAATGAGAATGTAGAAGCAGAGGTGTTGTGTGACTGTTTCTGGGGAGGGCTCAGGGTAGGAATTTGGTTTCTTTTTAAGAATGAAATGAGGGCTTTGACAGCCACCTCCATCATACTGGTGATTAATCTGTTCTGATTTCTACCTGACTGATACACAGAACATCTTCAAGTTAAACCAGAGTTTGTACTTACAAAGAATGCTACCTTTTTTTTCTTGGTATTGATTTCAAATGGAGTAGCTAATTTCCAAACAAAATGTTTAGAAGACTTTTTTTTTGCATTCCTATTCATGTTGTATTTCAAGAAGCTCTAGCTAACACTGAGTACTGAGTGCCCCCGAGGAGCAGGGGATGCGTCATACATCCGGCTCAGATTAAGGGCTTCCAAAGTGTTCCTGAAAGACTTCCAACTGAACAGGATAGACTTGGTTAAACATGGGCAGCAGGCTATTGGGGAGAGATCTATCCTGATGGTAATTCCTCTGGAGTGATGTCTGTGCCGGCCCTGTGAGATATGGCTTCCTCTGAAAGATGCCTCTGCTTCAGACCTGAAGGAAGTCTAACTCTATGATTGCTGAACAGGAGGAGCCATGGCTTTCCATGCCTTTGAGCCATAGAGAACTCTATGCACCAATATATTAAAAGGATTGGGGCAGCACCAATGGCATCCCAAGCCTCGGGAAGGCTGGTATCAGCAGCTGAGCAGGTGGAGCTGCTGCAGCTATTGCCACTGCTTCCAGTCAGTAAGGGAATGGCTATGGGAGAGATTAAAGAGTTGGAAAAGGATGAAAAGAAATCATCTAGTCCAAAGCCTTCCTGTTGTGAGTGCCTTTGCATAGACATGCCAGGTTATGGTATGAAACAGGTTTTTGCAGCGTGCAACATGATTATGTGGCATGGAAGTTAAACACGTGCTTCCTGTAATTCTTCTCTGTGGGTCAGAGCCCTGATCTTATGCTTGGGTGTTTTGGTATTTATTTTGAGTTTATTTTTATCACACAAATTATATATATTTAGAAGTTTATATACTGTTTATTTAAGTATTTTATTTATGTATGGACTTTTATAAGTGTGCATGTATGTGTTTTGTATGTTAAATGTGTATGTCACTGAAATAGGTTGATTTTATTTTTTGTTTCTTTCATTAGTTTGCAGAAACCAGTCAGAAGAAAGAGATTTTACAAAAAGGCATTGAAAAATCAAAAATTGGACGTGAAAATACTGTAAGTTGTTTGCAGGGGGAGGGTGACCTATTAGGGAAAAGGGATCCAAGTATTCAGAGTTTGCAAGTAGTAATGAGTCATTGGAAATCCGTTGAGATTTCTAAGTGCTGGAGGTGAGGAAGAGAAACAAATCAGATGCTCCTAAATGCTAGAATCTTCCTTTAGCTGGTCATGCACTAATGAGGAAAGTAGTGATAAATAGCTGCTCCAAGTATGACAGCTTGGGGTTTAATTGTCTAGCCTTTTTCATATTTAAAGATATTTCAAGTTAAACTTGAACTGCTCTTGTGTATGTGCCAAATTTTCCAGTGGCTCCTGAACTGCCTAATCAAGGAACTGTGAACTTACGTGTTGGGGGATCTTATTTTTTGGTTTATTATTTTTCTGAGATGTCAACTAATATTGGTGCTCTTAGCATGCTGAAGCTGTTTAAAGCACACTGCTAAATAACATTTGGCTTCACATTTAATATGCGTGTGAAGTAGTGTGTTTGAGAAATTTTGTAGGGTGTCGTGAGTTGCTGATTTGCTTTGAGGTGCTCAGCATGAACTGGTTTGAACATTCAGTAAAAAAATTTGTTGGAATTCTGTGAGAAAGTGCCATATCTTAGAATCTGAAATGTTTTACAGAGACGTTCTGGTTTGACCATAATCAGTGAAACACAGGCAGGTTTCACATAGAGTTCTGCCTGTCAGGTTTCCAGGTGGACTGTTAGAGGCTTGGCCTTCCCTACCACATGGCCTGCCCTGGTTGCAAGAGTCTGTTGGTCTTGGAAATCCTGTTCTGCTGATGCTTTCAAAACTTCGGTTCCAGCTTAAGCATCAGGAAAAAGTCCTGAGAAATCTGGATCACAATGTTGGTCTCCAAGCAGATGGCCTCCATGTTCCCCCAGCATCTGGAAGCCTTTGATTTCCATTCTGCTTTTGCAGGATGGGCTGAATTCAGGCTGTTGGCAGAAGTACTGGGAATGCTGGAGTTTGATAGTACCTCAAGCTGTTAGGCTGCTGCGGGGATTGTAAATTGTCAGGTTTTTATCTCGTGTTGCCTGGCTATTTGAGGCCACTCGGTGCCCTAGCAGGAGTTCTTTGAATATCCTGGTTCTCAGCCAGGTGCAGAGGCTGGCTGTAAGTACAGGCTAAAGTAGAAATCTATGCTGAGTTGGCTGTGGAAGTGTTCGTGTTGAGTCTTCAAATTATTATTAATAAGTAGAAAATCTGAGGAAAGTAGTGCATACACTCACAACATAAATATTTGAATATATTTTCGAGATCACTTCTCTTAAACAGCGTGGAACAAACAAGGAGAAAAATACGTTATGAGAATACTCATGTGTAGTTGGTATTTCAGATATGTGGAAATGTAGATGGCAGCTTTTTCTGTAGTACTGTCTTTAATCACAAGATTAGTGCTTCTGCTTGTCCTTTAACTGTTAAGCACAAGAGCAAAGTGAGTGGTTGTAAAACTGCTCCGAGTTCAAAGGCTGTAGGAAATTGTTCTTTTGATCTTTATTTTGATCTTCATTTTCTTCCTTCCAATTTGTATTCAATATCACTGAGTATTGCTGAGAGTTTTGTATGTGCATAAAATGCTGAACTAGTTAATTGATGGAAAGCAGTAGTGAAAACAGCTTTTAAGTTTTGTTGTTTTTTTTTTTTTAAACATGTTCTATGCTATGTTATTGTATTGTTTTTATTCTTAATGTGTATCCCAACATACTTTGACTCCTCAGGCAGAACGTGAAGCTCTGGTGAAGGAGCTTGCCGCCCTCCGGCAGGAAAAAGAACAGCTAAGGGCAGAAATAGAAAAATACAGGGAATGTGATCCAGACGTTGTTGAAGAAATGCGTAAGTTGTATTCTGTTTTAAAGTGAACTGAGGAGAATTCTGCACTTTTTAGCTTAAAATCTGGTGTGCAGAGATTTGCCTGTGTGTAGCTGCAATTTTTTTTAAAGCTGTAAGCATTGCAATACAGGTACTCTAACCATTTGTTTTCATGTTCTGTCATATTACATAAGGTGAGAGCATCTTTAATTGGTATTTAGTCTGCCAACAGCTGGGCAGTTAACAAACAAAACTAACACTGAAACATTCTGGTACATTAGAAGTAATATTAGGACCATTTTTTCTATAACAACGCTAATTCTGTAACTGGGATCCTATCATGCAGGAAGAGCATTCACTGGCTTTCATTTGCTTTTAGTCCCATACTGGCTCAATAAGGTATTACTCTATTTCCTTTGTTTTGTCCATTTAACACATAACATTTCATTAGATATGTTTAATTTTTATTTAGTCAGTGGTGTAATAACTTATGTATTGATGTTTATACTGACTGAAATGCTGGCTTTTGGTTGAAGTTTTTACTTCAAATGAAATACAGGGAATAATGAGGAACTTTTATTACTTAATGCAGAATCGAGCACTTAAGTGTACTTAATATTCTGATCCTTAACATGAAAATTGAAAAGCATGCATGAAATTTCTTTGAATTTTCTCTGCTTCAGATGTAATGTTATATTTATTAGGCTTTAGATTGTTACCCAAACACTATCGCATATTCAATTGCTGTAATGCCAAAATGCCATCGCAGAGTGATGAGGAACAGGCACAGACCTTTTTCTGGGAACATTTTTGACCAAATCTGAATCTTTCTCTTTCCTTATTCTTCCAGCAGAGTCTGCATCTTTAGAAATGTGCTGTGAGAAGGCCAGGAACATAAACGCAATTGGCAGCACGCCCCAGAATTGGACAGATATTCTTTCTTTAGTGAGACCATGACGTTTTTTTGTCAGTTACATTATCTTTCCCTAAGGATGTAATGGTATGCAGGGGAATATGCAAACTTGAGATTTACTATGCTGTAAATCCTCTGCTGTGTGCTCTCCTAAGGACAAATAACAGGCACACTCGAGCTGCAAAAATGAATACATTTAGGCAGAAATTGACAACAGAGGGATTTGTAGTGACAGGTATTTAAAGTGCTGAGATAGTCTTGTAGTTAAACACTGCACTGGAGCAGTTGAGGAGCCTCTCTTTTAAAGGAGTTGCTGTGAGCATGTTTCTAAGTACTAGGCACAGAGAGACAAATTACAGCTCGAATGGTAGGACATCCTCTAATAGATGGCAACACGTGAACTGATATCTAAAAAAGAGAGAAATAATTGTAATCATTAATTGCTCCAGGCATGGCCTGCCCTTCTTTAAAGCATGTGGAAGTTCCATGTGAGCTTCTGCAAAAGAGAGGTGAGCCTTTAAGGGAACTGATGCCAGGTGCCTTGTTGGGCTACCTGTAGGCTTCCCAAGGGATTGTGCAGCAGTGCTCTGAAAATAATTTGTTGCTGACCTCCAGTTAAAAAGTTGCTTTGATGCTTTGTTGTATGTTTCAACAGTTACTGTTGCACTGTCTAAAGTTGCTGGCAGCATAAAAGTAATTAAATGGAAATATCACTTTGAGGGAGTTAATATCCTTGTCAAAACTGAATGGAATTTCATGACATATGGAAAAACGAAACAAAACTGGGAGAGAGGTGAGGTTGGAGAAGAGACTTCTCTTGCTCTGGATTATGGGGAAGTACAAAGGAAAAAAAAAAAAAAAAAAGATGCAGGAAATTGTAGCTTTTAGTGTAAGAAGATATAAAGAATCTCATTCAGTGGAAGATATTCATCTAGACATAAGCGCTAGTGCTGTTGTTTCTCAGAATAACCTTATAAACCAAGTTGTTTCCTCAGATTTTTAAATCCTTTTCACACTGCATGAGTGATACGTGATTTTCCACGAAATATACAATTTCAGTAACTTAATCCTTGTGAGTATTTTCAGTTGGATTAACATGGGGATTACCAAATCTAAATTAATTTATTTTCGTTTTGAGTCAGAAATCAGAGATGGCTGTTGTGTTACATAACAGTACTTTTAAAAGCTGGATTTGTTGTTATTGTCATTTTCTGCACTTGAGTTTTCCCTTTCCTTCCATAAATAATTTCAACCCATAAGGGAAGCTCTCTGATATTCAGTATAAAATTTCATACTATTAATTGTCCGTCCCATATTTTTGTATGCCTTGATTTTATTGTGATGCCTTAGAGGTGTGTGTCGGATTGCCTTCTGATTTTATCAGCACACAGATTTTGTGATGTGCCTCGTTACTCTTTCCCTCAAAAAAAGCGTTGCAGAAACAAACCTAGTGATATTTGTTAGATTTACATCCTACAGTGATAAGCCTCATTAAAAGACACATGCACACATATTGATTCCAGTGTCAAAATGAAATTTGGATGGTTCGTAGTAAATATCTGAAGAAAATGAAAATTGAACATCTGTTTTGTTCCCCGTGTCTTAAGATGGAAAAGTCATGCTTGACCATGTAACTAAATGTATTAGAATGCATATTCAGAAAGGGCAAACAAGTACTAAATACTGACTCTGTTTTCTGCTGACTTTGCTGCTTGTCCTTTTTATACTAGTAACAAATGTTCTGCCTTAACTTTCTTGGCTTTCGTATTAGAGTATGTATTTAAACACAGAACTTCAGCATTTGTATTTAAATAATTAACTACAGTAAATGACAGCAGAAACATGATTGGCCACTAGAGGAAGCTACATAATGACCTGGTTTTGTGGATATATTTGTATAGTTACATTTTATTGATAGCACGTTGTGAAAATATGCCCACATTTGCAAAATGTAAGTTTTTTTAACAGCCACAGTAGTTCAGTCCTGCAAGCTTGTTTGCCTCTTGGAAATGCTGTTTCAGCCAACTAAGCATGATTTAGCATTGAGTTACAGATCTTTCCACAGTATTACAGTCGCTGGTAGTAAAAACAGACCTTCTGTAATTTTACATTTCTTTGTTGAGCTTGTAATTCTGCTTCAGTTGGTGCAGGACTGAGCCCTGGTTTCTCAGCTTAAATGCAGATTTTTGAAGCTGGAGGGTATTCTCATGGGGAAACGGCTGTTGTGGAAAATAGAGTCCCTGTTTCTCCCAGTGAAAGACTGCATAACATAACATGTATGTATGTCTGCAGGACTGGACACACGTAATGCTGGTACATTCCCTAAAACTTATGGCAGAGAACAGAACCAGAGAAAACACAAAGCTTTCAGAACTTTTTTATTCGTCCAGATTTTTATAAGACTGACAATGAAAAGCTCTGCATAAAGCTCTTCAAGTTTAACCTGTGTAAGTTTCATTCTTTCTGCCACAAAAAAGAGGTTAAGGAGCTAAAACAAAATCTGGTATTTTATAGAGAGGCATATAAATCTTGTTTTCAGTTGCTGTGCAGTTTAAAACCAGAAACAGCTAAATACTTCTAGAATTTAAAACTTGTTCTTTAATGAAAGGAACATTAATTTACGCTCTCTCAAAACACAGCCAGGTCTAAAGTTAGTTATTTTTTTCTTAGTTGTTTTTCTTAGTTATATAATTCGTTATTTTTTTTCTTCGTAGCTGTACCTCGGTTTATTTGTGCATTTGGACAGGATGTGATCTTAGAAATGTTATATACTGACTGCAGTTCATGTGCTTGGTGGGATGTGAGTGCTATTATTTATGGGGTTGGCTTTTGGAAGAAATTCTGGGAAAATACCTGGAGTTCAATGAATACCATAAAAACATAATGATCTATGAGGTATGTCATCATAGAATGGCCTGGGTTGAAAGAAACCACAGTGCTCATCCAGTCCCAACCCCCTGCTATATGCAGGGTCACCAACCAGCAGCCCAGGCTGCCCAGAGCCACATCCAGCCTGGCCTTGAATGCCTGCAGGGATGGGGCATCCACAGCCTCCTTGGGCAACCTGTTCCAGTGCCTCACCACCCTCTGGGGGAAAAACTTCCTCCTAATATCCAACCTAAACCTCCCCTGTCTCAGTTTAAAACCGTTCTCCCTTGTCCTATCACTATCCACCCTCACAAACAGCCGTTCCCCCTCCTGTTTATATGCTCCCTTCAAATATTGGCAGGCCACAATGAGGTCTCACCAGAGCCTTCTCTTCTCCAAGCTCAACAAGCCCAGTTCCCTCAGCCTTTCCTCACAGCAGAGCTGCTCCAGCCCTCTGCTCATCTCAGTGCCTCCTCTGGCCCCGCTCCCAGAGCTCCGCGTCCTTCCTGTGCTGGGGGCCCCAGGCCTGGACGCAGCGCTGCAGATGGGGCCTCACAAGAGCCGAGCAGAGGGGGACGATCACCTCCCTCTCCTGCTGGCCGCCCCTTTTTCATGCAGCCCACAACACAGCCGGCCTTCCGGGCTGCAGGCGCACACTGCTGCCTCATGGCCAGCTTCTCGTCCACCAGGACCCCAAGTCCTTCTGCGCAGGGCTGCTCTCAAGGAGCTCTTCCCCCAGTCTGTATCAATACCTGGGGTTGCCCCAGCCCAGGTACAGCACCCTGCACTTGGCCTCGTTGAAGAACCTCATTAGGTTCACATGGCCACTTCTCCATCCTGCCCAGGTCCCTCTGGATGCTTCCCTTCCTTCCAATGCATCGACTGCACCGCTCAGCTTGGTGCCATCTGCAAACTTGCTGAGGCTGCACTCGATGCCATCATCTGTCATTGATGAAGATGCTGAAGAGCACCGGTCCCAAGACCGACCCCTGAGGGACACCGCTTGTGACCGGCCTCCACCTGACACAGAACCACCGATCACAGCCCTTTGGCCGCATCCAGCCAACCAGTTCTTAATCCATCAAGCAGCCCATCCTTCAAATCCACACCTCTCCAATTTAGAGAGAAGGATGTGCTGAGAGACCACGTCAAAGGCTTTGCAGACGTCCAGGTAGATGACATCCACTGCCCTTCCCCCATCCATTGATGCCTTGCTCCATCATAGAAGGCCACCAGATTGGTCAGGCACGATCTGCCCTTGGTGAAGCCATGCTGGCTGTCTCGAATCACCTCTTTATCTCATCTGTGCCTTAACATAGCTTCTAGGAGGATCTGCTCCATGATCTTCTCAGGCACAGAGGTGAGGCTCACCAGCCTGTAGTTCCCCGGGTCATTCTTTCTACCTTTCTCAAAAATGGGAGTAATGTTTCCCTTTTTCCAGTCACTGGGGACTTTACCAGACAGCCATGATTTTTCAAATATGATGGAGAGCAGCTCTGCAACCACACCAGCCATCTCTCTCAGAACCCGAGGATGGATCATCCGGCCCCATGCACTTACACACATTCAATTTCATGAGGAGGACTTGGACTGTTTACAGTGGGACAAAATCCACTCCCCACACCCTCACCTAGAGGCTCAGGGTCCTGGCAGACACGGGAAGCCTGACCACCCATGAAGACTGAGGCAAAGCACTCATTGAGCACTTCAGCTTTCTCTATGTCTGAGGAAGCCAGCTCCCCATTACTTTTCATCAGAGGGGCAACACTCTCCTTGATCTGTCTCCTCCTGCCTATGTACCTATAGAATCCCTTCTTGTTATCTTTCACATCTCTTGCCAAGTTCAGCTCCATCTGTTCCTTGGCTTTCCTAATCCTATCTCTAGACACACAGACAACAGCCCTGTATTCCTTCCAGGCTACACAACTCTGTTTCCACTTCCTGTACATTGCCCTCAGTTTAAGCTGCAAGTCCCTGCACAGCCACGTTGGTCACCAGCTTCCCCTGCTTGACTTCTTCTGCTGGGGGATGGAGAGCCGTTGTGCTCTCAGAAGGGTGCTTGTAAAGAGCTGCCAGCTCTGTTCTGTACACACACCCTTAAGGACAGTTTCAGGGGATCCCACTCAACACTTCCTTGAGAAGCCAGAATTTTGCTCTCCTGAATTCTGGTTGACGAACTCTTGTGAAGAATTATCTAAAGAATTTACACGCAGAATGAGAAAATAGATATGGGTTGTAACAGTTCATCTCAATATCCTGATGCTGAATGATGAAATGGTAATCTTTTATTCACATGCTGGATTTTGTGGGGTGAGTGGTTTAGGGCGCTTGGTATGTTTCAGGCGAGCAAAGCTGGAAGTGACATGTGGGGCTTTTGATACAATCTGGGAAGCTGAAGTTTAGGAGGGTCATTTGACTTTCAGTAAAGACTCTGATTTTCCCTCCATGTTTCATAGAGTACCTCTGGAAACACTAAGATTAGCCTAAAGTTTGGATTCCAGCTAAGTTTACTCTGCAGTGAAAAAGAAACTGTCCTAGTTGTATAGGCACATGCATATTTATGCTTTTATACCTTAAGCACGTTCTAGCAGGATTACTGTTCTTTCAGAGCTTGAATTTATGCTGACTTGCTTTAAAATGAAGCTCTGGCAAGTTCCCAATTCTAGAAATTAAATTTGAAAGCTCGTAAGATTTAGTTTTGTTCTGTTTTTCTTTTCTTTTTAATAATGTAATTGCAGGGAAAAAAGTATGCTGGATGAGGGGCAGATAGGTGAAATATGTGAGAATTATTTTAATGTCTGAGCTAGTAAATCTTTTATGGTGAAAGTCATTGAGCCACTTAGGAATGGGAGACACTTGATAAAATTTGTGATGTGGAAAATGGCTGCTTCTGACTACATTTATGTTCTTCCTTAATTTAGAAATGAATTTCCAGCAATCCATTTGGCCCTGTTTTAAAGCCATGAAGACAACTTCTAATGGAAGCGATCTATAGATCACTTTTATTGAAGTTGAAAAGGCTTTTGTGGGCTGATTATTTTGCTCATCTTTTGCAGTGTTGGGTGTACTTGGTTTGTTATATGTGGTACTGTTCATTCAGACTTTTTGGATAAACTTACGGTGTTATTGAAATGAATTTTTTAAGTACTGATTTATACATTTTCAAGGCTTTCACATGGCAGAATGAGGTCAGGAAAGATATTATGGGTTTTTAATCTGTTGTCTTCCTTATGAAATTGAAGGTCTGTCAAATGGAGTCTTCTTTGGCCTTGCTGAAAGAAAAAAAGAAAACGCGATGCCAGTCTTCCATGTGTTATTGTGTGGTAGGGTGTGTTTTCATTGTAGGACTGTATATCACCAATGAATATTCTTCGTGTAGATACCTCATTCAGTGGTATTTAACTGAAGATATCTTGCAAGCTGTGTGGTATCATTGCAAAAGTGATACTGGTGCTATATTTGAGAGCATTTCTTTTGTTTCTCTCCTCACTTGAGCAGCTTGCGAGCTGTTTTACTGGAAAGAATGGCATATTTGAGGGAAAAAAACTGGAAAAGAAAACAATTTAGAAATATATACAGGAACACAGGTTTTATCCTTGCCAATGTAAAAGACCTTTGTAGAATGGGACAAGTATTTCCTTTGTGTTTTGACTCTGTTTTGCCCTATGCTGTTGTAAGAAAAGAAGAACACAGTCTAGAAGAAACTGCAGTAGCATGAATCCTAGGCTACTTTGTAATCTAGATTGCTTGGGGAGGTGAAACTCTCTGACACTAAAGCCTTTCAAACAGGCTACAGATGAACACCTTGGGAATGGCAAGGTAAGCCTGGACATGTTTTCAGTCTTGTGCGTAGGGTACAGACCTCTTGAGATACCTTACAGGCATTTCTCTGCAGCACAAGAACAAAAAGCTTATTGCTCTGTGATGGACCTTTATGAGAAACACAGTTCAGCAGCGCAGCTGAAGTCGTACTGGTAAAGTGGGGGGTGAGGGGTTGTCCACTAAGAGAAAAGAGGGGAAAAAAAAAAAAAAAAAGAAGTGTTGGGAGGGAGCCCTGTGTCAGAAGGCTGGTGTGCTTGGCTTGTTGTGTGTAAGAGCATTGCTTCCCTCTTTTCTCTTTGTCGGCTAAGAATAGATGTATTTTGGTTACACAACTATGAGTTCAGTATGGGCTTTCAGGTAACATACAGAGAAGATAAACAGTCTTTTTCTGTGGGTATGTCAATGCAGTAAACTTGAGTACAAGAGCATCTTAAGCATCTTATTTTGCATAGATGAATCTTTTGATAGTGATTTTGACAAATTCTGTTGGATGTTTTTCAAAGAGACACTGTACATCCTGATACAATTTGACAGTGTGACCTTTTCATATGGAACAGTGGGAGCTTTTGCTGATGAGATGACACTTTTTTCAAACAAAAAATATTGCAGACCCTTTAAAAGATCTCAGAGATATGGAACAGCTTATTGGTGGCTTTTATATGCACTGCTGTGTCTCAGCACATATTAATACTATTGTACACATATGCTTTGGTTTATTTTCCAACATATAAAATGAATGTTTTTTCCATCCTGACTTACCGTGTTGTGTTCCAGGCTTTCCGAAATAGTTGTAGGTAGCTGTCATAATAACAAGCACTTTTTTTTCCCTATAGCTCTGAAATATCTTTAGCAACATGTCAGTATAGTTCTGCTGAGTGTGTGATGTTGTCTACATGAGAAATAGTGTATTTGCATTGACTTGAATTCAGTTGTTATGTATTCTGAAGCGTTGTGACTTGTTGATTAATATCACGGATACAAGTGTTATGTGGCATGCTGGTGTGTGGGAGAAGAATAATGGTTCTTCCTGACTAGTCCTGGAAATGTTTACGCATAAAAATATTGCTTATAATAATAAGTAAAGTTCTCTTGAAAATTCCAGAGTAGAAACTAGAAGAGAGAAGAAGGCAGCAGTTCTTTCTTTGTTTCCAAGACTACAAGTGACTGTGGGCTACCTCAGGCTCTTGAGATTTTTCAGTATAGCTGTTGGTACCTTTACAGCCTGATTCTTGAATATTATTCAATGACTACTTCCATTGCATTCCTTTACATGCATGACTTAAAAAAACAAAAACAAAAAGAAAAGCTTTTAGAAATAACCTGGAGGTAGGTTTGGCAAATGCTTGTGGAGTTCTTATGGTTATTGCCGCATTTGTGTAACAGTCATGGAAATATCAGAGATGTGTAGGAGGAGTAACCCATCCTCCTGGAGCACGCATATTGCATTGATGAGGCATGTAGTGGTTTTCTGACCGTGGAAATCTGTGAGATTTTAAAGGAACCTCAAGCGGCCATTCCACTCTGGAACACAAGTAGGAACGTTAACTTCCAACATCACATTCAGGAGAAAAGCTGTAAATCTGTGTGAAGGAGCAGAAGAGAGGAAAGAGGCAGCTGCGGTTCTGCATAATTCTGAGAGTGGCCTGGGGCTTCCAGAGTTGAATCAGAAGCAGCACAACTTGACCATGCTGACTCTTAGCCGATGCATGCCACCAGCTCAGATCTGACAAAGGCATCCTGTGACAGATGTCACTCCTGGCCAGGAGCTGTCTGTTTGCCCTGGATGGTTTTTTGCTTGCTATTCCACACACTCTTGTCAGGTTGGCTTCTTTGGTCTGCTCCTTCATCCATTCCTGTCTGGATGTCACTTGCCTGCATTAAAGACCATGAAGAGCATGTTTCTTCACTTTCTCTTTAGGTATTCAGCACTTCTGGGTCTTCCTTTCCATAGCTGGTTTTGTTTGTCCCTGTGTTAAGAAGGCTGCTTAGGAAAATGGTTCAGTTCCCAAAATCTAGGCTTCCTGAGTTCCCTGCAGCTCTGCTAGATACCTGGGTTTGAGGGAGGAAGAGATTCCTAGGAGGAGTGCTCAAAATGTTTTGACCCTTACCCTTTCAGTCTCTAAGACTTATTTCCATTTCTTTCTCTAAGACTTATTCTGTGTTTTGCTGTGTTTTTGCTGTGTTTTGCTGATGTAGCAGTCTAGTGCTGCACGAGTCATAGAATCATTTAAATTAAAAACCATGCTGGCCGTGCTGCTCCTGGGCCTTGCGCTTCTGTATGTGATGTAGTTACTTTCATTTGGCTCAGGAGAGAATGTACACTTCCATTTACTGCTTAGAAAATGCCAAGAACTGGTCAGCCTAGGACACAAGAGTGCAGCTCAGGAAAGTGAATGACGTGTATTCTGCAAGGAAGTGTATTGATGTATTGTCACATGAATGGATGTAAATATCTACTTCACCCTTCTGTGTGGGAGGCTGATGGGTGTATGATCCTGTGCAGAACAGGCAGTCATAAGCAGCATAGCGTTGAATTACATCAGTACTTTAGGTAGGTGGGTGGGGGATTTCTATTCTACTCCTCTTTGTGCACTCACACATACTCATGACACAACTACTGAAAGTCCCAACAAGCAACTACAGAAGATTTTGGTAATGTGGTCCAAGTGCAGATTCCTTCATACCTCTTGGTTCTTGTGATGGAGTGGGGGACCTCTGGAAGATGCTGGCCATAATGCAGGTATGCAGCTGATGTCTTCAGGTGATGCATGTCCAGCTGTGTTGTGTTACATGCAGCCAGCAGATGAGATTCTGCAATGGAACTATAGGCAAGAATTGAGCCAGACCCCAGGGCATTTTCACCTTGCCTTCAGATAGGTAAATTCTCAATCCGTAGGCATTGGGAATTTTATTTTCTGAAGATGGATAATGTGTTTCCAGACCCTAAATAAATAAAATAAAATAAAATAAAAAAGAAAAAAGTGATGGAAAAATATGTGAAGATTTTACCATAAGTGAAGAAATTAGTGGTTATGCAGACTGCAGTTCTATCCTGCAGTAACAGCAGTGACAGTCCTGCTTGCTGACAAGAGGTAGTGCAAGCTGTCTTGTGTGCATCACCTTGGTCAGGCTGGACATGAGGAGCACATAGGTGGCTTGCAGCTTGCCAGAAATAGCTGCTGTTGGTGTTGATATCGTATGCCTGATGGCTTAAGCAACTTCGCACATGGCAGGATAAACCCACACCTGTACCCTGTGGTACTGTCACATGCCTGCCAGGGTAAAATGGGAAACTGCAAGCAATAAAACCTTGCCCCAGCCTCTTGTGAATGCATTTCCTGGAGATGTCACGTGCCGGAGGCGCTACAAGTGGCTCTTGTTTCCCCAGCCCTGAGCCTTCTGTCAGCAGAGTAATGGGGGGCTATGTGCTTCCAGGGGCCTGGAACAGCCCTTCCTTTGACACTGGCAGCTGGCCACATTGTTTGAATGTTACTTTCCCTGTCCTGCAGTTCTGCCTCTACTTACTGTCTTTCCACACTTTGAACGTGGCATTTCTCTGCCATTCTATGATTAATCCCAAGTGGTGCATGGAAAGAATGGTGTAGTTAAAATCTTTCACTGTTTTGTTTCAGTACTTAGACTCTTGGCTCTTTCTTGGTGTTTTTTGTTGTTTTTTTTTTCCTGTTATTTTAGTAATTGAAGGTGCTGCCCACTGTGGGTTTTCCCCATACAGCTTCCTCCCCTTGCTACCATGATTTCATTTCTAGCCACAGCTCTGTTATCAACAGCCACTGTCATTCTAGCCACTCAGTGGAGTGAGTCCAACCTGCATCTGTTGGCTACCTCTGCTTTCTCTTTAATAGATGTAGAGGTCGCATTTCTAAACCGCATGATTGCACATGTACATTTTAACGTGTTAAGCAATGTCTGAAGGCTGATGAAGCACCTTGCTGCCCCCATATACGCACAGTGGGTGTGCTTTAAGCATGAGACCAGTGCTGCTACAAGCTGCAGGACCTGAGAGCTGCTGCATGGTGCAGAAGTGCCTGCTCAGCTGCTTGACTGCTTACAGAAAGCAGGTGCTGTGGAGGCAGTCTGCTCACCCTGCTCACCCTGACCATCAGGGTGCTGTTACTTTGCAGCCCCAAACCTTTTAGAGTTGTAACTTTGTTACTTGAAGACAGATGCAATTTTACAATCAGACTTTAAAAAAGTGCTGAGTGCAGTATCATTGCTTTCATGCAATGCAAGGTCTTGGCAAACAAAGGCCCTTATTCTGCAAACTTGATCTGTGTAGTGTTAGGTGAAGTACTGTTCATAATGCCCTTGGCTGTCAGTGTGTTGTTAGTGCTGCCATCTATGGAACTAAAATAGTGGAGTTAGCAACAAGAAGTGAGCAAAGGAAATATGGAATATCTCTGTCAAGCAAGGAATAGTTTGCATTTCTAATGCATGCAAATGTGTAAAAATTCCCTCTTCCTACCCACTCCCTTTTTTTGCCAGTCTTTTTAACTTCATTTGTAATATGTGGTTGGATATCAGGACAAACTTCTTTACAGAAAGGGCTGTTAAGCACTGGAATGGGCTCCCCAGAGAGGTGGTTGAGTCACCATCCCTGGATGTGTTTAACAACCATTTGGATGTGGTGCTCAGGGACAGGATTTAGCAGAGGGCTGTTAGAGTGAGGTTGGACTTGATGATTTTTAAAGACTTTTCCAACCTGAGAAATTCTATAATTCTATGCCCAAGCTTTCTGATTGTAGACCATCTCTAGAAACTGCACTGTTTTTGAAACTATATTCTACCAGCATTTAACCATTACTCATATCACTAACCAAAGCATACTGAAGAGTAGAATAAAGAGTGATTATCTTTCTGAGTGCTAGCAGATAATTTTGCAAGATAATTTAACTTTGACTGAAGTATAAGCCTTGTAACAATGGATATCTGATCATATATTCATTTCTGCAGTGCCTCTGTATACAAATCTCATGCTGACCATTCCAATGAATATTATCATGCGAGTACTAACAAGACTGACTGGGAATAACTAAGTTATGTGTAGGTGTGAGAACCATAATGATTCTGATGAATTCCCACGTTACAAACCAACCTGTTTGATTTGATTCACTGCTTATTTTCGTGGGAGCAAGAGGATTTATTTTCTTGATACTGTTTTGCCTCATGGAAGCTGTGTAAATTTACTACAAATAGCTTTTATTATTATGTATTTAAACTGGGAGAGGTGGTAACTGAGAGAAGCCCAGTATAATGAGCAGGAGCATTGTCTTTATGTAATCAAAGGGATTCTCAAAGCTCAGGGGACTTTCCAAAGCTATGTGATATGTTTGTGCAGACTCCAGTGGTTGACTGTTCCTCTTATCATTTTCTTGATTTATATAGTCATACATACTGATGTAATGCACAGTTTACGTACAGGGAGCATTACAAAGTATTTTCAGTCTCATTTTCCTCTAGTATCTTCAGGCTATGTATGTACAATTCAATCTCCATGCAAACCAAACCAAACATCTCCATGTCTTGAAACTACTGCTATTATTTGACTCTGACTTATGTTTTTATTTTTATTTTTTCCCTCTCTTTCAGGCCAAACAAGCAAAGTAGCCAAGGAGGCAGCCAACAGATGGACTGGTCTGTATGCACTTATTTTGCCTAGGGCAGCTTCACATGAGCAATTTGAGTAAAAGACCTAGTTATTGCTAGGAAGTTTTAAGGCATGATGTAGGATAGACCTCACTTACAAAAAACATCCAGAAATTTATTTTGTGTGCACTCATGATTCAAAAAAGAAATGTATTTTCTCAGTTTAACTAATAACTGTGGTTAATGGATCTCTTCTTTGCACACCTTGTTAAAATCTGCAACTCTTTTTTTTTTTTGGTTGAATTAAAATCTCTTAAGATAAGGAAAACTTTAACAGAAAGAGACCAGGAATGGCAGTGGCTACTTTGACATTGTCATAATTCCAGGTATTCAGAAAATTTAATTCTTCTCTGAATTTTCATTTGTTTCTGAAGAGTAGAATGCTTTGTGAAGCATTATCTCTTCCCTCATATAATGGATACTAATACAATGTAGGTATTTCTTAACCTTATTCATCAACTTGGACATGCAGGAAATGTGCTGCACAGTTTTGAAGAAGCCTATTGCAGTGACATATGTGTGGAAGTTTAACTTAATTTCCTGTTGTTGCTCAGCTTGACTCTGTGGCTTTACATTTCCATTTTGCATAGCAAGCAATATGTCCTTAATTTTTTTTCTCTAATTATTTAGAACATTATTTGTAATATTTTATTTAGAATTCATCTACCATTGTATTTGAGTCTACAAGCCATATTTTGCTAAACATTTAAAACGGAATGTTTTCCATTCTGTTTACAGATAACATCTTTGCAATAAAGTCCTGGGCCAAGCGTAAATTTGGATTTGAAGAGAGCAGAATTGACAAAAGTTTTGGAATTCCAGAAGATTTTGATTACATTGATTAGTTGTTCAGCAGTTGATGTCTGCCGCAGTTGTACAATGTTTGTCACTTAATTGCCAGCTGAGCAATATTCACGTGTCTGAATTTGTGTGTCTTCACCAAATGACCACCCTGTAATTTACAGTTTTTGTTAAAGTTAATAAAATTCGAGAAATGTTCACATTTCAGTCTTTCCCTCCCACTATTTGGGCAACAAATTATTTCATTACTTGTGTGAGACAGACTAAGAGTAAACAGAGCTTATAGGGACTAATTATCACAGAGTCCTGAAACTTTATTCTTCTGTCACTTAACTGGGAGTGTTATAAGACCTAGAAGCTCTAGGGATTTATGTTTAAACAGATTGAAATTGAGTGGGAATAACACAGGGAAATGTGGAGTCGAGTGGATTTTTCCCTCATCTAGATAACAAAATATATAAGAGATATAATCCTTAATAGGAAGCAGAGATGTGCAGTGATCAAGTTTGATTTGAAGTTGTTCTCTGTTGTATTGCCAAAGCTGCTTGGGAGTTTGGTGACATATCAGTGCTATTTGGGTTTATGTACATTTTCTGATTCCATGCTAGAAAAGCAGCTCAGCAAAATGCAAAGTTTCATAATGTCTCAGTCTTCTTTGGTGAACTTTTACCAGCACTTCACTTCTTATTTTTTCCTGTTTTCTAGCTCTGATCAGCAGATGGCTACAATAAGCGGGGTGGAAGGTATTGCTCTTGTACGTATTGCTCTTGTACCTCCCAAAGCTATGGATGGTGAGACTTTATATAGCATTTCTGCTATATAGCTCAAGGATATGAGCTATACCTTCTAGAAGGCAGTTGGATCTTCTGCAAGGTGGAAGCATATGTCACTAGAAGGTGTCTGACTTTTTTACAACCACTGATGAGAGTACTGGTGAAAAGGTGAGGTTTAGCTAGAGGTTTGCTCAGAAGCCTGTCTCCTGTGATTTTTCCAGTTAAAGAGTTTCCTAGTAGTTCAGTATATGTTTAAATCCAAGAATTTCAGGTCTGCTCCTGGCTGCTGTCATTTCACTTCTGTGAAGACAGTGAAGTTACTGGGAAATTAGTGAATAGAAAACTTTACTCGTGTACCGTTAGAGCAGTAAGGATTCTGTATGTGATGCCTGACACATAGTAAAATGTCACCATGCTTACAGCAGTGCTGCAATGGAAACATTTTCTTCTCTGTGTTTGGAAAGATGACATTGATGTTTTAGAAATAAGATCAAATGTATCTTATTAATTGTGCTGGTAAAAGCTTAATACAAATGGTTTGTATAGAGTTGAATGTAGTGGTTCTTACCAGATCTGTTTTTTACTCCATAAACTGAGTGCAATCCATCCATGGTAAGTGATGGTGTCAACACTAAGTACTGACACTCATGTAGTTTGGGTAACGCTTCTTACCCTTGGATTCTGTGCTGTGAAACAATGAAATGAGCTTTTTTGTTATGCTTTGTTGTTTCTATACCATCTCTCTTAAATGATTTTTTTTGATTAGCTAAATGTCTTTTTTTTTTTAATTTTCTGTTAACCTGTTCTATACCACCTGCAGGTGTGAGAAGCTCCTTGCCACACCTGTATTTGAGAGTATAGATTTGCTGCATGCAAGGTGATAATGACCCAAAAGACTTGTTCTTAAATGGGAATGCTAAGTGCATGAATCTGTTGATGGAGCTTACCTTGTAGAATCACTCTTATGTGGAGGAGCTTCTGTCCGTCAAGAAGACTCAGGTAATTTGTAGCCTGGAGATGCTGGTGCGTGAAGATTTCCTCAGGTACCTGGAACAGCTGCCTTACATTTCAGGGAAAGGGCTTCCTTACAGATTTTTGCTGTTTTGGCTGCTTTCCAAATTCAAGAAAGAAATGAAGGTGACTAGCTATGTAAGTTAGCTGCAATATTATGGCTTCCTGTCTGTAGAATGACAGCATGGTGGGCTGCAATAAAGTTATTGAATATAATAAATAACAAATAGATGACTTACGGGAGAACTGCTTAGAGGTTATGCAGCCAGCCAGCATGAGCAAGACTTTCAAAACATCTAATGCAATTCTCATGCTTTGGTCACAAAACTTTAGTTCAAGAACAAGGAATTTATGGCGATATTTATTTTGTGGAGTTTTGGTTTATAGTAACAATAGAACAAAGATGTGGTTGTACTCTGTTTTCTACTCCTGTCTTTTACTTATGCTGGTTAGTAGACCTGGCAAGAGAATATATCTCCTCCCTTAAGGATCCCAGAACGGAAATTTCTCAGTTAACAGGAGGCAAGAAGAAGAGGTGCCTTATCAAAAACTGAAGCTTATTCCCCAAGTGGAGCTGATTTATCTTGTAACACCTTTCTTATGATTCTACGTTATTTTCGTTCAGATGACATTCAATGGGAAAAGCAAACGCAGATCCTTTCTGAGACAGAGACAATCTGTATCTCTAAAATATTCCAAGATAATTTCAGTCTAGTGAATCTGCTCATTCTTAGAAGTTATTCTTAGGAAAAATTTTCTTCTAAATCTTGTAGTGTGAAATTTTGTATGATTAGGTGGTTTGGAGATTGTTTGGATTTCTTTTTAGGGAAGCAGAGAATTGCTTTCTGCTGAGTTACAAATTACCAACAGTTAAAATGATTTTCCTTTTCCTGAGATGTTATTGGCTAATTGGCTATTACCTTATAACAAAAACAAACAAAAAAAACCCCAACAACAACAAAAAAGAAAACAACTGATCCAACCTTATGTCTCAATTTATATCTTTTTTTTTTTTTTCCCCTGAGATAGAATCTGGAATATTTTTGAAGAGTCAGAATGAAAGTGGTGGTTTTACAGTGCTCACTTGTGCTGTCACTCTTGTGGTTATGTCACTGCTATATTATATGTATGTCTTCCTCTTTTTTTCTTTCTGTGCTGTAGCTTTTTTGCCCATGTAAGGTAAATATTTTTATCTGTTTCAGCTGAGACAGGAGGCAAGGCCTTTACTACAGTCCAGGCTTATAAAATGAAACGGCTTCTAGCTCAAAGTGTGCAGACCAAAGATGACTTCTTAGCAGTCCACAGCTCTTACAGCAGCAGTGTCAGGTCCAGCTTTTCAAAGTAATATCATGACGAGTTTACAGCTAGAATACAAGGCTGAGGTGTTGGATAAGTTTGGTATTGATATTGATTGGGCACTGTGAAGCAAACCTAGATCTAGGATGAAATATTTGTTTGCACTCACATTACTTACAAGTCTTTTCTGTGTAAAGAAGAGCCCACTGAGTGTACCTGCCCTTGTTCAACTGTTCTTTTAGCTAGCCACATGCACGCCCTGCACACCACCACACATGAGCCCTAGAGCTCCCTTTGTGGTGCTGGCACAGCAAGGAAATTTCAGCAGTCAGAAGGCTCTGGACTCTGATGTAACTCAGCTGCTAAATCTTTCATTAATGCACTGTCTGAGATGTCACTGCTTTTCCTTTCTTAAGCTTAGAGTGCTTACTGGGAAAATCCAGACTATGAAGCAAATGGCACAGTGATGCCTTGACTAAGTGACAGAACTGGAAGTGAATCCTTCTGGAAGAGCGATTAGAAAATAAACCCAACCTGTCACAGTGACTGAGATGCTGGATGCAAGAGTTCCTTAAAGCAGAGAGTTCCTCTTGCCTAGCATGTTCTTAGCAGTCAGATGATCTGGCTGGCGCTTGTCTTTATCTTGTTTCTTGCAGAGGTAGGGTTTGTATGTTTAAGTCTGCCGTCATTTGTCTTTTTTCTCTCTCCAGCATTCTTAAATTTTGCAGTGGATTTTGGCCAAATGTAGTCAGAGGGGCTGCAGCGCAAGTTCACAGTTTATTCTGCTTAGCTGGCTGCCTGATAAATAAAGGCTTTCCCTTTCCCACCTGCTAGTTTAGGGACTTCAAGGGATGGAGTGTGCTGGGGGTGGGAGAAGGAACAAGAAAGGTCAGTGAAGGCTGTAAAAGACCTGGAAGCATTTGGTGCCTGGTGGTGATTAAATCTGTGGCAAGCATCTGGCAGTAGTGCTGGGGATGAGGCCGGACATGCATAATTTCAGGGAAGGGAATGGGGATCTAGGAATCTGGTCTCTTGGCAGCCAGGCTTCATTGCTTCTGCTACTCAAGGAGTGGTGGTGGTGGAGCTGGCTTTCATGGCACTCAAAATTTACACAAAATTTTAACTGAGGCAGCAAAGGGATGTCTTGCCTGCTGTAGAAAGTCAGCATGGCCCAGAAGTGTGCATATCTGCAGTCTTGAAGAGCCAAGTCCTTCATTAGCACTCAGTGTCATGTGAGTGGCTCGATTCTTCAGTCTGTAATTGGTTGCTGATGAAAGGCAACATATGCATACACATTCATGTGCTCCAGGAATGTACCTTGGCAGCAGCCTTTCCCTTCAGCTTTCTCTTCTCCATGTTCCTTCTGCTTATTCCTTTTCCATTCTTCTGCTGTCATTTTCCTTCGAGGCATGCTTACAGAAAAGATGTGCAAGGCACTGCAGTCTGTGCAGATGGCTGTCTTATTCCTCTCACTAACACACATCAGCACATGCCTCCTGTGCAGCCACAGAGGACAGCAGGCATCTATAAATTAGGCTTGCCTCTTGAAGGTGTATTTGCAGAAAGCTGTATGTCAAGAAGAGAAGAGAGAACTGTCCAAACACTACCAGTATTTCTGAACCATTGAGGGTAATTTTAGAAGATTCATAATGCCCGACAAATACATGAACATTCTTCACCCTCTGAATAATTAGGTTATCTGGTCATTTCTTCACCCAACCGAGTCAAAAGTATTTTGCTTTTGGAAAAAAACTCATCTCCATTCACGTGTTCATAACCAACAGTTTTCAAGCAATACCTGCTGCTTAATTTTCTTTCTTATTCTAGTTCCAACCCCCTGCTGTGTGCAGGTCTCCAACCAGCAGCCCAGGCTGCCCAGAGCCACATCCAGCCTGGCCTTGAATGCCTGCAGGGATGGGGCATCCACAGCCTCCTTGGGCAACCTGTTCCAGTGCCTCACCACCCTCTGTATGAAAAACTGCCTCCTAATATCCAACCTAAACCTCCCCTGTCCCAGCTTAAAGCCATTCCCCTTGTCCTATCACTATCCACCCATTCCCCCTCCTGCTTATATTCTCCCTTCAAATACTGGAAGGCCACAGTGAGGTCTCCAGCCTTCTGTTTCAAGAACTCTTACTAGTGTATTGGCAATCATATCTAAAGCAAATCCTCTGAACAGTCTGAGGAGTGCCTTTGTCAGATGATAAAACTGGACTGTGCCAGTGCTGATGCTCAACAGGGGAACTGTTAAGACTGATGGCCCTGAAGAAAGCCAATAGACGAAGGAGGTTTGCTGGGAGTGTAGGTGGTCTGAGCTACTGCCCACACAATGAAACAGGGTCCTACAGGGATTCACCTGCAATTGGGCTTCTTCCCCCTGCACCTGCCTTTGGGCTGAATGCCTGCAGAGCTCTGAAGATGAGCTTTTTATGCTGAGGGGCAGAAATTGGTTTATCTCATTTCTACAGCCTACAGTGAGGAAAAGGATTATTGGTTGGTTTTTGTTTTTCCTTTCTGTCTGTTTAAGAAAAAAAAAAATGGGGGTTTGGGAAAAAATTTCATCACTTCACGTTTTCTCACATTACCATTGCAAAATAATGCCTCCAGCTAATTCTAGTGATCAGGAGGTTTGTTTTCAATTTTACAGGAAAAGTACTTGGCTATTGAGTCATTGTGGTTTTGCTTGGGTTCATTTGTTTGGTAAAAACATGATCCCACTGGTAGGAATGCTTTTTGATTATTTTTTTATTTTTTGCATGGACCTCAATTAATTGTAATAAACAGAATTCTTCAGTAGGCCTGTTTCCCTCATAAAATACTTTCTATGAATTACACATTTCAGTATTCTTAAAAAGACAATTCCTGAGATCAGTGATTCAAAAAAGAGGGAAGGGAAGGGGAAGGGGAAGGGGAAGGGGAAGGGGAAGGGGAAGGGGAAGGGGAAGGGGAAGGGAAGGGAAGGGAAGGGAAGGGAAGGGAAGGGAAGGGAAGGGAAGGGAAGGGAAGGGAAGGGAAGGGAAGGGAAGGGAAGGGAAGGGAAGGGAAGGGAAGGGAAGGGAAGGGAAGGGAAGGGAAGGGAAGGGAAGGGAAGGGAAGGGAAGGGAAGGGAAGGGAAGGGAAGGGAAGGGAAGGGAAGGGAAGGGAAGGGAAGGGAAGGGAAGGGAAGGGAAGGGAAGGGAAGGGAAGGGAAGGGAAGGGAAGGGAAGGGAAGGGAAGGGGTCAAGGCTTTGTAGCAGGCCTGTGTGTTATTCCCTGATCTTTAATATCGTATCTGAAGGAGAAATATATATAAGAAACAGTACAGAATAAAGTGATACCATAAACTTCAAAACAGCAGTCTCATCTGGTGAAAGCAGTTGAGCTGTTTTTATTTCTCCGCTATGCACTGATTTTCATAGGGTATATATCCTTAGCATCCCTGGTTATTAAAGACAAAAATTAAAAACAAAAAAGGAAAAAGTTCTGCATGCATTTTGGTGTAACTACCATGAGAAGTTCAACCAGGAAGTACTCTTTCTGATCAGATATTTGGACCAAATGAGCTTTGTGTCCACCAAATTGTTCTAGTCCTTTAAAGGAAAGGTGCTATAACAGCACTCTTACTGTTCTGTCCTTAGATTGGAGTTGAGATTAAATAATTTAAAGTCAGAGCTTCAAGTTAAAATGTTTTATTAAAGTTACAGCTATGAGGCTTTTTCTTTATTCTTTCTTTGGTATTTAAGCTATTTACTGAAGCAGAGTTTTTTGTGAAGTGCTCATCAATGATGTACAGATTTTGCTCTTAACCTGATAGGAACTTCAGAAGTAAAAAAAAAAAAAAAGCTCAATTCTTTGATTCTTTTTAGGCCTTGGCCCTCTCAGCCTGAAGCCCAGGGAGTAGGTATTGTCTGATCCCTGCCTTGTCCCAGGTTCCAAATTAGAAAAGTATAACTGAAAAGCACTAATTCCTGACTTGCCGAGCGCATTTCCTGCATGAACCCTCCAAGCAGCAGCTTTCAGCTTGGCAGCTAAATGATTGTACTCTAGTGTGAGTGCTTCTGCTCCATAAACCATTACCTAATGACATAGACAAGGTTTTAGAAGTAGATAAAAATCAGAGGGGCCATCTTGTATGTGCCCCCAGGAAAGAGAAAGAGCCTCCAGGAATATCTTTTCTTATCTCTACCTGATGCTTGAATCCCAGATCAATGCAAAACAGACTTCTTCCTCAGAGTGGATGGGTGTTATCACTTGCAGCCTCACATGGTTACTCCCAGGACAGGAAGTCACTTTCATTTGCTTTCAGTTATGTGCAATGAGCGTGAAAGTTTTAGGTGCTAGCAGCCCCATGCCTGCGATGGCTGTCGTTATGGGGCGTGCAGTGTGCCACATGGCTGTCCTTGGGCTTCCATTGTCCCTGTGGCAGTAATGGGAAGAAGTGAAACAAAAACATGGCTGAAAGCCCATTATTAATTAGGAGGAGGCTGTCTCTCTAGCTTCAGCCAGCCAAGCGTGCCTTTTAATTTGGCCACAGTCAATTTTCAGTTGTAGTAAAACTGGACGAAATAACAGGCTAATGGAGTTGTGCTTGAATGTTGTTCACTGGCCTGGCATTGGCACTGGGCGATGCCCTGCCACAGCTGTGGCTCGAGATAAACCTTCTTTGTAGCACTCTGCCTATGGTTTCAGAGGCTGTACAGACACTGTGATAGGATGCTGCTGCAGCTCTAGATGCCTTTGCTGCTCCATACCACTTTGACACATTATTGTACTTGTTTGGGCTATCTGACCAAGTCATGAGTTGGAGAATTACATGCTACTCATTTGCTCTTTAAAATAAGGTCCCTACTAAAAATGTTTTCTTGTTATTCTTAAAATTAGTTTCTACAATAACACTGCTACTGGAAAAAATTGTTGTCAATGAAAAGGATGAAAATAATTTCCTTCAGCAGTCCTATGCCTTGCCAATGGAAATTCCCTATTCTTTTGAGTCTTTACTTCTTGAGGACTGGGACTATCGCTTCTGTTCCCTTCCACCAAGAGGTTCACCACTGCTCCCATCCTGTCCCTCTTCCTCTCCCTTCTCTTCACCAAGTGGGAGAAAAAATGGGGAAAAATCCATCAAGTTTCTGCATCCCTCCATCTGACCTCTTGGCTACAGCTACTTAAGTTGTGACATGAAGTGAAAGGACTGGCCTGATCCTATGTTCTCATAAGCATCACAGGAAGCACCACTGTTTTTTTCTTTGTGTAAACTAATTACTGCTTCCCTCCTGGCAGGTCACTGAGTGTACTCAGAACTCACCTGGTGTCCCCAGTGCTCAGTGCTGACCTGCTTGATCCATGCCACGTGCTTGTGGACCTGCGGGTCTGCTGTAATCACTCCCAGCCTGGGAATCTTTCTGCATTTGTCCCAAGCCTCGTCCCTAATGTGCTGAGATGAATTCAAATAAACAAGAGGCTTGGCAGTATTTTTCTTCACCTCAGCTTTCTGTTGTCAAAGACAGGAGGAGATTGAATCATCATTATTGCAGAAGCAGTTGAGTCTGGTTCTGAGTACAGGAGGAGTACACAGTCCACAAAAAAGTCACTTTTTTAACTGCTTCCTTGCAGAACCCAAATCCCTTTGGTAGAATCAGGAATCTTAACAAGCCAGGCAGGAAAGCAGATTTTCTTCCAGAAAAAGCATTCCTGGAGTTTACCAAAATCTCACCCTTTTCCAGTTTTGAATTCATCTTTTTCAGCTTTCAGTGCTTTTGATGGACAGTTGCATTGCCTTCAACTATTCAGCTACTTAAAAGAGAATTTGAAACAAACCAGGTTTCAAGGCTTTTTTTTAGAATATTTACCATGAGTCTTAGAGATGAGTTAGCTCTTGCCCTTTTTTCCTGAGAAAGTTGCATCAGGCATCTTTTGATTTCTTTCCACATGTTTGTGCTAGATGGCAAACTCCTTTGATTTTCTTTCGAAATGCTGAAGTGCTTACATTTCTATGAAGCAAAGAAAGAAGACCTTGCTGTAACTCTTTTCCTGAGAACTCATGAGCTGGCATAAAACCTGGATGAAACCTTAGTATGCTAAAAATTAGAGTATGTGCAAGCCAACTTTCTACCTCTGGCTTCTAGGACTATGGATCACAATATATGTTTCCGATGTTTTCAATACCTTTTAGAAATATCAACTTCTTTTTCTTCCTTATAAATCATATTAGAATCTAAGTATAATATAAATACAATTTTAGAGCATTTTCTCCTATGACTCTTTTGACTTTTAGTTTCCATGTGCATTCCATTGGTGAAATCATTACTTAACATTTACTTTTAATGGTTTTTGATTGTCCACAAGATAAATACTGATTGTCCATAGATAAATCCGTGTGGCAAGGCACCAGTTCATGCTGAGCAGTGATCTGCTTCATTGTATGCTCTGTTAGGAGATAAAGTGCTATGCCAACAGACAATATAATCCTTTTAAAGTACGCTTCTCTAGCTCCAGTGGTATCGTGCCATCGGGTCCACGTGATTTACTGTCCCTTTCTCTCTAGTCCTCTAGTTCATACTCTTCACACATGACAATTTCCAAATCACAAATGTGTTTTCAGGCTGAGGCTTTTTTGCTGTAAGAAGACTGGTTGCAATCCCCTTTTTGCATTTCAGGGAATTATGACGGTAATAAATCACCTCTCAAGATTTCTGTGTTGACTGTGTCTAGCACATTTATAAGAGATTACTACTAGAATCAAGTTTATGTACTTAATGACTTAATGTACTTAATGTGTTCAATCTCGTTGTAAATGAAAAGGGAAAAAATGTTAAGATTTGCTTCTTCTTTACCTGCACAGATGTGCTCAGGACAGTAAGTTGAACAAACCTGTTCCAGGTCCCAGAGGATTTGTAGGCTGATCAAGAGCTGGGTTAGCAGTGGTTCCCATGTGTGCTTCTTCTCCTGTGCAAATTTGTTCAAAATCAGGAGGTGGCTCATGTGAGAGGAGTCAACCATACCTGACTGTGCTGACTGTTGTTTTCCTCCAGGATTTAGATGAAACTGCTGAACTGAGGTACCTCTGTGGCAGCCAAAGAATAGGCAGATGGAAGCTCACTGCCCAACAGAGCTCTGAACACAGCTTCAGTGAGCCTGTACCGTATTCCCGGTGGGCTTTTCCTTTTCCCTTGAACTTGCTTCTCAATTGTAACAACTGAACAGACCTCAGAGCTCCTCCAAGCTGATTTTGTGCCCACTGGCATAGCCCAGTGTCCTTCAACAGCCTCTGGCACTGGCAGGTGCCCTGGGAGCATGCAGCTGCTCTCCATCCTTGCTGCTATTTTCCAGCAGCCTTCAACTGACTTCCTCTAAAATTAACTCACTGAAAAAAACACTGTAGCCTTAGGGATATGCTGTAAATTTCCTCCCTTAAAAATGAGCTAGCACTCTGGTGGCTTGCAGGGACTGTAACTCCAGCTGGGGTGAAACAGGGTGCGCGTTGTTGCTTGTGCTTCTATACCTGGGAGTAAGCTCATGGCTTGTAAACGGCACCTAGTGAGGGGAGAAGAAAAGTGGCATTAAACCCAGCTCCAGCAGGGAGAAAACTGAATGGAAAATATGCATTTTTAATATGCCACTGGGTAAGTGTATAAGAGCAGAACAACATTTGCTGTAACCTGATATCCCTCAGGAATGAGGGAAAAGCTGACTGCTTGTTCCACTGAGCCAAAAAATAAGGAAACATGTAAGTGCAAGTGTGCATGAGAAGTAATGCTTCAGAAAGCCACATGCAAAGCTGCAGCACTGAATAGTAAAAGGTGAACATTTTTACACTGAAATGTAGCTTATTATTGTTTGTATGATGGGCTTGTACCCCGTAGACAGCCCTGATCCTTCTGCATTTGCACAACCGACAGAAGGCTATTTTGGCAGGCCTTGAGGAGATATTGTACAGCGATCTAATTTTCTTGCTGGAATGTAAACAAGTTTTGGTTGTAAACACGTACGCTCTTAGAGAAGCCACCATTGGGATGGATGTGTTGCTGTCACAGGGTGCGCTGTTCGGGAAGCGGCCCCGTGGGCAGTGGCACAGCACGGAGCGCGTTCTCAGCACCATATGTGCAGTTCTGAAGCAGCCTCTGTTTTTTGTGCAGCGCTTCTCTGCGTTAGCGCCTGAAAGGCAATTAAGATATTTCAATTACCTAGGCTACTCCAGGAATGCATGAAAAGGTTGCTCTTTTGCGGTGGTTTAGACCTCCCCGCCGTGTTGAGGGACCACAAACTTCAGCAAAGGCTCTGATGGAAAGAAACCATCAGAAAGAATGAAGGTGGGATGCAGTTTCAGGCTTGGGACAGAGTGCTGCCTCCCGTGGCTCTCTCCTGTCTGCATGCTGGGGGCCGTACGGTGCCCCCAAGCTCGAAGCTCTGCTGCTGTCCACCTGAGGGCTACAGCTTTGTGTCACGCCACTCACTTGACACTTACTTGTAACTGTGAGGAAATAACTGTCCGGCTCCTCTGGGCAACACATATGGAAGCCATCAGCATGGCATCATGGCTCGTGGGGTGGCTGGGGCAAATCCCGTTGGCAAATCCCTCATGTGCTCATGTGGGAGTGCAGATGTGCTGTTCTCCAGTGTTATTGCTGTGAGAGCAGCCCCTCAGGATTTCAGGAAGAGCTTCAGCAATGTTTTGCTGTGTCAAAGCGGTCTTTTAACAGCAGCATTTCCACTTCAGATGTATTTTGAAGCCATTTTAGCTTTGTGCTGTGTATTTCCACTCAATCAGTATCTGAATGCACCACTGCTGTCTCCCTGTACAGCCAGGCTTCCCAACTTACTGTGGCACTAACTGCTTCTAGTTGCTCTATGGCTTTATCTGAGTTTAACCCTTTGGGCTCCCATTTCCCACGCCCCTTATCTTTCCCCAGTGGGTTTATTCTAGTCATTCTTGGCTGCAGTGTGAAACACAGTCCAGTAAGTAGAAATGAGCCTGTATGAAAACCTTTTGGGGTTGAAGATGAAATCACATGGCAGCTCCTGCATCCCCTTCCCCGCTAAGCATCCCTCCTGCAGCTGGGCCCTGTCAAAGGACAGAGACCGCAGGGCCAGCAGCAGGGTTGGCTGTGCACAGAGCAGCTTTCATCTGTTTATCCGTAAGGACCTTCAAATGCACACAGCTCAGAAATCACTGTAGACTCAGACAGTAAATATGTATGCGTGCTAATCTCAAAGGGCAGCAGGAATTCAGAATGCAAGATGCTTCCCCTATTCCCATGCATGACCTACAGGCATACAAACCTGGCACCAGCCCAAACCTCTGTATGTTGCAGCTCCCACAGGCCCAGCCCGGCGCTGTGCTTTCTGTGTGATGCCATTCCTCCAGAACGCGTCCTGCACCGCAAGCCTGGCGACATTGTCTCTGAAGCTTTCAAAGTTTCTCTTTAGTTTTAAATGCCTCTTTAGGCACAGACAATGCTCCAATAGGTTCTCTGAAACCAAATGAAGCTTATAAAGCTTTGAATGCTATTGTAACACAGCAGGTCCCACGGAAGACTGCAAATCCTGCTGTGTGCAAGGATCCACTGCGCTTTCAAGTGGATGCACTGTACGTGCTGAAAAATGTGGGCAGACCAGGGCAAGAAGAGGACAGTGCATGTCAGCATATTTTTTCGATTACCTCGCGTTTGGTGGTACCGCAGCACTAACACCGCTTTGTAACTTAAAAAGGTTAGCTGTCTTCACTTCTCTTTCTGTCATCTGCAGGGAATCTGGGACTAGGCTCCCTGCTTAAGTGCAATGCCACAGAAAGTAGCTCATTTGAAACATACTGCCTGACAAGAAAGGGCAATGCTCTTGTTTATTGCAGCCTTCCCTAGGCAGCACCACAGTAGTAGCCCAACGTCGTCTTGTGCTACACTGATCCAGCCCATAGCAGGGCCCGGCAGCGACAGCCAGGTACCGGCAGGCAACACCCTGCCCGCGTCGGGATTTCGGAGCAGATCCTCCTCCCTTAACCACACGGCGAGGGCAGGCTTTGGGTCCCATCGGTCCCTAAGGAATGAGGCCGAGCCACAGCCCCATGGGGTGAGCAGGCGGCCGCAGCCTTCACACAGCGGGGAGGGGAGCAGCCCTCGTGGCACCTCGTTCCCTGTCGGGGCCGAGGAAGGGGTGTCCCCGGGACCTGCAGCCTTATCGAGGGGCTCGGTGACTGCTGCCGCGCCCCGATAGGGCGCTGCCGTCGGGCGATAGCGCTGGGGCGGGCGGCGTACCGCAGCGACGGGAGCTCCGCGACGGAGGCACGGCGCGCCGATCCCGATTTTAGGAAAAGCCCATAGGTTAAACCGTTTCAAACTAATAACGAAGGCCGAGAGCGCGCTTCAGAGCTTCACCGAGGAGGCGGGGCGGTCGGGCCCGACGCCTCCCACGGCCCGCACTTAACCTGCGCGTCCCCCGCGCGCCCCACGCGGGCCCGGGGCAGGGCGCTGCGGCGCAGGGCGGGGCCTCCCGAGCGCCGCCCCTCCCGGCGCTGCCCCCACCCAGCCGCAGCACGGCGCGGAGCGGCTCGGCATGGCGGGGTTGTGCTGCCCGCAGCAGGGTGGCTACTGCCGCGCGGCCGCGGCCATGAACCTCCTGCTGGGCGTCTTCCACGTCCTCCTGCCCTGCTTTCGCCCCGGCGAGGCGCAGGGGCGAGGTGAGCGCGGCGGGGGGCGGCCGGGGCGGGAGACGGCGCTGCGAGCGGGTCTCCGGGGCGGCCGCCGCGGTGGCGGCGCGGGGACACAAAGGAGCCGGGCCGCGCTCCCCTTCCCCGCCCTTCCCGGTGCCGCCGGGCGCGGCCGGCACATGTGTGCTTTCTCTTTCTGCCCGCAGCCGTCGAGCCCATCCCCGGAGTGGTGGAGCTGTGGCAGGCCGAGGAGGGCGAGCTTCTGCTGCCCGCGCAGGTGAGGGGGCCGGGGGGCGGCTGCGGAGCGGCTGCGGGGCGGGGCGGCGGCGGGGCCGGGCTGTCAGGCGGCGTCCATGTTCCCGGGGGCTGCTTCCCCTGCACGCCTTCCGCCCTCGGCCCCGGCTGGCCGCCTTCTGCCCGCGTGCCCTTTAGTCGTTTTGTAAAGTGTTTATGTTTCATTTGCGAAGCCCGAGCGTGCCTGTCCGAATGCGCCTTTGCGTGGTGAATGCCGAATGTTCGCACGGTAATTATGCGTCTGTCTGCGTTAATCAGTCCGCTCAGGTGAAGCCATTTTCCGCCCTCCCGTAATGACGCATCATTTGTGATGTCACTCCCCGGACCGTGGTGCATTTTGGTTTTGCTGAGCTCCTTTTGTCGGGTAGTAACAGAATGCGTTGAATTCCGCGCAGACAGAGGAGCGAGAATGGTAGAAGCACGGGGCCGGGCCTGGGAGGGAGTAGCGCTGACAGCGAGGCAGAGCTTTCGGCACCGCAGGCGGTCAGTGGGCACCGAGGGAGTCAGCTGTGCACTGAGCTCTGCGCGCCCAGCTGCATCGCAGCGGGCTGGGAGCTGAGGAGCAGTGGTCCTTGGGGACATCTCCTGTCTGAGGGGGGTGGCAGGGCGGTTCTTTTCTCTGGAGCCATTATACAGTGCTTGGTGCTCAACCACTGGTAGCCACTGATGTAGAGGAATGCAGCAGAACTGTCATTTTGCACTAAAGCTAGCTGGCATTGGGAGTTGCCTGCTGATGCCCAGCTTCCCATAGTTAATGTGTACTGCTGTTCATTACGTGCCCAGTGTTACTCAGAAGCGTAGATGTGCTAGATGCTTAGAGGGCCAGAGGTGCCCGGCAAACCTGCCCTTTGCTTGCTCAAGTCCTTACCTTGGCATTAGGAAGCATTGAGCATAGGATCATGTAATGCAGTCGTTCATAGTTACTTTTTGTTGCTGAGGAGTGATTATGTCACATTTACATCCTGAAAAGATGAGATCCTCTTGGAAAGTGCTTTCTTCTTTGAGCATCCCAATAGAAATGAGCTCTGGTGTGGCTGCAGCTAAATTGGGTGTGAATGGCTTGGTGTCATTCAGTGCATGACCCTGCTGTACCACTGAGGCAGCGAAAAGGCCGAGGCTGATCTTCTGTAGTTTCAGAGGCAGCACTGTATATGCTGGAAAGCAAACAGATCTAGTTCCAGTTATGACAGAGCAAGAAGTGAAAATCACAATAGGCTTGCTGAAATGCAGCGCTGGCACTAAAAGCCAGATGAACTAGAATCTGTGAGCACTAGTGGTGCAGAGGCTGCTTTGCATCGCTTTCAGAGCTGGAGGCTCAAGCAGCATCTGCCTAGTGTGAGGCTGCTTGAACTACAGTGGCAGGGCCTAGGTTCCTCACATAGGTTTTAGGACAAAAATTCAACCTTCCAGGCTCAGTCTTACTGCTCACATTTCTACTCCCCTGCAGGCTTTGGCTTAGCACCTCTCAGAATTTTCCATTTGGCGGAAAGAGAGAAGGAGACCTCTCTGTATCCCTGTAGATGTGAGGATAGACTCCTCAATGAGGAGCAGTGCTGCTGGCCTGCTGTTGCTGTTTGTAGCTGTCCTTGAGCTCCTGATGGAAGGGGTGTTGCTCTGTATCAAGGGTCTTGGCTAGTGAAAGTAGTTCAGTGTCATAGCTCTGCTGCCGTCTGGTTAGTACAGAGCTTGGCAAAAGTATTAGCAGGGCTCTTCTGATTCAGACAGCCACTTCACCTGGTAACGTTTGAGTTCCATTCCTTTATTTGAGAGATGGTGAAATTCGTTGGAGATTTGCTGCTTGTTGATAGCCACTCTGCATGAAACAGAGATCTGACTTGCTTCTGCATAGAAGCTGCTGCATTCACTTATTCGCAAGAGCAGGCTTTCCCAGTTAAACACCCACCTTGTTATTGCCCAACGTCCCTGCACCAGTATGGTGGTGGTGTACTGGGGAGGTAAGGGACTGCTGGAATGAAGAGCTTCCTGCTCTTGGGTCAGTAGCAGACCTTGTTTGACAAAGAGGTCTCCACATGTTTAAAGATAGGCCTGGGGGAAGGCATAGGGTGCAGGAAATGTCCTGGTTCCTTGACCAAGTTCTTCCTCTTTTGTTTTGAAGGAAGGTGGGAGGAAAGGGGTACAGCACAGTAATGAGGACTTGCACTGCAGAAGGGAAGAACCTGAAGAGGGATCCTCCTAGAGCACCAGCCTGCATGTCCTGAGCACTGAGCAGGATAGAGATGAGCTTGCCTTGTCTGTGGCCTTTTGTTGGCAGCTTATCAGCGCTGTCTGATGCTTTTCCCTTTCTGTAGTGGCTTTGCACTATTATCTTATTTTCCATGCATCATCAGTTGTCTGTGACATAGCAATTTTGAGCGTTTCTTGCTGCATGCAGCATTTGAGAACGACAGTCAGATTATTCAGTTGCCCAGTCAGCTGCCAAGTTGCCTGTGCCTGCTTTTGTTTGTAAGGTTGCAAGCGGAATAAAGACATCAAGCTAAAAGGAAAGGGGAGGCATTTCAGTCTTTGTAGCCATCTCACAGTATCACTGCCAGCTTGCGCTGCATGTGTGCTCACTGGAGCACAGCCGCTGAGGCCTGCACGCCTCCTCCCTCCTCGCTCTACCTTCTGTTTCCTTCTGCCTCCCTCTCATTGTTTGTGGGCCCCCTCCCAACTTCCCTCCTGTGTGAAGTAGCTTCATGCCTTTTTTTCCTTCTTTTTTTTAAAATATCTTTCCCTCTCCTTGGGATTAATGTCAGCGTTGGCTTTCTCTGCAGTTTGGCTGCAGAGCAGTGGGCTGGTGGCTGGCTGTGGCTGTGATGCCATGCCTGAGCCTGAGTGATAATGGAGTACGTGAGCCAGGGAGAAGCTAGCATGCTTCCACCAGTCCTCTTCCAAGAGTAATGACTTTGTCCTGGGTTCCCTTCTTGCTTTAAAATGGTCCAAATGGTCCCAGCTGGCAGTACTGCTGATATTCCCCTTGGGCCCAGTTTCCCTTTTTCTACAGAGGTGGTGTCAAGCATGGAGTGGTTGCAGAGCTGCTGCTTTCTCTTCCTTCTTTTCCTCAGTCTCCTTTTTATAGCGTGGTGATGTAAAATGTCTCTGAGGTTTTGCTTCCTGTTAGTTGTTCTTTAATTGCTGAAAAATGTGAAGCTTTGCCTGCCCTGACAGATGGTAGATGACTGGAAAGTCAGTGGGATTTTGGTGCAGGAAGCATCATGAAGTGAGAAAGCCTTGGTTAGAGCAGTTGTGATTTTTATTCAGGTATTGTGTGGATTTGGTTGGCTTTTTTGCAGCTTGTTAATATTAACTTGAATGAAATGCTCAGGAGAAGTTCCTTTGTCCCTTGACACTCAAGCCCTTCTCTGTTTTGCTGAAGAGGGGAGAAAGAGCTTCAAGGGGAGCATTGTGAGAGGGTCAGGGCTTCAGTCTTTATGACCACAAAAAATGAATACCATCTGTTAGTTATGGTGGGCACCACTGAAAGGAACTACTGGAGAATTGTGGCAAGATTATCTCTATCAGAAAGTGCTCTGGTAAGTACTTGGAGAATCTGAGGGCAGGAGTGAACTGGTTAGTTAAATATGGAGAAGGGCATTCAGTGGTTTCTTTGTAGCTCATGAAATCACTGAGGTTGGAAAAGACCACTAAGATCAGTAGATCCAGCCCCAACCCATCCCCACCATCGATATTCCACTCTTTAACTCCCAGTGCACTGCATGACAACATGATGAGGAATACCGGTGGAGAGCCATAGAACTTTAACACCCTTGAGCTGTGTTCCTCAGTGCTATGATTTCATTTTTAAGAGAAATAATGAAGGCCATTTCTGGGCCTCATCATGACCAAAAATGGCAGTAAGTCATCAAAGGGAATATAGATACCAAACATTCCTTTTATCTTTTCCCCAGTGTCTGTGTCATGTCTGTATGATGCAGTGGGTTTTCTGCTTTCCTTGGCTGCTGCAGGTAGGACGTGAACAAAATGGCTCTTAAGGGAATGGCTTGAGTACGTTTGAATTTATTTGCAGGTCTTTAGGAAGCTACAGTGACTGCTTGTTTCAGATACTGTAATAATGTTTCAGGCATTGAATTTTTGAGAAAGAGGCAGATGCCGCAATATTTGCTGTATCTTAATTGGTTACAGACATGAGGGAAATACAGAGCTGCGTGGGCTTTTGCTATAAATGTTCTGCCTAGATCTGTAAGATTTGTTTTTTTGACCATGTAGTAGAGATTTGTCTTTAGTTCTTTGGTGCTGTTTGGACTAACTAACGAGGTTCATTTCTCAGCTGGTTTTGAAAGCTGGTGAAGACCTTGATCTAGTGTACGCACCTGTGATATAAGGCACTGTTGTATGTCATGCAGAGTGGCATGTTCTATCAGCTATGCTCAGATTAATATGTGTAGTCACCTACTTCAAAGCGGGGCTTGTCTGAAGGCACATAATTTGTGTGAAAGCCTGAGACGGGCTTGGGGTGGGGATTATTTCTCTGGGCTGTAAAAAGGCCCTTCCAGCCTCCCAGTTAGCTGCTGGATGCTGCTGATATGACTTAAGATGGGCTGGCCATGCAGCTTATGCAGGAACTGTCAAGCCAGGCTCTATGCACTGTGTGACATGAGGGAGGCTCTTTCAGGGCATGAGATAAGCACCTGCCCACACTCAGGATGAGGTCTGGAGGGAGGGGAGATTTCACTTTCCTCTCAGGATAGGCTTCTGTAGCCTCCATTTTGGCCTCGTGAACTCCCTTGTAGTGCTTGTTTGGAAGTATTGTAGCTGGGCAAGCCTTGCTTGCTTTGGTGGTTTTGTGTGTTCTTTAGAAAAAAAAAAAATTAAAAAATTTTAAAAAATCACATCTTCAGTGTAAGTGTATGTGTAGACTGTTGTATAGGGAAGAAGGTTGGAGAATGCTGGAAATGGAGCCTGGCATGTGTAAGCACAAAGTCAGGGGTGGTTTTATTTATTTTTTTTCTTGCACAATTGTATTTTCATGCTGTGACTGAAAAGTAGATTGGGAAGGCTTTCTTCATCATTGCTTAATAAGATTGAAGAGTAGTAGTCATCAGTAAGGTATTGATGATTAGGAGTGAACACTGTAATGACAGTCCCAGGTTTCCAATGCCTGACAGATGTTAAGCCATTTAAAGGGAGCCATTTAAAATGAGGATAGGTTGCCAGTCTGCCATGAGAGAGGTGAGGAGCCCTCTGGTTTTCCTCAGCATTGTACAGAGGTACTGGAAATACACTGGGAGCTTGGAAGAACTGGAGAACAGATGGTGTCTGTGTCATGCCATACCGGAAGAGGCTCGCGGGCACAAGGGTTGGCTCGATTCTCAGAGGCAGAAGGAGCGCTCTTAATTTTAAAGTGGATTATCTTTTCCCCTATTACTCCATTGCTAATGTTCATACCTGGTGTCTTATGGAACTACTGCCTGCTCCTGCAGGAGCTGGAAGAGCTATTCTTGAAAATGTTAATCTCCCTAAAATCATGCCTCGTTTCATTAGCACATATTGGGTTGTAATCTGCTTCAAAATGTATCTACAGCTCTCCTGGAAATTTCAGCTGGTCAGGAACACAGTTACCTGCTTGTTTTAAATGGATTTCCTGCAGGGAGCTTATTGAACCAGTGCATGAGTTCATTTCTGTAGGCAGCTCCAAGTGTTCAGTGGTGAACTGCAAGCTGGCAACATTTGTTTCCTACGTGTCTTGGAAATTACCTTTGTCCGACCATTGAGCTGTGCTTTCAGCTTACGCTCCTTCCAGTTTTTGTGTGTTTTGCTGGTGGTTGGTCTGTATTTGGGATTTGTAGATCTGTATTTGGGATCTGAATGCCTTTGTTGGAACTTGCTGCCTTGTGCTTGCTTTTGGCATTACCACGTAACCTGAAAGCTAAGGCATTTTGCATCGTCTTGTCAGATACTGGAAATGATGCTTACTGACACAGGGAACGTAATTGGAAGGTGGAAGTCACCAATGTTGCTGTAGTTTGGAGGTGGTGGATGTTTTCAGACTTAAATTGGTTGTGTGAACAGAATTTGGGAGGGACACATTTGTATAAATGGGAAATAAGACTGTTAAATCAATGGCTGAAAAAATAATGGAATAGCCACGATAGCTCACCACTTATTTGGCAAAATGAACTGAGACCTCAAAGGGAATGGTCAGTATCCACCTTATTTGGATCACACAGGGATTGCTGAAGGATTTAAGATTTTTTCTTTTTTATCCAGACAAGTCAGAGTAGTCCAACTCCAGCAGAATTATAAATAGCACTAAATAGTATATCCTGTGCATGCTGTAGTAATGCTGAGATCCTTACCAAGTGCTCTCTTTCTTTGGTAGGCTGATTCTGAGGAGGATGTAGAAGAGCATCCAGAAGAGCAAAGGTAAGCAAAACTCAAAAGAAAACGAGAGTACTGAATCTTATTTTTTTTGTTTTTGGAAATACATATTTTTTTCAGTACTTGTGACTTACTGGTTTCTCTTCTAATATTGATATTACTTTGTTAGCAAATCCAGAAAGCAGCACATAAGAGGCTAAAATAGCCTCTTGCATCTGTTTCTCTTTATTTATCTCTAAGCTGTGTTAAATTTCATTGCTTTTGCATGTGCGCGCACACAAAAAAATCCCATACTTATCAGTTCTGCTTTATGGTATATTTTATAATTCGTTTCTTTAAACAAGAGGATCATTTTGATATCCAGAACATGCAAACGTAAGTAGTCTCAGAGTGTTAACGTGTACCAGGAGGATAAGGAGAACTTAAAGCCAAAGACTTCTTATTATGTTGCTGTGGAACAATAAATAGTCCACTTTATTCTTTGAAATCAGATAAGTAATAAAAGTGTTAAGAAACGTGGCCTTCAGCTTTGCTGTTTCTATTAGTACCAGGCCTCCTCTATTTCAAGGTGCTGGGTAAATAGTGTTGCAGATTATTTCATTTTTTGAATACACATTTTGTTTCCTCTGAGTGTCCAGATTAAAATGCTTGGACATCTACCAGTGAAACACTTCCTTCCTTTGCTATGCATTAATGTGGGTACAGCTTTCTGTGCCATGCCAGTCACAAAGATCACAGAACTTAAAATAAACATGTAATGCCACTGTGTTCTGACGGCTGCTGTTAGCCAGAAATGCTTTTCTCGTTTGTCTCCTGTCTTTGCCCTTAGCTGGGGTTTGAGAGCGAGTAGATCTGATAAAACACAAGTGCTGCTGGGGTTGGCAGCGGGGGTACACACAGGGATGGCAGTGATTGACCTGTTCTATGCTGGAATGCTTCTTCCCAGAGTTTTTCCCACTCCCCTCTTGCTGCCTCATCAGGAGCCTTCTTTTCTGAACCCAGCATCAGCATAGGGCTCTTGTGGCCCATTTGTGTGGAGATGACAAAATGGCATGGAAGGAGGATGGGAGTGTTCCTGCTGCCTCTAACAGGTGTTGCTGACAGTTTGTGCTTAGTTACATCCCCTGATTCATATCTGCAGAAGGGAAAAGGAATCATTTTTTCTCCTCTTTGAGAAAAAGAGGGTGGGTGAGGTGAAAGCTGGCATTTTCCCTGCGTGAATACAGGACCTTCTGTCTTTCTGCTGGGGATTACTATGGTTTTGATGCATAACTTTTACTACCTGCCTAAACATGCTCTTTTTCTTGAGATGTCATCAGCCTCAAATGCTGTGCTTAAGGTGGTTACTGAGAAATAGGAAAGAATGATTTGACATTTTGTCGTTCAGATGCTTAAAGACTCTAGTAATTACTCATTTCCAAAAATGAGGGTGTTTTATGGAAATGCAGCTTCTAAGGCTCACTGGTGCATGGATGGAAACATTCCTCTGTCGTCATACTCAAATGCTTGAGGAAACTTGCCTAAACACGTACTCATATGTGTGCACCTTTCAAACAGTTCTGGCTTGCTGCAGTGTGTAAACACTGATCTATGCCTATAATGAAGGAATGTAATGAAGACCTAGCAAGAATCTGTTGGAAAGGGTAGAACTTGCTAGGTTCTTTCCAGATTAACTTTGATTCCCTTGACTTACGTCACAGTGTGCTGAAGTCATGGGGATTTCCTTTTCTTATAGCAGCAAAACATGAGTGCTCACAGAATCTCCCATCTCGTTGTCTGCCAACGTGCCCTAGTCAGCTAAACATGCTGCAGTTCCCCAGAGCACTTGAAGCAAAGGATCTGGAAGCAGCAGTGTGAATGGAAGTTAATGGAAACAGAGATTTCAGAATTTTCCCCAGAGCTGAAGAAAACAGAATATTCAGCATTTTGGGGTATGAATGAGAAGATCTCTTCCCAAAACGCTGTTTTATTCATTTTTAGATTCTAGGCTAATGGGCTTGTTAGCCTACTTAAAAATGGTAAAGCGTGAGCAGTCTGTTGGCCAACTTCCTGCCTATGTGCATCATGGGATCTTCCTTTTTGGGTGGTCTTCCTTTGCTGCTGTTTTGTTTTTTTTTTATGATTGTGCTAGAGGAATGGATGTTGTCGCATCATTTATGCCTTTTCTTTTAGTTTGCTTTTCTCTGCTTTCTGTCTCCCTGGATCAAACTCAACAGTGAGAAATACTGGGCGACAGATACTTGCCTTGCTGGATGTACTGCTTCAAGCCACAGTCTTTGACAGACTGAGTCATGCTTATTTGGTCTAACCTGTTAAAAGAAAACTTCGCATTTCTTTTAGTTTTCTCTTACATTTGAAAGTCATCGGTGAAAAGATGCCTTCTGGAAGGGTAACTTTGGTTCAAAATACTAGAAGAATGTTGGTGATAGGTGTTGACAAAAAAGACTCTCTTCCCCCTGTGCTGAGGAACAGCACAGCTGGGAGTAACAGGATTTGAAGACTAAAGTGCTTGCTTTATTACGTGTACGCTAAAGCAGAATAAGTCAAAAGGCACAGATAAAGGTACAGTACTGCTCACTGATGTGCACAGGTGATTCATTTGAATCGTCTTTCCTCTTCAAGAAAGCAGACACTGAGCTACCAAAAGAAAAAAAGAGTTTTCCAAGGTATGACATTCTTCATCTGTCATTTTGAGGAATTGAGTTTCTAAGCTGAGATAGTAAATAACACTTGCAGTAGTCCAAATAAAGTTGCACTCAGTAAAACAAGCCAAGCAAGTGCCTCTGTGTGTCCCTAGTATGCACCATCCACCTCAGGTGGGTTCTTGCCTCCAGAGTTGCAGCAGGCATTCAGCACTTCCACCTCTCCTGATCGTGCAGTGGGATTGCTCCTTCTCTCATGTTTTTTTTTTGCTGTACCTGTGCTTTAGATGTGGGGGGAAATGGGAAAGTAAAGATAGCAAAGGAGTAGTGTACTGACACATCGCTGTGTCCTGGCATTGGCCAGCGAGATGTTTAACATTGCGGAGGTGTGATAAAGTTGGTAATCTGGAAGGATTTAAGCTAACAGCTGGGAAGTCCAGGGTGTACTGGTTGTCTGAGACAGCAGTGCAGTCATGGTACACATCTGCAAAACGACATGGTCAGCGCTCCTGCAGGTACTTAGCAGGTGAAGGTACTGTGCTTTGTCTGGGAACTAGCATACTTCACGTTGCAAATTTCTGAGTGGCAGTTTATCACTGATGACAATTTCATCCCTTCTGTGGTTCAGAAGCACAGATGAGCTTGGTACTACTATCTGCTAAGTCACTTTGGAAATCTAAAAACTTACCCAGATGACTCATCCTCAAAAAAGCCTATGTTTTGACAGTCCAGTTCTTGGAAAGTAATGGCATGGAACTGATATAAAGCTTGTGTGCCAGAAATTTGGCTTTGGTGCTCAAGTCAGGAAAAAAAAATAGTTTAGGATCTTAATTTTTTTTTTTTTTTTTTTGTACTGAAAACAATGAAGATTGATTTATTTTTTTCTTTATCAAAACAAATCATAGAGTCATGGAATCATAGAATCGCACAGGTTGGAAAACGCCTTCAAGATCATCAAGTGCAATCAAAATTCAGAAAGGCAAGGGGAAAAATTAGTGTCCAAATACAAAGTACTGTTCGATGTGGTATTCTCTTATTAAGCATTTTTACTAAGGTCAAAGTTGAGAAAGTTATTAAAGTGAGGAGCTAAAAAGTCACCTGGGAATGTTGAGGTATGACATTTAAATGGTTTAAAAGGAACCATCCTAAAACAGTGTTTTCAGCCAAAGCATCAGTCCAGTGCCACTAACCATTTAGGTTCCATTAGGCTTGCTGTTTCCCCCAGTATTTGAAAAAATTGTTGTGGGCTTTTCCTGGAATATATAATTCTGCAGTATGCCCTGAATGGGTGTCTTCACTGACTTGTACCAAAAAAACCACTTTGATATTGGTTAATTTTTGTTTCTAGTTGATATTTTTGCATTCTACTTACTACTTCTCCAAATCACCAGAGGACTTGTCATCTTAAGCTTTATTGGGTGTGTGAAGAAATGAATGTTGTGTGTTTCCCGCTTCCACTTCTAACAGTTACATCTACCTGCTGTCTTTGCATTCCTCATAGGTAACACAGGGGATCCTGTGAAGCTATAACAACAAATTTTAAAAAAGCTCACTGAAGGAAATTGTGGGAAGGTCAACAAAGTTAAGGAATCTTGTGGACGAAGAAACAACAAATGGTTTTGGAAGGAACTATTGGCATTAATTCCACTCTCCTAGGTTTCTGTCAGGCATGGCTGGGGTAGCATACTGAATTCCTGCTTCTTTAATCTCTTTATCTCCATTTTATAAGTTTCAATTCATTCGCTGATGAACTTTGCCTTGATGAACTTTGCTTTGTATGCTGTTATAGACAGCTGTGCTCCTCGTGTGTGTTGCTCCTTCCAAAACATGGGTTCTTTTGCAATTGTCATGCAATGCCATGTAATGTGTGTATATGCAATGCCATGTAAAATGCCATGTAATGAACCAATCGAAGAAGAAATACCATGCTTTGGGTTGTAGAATTCTGTCTTTTTTTAGCTTCTTCCTCATTTCCTCTTGCTGCTTTGTCTCTCCCACAGGTCTTTTCCATACTTCTGGCATTGTTTCTTTCTTCTCATGCTTCCTGTACAGGCCTGGGATGGCTGTAGTTCCAGGCCACGTGGCAAGGCTGCCTTGCCCTCTCTGCTGTCTGTGTGCTATCCCCTGTCTTTGGCAGCTCTACAAGTCAGATCAGAAGACAACTCTAGTTTCAAAGTACTTCTTTGCCTTAGTATTTGCCAGACTAACATTGGCCTGCCATCATTCTGTTTTCTTCTGCAGCCTCCCCCTCCTGCCCCCTTGCTTTCACACTGTCCACTGCTGAGCAGAATGCTGAAGGTGTGTGTGCATGCCCAAGCCTGGTTGTACACCATTTTTATTTCTTTTAGGCTTTTGCTAAGCTGTACGTAGCCTGTGTTTTGGGATGGAGTCTGCCCCAAATGCACACTCTTTAGAGCTCAACCAGGCCTTATCTGAGCATATGGAACAAGGGTGCCAGGCCTCCTGCTCCGTTGGTTTTGGCACTGGTGCTGAAGCTGGAAAAAGTGGTGGCATGGGCTGCTGGTGCAGCTGTGCCTGAAAATGTGTGTGTGGATTTGGAATGGCATGCAGCCCCCCTCTGCTGGTGCTCCCCAGTGCTGCTGGGGAACTGGGCTGCCTTCTGCTTCAGCAGAACCTGCCTTGCTATCACTCAGGACAGGAGGGCACTGTGTGCTGAGGGGGGGGGGGAAAGAAAGCAAGCAGCTGCTGTGGCACATCTGTCATTGTTGTAGTCATAATCTCAGTGTGGCTTTAGCCAGTGTGTTAATTCTGTACTGTAAGTAGTTTGGAGTAAGAACTTTTTGCACTTCTACTTTTGTATTTTAATACACTTATGATGACTTCACATGCTCATTAATCTGAAGATAATCATTCTGATTTGTGGACAGCAGGACACAGTATACTTAGCTTTATAAGTTTATCATTACTCAATTAGTTTTACTTCCCTAATAGTTGCTATTTAGTTCTCTTTTTTTACAAGAGCTTTATTCTTAGTAATTGTAATCACACTATTAAGCAGTTAAAAGGTAGGCATCTGGAATAATTTATCATTGTCAGCAGTCTCCAAATGGGTACCCTGTAATTATTTGGAGTTTTAGTTCTCCTGCTGTTGCAGATTGGGAAATCATTATAAAGCGGGAAAAATAAAGCAGCTTGTTTGGGGATTTGCAGAGTCCACTTTTGAATCATAAGCACCAGTGTGTTGGTTTGATTTCTTTAGCTGACTATAAAGTTACCTGAAATATCTCTGTGTGGCACGGTAACGTGTTGGCAGGCAATGCTGTTACCTTCCTCTTGTCTTCCTAGACAGAGGCAAAACAACTCTAGCTTCTAGCACCTCACCTATTTTAATCTGATGAGGAAATGTGCCCTGGGAAAGCAGACTTCCCACCCTGGCAGGTGTCTGAGTGGCATGACTTGCAGGTAGTTGGGTGAAGGACCCTTCTTGGTAATTTTGGTATTTGCTGTGCCAGTGTAGGTAGAAACACAGTCAGAAAATCAAAGCAAATAGCTCATCTGTGCCACTTTCGGTTCAGTCTTGGTTATAAATTCAGACCTAAAGTGATGTAGAAATAAGGCTGCTTTTTTTTTTTTTTTGTGTGTGTGTGTGTGTGTGTGTGTGTCTTGGTATCTTTTAGAAAGTGCAGAGAAATACAATTAGGCAATGAGAACTTGGGGCAGTGGTTTTTTTTTGGGGGGGGGGGGGTATACAAAACAGACTGTTTTCTGGAGAACAACTGGGCCTTGTGTAAGTTTTAAACAAAACAATTTCTCAATCAGAACCAATCACTGTGAAATTTTACTCTCAGAATTATGAAGGAACATTAGAGAGAATGGAATAGTGTTCCCTGGGAGGATGGTGGGAGATAGCCTTCTGGTTGTCTTTGTGAACTTGTTGGCTTCTGGTCTGCTATGAGGGATCTGCTGCAGTACCTGTTGATTAGTAGTTGGCAGTTCGCCGTCTAAACCACATGGAAATCCACAGACATCAAATTAAGAAACTTCAAGCCCAGGGTTATAGGTGTTGTTACCATGCTGAAAGCCAACTTTTGCTGTAAAGCTTTATGAAGGAGCTGTAAAGCCTTGGAAATAGAAAGGAGCAAGTTAAAATAGTGTAAAATGTTCATTGCTGTTGAAAGCGCGAAGTGTCTTATCCGTGATTTGTGGTTTTCTTGCTTTTTGTTTAGAAGCTGAACTTTCTGACGTCATATTTCTTGGTGTTGTGTTTATTCGCAACAGCACACTGCTTCAGCGAACCTAAGAAATGCAGAAAACAGCTCGCTGCTTCTTACGCCTAGATTGTTCAGAAACTGTTCTTTCAGACTGGGATGGTGACTGTCACAGTAGTGTAGCTGAGCCTTTGTTGTAAGTTACCTCAATTCATTTGCAGTCCTAAAATTTGAAGCTGACTGGGCCCCTGCAAAGGCTTGTACATCAGTGGATTGATAACTTCACCAACTTATACAGGCTAGAAAGACTCTAGGAAGACGGGGGGTTGGACTCGATGATCACTGGAGGTCCCTTCCAACCCCTACAATTCTGTGACTCTCGGAAACCTGAATGACGTGTAAAGAAGGTGACCTTTAGTCAAAACTGATCTGACATTCTTATGTACATTCTCAGTATTTCTTTTTTTGTAGGTAGATCATTTGCCCCCCGCTACTGTAATGTTTCTCTCTGGGAACTAGTAATTTTCTTAGAGGGAATGAAGAATAGTCTCTTCTTTATGTATCTCAGCAACCTTGTGTCAATAATAAGGTTACCTTTGAACTGAAATGGGTAGACAGTCTCAGCTTTGCAAAGTGGACAAAGCAGTAATAGGTGAGCAGTTCATGTTCTGCTTTTTTTTTATTCTCTGCTACTTTCTGCCTTATTGGTAGCACATGTATATTTATTTTCTGAGTGAGACTTTCCCAGCTGTTTTTCAATCTTCTGTGAATGCTTATGCATAAGCTAGCAGAAAGTTAATAGTTTTTCCTGTTTTACTGTCCTTTATTCCTCTTTATGCCTTTTGAATGCTGTCGTGTTCCTGCAGTGCAGTTTCCCTCCTGATTTACAAGGGCTCTTCTTCTTTTGCCAGAGGCTCCAAAGTGGGATTGTTCTTAATAGTCTCAGACTTACAGTAGCTTTAGAGACCAGTTTTGAGTCTTTTCAAACATCTGCGATCAACTCCTGCAAAGTTATTTAAAAGCTGACATTGTTTGGCAAGCAGTGGATCCAAATGGTAATGCTTCAAAGAATTTAAGTTTGTTGGTGTGCTGAGGTCTTGACCTTTCCTGTTAAGCTGCTTCATTTGTTTCTGCAGTTTCTGGTTATAAGTCAAGAAATGGCCACCTGGCATCCTGCTTCCCCTGGTGCTCTGGCCTCTGTGAGCAGCTTTGAAGCATTTCTTCATGGGCAGCAGATGGGCTTTGGGATGGGATTGGGCAACTCCATACAGTGCTAGAGCTGTAGGTACTTGTTTCTTATTAGTGAGAACAGAAATGAGTTTGGCAGTCATGTATCAATGCAAAGTTAACCCATGTGCAAATTAGTGTATGGACTTGAATGCTGTTCCTTGGTACTTAGGACATGGATCCTTGCCTGAGCAGTGAGTCTGGAATACCTTTAGAACAAGGAGAGACTTTGGAGACTTATTTAACTCCAAGCAAGTAGGCTGTGTGATGTGTTTAGCAGTGGAGAAAGGAAAAAACAGATGTGTGCTTGTTTTTGTGTTGAGGATCCTCTGCATGGGGTCTGAGATGTGGAGATTCCTGTGTTCTACAGTGCCTTTCAACTCCATAGCCGCATAGTGCTCTTTGATAGAAGATGTCATTCCCACAAGCAATTGCCGAGACTTGTGCACTTTTCAGGGCTCTCAAACCTTCTCACTTTTTTTTTTTTTGTCAAGCTTCTTATACTCAAAGTACCCACGGTCTCAAGGATTTCCATGATGGGACCACTCAGAAGCCATTGTCACATTCTGTAATCTGGGTGTTTTATGAGCAGATGGGATCTCTGTATACATCTCACTCAGTTTGAAGACCTTTAGCAGTTGTTAGTGCACAATCAAGCTGAGTCTGGAGAGGGTTGTGGCATAAATGACAAAACAGATTGATTTTTATTGGAGAATTACTTGTCATGATAGGGTACTTTTCTTTGATAGTAAATTCATTAAAAATGTTTATTATGTGTGGTAGAAAATGAAACAGTAATTTTAAAGTTCATGTATTATGCTTGCCTGATTTGCTGCTAAGCCACTGCTTAGAATATGAAGGTGTGCTTTGCATGAGACGTAGGAGCTGTGGATGCTAGATGTCCCTCTGACAGATCAGGTTGTGTTTGCTGGGATTAGTGCAAAAATTACCGTGCTGTTTGCTCTCTACTTGAAAAGTGGAACAGTCTGATGAGGCACAGCAGTGATCATGCTGTACTGATCAGAATAAAAAGTTTTGTCTGCAGATGTTTTCTGCATTGAATCGCATTGTCTTACTGATTGAAGTTGTGACTTGACGTTTTGCAGTTAAGGGCTGTACAATAGACATACTGCCAAAAAAAGGTAAAGACCTGAACAAAGCAAGAATGAAGGTGCTAACTCAATAAGCATAAACATGTAATTCCTTTATTTTTTTATGGGATTGGAACAGTAACATGTTGCAATGCCCTTAGGAAGTGCAGTACCATAGAGCATTTTGCAGCTTCTTTTCATGTTGTGGCTTTAATGTGCTCATTTCGTTTTTGTGCTTGCTCGCCTGTTAGTGCTTTGTGCCATGTGCATTGTTGATTTGTGTCTAAATTTTGATTCCTGGCAGCTGGAGGAGTGTGGGGATTTGAAGGGCCTGTGCTTGACCTACTCCTTGACCCGTGCTTTATGTTCTTTGTTGCTGTTAACTGCCTTTCTTCAATAGTTATTGTCCCATTTCTGTCCTGATGTGCTCCCTCTTTTATTCACAGCCTTTGCTGCAAGCAGCTGCCTGCAGCCCATGAGGTGCCTGCTGTCTGCTTAGGTATTTCTGTGGCCTGCTGGTGACCTACTTTCTGGGGCATTTAAATTCTCCTTCTGAAAAGGGGGCATTGCTGCCCTTTGTGAGTGGTCCCAGTGTTGCTGGGATAATGTGTCTGGTCCTCCAGATTCATGTAGACACTCTAAAACAATCACCAGCACACTCCTCCATCCCCACATTTTCAGGCTTGCTTGGTGTTTTTCATCTTGTAAGCTGTTAATGCCTTCTGCTGAATTTTACAAACTGTGGAATGGTAAGGTCAATAAATAAATAAATGTAGTGGTAGCTACAATTCCGTGTATTGTCTACTGCTCACCATAGGCTGGGGCAGCGCCTCACGCTTCCTGATTTTTCTCTAACCTTTTGCCACTGTTCTGACAAAAGCTGTGTCTTCCAGCCATCAAAGATTGTTCTTTTGAAGTTCTGTTGTTGTGTGTGTGTGTGTGTGTTTGTGTGTGAGAGGGAGAGAGAAATGTCACTGTGGTGTGCGTGTGTATGTGTGTGTTTGGAGTTCCCACATGGGACTGGGGGAGGAGCGCAGGTCAGCTGGTGAAGGTGACCTTGGACTCCAGAGGAGTCCTTGGTCTGCAAGTAGCAGCCGTCCATGACATGGAGAGCTTGGGAAGCCCCAGCTTAAATAGATCGGTTTTTGAAGAGTGCAGAAGCGAAGAGCATCACTTATTAAGTGAACACACATTTCTGGTTTATGAGGGTCATTAAGATGCAAAGCTTTACAGATCTTTGTCCTCAGAGCCACATGTGAAAATGCTGTGCCTACAGAGGCTTGTTCCTTTTCCCTTTCTTCTTAATGACCATGGGGGGTTAAGAGCAATGGATTGACATTTTAACTTGGTGAACTCTGGTTAGCTCCTTGGTTTTCAAATAAAGGAGGAAATAGTAGAATCTAGAGGAGGTAAAGTCTTAATATAGTACTTAATTGCAGTATTTTTTGAACTGATGCAAAATACTGAAAGCCGACTTCCTGCTGGTTTGTTTTTTTTTTTTTTCCCTCTCCAACTCATTTTTCTCCCTTTTCTTACCCACTAGCTATTGTACCCAAGGAAGCAGACAGGGCTCCAGGTGCCTGTTGGTTGGGCATCAGAGCCCACATGCCAGCTGTAACATAGAGGAGTTTTTTGGCGGTGGACGTTCTGTTAATTAACCTATGGAACAGAGAGTGTTTCACATGGTTCTACTTTATTTAATAGTAGGAAGTTGCAGTGTTGTTTACACCAGAAGAAACTGGCATATAGTCTGCTTTGCATTGGCTTCAACACATTCCAGATATTTTGTAGGGGGACCCGATTTCTGCAATAAGCTTTCTAACTACTAATCTTAGTAATACTAAAATTTTTGAAATGTTGCCAATTTGGATCTTCTAGTATAATTTTTTTCATATTGTCTGTTTTTTATTTTTTAACAACACACTTTAATAGAGCATAAATATTTGCTAGTGCTGAGGAGCAGGCCACAGATAGACCAAGAATGCTTCTTTTTATTAATAGCACTATATGGTGGAAGTGGCATTTCATTTTGCATGCCTGACCAAGAGTGCTGGTGATATGAGACAGATGCACAAGCTGGGTATTTTGGAAGGTACAGCAAGGGGAATTCTGCAGGCTGTCCTCGTGATGCCATGGTCAGAATGTGGAAATGATCTGATGTTGTGGGGACTTTCCCCCTTTTTCTGTCCGCAGATAGGGATGTGCTTGGAAATGTAACCAGTGTTGTGTATGGGGAGCTGGTTCTCGTTTCAATAAACATTTAGATATACTAATGGTTTTTACTAATGGGGGAATGGTTTAATGGGGAAATATTGGTAGTAGGTTGATGGTTGGTCTGGACGGCCTTGGAGGTCTTTTCCAGTTTTCCAACCTTGGTGATTTTGTGGGAAGGAAAAGCTTCCACTGGATGGTTGGTGTAGGTGACTGGAGTATTGAAGCGTACGGATGGAGATGAAAATGCCTAGGTGCAGTGAGTTAATAAAACATGAATAAATGGTAAGTCTTCAATGTTTTTGTAAGAAAAAAGTTCAGTATTTCTGTAGAAAATATATGTCCCGTATCAATATATTCAGTATCATGTGTTGACTCCATCAGATGGCAGACAGTCTGGTAGGCTACTGCTGAAGGATGAAAAACTTTGTGGGATGACACTGAAACAAGGAGAGGAGGAGCAAAAAGGGTATGCCGCATCCTGGCTGGGAGGAGGTAGAACCAAGAGCAGGGTGATGCTCTGATGAGATGGAGAGGAAGTGATCTGGGGATAAAGCTGCATTTTCTGTGATGCTGTTTGGTTACTGGCTGGTGCTTATCTTTTGCTTTCCCCCATGATGTTTCAAAGTGGCCCTAGGGATGGGAGCGCAGTGTTTGTCCCTTGCTCCTGGAGCCTACTGCAAGCATAGGAAGATTGTGTTGCAGTTTCACGGTAGCATCGTACCTTAAAGAAAAGTGAAGCCTTTCTCTTTTCCTTTCTTTCTCCTTTTAAATTGTATTTCCATGGTCGTATGATACAGCTTGTGAAAATGCTATTTGGTGACATGAAAAATTAAAAATTCTTGGGAAGCCAGTGTGTATTGTTCAAATTCTGGATAGCTCCCACATACCTGAGAAAGTCTTGCATGAAGTTTCCTCTGGTGGGGGAGAGAATTAAGACTTTTAATAAGTGTGGCAATCAACAGCAGCTCCGACCTTTTACCCTGTAAAATTAAAATTAAGATAGCAGTGAGAGCTGGGCTTGGTGTGTTGATCCAGCAGAAGTTTGGTGAAAGGATTTTGAAAGAAGATCACGTGTTATTTATTTTCATAGAATCATAGAATGGCTTGAGTTGGAAGAGACCTTGAAGATCATCTATTTTCTAGACCCTGGGAACTTACTATGCTTAAAGCTCTATGCTTAAAGGTTGCTTTTTGTTTAAAGATTAAGGCTGAAATTGACAAAAGAGAAAACAGATGGTCCAGGCTGATGTTTCCCACTCTGTTGTCAGAGCTAGATTTTGCAGCTTTATATGGCGTGTGAGCTTAATGATGTCATGGCTTCTCTGGAGGGACAGACACTATCAGTTGCACTGTCCATGCTAAAGAGAGTAAATTAGAAGCAGGTTTTCATTTATTTATTTAAGTCTTAGATATGAGTTTTCTTTCTTTTGTTTAGTTACCTTTTTAGCCATTGTTATTTTCTGTTTTGGGGAGGGTTTTAGTGCTTCCCAGGTGCAGTGTAAAGGCTTCTTATTGGCCTTAAGATCTGTCCTAGAAATCTTATCTGTCTTAAAAGCCTGTACTCGTTCACTGCAAGAGGAAATCAGAAGACTTGGATTAATAAGAAACAGCTAGAGTTGACTATTGTAGGAAGATAAGCGCTCTTAATTGTTAAGCGGGTCAAACTTACCGGGAGCCACAGAGCTCTTTTGTGCATCTTACTGAACTGTTCTAACTTAAAATGTTTTTGGTCAAGTTGGAGATTTTTTTTGGCTGCAGCTGTAAATAGAAAAGGGAAATAGTTGGCTGCAATGATTTTTGACAAGAATGTAACTTCCTATTACTCTGAGCTTTGCAGCCCCTTTGGGTTTTCTGTCAATAACCTCCTATGTTCTCAGGCTAGAGCAGGATGTGCCTCGCAGGATATGTGTTGCATTGCTCTCACTTGTGAAAGTGAAACGTTTGAAGTAGCATTGCTACTGAACTGACAGAAACTGGCCCTGAACCTTGGGAGCTTTTTGAGTAAGATTGTGCTTGATGAAGTGATTTTTATTTAATTCACCAAAAACAGAATGGCGGTTGATGCATTGAAAGGCTGGTTTTATTTGGACTGGAATCTCTTCTCTACTGTTTTGGTCCTCCTTAATGTTAATTTTTGAGTTTCAACATCTCTCCTGTTGCAGGCATTCTGCAGAAACAGCAAGTGAATGCGTTGCTAATTTTAAAGAAATCAGTTTAATTGAGGCTGGTATGATAGAATTGGTACTTTATTTTCTTGGTTCTTTGTCACTGTTAGATTCCTGATTATATTGGTACAGGTTGATACCTAAAAGCAGTATAAATCACTAACACCTTTTGCCACATTATTGTTTGAAGGGCATAATTGAATACTTTGCTACGGGGCATGCAAAAGTTTATGAAAAGAAATTTACCTTCCTTGTCCTTAGGTACAGTGTAGGTGAGTATATGGTGAACTTTTTGCCTTTCTTAAGATTGTTTTATTCTCCTCCTTCACAAGAGTGTGCTGTAAAATCTGATTACTTTCAGTGAGGCACTTTGAGATCTGGGTAGAGAACGGTTATCTAAATGTCGTGATGCTCCAGTGCAAGACTTAGAGCTCGGGTCATGCTTGGCCTGAGAAGGCTCTGTGTTGTCACTGCAAAAACCCATTCCCTTTCTCTAGTTACTTTTTTCAGGTTACAGGCTCTGGGTTGGAGCTTGGATAAACAGTGATTATAGGAGGCCCATAGCTCCTGTTAGAACAGTTTTGAGTTGTGAGGGGTCAGCAGTCTTCAAAAAGATGTCTGTTTTCACCTGTAGACTAGACCAGGGTGCTTCCAGGTCAGTTTTTCTTAATACTCTTGTATATCTGATTTAAGTTAACATCTTAAAAATTATGTGATCTTAGTGTTAGGTTTTGAAGAACAAACCAGGGCTCTGCAAGCAGTTTTAGGTTTTTGAAAGCTTTGGCAATGTTACTTGAGGAAGGAGGGAAAAAAAGCATGAAGTTGGCTAAAAGTCTCTGAGGTTTGAAAAACAATACCAACTGACTTGTGTGCCTTTGGGATTTGTGCTTTTATTTCACTCTCATGGAGTAGAAGCATTCATAAAAAGAGCTGACCAACAATATTTTCTCATAACTCCCAAGTTCCAGCACCTAGTGATTCACGATAAAAAACTGAGAGTGCCATGGCTTCTGAGGGAGCCACTGATTCATTAGGCAAGTGATTCTAAATAAAAGTAAATGCGATAGATTTGGTGATAATAAAACAGATTACAAAGAAAGAGGAAAAAAAAAGGTGAATTACAGGCTTTATTTCAGATAGTTGTCATCCTCATAGGTACTTAAAGGTGATTCTCTGTACTGTTGCAAAAATGAAGAGGCAATTGTTTCACTGCAAGAAAGAAAAAGGAGAATGAAGGTAATAGGTCTTTTGCCTGCCCAGATACTCCGGCTTTGCTGATAGCGATGGAGATGCTTCCGAGGAAAATGTTTGATGTGCATTTGAACAAGTGGGCCCAGGCTGAACATCTAAAACGAATAACTAATGGTGTATCTCTGCCTGAATAAAACAGTACTTTGTGTGTATGTGTGTGTGTGTGGCCACAAGTCACAGGTTTGATCTAGGCCAGTGGTGCCTGAGTACCTGATTTGCACAGCCCATGTGCTCACTGTGTGCAAGAGTGACTGAACCATGCCCGTAGCTGGAGGAGCCTCTGCAGTGCCCTCCCAGGCCTCTGCTTGGGGGCTTTCAGGACTTTTTCTGCCCTCTGGTTTTTATAATCACTTGGGAAGCCTTGCTTAATGAAGCAGCATGAAGGTGTTGTTAATGCTCTCAGTGTGGCACTACTCTTCCTTTTTGTCAGAATCCCTGTTCTTAGTTTGATGTTGTTGAAGCAGGCTGTCCAAGATGCCTAAAAAATACAGGCTACATCTGGAGCATCTCTAGAGAGCTTTGGTTGTTGCTTGAAATCTGGGTGGCTGAGGGATTTTGAAAGAAGAGGTTTCAGAAAATAATTTCAAATAAACCGAAGTCATTGTGAATTCATTTCTTAATGTAGTACAGATTTCAGTTGTTTCAGAAATTGAGGATTGATTTACGGGAGGGAGTAATTTCATTCTGTTGTTAAACGTGCTTTATTGTGCTGCTGCTCAAATATAAACCACGCACGCATCTGGAGAAGAAAACATTTTCTTTTCATCAAGATATCTATTACAGCATCTTGCATCTAACTGTTCTCTTCTAGAGTTCTTCAGGGCTCTTATGGTAATTTTTATCACACTGCATTTGTTGTCTTTGGGTGTTTTTCAAGGAGTCTATCTAGGTGTGAGGAGAAAAAAAAAAGTAAATCTGTGTTCTTATATTTACATCCTGTTGTGAGCACTTTCCTGACGATTACAAATTTAATGCAGTTATGGTTTTGTACTAAGTGAAAATAAAGCACTGCTGGCTTAGATGGCTACTCTCAATAGTTCTTATATAAACCTTCTTGCAGAGTTATACAGGAAAGGACTAAGTGGTGAGGTGAGCAAAAGTTGCCTGGTAGAGCTATAACTGGTTGTGGAAGCCTGGAGACAAGGAGCTTGGCTTCACTCAGCTGGCTGGAGGAAAAAAAAAAAAAGGTTGCTTGAGCCAGCTGCCCCCTGAAGTCATGACTCCCACCATAAATCATAGGGTTTAGTTTTGGAGAGAAATTGTCTTGTCCACTGATTTATCAGTGATCAGCTCTCCTTGCCTATTTTTAGCCAAAAGATGCAAGATAGCAGGCATGCAGGCAGAGCAGTTTTACAGTGGTAATGCTGTGTTGGCATCTGTGCGGGGTGTGCTCCCTGGTGTCTGTAAAGCAGCACTCTTCTCCCACAGGCAGTGGTGCACTCTCACAAAGCCTATGAAGGAATCCTGGTGACGAATCACCTGTCCCCAGGCGTGTGGAGAGAGGCAGTGAGTCAGTCCTTCCCCTCTTCCCTCAGCAGTGCAGCACTAAGAATAGCAGAGGCTTTTTGCCTTCTAAGTTTTCAGTGCTTGAAACCCTTATTTTTCTTCTTTTATCTGCTGAACTTTTTTTAAATTTTTAATAAATCACCCGTGGCTTGTGGGGTGCTGGGTAACCTAGGTCTGTACAACTGGGGAAGAGAAGACTGAAGGGGGATCTGATCAGTGTTCATAAATGTCTAAGAGGAGGTGGGAGGCAAATGGGTGAAACCAGGCTCTTCTCAGTGGTGCACAGCAATAGGACAAGGAATAACGGCCTAAAACTTAAACACAGGAAGTTCCATACTAACATGCAGAAGAACTTTTTAATGGTATGGATGGCAGAGCACTGGAATGGGTTGCCCAAAGATGTTGTGGAGTCTCCTTCTGTAGAGAGCCTCATCTGGATGCCTACCTTGTGCAACTTGGTCTAGGGAGCCTGCTTTGGCAGGTGGGTTGGACTTGACGATCTCTTGAGGTCCCTTCCACCCCCTGCTATTCTATGATTCTGTGACTAGGTGACCTGATAAACAGAGCTTTGCTCCTGGTTTGCAGAAGACTTTAGTTCAGCTGCTGCTGGGATCTGTTACCATATCTGCGTTAATTTTTCCTTAATTAATAAATCCATTCATCAGAATAGTTTTTGTGTTAGCAATATTCAACAGGGCTGACAATACCTGGGTTCTGTTAATGTGTTTAATGTGTCCATCTCCTTTGTGTGCTTTTTGTTTATCAGGAGTAGTCTGGGGGATGAATCTGAAATCGATCCGTAAATGTTTTTTTTTTTTTTTTTTTAAGTTTCGTTTCTCTGTTTCAGTTTACATATATGAATTGTACTTTCCTCTGCAGTATACATGCTTTTGTATCTCAGAGCCTCATCCCTGTGGGTTGTAGAATTCATACACTGAGCATATGAAGTGCCAAAATGCCAAACATAAAAAGTCAGATTACAATTCTGTGAATATAATGGAAGCAAACAAACAAAAAACCAACAAAAGAAGCCAACAACCATTATACTGTCTGATCAGCATCCCTTGAAGAGGACCTCTTGCATGTTAAGGAATCCTGACCCTTTTGTCTGCTGCTTCCCACAACCGCATGGATAAAAAAGCACAATTAAATGCCCTCTTTGTTTTTTCTCTATCTGTGGTCAACAAAGGGCATGAGAGAGGGTAGGAAGGGCCACTTTTCACAAGTGATGTTTTTCCCAACTACAGGTGTTGCTGTATGAATTATCAGGTAACAGGCATCCTAATTGTAGAATCTGAAGTTATCAGCTAAAGAAAGAAGGATAACAGGAAGGTTTAGAGGAATTGATGGGAGAAAAAATCCTTGCAGTGAGCTCTGAACTTCAGCTCAGCTGCCATTTGTCCTGCAGGTTGCTGGGGGTTCATATATGTCTATGCATATCTGCATGTATGTGTGTGTGTATATACATATATAAGATGGATTGACTCTTCTGACGTTTTCTAAAAGAAGACAATTTCTTCAGAGTAGACTTGGTCTCCTGTTTGCAGTTTTATGGGAACACTTTTCTTGTGTTCAGTGAAGTATAAATGATACCTCACTGGAACAAAATTTCCTTTTCTGTTCAATATGGGTGGAGGATGGGTAGAAAACCTGTTTGCTTATTTGGAGGAAATGTTTGTGAGTAGTATGTATTACATATAAACCCTCATTTTGGGGACTGCAAGTATTTAATAAATAAGTTGTGCTGATCTGGTTGTCTACTGATCTTCTCTAGTAGTAGCAAAGAATAACACAACTTAAAGAAGGAAAGTCAAAACACTTTCAGCTGCTATCTAGCAGCACTTCATGCACATGTGTGATTAGCATCGCTGTGCTGGAAGCCCTGGGCTAGTCCCATCAACAGAACAACATGTCCCACAAACCTTATGAAATGCCAGCAGTTCTGTGTCCCTCTGATGTCCTGTTCCTGACATGTGAACACCTACAGGAATTCTTAGCAGAGGGAATGGGATGCCCTAAGGTCTTACAGCTTGTTGAACAGTCATTGTGCAGGTAGCTGTCAGGCGTTCCTTTCCCCTCTTCCATTTTTCTCCTGTTTCCCTCCAGTTTGGACTGTTTGTCCCCTGAGATTTCAGAATTTGAAAGATGGTGTTCTGTTGGTCAGCCTGAGAAATGGGAGAGGAGTGGAACCTGGTTTTGCTAAACAGGATGGTATCTCCACATTAGGGAGTTGTTTCAAGACTTCCATTCTTAGGCTTATATTTGTGGGTTGTTCCCAGGCCTGTTATTTTCTCGTGAAAGTATGTACTTTTTTGGGCATACAGTCTGCAGCCAACAGATTTTTTGGCATAATTTGAAGTGAATCCATCTGTGAGATTAGGTTTGTTTGTTTATTTTAAAGTAAGTGTTCTGTTTTACAAGTGACTTCAGTTTTTAAGCCTCTTAATATATCTGTCTTTGAAACATTCTTCTGTGTCAAATGCACTGCTGAGATCTGGTTGGCAGCCTCGGTTGGTTGGGGTTGGTGCATGAGAGTGTCCTGCCAGACTCCAGCTCATTTGGAGAGATGTGGTAGCAGAGTTGTGCTTCTGGTGTTGATGGACCAGCCCCTTTCTCTTTATAGCAGAGGGTTTGGGTGTGATAGGTAGAATGGCCGCCTGCCCTTTTCCCCTATTCCATCCCAACGTCATGTCAAAAGAAAATCAAACCTTCAAAAGCAGTAGGTTTTTCCTTGCGTAGGCTGTGCCGTTTAGTGCGCACGGCTCTCCGGTTATTTTCTGGCACCGCTTCCTGGGTGCTGATGGGCGCTGCAGGTGCTGGGAGCCGGCTGCCAGGCTGGACTGTGAGCAGCTGGAGGAATGTAGCTGCTTTGCTTTTGGGGCCAGCTGGGGCTCATAGAGGCCTCTCAGGATGTAGGGTAGAAGCAGCTGCCGTCCCATCCCCTGGGCTGTGGGGTTCTGTGGGCAGAGGTGCTCAGCAGCTCTGTATCAGCAGTGTGTGCTGTAGTAAGACTGGGCCCAGAGTGCTCCTGGCTTCCACTGGTGCTTAAGCACAGCCCTTCTAGGTCCAGGCTGCCATTTCCAGAACAAACGGGGTGTCAGTCCCCGAGGTGCTGCTGCTGCTGTCACAGGGCTTCTCTTGTTCTCTGATCAGGGAAGGGGTGGCTGTTACAGCTGTCCGAACTGCAATTCAGTGCTTTTTACAAACTAGGATATCCTTAGTTCAGTGGGATGCGGCTTCCTGTATCCCTGCTGCACTGGGTGCCTATTATAGGGTTAGGAATTAAGGAGGAGAGCTGGTGCTGCAGGAATTTCCAAGGAGACAGATTAGTAAGTTAGAGAGCGCTTGGCTTCTTGACCTACTTCTTGGAGGGGTTCTAAGTGGGAAGAGATACTACAGCAATTCCCGTGGGATATGAGAAACATGAGAAGTGGTGATGGGGTTCAAGATGGTACTATAGTACATAAACCACGTAGCTTAACTTTTATTTTGTTGTTTATGTTTGTGCATATTAAGAGTCCTTCAATTTTCATTTTTAAGAAATATGTTTTACCTCTGACATTTTGGGCTTTTGCTGTAGAAGCGATTTTGATTTATCTGCTTGCAACAGAAGCACTCTGACTTTTGTGCTAGGCATGTCCCTGAAGCTGATTTCTGGGGGAGAGTGGGAGGCACTGTGGTGCTGTGGTATCTCTGGACATGGTGCAGGCACTGGCTAGGGCACAAACAGGGTGTTCGGGAAGAGACTTGACCTTTCACCCAGGTTTTGGGGTTCTGCATCATCTGATCCTTTGTTATTTTCAGCAACACTCCAGAAGTATCACCTGGGTATATATAACATTCCTACTGCTTCAACAGCAAGGGAGTTTGCTCCCTCTTGGGAGAAACGTTATTAGGAGAATGATGATCTTAGGAGTAATAAACCAGATTTTTTCCTGACGGGTAACGAATTATGATGGCTCTATTGGTTTGGAATACAACAGAATTATGTGAGTACTTTAATAGATAAAAGGTGCAATATTACAGAAGCATTTTTAATCTGGGGACCAATTAACTGTACTACTGCTTGTAATGCAGAGCACCTGGATGACTAATGGTACCACAGCCCTTCTCTCCTACCTGACGCTTATCCTTGCTGGGTTGCTGATTAGCATCACTCAGTAATGATAAAGCTGGCTCTGGCTAGGATCCATAAAGATTCTGTGGATCTTTATGGATCTTCTAGGGAAGTTTTTAACAGCACAAAACTGGGTACGTAGCTGTAATGAGCAGGGCTGGGCTTGTTCACCGCTTGGTGAGAAAGTGAAGATATGCTAGGACTTCTGTCTGCATTACCGAGCATCAGCTCGTATTGAAATAAGGTGAAAAGGTGCTAGAATTGACAAACTTCACTGTAGATTTTCCAAGGGAAGAGGAAGGATGATGATGACATGCATGTTTCCACGTATTTCTTACTCTCTTCTGCATATAAGAAATGAGTTGGATTTTGTATTAAAGCCAGTTAGGAAAGGTCTTCTTTTGGTATTGGATTTTCACAAGCTGCTGTTTGCTTTTCTACATGCATGTCTCTGCTCTGCTGGTGCAAGTGCTTCTCTGATTAAACCATGGGTCTGTTCCATGCTGATACAGTTTTCATTTCTCAGGACTCTTTTATATGGATTCTCCTCTGTAGTTCGCTGCCCAGGCTCAAATACAGGTGCCTCACCGTGACTGAAGAAATGCAAGAAAGGGAGGCTGTTTGAGCCAGCAGTGCCCCTGGAGTGAAATGTGTATCAAGCTCAGCTTATATTAGTATGGGCTTTCCAGTATGTGCTGTTTTACCTTTTTAAAAGGTTGCTCTCATGTCAGGGAGAGGAATGTATGAAAAGGTTTAGAAATAGTGTTTAGCATAGCCAGTAACATATCTTCTTTCTCTGCCGTGAGTAGTGTTGTGACCTCTAAATACTAATTGTAGCTTCTTGTCTCCTTTTTTCAGTTTCTCAGCAAAAATGCCTCCAAATGGGAAGGCCCTACACTTTCACCCTTCAGTTCTGCATTTTGGAATGCAGTGAGTATCTTCCACTACTGTTATTTCAATTAAATGGGGAGGAACAGCTTTGCTGGGCTACCTTTAGGTTGAGGCCATCAGTGAAGATCATTCCATTCTCTGAAGAAAAAAAAGAAGAAAAGAGGGATAGTAAGCAATTGCCATGGAGTTGGAATTATGTTTTGCACCTTGCTATACTTTATAATGAAGAATCAATGTGGTTATAGAAAGCAGGAAAAGGGAGCAGGGAGCCGTAACACATGCTGGGTAGATACAGAACAGCCTTCTTAGGTGATTCCGCAAGATGGTTCTGATTTCTTCCCCATTCCATTGTTCATTTCTTGATAAGTTCTCGTTCTAAAGGTGGGAGAGTTTGTTGCTTCCTTTGACTTTCAAAAATAAAATCAGAAAACCTCAGGCTAAACATTCTGGTGGGAAATATGATGGTTTCTTAGCTCTCTTTTAGAAGAAAGTTTTAAGAATTTCTTAAACGACAATTGGTATTCCATCAATAAACAAACAAACAAAAAAGCAGGGTCCCCTTGTGAAAGGAATTTTCCAGAGAATGTGCTCTGTGTGTGTGTGTGTGTATGTGTGTGTAAGTTGTTTTTAGGATATATTAACTCACATACTAGCCTTAAGATATCTTTGTTTTAACTGACAGAAGATGACTGGTTGATTTGTACTTTTGCTTAAATAAAAGATTTTTGTCTATTAATGGTTGGGTTGGATTTTTTCTTCCCTTCCCCCCCCCCCCCCCCCAAAAAAAAAAACCAACCAAACAAACAAAAAGCTCTGTATTTTGAGTTGATGATTAACTTTGGCTGGGTGCACCAGTTGCATCCTAGTGTTAGCTACTGGTCTTTGTATGTTAGAGGATGGAATTTGCTTGTTTTCAAAAAATAGTTGCAACTAGAAAATTGTTTCATATCAACGTGTTTCACTGTGATTTGTTTGGATGCCTTTTGTGCATGTTCTAAACTTAAAAATGTGAATAACTTCCTTCTCTTTTTTCCCCTTTTAGATTATTGGGATTGCCAAGAGCTAAAATGCTGCATGCCTACAATCCTAGTAGAGATAGGGAAGTTGTAGTGAATTCAGTGTTTACAGCTTCTAGGCAGTTTCATGTATCTCCTGTACATAGCTGGGTAAGTGTTGATGTACTTCTGGAAAATATATAATGGCCAAGCCTTCATGCTTCCTTTGGCCTGAACTTTTAATTACATGGTTTTTTTTTTGGTTTTTTTTTTTTTGGGTTTTTTTTTTTTTTTTTAGGACCTCCAGTTTTTCTCTGGTTTTGCTAGCACTTTTCTGCTCATTTTTACTGAGACTGGTGAGGGAGAAGACATTCAAAACTTACAGTAGAAAATGTGTTTTACAGTAATCCAGAAAGAAAATAACTGTTCAGCATTAAATTGACTTCAAGTCTCATTCTGTTACATGCAGCATTATGCAGTCATCCACAAGTATGTGGGTGTTTATTGGTGTTCATTGTTGTATTGATAGAGTTGAGAGATATGGGCAGGTGAAACTTCTAGTGCTGAGGTTGGGACCTACAGATATAGCTGTGTGTGTGGGAATGTCTGTGGGTGAGTAGTGGGTGTTCTAACTAACTGCACTGAGCAAGCTGCCTTCTTTCTGGTCTCTGTAGGTGATTCCAGCTATGGGAAAAACTTCATTCAGAGTGCTTTTTCTGCCAACAGAAGAAGGCAATTTTGAAAGCTCGTTATTTATAAATACCTCATCTCATGGAGTACTTTCATATCAGGTAACTTCGCTTATTTTTCACTTGAGTTTTGAATTTGTGTTTTTAAAAGTTGTATTCATACATTTTGAACTTAAAAACAAAAAAAAGCCAACTTCAAATGTGTGTTGAATTCCTGATACCAGTCAAGTGAAATACTGTTTACAGTTCATCCCTTTTATCAGATCTTGCTGATCTCATGATTCCTTGTACAAGTATGCATTTCAAATCACAACTGCTAGTGGGGCTACCTGTGGTAGTAGGTATATTTGTATTTGTTTGTGTGTACTTTGAGTGATAGGGTCCTGTCACTGCTGCTCGGCTCTGTCATAATATTGCAGTCCTGAATGAACTGTTCTGGAATTTGTATTTATCATGGTGGAAAAAAAAAAACCCACCAGGGCATTTAAGAAGTGTCTCAGGTGATCTTCAGCTTTTTTTATGTTTGCAGGTTTTTTATGTTTGCAGGTTTTTTATGTGTATGCAGGTTTTTATGTAAATACGCTGGAGATGCAACGTGAGGTGAAAGCTTAAGGGCATTATAATGTGAAAATGGAAGTAGTGAGTTTTGAATGGAAGCTGTTTGCTATCTGATTAACCAGAGAAGTATAAAGTTGCTAGGTGTTAAGATTTTTGTAAGGGATATTATACATTCCAAATTTTTTTTTTACTTTCATTTATTTAAATGAAATAAAAAGTAAGTAAAATAAAAAGTCTGATTTCAAGTCCGATGACTTAAAAACAATGCCAACTTTCATCAACCATTCAGTTATTCCACTCTCATAGTGAATTAGAAAACAAAGCTCCTTATAAGGAAGCAGAGAGAAGTTCACTGAAGTACGGATTTTGGAATATGAATATTGCCATTGGCTTAGCACATACTAAGGGTGATGCCAAATGTTGGGGGAACTTTGTATTATGGCCCTTTTCTTTTTTGCATCTATCTTCTTTGCATTCACCCCCCTAACCCCTTGTTTTTGTTACCTAGCCAGCTCAGTCACAGCTTTTTGTGAACAAGTGGTGGGGAAGCAGTTGTCAGTGTCAGTAGAAACTGATTTTCTGGAGTTGGACTGCTGCTAAAATCAATAGCATGCTGTTATTGGCAGACCATTTCACTAGCCATGTGTAAGGAATGTAACAAGCAGAAGTAACTGTCCATGATTTCAGCTTGTGTTAGGTTTAAGAGTGTTAAAATTGGATCAAACTGTAGTGCTTATACAAGGTATATCACCCTTGAGAGCTCGAAAGGCTTGAAATGTTTGATATTGCTAACACGTTTGTGCGTGAAGTGTGTATAAAGAAATTGCCTAAGTGGAGAGAAAGTAGCATTATATCAATGTCTCCATCAAAAAAGGAAACATCCCAAAAATGTTTCCTCTGTGTTGTTTTCTATCCATAGCTGTCATAGGTCTTCAGTGAACATTGTATTGTCCTTTTGATTAAAAACATTGGTGTTTACTTGTTCTGGTTTTTGTTTTTTTTTTTTTTTTTTTTTTTTTTTTTTTTCAATTTAAAAAAGATTTCTTTGCATAGAAGTAAGTGAAAAACCTTAAAGGATTTTTCATAGGAGGGGAAAACAAAGCAACCTGAGGTAATCTTACATCTCACTGTCATAAACTAATCTTGACAGAGTGGAATGTGAATGCAGTAAAAAAAAAAAAAGAAAAGTAATAAAAAATATCAACTTGCAAATCTTGCACTTCTCTGAATATTGCAGACTTCTAAAAACAAAATGATCAGTCAGTATTTTACTTAGTTTTGAAGACAAAGCCATTGAATTCAGAATGCCCTTGGGCTTGGAACCGAGTTTTTCAGAAATTCCTGCATGGCCCAGTGATGACTGTAAAACTGTGGATGCTTTCTCTCCATTTTAGACTCCCATGATGTGTAAATATTATATGCAGTTTTGAAAAGCAGTTCTGTTTTACATCATCATTTGTGAAGAAAATTTGGAAGGTGATGCCTCCATTCACTCATGGCTTAAAAACAAACAAACAAACAAAAAAAAACAACAGTAAAAATGATAGAAGTGTCTGGTACTAGCTTAGCCAACTTGGATGCAATATAGAATTGCCATATTTTGGGTGTTTCTATTGTAACGAAGAACAGGAGGTGTTTAACAGCTGTCTTTCTAGGATAACCTGATGCTGTGCAGGTGAGCATTTTTCTTTTGGGTGCAGGTGAGTGAAGATGCTGCTGTGCTTCTTATGCGTATAATTACTTTGCACAGTGGAACTTTTGAAAACATATATGTTGTCTTTTAAAATAATGTAATACTTCCTGAGGTCCTTAGTAGCAAAATAGAAGCAAAATAGAACTGTGTATTGCTGTGATAACTGAAATAGTTAATGTTGACATAATGACTCATTTCTATTTTAATAACAGGTTTTTGGAGTGGGAACTCTGACATCTCTGGAAGAGCCTAGAATACAGCTAGCAAATGCCTACTTACTGCTTCCACACATTCAGAGCATCCAGGTGTCACGAACACTGGTACAGTAATACATTTCAAGCAGAAGTGAAACCTACTCGGACATGAAAGAATTTTGTTTTGAGGTTGTTGGGGTACAGGGAATTTTAACAGAAATCTAAGTGACTGTGGGAGAGAGGAAATGAGACAGATAAGTAGTTTTACGGTGAGCTGGTGTTTCTGGTTTTATTGAGAGAAACATCTTTTGGCCTTTAGACTGTTTCCACTTCTGTGTGTTTCTGTGGTGTGTTGTGCTCTCAGTTGTGCTGATAAAACTACTTATGTTGCCCTTCTCTAAATCAAAGAGGAGAATCGATCTGTTTTAAAAGAAAACAAAATTCACTGTGTTATTACATGACTGGGGAGAGAGAAGCTGAGCAATTTTCTTTTTTTTTTTTTTTTTTACTTTTCAATTTTTACTTCAGACCCGTTTCCCAGGCTGGTTCACAGCTGTGATATGCATGAGTTATCACTTCATTAGAAATCATAGCATACTGCATTCTGATGAGAACAAGATTCCAGCTGGAGTATCTCCTCCTACTTCTGTTACTGCTGAAGACATCAGTGCTTGGCTTGGCTGGAGCATGGAACTGTGAGGAATAAAATAAGATGGATTTAGGAGGCATAACTACTTAAATTGGAAGAGAAGCTTTAACAGTTCCTGAGATTTAGGTGCAGTTCCAGGCTGGACAGTTTGATTAGATGATCTTAGAGGCCTTTTCCAGCCATAATGATTTTGTGGTTCTATTTTTGTAGTCCTCTAGGCTATATAGACGTTCAAGTGAGTAACTAACTGGAAAAATTTATGATTCTGATTTCCTTCAAGTTTTTTATGAATAAAAACTTTTGTATTACGTACGGATTTAATTTTGTTTAAGAAAAAAAAGAGTTTTGAATATTTTAGCACGTAACAGAATATAATCTTGTATCTAAATATGATCTATCTTGATTGCCTTCACGGTATCTTCTGTTTGTTTTTCCTGAGGAAAAATTCTCACCTCAGTTCTTTTTTCTTTTTTTTTTTTTTTTTTCCTGTTAAATGACTGAGTAGAAAAGTTTTGGGGACCATTTGACATTTGCATTACTGTAATAGTGAGGAGCATTTTCCTCTGCTTTATTTCTCTAGAGTACAAGCTTGAGATCATGCTTGGCAGCACCACCTGGCACCAATCTTGTCCTAGTACACAAGATGCAAGAGAGCATTGACTTGGTTCTCCTAGCTCTGGGTATAATTTTCCTGCCTGGCTATAATTGGAGAATTATTCTTCAGTTCAGTGAATGCTGCCAGTCTGGAGAGAAATACTTCAGTGGCGCAGGCACATCTGTTGAAGGTGGTAGGCAAGATCTAAATCCTGAAAAGAAACTTGTGGCTTGAGTTTGAGTCCCATTTGTGGAAAAGATTTCTTCTACGGATAGCTGTCTGATCTAGAAGTGCTCTTTTTTTCTTATTCCTGATTGGGATCCCATAAAAGCTGGTATGATTCCTTTTTGTCCAGCTCTTTTAGGCTTGCAAGTTGTGTGAGGAAGAGGCCTGTGAGATTTGAGTGAATATGGACATGCAAACATAAGGATACATGAATACTAAACCATGGAGATCTGAGTGAAAAAAACTTTTAAGGCAAATCAGTCATACCTACAGAACTGCATGCTTGCTTACCTCTGTTCTCTTTTATCTGAGTAAAATACACTGCTAATGTTACTTATGCGTACATGTTCAGGATAGCATAAGCTTCATTTGGGTATGCTAAAGATACCCTTGCCTCTTATGCCTTCTGATGCCACTTGGCAACCTGTGAGAAGGCTCAGTGAGGGCTGTATTGGTGCATCTCTCTTCCTGTCTGCACCTTTTCGCACTCCTCTAAGGTCTGGAACCTACATCTGACTTCCAGTCTGAATTTCTTTGTAGCCAGTTTGTATTTGTTTGTTGTGATGCACATTTGATTTTGATAATTCCTCCTGCTTCTGGCACTTAAATCCAGAGGTTTTTTTTTTTAGGCAGCATCACATCTTTCAACTTTTCCTTTGCCAAGCTGAGCAATCCATGCTCTGGCATCCTTCCATTTGATGTGCTGGTCATTTCTTAGCCAAGCTGGCCACCCTTTTCTGCAGCTTTTCCAATTTGTAGCAACTCCTTTTGAAGGTGAGTGGCCAGAATTGTGCATAAGGATATGGGTGAAGCTTTTCTTTTTTTGATTCTTCAGAGCCTAACTGTTGTAAGCATGATGTGTCCCTGCATATTGTAGGTGAACTTGTAACTTCTGCAGTGGTGTGTGACAGGTTTGTGTCTGCTTTTTGGGAACGATGAGCTTCCATGCTGCATTGAGTTTGTACTGATTAATTGTCCTGAAATCTGAAAGGGTACTTCTGTCATTTTCCCATGTTCTTACCCAGGTCTAAAATGGAAAAGAATGACAAAGTTGCCTTTTCTGCTGTCGAATTTCACCCTCTTTCTCTTACTGCTAACAAAGTTACATCTTGGGGATTCATAATGTGTGCTCTGGTTGAGTCAAAAGAGGAGCTGTATCCAACATGAATTCATAGTGTGCCCACGTGGCCATTCAGCAGCAAGTGGTGACTGCTAAGACTTGACAGATGGTGGTGTACATATAGGTCATCTTTGTTTATCCAGCTTCTGGATAGTCTCTATTCTGGTTGCCTGTTTTGGGGCATAGTTTAATATTTGCAATTAATGCAAGAATATTTCTGAAAATATTGTGAAAATCTTGTATAGGGCCTTGCCTGATGGCTTATTTGGGGCAGAATAAGGAATGCAAGTGTCTGCAGTTCGGCAGTTACATTAAACAAGTGCTAATGCCTTGTTATTTAGGGCCTTGGAGATGATAGTGTTTTCTCAAGGACCTTTGAGAAGGGAAGCTTAAGTAACAAGGTTTATTCAACCAGAAAACTCACCCCAGAAGTTGCTCTTGGTATAGTTGGACTGCCTCATTAGAACTCCAGTTAGTAGGTTTGGCTGTGAGAGGTTACTAAGTGGTACATGCTTTAGAGTCAGTTTTTTTTCCTGCTTTCAAAACTGATGAGGACAAGAGAGTTCTCAAAAAGAAACAGCTCCTTGGGGTTGATGCAGCCTGGCATGAGCCTGTGTTTTGGTGCTACTGACAATCTTTACAGGGGTTGGATCGCCCTCTTGTGTGGAGCCTGGGTCACTGGTATGAAATCCACTTGAATTAGGGCTGCACAATATGTGCTGTCCTTTTGGCTGTGCTTCTCTGAAACTGTTCCCTGTGGTATAAATGATACTCAGGTGCACCCTGCTCCCTTCGCTCTATCCCATGGAGAAATGAAGCAGGGCTTTGAATACTATAAAACTGGTTATTCATAGTCCTGCTTCTTAGCATCAAGTGATTTAAATTCTTCAAAAGAAGTTGTACTGACACCTTCAGAAACTTGAATCTTCATATGCCGCATTCAGATGTTATGTATGAAAAGAGACTGAGTGGGGTTCCACGTCAGTCTCAAAGTCATCAAATAACATTGCTGTGATTATGTTACTCATAGTGACACAACTCTCATAGTTTTTTTAAATTGTTATTTAGAACTGACATCAGCGTACTGGCTGAGCAGTATGTATGTATATACATACAGCAGTATATAGCTGTGAGTATGTATGTGAGTATGTCTATGAGCAGTATAGTATGACAATCCGGATTTCTGAATGGTTTCCATGAACTGTGCTTGGCTTTGTCGCTGCTTAAGAGTGTTCTACAAGCTGGCACGCTCAATTCCCTTTTTTTCTTTATCTTTCCCATTCAACAAAAAGGTAAAGTATGTACTTTCTGTCTGTCCATTTGTTCACAAAGCCTACGTATCAGACTGTGGGAGTGCAAGCATTGCATTCTTGGCTTAGCAACTGCATTTCAGTGTACAATCAGCAAAGCAAATATACAGAAAATAGGAAAATAAGCATTTGCATTATGCCAAAAAGGCTCTGTTGAGCGTATTTTGTTGTCTTATCAAAGTTCGTACGGATTGCTCGTATTGATGCTGTACAGATATTTTAATAATCACGTATAATAATAGCTTGATAATTGCAATCTTTCTAATTCCTTTCTAGTGAATTGGAGTTGGATCTACTGTACAGAATATTCATTTTTAAAAACATCCTTTCATTGCTGTGTCATGCATATGTAGAGGCAGTCTTGTTATCTTTGTAAATTGTGCTATGTGAGCCAGATTTATATAGCATCTTTCAAAACAACCTGCTTGAGGTGCTTTTCACTTTCTTTTTTTACAGGCAGAAACGATGAATACCAGCCTCTTACATGTTCACCTTGAATGCAGTTTACCTAGTGATGCATATCAACAAGTTAAGGTATGTTTTATTATTGTGTTCTTCCTATTTAAGCTTTCTTATTTTAAGCCAAGTTTAGAAGAATACTTTCCAGAATTTTAGAAGTTGTAGCAGCAATGCAGTTTCAGATGATTCAGTTTAAAGTTACTTTGGGCTTCTGTAAAACTGTACCCCATGTTATGAGTAAAGCGTTACACCCATCATGCTGTCACCATTACAAGGGGAGATGGTAAAAGAAAACACCTCTCCTTCCCTCCAAAACCCCCAGCTGCCTTGGTGTTTTAATGCATGTCATGTTACTTAGAGTACAAAAGTGAATTTCCTTTCTCAATAAACAGTTGCACAAATTTCACATTCATGCTGACATAAGAGCAATGAAATGAGTGTCCAAAATATGGATTGTCTGAGTTGTGTTCTCAGAGTACTTGAAATGAGGCTTTGATGTGTGGCAGAGCTGAGGAGGGATCAGGCTCTTCACAGGAAAGCCCCCTCCCAATCTCTGATTACTGAGGGCACTAGACTTCCTATTATAGGCAGTGCCAGCAGAATCTCACCTTCCTCTTCGTCTTCAAAGGTTGACATAGTAAATAAATACATAAGTTTTCAGTGATGCTGGTGCTTGACTAGCTGTTTTGTTCAAATATATAGGCTGGAGCTGTGGTCTGCAGCACCTTTCCTTCATGGGGTGTGACTAGGTCAAGAGTCTGTAGCCGTTTTTTCTGCACAGTATGCATCACAGTGATTCTGTACTATTCTGTATTGTTTTATTCCTGTGTTTCACCTGTGCATTGTGTGGTAAATGAGGCTAAGTTTGAGATGCATTTGGAAGTTTGAGATTTCACACAACACAGCTGCCCACTCTGATAGCAGCTATCCAAGGACACATCACCTGTGGCTTCCTCTGTGCATCTGGCAGCTACTGCAAGCACTGGGGATTTCTGTGATGCTATGGGAGGGAGCTGACATCTGGAGAGTCTTCTCTCATGTTACATCTCAGAGTGAGATTTCAGGTTAACTGAAGATATTTTGCTATCTTTCACTAGAGCACTTCACATGCCTCATGTCGAGGTTCTCTCTTACACCTCCTCCTTGCAGTATAGCAACAGAGCCTGAGCATAGTGAGCTCCATGGTGCGATGCAGGACATATTTATGTTACTCTCTGTTCATTGTCTAGTTTTGTTTTGCTTATTGCCTTTAGTATTTTGCAAAATGGTGTCTGTGTCTTTGTAGCTACTCATACTCAGCTGTCTTAACGGCAGCCACTGCTTAGAAAAGGGGATAAGAACCAATTTGTATTTATCTGAAGTATTCTAGCCAGATGGCAGTTTGCTATTAAGAATTGTACATGTGTTTGTTTTTCTAAAATTACTTCAGTGAGAAATGGAGACAAAAAACACAGGATTTGGAAAAATTAACTATAAACAGACCAGTGAACATGAACTGTCTTCCTTCCATTAAGACACATGCATCAGTCTGTTTATGGCACATTTTATTGAAGTCAGAGGATTTAACAAAGGAAACTGTTTTGCAGTCCCTGAGGTGAGACTGACTAAGACAGTCCATAAACTTGCATTCTTTCAAGGTTTTATGTTGTTTTTTGGTTGTTTTTCGTCTGTTTTCACTGTGCTGTCTGCATCTGCACTGTCGTCGGTTTCTGCTGAGAATTTTAGCATAGGTCCTAATTTCTCCTGCTTATCAGCATTTCTATGCTGAAGATCATGTCTGTTAGATGATGTCTTCGATTAACTTCTCAAGATACTGTACCATAATGAACGGCTGTGTTCCTTCCCCCCCCACACGCACTGTATCCCCTTGTCTTACTCTAGAGTTGCTGTTCTATGTCCGATGATCCAATGCTGCTAGAAATGAGCTTAACGGTAAGAATGGAAAATGCCCAACAAGATTTTGTGGAGCAAAGACAATACTTACTGGAGAATCTTTTTGTAGTTTATGTAGCAATGGAAAAAACGAAGACCTCAGGTAAGTCCTAAATGTGACTGTTAGTTGTGATACAGTAGATTTTATGTGTATTATGATCTGATGTGCTAAATTGAATCGATTTTAGTGACAGTCTGACTTTTGCAGATAAGGAAAAGAAAATTAGCTAAACACAGCATTAGCAGCCCTTGCTTAGGGCAGAGTTACTCAAAGCACAACCCTATTTGTAAGGGTACAGACTTTAAAAGTTTCATTCATACTTTCCCCATGCTTTTACATCTGCTTGAGCAGTGTGAAAAGATATTGTGGTTATTTGATTTCTTCAACTGTTTCTAATTTCCCTGTAACTAAATTAACAATAGTAGGCCTACGAAAGCAGAATGGTTTGTGCACTACTGAGAATAGTGTCTGTTGTGGAAAGTGGGATGATGTGTGCGTTGTTTGTTCCTTCAAGCTAAAATTCCACACGCAGCTCCTCACAGTTCTTTCTGCTGTGTTTATTGGATGAACAAATCTTATAAATAAAAGGTTTTCAAGTATTTGTAGAGCTTTGAGGTCTGTTTGGGTAGCCCTTCTGAGACATTTCTGCCAGTTCTGCTTTCTGGTTGAAGAAGACAGAACTGCCTAAGAATCTAGATTACGATAATATTTTTTTAACACAGTAGTGGAAACCGGTGAAAAGAATATGATCTTTTTGTCTTTTGAGAAGTTCTGATCGGGGTCTGATCACAGTGTATGGTATTCTCCCCATACCTATTCTGTGATGTGATATTTACACGGAACTGATACCCAGAAACCCACTGTAAGCCTATTTTCCCTGCTTGTGGGATGCTGGTACTTTATGTTGAATTGTGGATGTATGTTTATTCTGGTGCTGGCAGAGAATTTTCACATCTGTCATGTCAAGGGTGTTTGCTGTTAGTACTTCTGACAGTTAAAGTAGCGGGGTGTGTTTATAAGGCTATTCTCTATTAAATACAGTACATTTATAAATGCTTATTGAATTGGAGTTTGGTTATATAATCCCTTGGACTTGATGTCAGTGGGAAAATCCAAATTTTTTTCCATCAGTGCTGATTTTTTTACTGTAAATCAAGAGAATGGCACAGTATTGTCCTTTTGTGTTAGCCTTATGTACTTTAAGTATAAGCAAAAGCAAGAACTCAGTCCTCTTTTTGTGGAAGAATTAGGACCACCCTGGCAAAATAGCTATGTCTTGTGCTGTCTTGTGGCCTTCTCCAGGTCTTTGTAGCATCCTGTGGCTGGGAACAGAGCTTTAGCAGGGGCAGGGTGGTTACCAATACTTCCATTCCAACCTACTGGCTGGTGAAAGCTGGTTATATCCATCTGCTGTTGCTCTGGGTAGCAAATTGCCAGATGATAGGACTGTTCCTGTTTTAAGCCCAAAAAGTGTTAAGTGCTGCATGTGGCTTTGCAGGGACAGCTGTTGCATGGAATGCTTTTTAAATTTAAATGAGGACTGCTTATAATGTGAGTGTCTTCAGCAAGAGTGCTTCAGTCCCTGGTGAGCTGACCTTAGTGTTCATTCTTTTGAGCAGGTGATTTCATGGTGGATGTGTACGTCTTGCATTCTGGGAACAACCGTGTGCATATACAGGTAATTATAGGCTTCAGCTGGTTCTATGTTAAAGAGTGTCAAATTTGACTTGAGAATTGGACAACTGGCATAATGGCAGATTGATCTTGTTGGTGGCAAATATCACATTTCTATATTTCTAAATCATGCCCAGGCATCTAGCAGACATCTTAGAGGATCTACATTTGGTTTGGTGATGCATTTTTCGTGTTAAAGACATAAGTGTGATTAACTTGAATAAAAATCGAAGGGCTCTGACTTAGAAGTTGTGAGAAAATTGCACATAATGGCTTGGAAATGTGACAAGAAGATAAGCTGACACTGGAGGTACAATAATAATCATAGTAGTGCTGCAGGGGTCATTGTGTTTTGTTCTCATGCAGGAAATAAGGCAGTTGTCGCAAAAAAACAGGACACCTGTGAAATTTGAGCCAGTACTGCTGTCTTCATCATCAACGAACTTTACAAAAGTTGCTTCTATTTCTTGTAAAGGTATAGTATGCATATATTTATAGTAATGATAAGGTAGGGTTTGATTATAAAAAACTGTAGGTTTTTTTTTTAGCAGGTAGACTTCGAGAAAAATCTTAACAAATTTTTGAGGTGCATAAATTCATTTTGCTAATGATTTCCACCATTCTGTGTATATATGCTGATTTTTGTGCTGATTTAAGACTCTGTAAGCAATATATAGTTTTCAAAAAGGGGAAGAAAATATTCACTGAAATTATTGGCCGATTTTAAAATAAGCATAATTATTGACTGTTTTTTTTTTTTTTTCAGCATCCTTTTATTATTGGTGGCTATTTTCTGTTTCCAGTGTATTTTCTGAAAGACAGTTGTGTTTGTGTGGTCATTTTCTATGATATTTCTTGGCAAGGTCATTGAAGAGGCTTTTGCCTGAGACTAGGCATGTTGTGGAAGGGCAAAGATTAGAACAGAGACATTTCTGACTGCAGCCTGTTTCTTGTTCTGACCACTAGACTGCAGTACGTAAACTTACTGTGTTACTGAAACAGGCTGTTCTCATAACGACATGGGCCCTTGTTTTTCCTAATCAAATAAAGTCAGGTAAGGAGAAATAAGGGACTATATTAAGTGATTGTTTTTATTTTCAGAAGGCTTTTGCTGAAAGGAGGCAGTGTGTTGTGATAAATGAGAATGCTCTGCTGGTGCCGCATAGTTAAGATAGGTCAGGTTACTCTTAGCAGCCTTGTTGTGTGCTTTTTGAAAGTGTTGGGCACTTTAAATTCTTAAATTGATGTTTCGATCCTCTGAGAATTAGAACATAACCACTTGGTTTCTTTTTTCACCTGCGTGACAAGTGAATGTTCCCCTTTGTAGTGTTCTTTGAAGTCCTCGTGTGAAAATCATTGCAGATGTGCATTTATTCTGCTGGCTGATGGTGTTTTCTCTTGTGTGTCTGTTCTTTACCCAGCTGCGTTCTGTGATGATGCAAGGCCTTACCCTAATGACAAGAGGAACAGTGTAGTGGAAGGCACTACAGCACTACAAGCCTGCCTTTCCTGTCCTGTGATGGAAGGGTAAGTTAAGAGTGGATTGTTGTTTGTCAGTGTTTGTTGATATTACACAAATATTGTAGACTACTTTTAGACACAAAGTGAGTTTGCTTTGTCATGCAGTGATTTCTAAGGACAGCGAAGATGCTTTTTCCTGTTGTTGCTGTATCATTTGCCAGAATGGAACTGTGACTTTCAAATAATAAGTCTTGTATTTTTTAGAGGTATAGTTTCAAGAGGCATTTAGAAAAAATGCCTTAACAGCTTATATCACATAAGCGGTGCTTGGAGTCTGTGATAATATTTGCACTGTCCTTGTTCTTCCAATGCAGAAGCAGAATAGTGATAGAAAAATCAGGAAACACTTCAGTTCTCTTTTGCCAATTTCACCCCAGCTTACCTTTGTGGTAAACAAAGCAGTGGGTGATGTTGTATTATGACATATGTAGGTACTCTAATGGAAACTGCTTTATCCTTAAAACCTTAAGACAGCCACTGTTCAAGAATAGTGAAGTTGTTGTGTGGAATTATTGTGTTCAGGGACAATTGCAGTTGTATTTATTTTTATTCTGTACTTACTTGCAGGTATTTTGATATCGATCCTTCTGCAACAATGTTTCATATTGAACCACACCGTAATATTTCAGGATTTTGGTCCGTATGGTTTACAAACAACTTTGAATTCAGCATTGAACTGAATGAAGTCTACATATCTGGAGAAACAAAGAACACCTTAAAGGTGGGTTTTATTTCAGCTTCATGCAGTGCTTTGTCCTTGATTAGAGAATTTGGTCCTCTGACATACAGAGTACATTCTTTTGAAAGGCTCTGTGTTCTCAGTGCTAATTGAAATTGGTTAAAAATAAAAGTAGCTCTGTGCCTGTAACTTAGGTTCTGAAAAGCCCAGGCTCTCAGCAGATATTATTCACTGTCCAAGTCACTTTTGTTTTGTTCGTTAGCAACTGTTTTTTAATTTCAGTTGCAGCTACAGATGCATTATAGACCACCGCTCTGTTCTCAGAATTGTTGTTTGTGCTCTATAGGACTAAGCATTTCTTCATTGGCTGCAGTGGAAATCTTGAGTACATAGATGAGCATTGAAGTTTAGAAGTCAAAATCAGTAATTCACTCGTGCAATGGCTTGACTCAATCCAGACAAAACAGATTTATGAATAAGCACACAGTGTATGCTATAATCTAATTGGGCATTTGTATATTTAGATAGGAGACTCGTGTGCGCGCTGTATGAATCACTGATGGGCACATGTGTATTAACGGCAAAAACACAAAGGCACTGCTTGCTCTAAAATGCTGTTCCAGTTTTAATTCAAGTGTCTTTTGCTTCCTTCTAGATTCTGAACTTTGCTGAGCCTTTGACCCTATCTCCAGGCTGTTGGAATGTATTTTCTTTGAAACTTGATGTGAAAAACAATGTAACAAATGTGCTTTCTAGTATTTGTTTGGCTACCAGTGTGGGAGTGGTGATTGAAATACCTCTGCAGATATTTTCAACTGTGTCCAAGGTATGGTATTCAGTTGTGCTGAATGATCATTAGGTGCTGCAGATCAAACTATAGCAGCCTGCTTCTTTGGTCAGAAATTTGCCTGTTAGTCCTGAAAGAAAAACAAACTCTGTAGCTGGAAAGTTAAACCCTCAGTATTAAATAGTGATGGAATTACATTTCTCTGGGCAACCTGCATTCTCTTCCTTGTCTCATTCAAATTATGCACTAGGAAACAAATTTCTCCTGTTTGTTTTTGGTTTGTTTGCTTTTGTCATATGGTCAGTGGGTTGTTTTGGTTTGTTTCTCCAGCAGGCAGACCTTCATTTTGAAGCCATTGCCCATTGTGATATTCAGTGTTACCTAGGAAAGTCTGATTCAGGTAGGCTTGTCTTGACTTTTTTAAGCGTGCAATGGTAATTTTGTAGCAGGCCTTATGTTGAGAATATTGAGATTGTTAGTACAAGTCCTGTATTCTTAAAAAACATATGCTTTTCTGAGACTATCAGCCGTATAGTTGGCTCTGAGTAATCTGTTGTGAGTATACTATGCAGTATTTCAGATCTCTAATTCCATAGCACTTAAACTATTGTCCTGTTATAACACGGTTCTGGACTTAACAATATTTAAGACTGTCCTGTAAGTTCTTAATGGAGGTGTGTTGCTCCTTGCTTTCTTCTTGTCACAACCTTCAGAGGTGATCAGGTACAATGATTAAGCTGTCAACTAAGCTCAAGGAGAGTTTAGAAAATGTGTTTCATCTGGACCCAGATCCTGGAAATTCTGTGCTGAAAAAGCAAACAGACAAAAAACAACCATGTCGACCAATAGTGTGCCTTTAGCCAGAGTTAAATTTGAATGCTTTCTCTGTGCTTCTCATGGCAATAATTTCATAGGTTCCTGCAAAAGACCAATTATCAGCCTTAGAAAAGAATACCAAAAGCTGTGTTCTGTAAAACAAAGTAATGATGCTTTTCTCTCTGCAACTGAGGAATCTCAGGATAGCTCCCAGCGTTGCAGTGTTTTAAGTACCGACTTGGCGTTTAGGAAACACAATGTTAGATGACATATGGACATGGTTCTGCTTGAAGAACGTGTAATTTGATGAAGGCTGATTCAGAGTAGTGCATTTTAAGTTTTTTTCATTTCTTCTTAAGAAGGAATTTCACTAAAAAGCTGGGTACCACAGGATTTAAATGTTTGTGTCCTTCTGAACGTATCTCCAAGGTGATCTTAAAATTTTTTTGTATGAGGTTTTGAAGAGGGGCAAAGATTAAAAGGAGATTTGAGGTGACAAGTACGTGGCTTGAGGAATTGCTGATACATAGGCACATTTTGGAAAATCAAAAGGTATTTTAAAATAAAATTGAGTAAAAGAATATTGCTGATATAAGTATTCAATGCTTTCTTACTTTCCATTCTAATAACAAACGTAATCAGATCTTTTCTAGGGGTATTCTACTTCATAATTTAGGATACTCGTACATTTAAAATAGAAAAGTCTAATGCACATGCCTGAAAATACTGACCTGAACAACCTGTAGTTGGCTTATTCAATTTGTCATCAGTCTCAATTGGTTATTTAAACACTGAGGGCTGTGCAGTAACTTACATTTTGTACTTTCAGACTAAGCTGATTTGGTTTTCTTTTGTAGAGTTCTGTGTAAGGACTGCTGGTACTATAATGGCTTTTCAGTAGCAACTGTTAGAAACAGCAACAGTATGAAAAAACATGAAAAACCTGTTATCGTTTTAGCAAATCTGCTTTGGCAGAGGAGTCTCTCTCTGGATCATTCAGCCTGGGATGTGGATTCTGAGCTGGCAAGTGAGCTTTATGAAAGATGGCAAAAAATAAGATGCGGGGAAGCCTGCAGGTTGGTACAAAATCTTTGGGTTGCTTAATTCAAACCAGTAAAATGATGTAAGAAAATATTTATATCCTGAAGCATTCCTAATTGAAAGAAATGTTTTAGACCTTGCTATACCCAAATTAGTTGTCTAGAAGCCTCTGGAGTTTCAGAGCATCCCAAACATTGCTGGCATCTGTTCCAAGGCACTGTCAGTGATAGTAAACATTTCAGATGCCTGAATTTTAGAATGTAACTAATGTTTTGGTTGTGAGCTCCTCCGTAGCTACTCAGTTTAAAGCAGTCAAAGCACGTTTTACCTCACCAGTGACGGAGCTGTGCAGATCTTTTGTCAGCGGGTCCCATAGCAGCATTCTCAGGATTAGGAGCTTTGTACAGCTTTCCAGGCTTTTAGTCCTCAGCCTAATAGATGCTACAGGTTGAAGGAAGCAGTTGCTGTGAGCAATTCATGTAGAGACATTGACAATATCAGTGATATTGGCACCTTTCTAGAATAGAGAGGCAGGGCTGTGAAAGCTAGTCACTGTGTTGCAGATGGAAAAGAGGAGATGGAAGAACACGTAAGTTGTGCTGCCTGTGACTAGGTTTACAGGTTGATTGGCTTTATTTTGTGAAGAACGCTTTTGAAGGGAAGATTAGTGGAAGTCCTGGTTAATTATCATCTGGTTTTTTATTGAAAAATAAATAGAAGGAGCAAGAGGTGGAGGGGGGAAGGAAGAAAAAAAAAAAAAAAAAAGAAAACAAACAACAAAACAACCAAATCTTTTTTGATTTTTAACAATAAAGCAGGAGAAGCATTCCAGGATCAACTCGCTTGATTCACCAGAAGCAGCCTGAAGAGGAGGTGTCGTTTGCCTTTTTCTTGCCGCGGTTGACTGCAGAGCCCAGCCTTACGCTCAGCTTCAATGCCACAGCAGTTAAAAGTAGCGTGGTGAGAATGGTTGTCCTTGTTCTCAGCTGATGAATGTTTGCTTCCGTAAAGAATGAGGTCTGCAGTTAATGCTTGGTGATGCTCAGCATTTTCAAACTGCTTGTAGGCTGGTGTTTTGAAGTCTTCATGCAAGTCTACTGTAGGACACCACGTTTGTTTATCCCTTTGGTTTGATAAGTTCTTGAGCTACTCACGTGTAATATTTTAATACAAGGAGAGGAGTATAACTATTGATGTTAACAATTACTAAGAAATGTTGAAGTTCTCACATCAGAATCCAAATGAGAGGGTTATTTTAAAGGGGGAGGAAATCTGTATCTTTAGACATGTAGGTGCACTGTGCACTGTTTCTGCAGTTGAAGACATTGTGAAGATGTCCTATCCCATGCAGTTTTATACACACATGGATATATTAAGACTAAAGCCAAGTGGAAGTCCCTGGAAAATTCAGCTCATATTAGTAACACTGACTTATTATCAGATATGTAGTTTTTAACTTTTTCCATCCCTACTTTTTAGGTAAAGTATTTCATACTGAGAAATCCTTCATCCTTTCCAGTTGCACTGCAGCTTCTGCCACTCTCTTACTACCCTGATCCCCAAGCTTCACTGAGTCTGCTCAGCAAATGGTAATTAGTATAACTATCTCAGAATACTGTTTTTTCTTTTCAAAATTGTATTTGCTTTATGATTGCTGCTTATTATTTGTTTGCGTTTTTCGAAGCATAAGCTATGTGGGGATCATTTTCTTCTTTTTGTAAGGTACAGTCATCAGACAGGTTCAGAACATCTGCCTGTTCGGCTCTTTTCGTTGTTTGGGTGCATTACACAGTCAGTGCCAAACTGAGCATGTTTTCAGCAAATTTGTCTGCCAGCCACAAACAATAATTGAGATTTAAGATTAATTAAGATTATCTAAGATAGAGATCTATATTAAAAATCTAAATTAATATTATTTAATTTTTTATATTTAATTTTATTTTATATTATTTAATTATTTAATTTATATTTATATTTTATAATTTAATTATATTTAATATTATTTAATTAATAATATTTAATTAATATAAAAAAAACCTAAATTAAAAAGGATTACTAGCGCAACAACACATCATCAGTAGGGTAAAAATAACCTGTCTCACAACGGTCTAAACCCAGCTCACGTTCCCTATTAGTGGGTGAACAATCCAACGCTTGGTGAATTCTGCTTCACAATGATAGGATTAAGATAAGATATTTAGATAATAATCTAAAGATAGAGATCTATATTAAAGATATAAGATAAAGAACTTAAGATTTGAGGCTTAGTGCAATTTTGTGCTGGCTGCCCAGGTGAGGAAAGCAACTCCCACACGTGGGAATGTGCAGCTCCCAACAAAACTGGTTGAGAAGCATATGGTCTATAGACTGTGGTCGGTGAAGAGAAAAGAAACCGAACCTAAACTAATAAAGAATGTTTTTATCTTTTTGTAGAAGCCCTTATATGAAGCCCCAGTCTCTATGTAGCTGCTTCCCTAACATCATTTATTTGTGTGTTTATTTACATATATATGTATGTATACACACACGTGTGTGTATGTATATAGATATACACATAAATATTTTGTTAGAAAATGCAGATCTACATTTCCACAGTATTTCACATCTCCTGAAGTGCAATTGTAAAAGTGTTTTTTTTTTCAGGCTCAACCTGTGAGAATAAGTCAGTGTAGTTCTGACAGAGTAGGTTTGAAATGCTTAATCTTTTGTTTTGGTTTATTTAGGTTTGGCATAAATATTCAAGCTATTAATTTCACCACTACTGAGTTCAAGCTCATGGATGAATATTCTCACAGGGTAAGATGTTTAATTTCACTAGAAGTGATCTGGCACACTAGTTGCATTACATCTGATTGTTACCAAGTACTGCTTAAAAGAATGTAAATGTGCTTTCTCAGTACTCTGTCAAGCTTGTGTTTTTGCAGTCAGTTTCTTTCCAGAATTTGAGTCTGTTCTCCAAATTAAAGACAGCTGGGGGAACCTGTGCATGCATGTGTTGAAAAGGCCACAGTTTGCTTTCTGTCTTGAGACTTCAGTTTAGCCCCAGGTTGACCAAGTAGTACAAGGTTTTTTGTGTTGGTGACATCAGAAGATAGCAGATCTTCTTTTCAGTAGAAGGAAATACTGTCCAATAGCTCAAGGATGGGGGAAGCTACATTTCTGTGCTTCATCTCAATCTCTTTGCAACTTCAGGTTGAGGTTGGAAAGTCATAGCTGTCTGTGGTTCCCATTACCTCATTTTTAACACAAACATAGTGATGCTTAACTGTACTGCATGCCAGTGCTGGTCTGTGATTGTGCCCCAAGGTCTTCTGTCATGGATAGCAGCTAGATGATGTGCTGCCGAGGATGCTGGCATAGTCTGACTACCAGAGCATTGTCCAGGATACCACTAAGAGTTTATTCTCATGTTTTGTATGGGGCAATCTGATCTAGTATTTGATCTAGCAGCTGGCAGCCCTGCCTGTGGCAGAGAGATTGCAATTGGATGATCCTCGAGATCCCTTCCAATTCAAGCCATTCTACGATTCTAGTTTGTGCAAAAGTCGGGAACTGACATATGCTCCTTACTTTCTGTGCATGCTGCAGCTGTCTCTTTAATGCTGTATGTAAATGCAACAAAAGATTCCTAGCTTTTAAAAGCAAAAAGAGTCTGTTTGCTGCACTAATCAAAACTGACCTTTGTTTTTTGGCAACAATTAGCTGCAAAATAGTGTTAAAACCTCTATGTTAGTGTATGTGTTGCCTGTATTTCACATAGGGACTTAAGAAGCTATGGGAGTACCAAGTCACTAGGTATGTATGAATACAAGATGGAGCTTGTCTTGTTGTTAGCCAACTAGTTGTTAATAGTCATATTTTTTAACATGTTCTCATTTTCCCAATCACTTTAAATACACATGTGATGAATAGCTAGGCTTACTTTTGAGTGCAAGCACATCTGTATGTGGAGTTACAGGGTGAAATTTGACAACGTCGTATGTGTTTTACTTCTAATGAATATTAACTGTTAACTACAGGCTCTGAAACTTTTTTAATGTTCTTTTTTTTTTTCATTGAATAGACTAAGAATAAAAACATTTTGGACTAGAAGAGATCAGAAAAGCTACTAAGGTTTCAGCTATGAATTTTAAAACCAAGAAAGAGCCCATTTTGTAAAGTTTATGGTGATTTTTTTGTTCTCATCTTGCTTTCCTAAGAGGAGATCCGCAGTTCTGGAATTGAAAGTTTCAGTGTAGTTCTCTCTCTGCTCATCTCCCTGTCATTATCTTTTCTTTTTTTTTAAGGGAAAAAAAAAAAAAAAGCAAAGAGCAGTATTGAAATGAAAGTATATATATTTTTATGCTATTTCCAGTCTCACCGAATGTATAGTAGAACTGATCTTCAATTAGTGTGGTAGAGAGTTCACTTTGGCTTGTCTCTGGTAACTCAGAATGTTTAACATATTTGCCAACAATCTGTTTCTTACTTAAATCAAGTTGCAAGCTCTGTGCCAAGGAGAGCACAGCTTATTCAGTATGCTGTCAGTTCTAGTTGTGTTGTGAAGCGTTTCAGCACTCCTTGAATATGAAGGATGCCATGTAATTTCTTTACCATCTGAACAAATAAAGTCTGTTTTAAAAAATAAATTACTACATTCATTGTAGGAAGTGCAGTAATATGAACTCTTGCTCAAATAAATAACCTTATCTGATGTTTGTTATCAGATTGAAAGTTAGTAGTGTAACAAGTTAATTAGCATTTGTCACACCTTGCCAGAAGTATCTTGTGCTAAGTAAAGAGGCGGTGCTTTGTTTTATTGATATCTTTCAAGGTATATGTTTTCTGTGACTAAATAAATGCATTTTTGTTTAACAGAATGTACACCAAGAGGATCTCATCAGCAAGAAACACAGTTCTGAGCTGCTTCAGTTAAATTTACAACCACTGGAAACCAGAAAAGTTGGTGTAATTTTTACACCAGTTGACTACAAAAGAGTGGCATCCATTATTTTGATCAGGTAAGCCAGGTTTCACTTTTCAGAAGCAAACAAATCAGTGAGCAAATGATTCTTCTGCATTGTGAAGACAAATGGACCAAGTTTGACAGTCAGAACCAGTTTAATGGAAGCTGCTTGAAAGGTCTTTGTGCCTTACGTTTAGGTCATTATAAAGTAGAACTTCAGCTTTTCTTTCTTTTTTGGGGATCACTGGGTTAGGAAATGCATATGAAGGTGTACTGTGTGTGTATAGCCAAAGCAATTGATCAGCAGATCAATAGCATTCTCATGTTGGGTGGCTTTGCTACTTTAAATGTTACTCCTTAGTGATAGGATTTAAATACCATATTTGAAAGAGGTTATGGAAGAAAGCAATCATTTTTTAACAGGTGGCATTGTTGATAGTGGCTGTGGTCACAAAACTTGTTACTTCATTTTTTTATTTGCTGATGGTGAATGGTTTCTGGGATAGCCTGTTGTTATGGGAAAACAATCCAGGTGTGGCCAGTGATTGTTACTGACACACTATTGTCTTTGTTGTTGGCATCTAGATAGCAAAGCCATGATCTTGCAAACTTCATTTATGTCTTAACAACTGATTGCTTGATTTTTACATTGTGGCAGAAACAACTTGACTGTTCTGGATGTGGTCAATGTAGAAGGCTATGGAGCCAGAGAATTACTTAAAGTAGGGGGAAGACTGCCAGGTGCAGGAGGATCTCTTAGATTCAAGGTTCCAGAAGCTACGCTGATGGACTGCAGACGACGTGAGTAAGAAGAAGCAAGTCTCTGATTTAGTAGCTGCCTGTGTTACTTCAAAGTGGCATTGACATGGTGCAATAATGTTAAACAAATGGAATATTGAAGTAAAAAAAAGCTGAAGAGTGATCATGAGTGGTGTAGGTTCTGATGTAACTAGCCTCAGCCAGTGTTTGAGACAAGTTCTACAATTAAACTGCTACAAAACAGTCTTCATTAAAATGTTGGTCACTTCTGAATATTTATTTGGAGTGAGAGTAAAAATAGTTTATTTCTGATCATGAAGGAGTTTTTTAAGCACTGTACAATAATAGTTCTGTTGTTTTGTTTGTTTAAGAACTGAAAGACAGCAAGCAAATTCTGTCCATCACGAAGAACTTCAAAGTAGAGAATATTGGGCCTCTTCCCATAACAATTTCATCAATGAAAATCAATGGTTACAGTTGCCAAGGATATGGATTTGAGGTGTTAGACTGTCAGGAATTTTTTCTGGCTCAGAACTCATCACGGGAGATCAGCATCGTGTAAGCACAAAGAAATTTGCTGACTAATTAACTTAATAGGAAATTTTAAATAGTTTCAGTAATAGACACTCCAGTAATGCACACAAAACTTGAACTTTAAAAATAAGTTTCACAAGCGTTTCCTCTTTTCACGTGAATAATATAATGATGCTTATAGTAGTTCACTGTTGTAAAAAGCAGCACACATGCTTTTCTCTGTGTTATGAAGTAATAAGCGAAAACAAGAGTTGTCACAGTGAGTAAAGAGTGGTCTACCAATGGCTCTTTTTCATTCTTTGTTTTTCTTCAGTTTGTCCAAAGTAGCCTGACTACAATCTAGTCATGTTTACCTAACATTGCACATAGGTCTAAAACTGGTTCTTATTAAAATCCTGTTGAATTAGTCATGGCTTAAACATAAGGAGAGGTAACATTACTGTATTACAGTAGATATGGTTATCTATACAATGAGTTTCACCTCTGGTGATTGGAAAGGCAAGTCACACCTTTTAGCAGTACACGTGGCAGCCAAACAGAATTTTGGGATGGGGCAGGGAAAGTAGTGGAAGGGCAAAATCTGATGTTTTCTTCCCCTTTCCCCATCTTTCTAGCCTTCTAGACATACCTTAGAACTTGACCCTTTCCAAACTGGCTGTCTGTACATTTAACTGTGCTTTTGATGAGTGTTTCAGTTAACATGAGTTGGTCATCTTGCACCTTCTTCAGAAAAGAAAAATGAGTTGCTGTAATGCATTAAGTGTGTGTGTCCACGTGGACATTGCACTTATTTTACTCCTTGAGGATGAATATGAAGTCTTACCTCTGTTAAGTGCTAATGCATCTGTGTAGTTTTAAGCAGACAGTGGTCGTGTACTTCACTGTATTTTTTTTGTGTTATTAAAGTAAAAGTCACGTATTTTGTTGTATCAGCATGAGTTCAGAAAATGAAATTTAGCCCAGCAGTGGAAGAATAACACCAGCTCTGTCTCCTTTCCTGACAGATTCACTCCTGATTTTACGTCTTCGTGGGTAATCCGGGAGCTTACACTGGTGACCGCTGCTGATCTAGAGTTTCACTTCACACTTAATGTGACTCTTCCTCACCATTTGTTACCGCTCTGCGCAGATGTGGTGCCAGGACCCAGCTGGGAGGAGTCTTTCTGGAGGCTCACTGTCCTCTTTGTAAGGTAGTGTGTTCAGAACCGCTGGTGGAAAATCGGCAAGCACTTCTGACTTCTAGATGTGAGAACAGGGCCTAGATTTCTGCTACATCTAACTCTGTGATAACTAGTGTGATCCAGTAGTCTGTGATAGTGTTCACAAGCATTTCATTCTGCTCCTCTTGATAAACTCCCATGTTAGGGTTGGAAAGAAGGGTTGGGTGTCCCGTTCCCCCCACAGGAATAGCTAGTGGGTACCCTTGTTGCTAGGAGATTTGCTCTCCAAGTAGAGGTGCACGTGGAACCTGTTAATCCCAGAATGTCAGCTGTAGAATTGAGTAGACTGGTGGCTTACTTTATAATATTTCTGAGAAATTAGCATGAATTTTATTTATGAAGTTTCAGGCAACTGAATAAGGACCTACTTTTCCTTGTGCTTCCTTCCTCTTGTCACTTACTTACACAAGAAAAACTATTAGTTTTACATTAACTGGCTTATTGCTTGGTCTTGGGAAACTGTTTTAGAGTCCTGTACCATTAAGAATTCTGCTCTTACGCTTTCTTTTTTGTCTTGCTTTGTAACCTTTCATACTGTGTACTGTGATTTGCTCTGCTTGTGGCAGATAATTTCTGGTGCTTTCATTGCACAAACCCTGAATTCCTGCAATCAGAACTGGCAAGCACTGAGCATAAATGTCATGATAATACAAATGGTGCACAGTTAATTGAGATCATGTTGTAGACTGTGGCTCTGTTTGCACTGATGTTTTGACAAGTGAACCAGCAAAAGCACCGTGTTACGTGGTTCTAGATGGAGCAGAAAGATAGAAGGACAAGGATTTGATAACTCAGTAGGTTTTCATTCTGTTGTCTAGCTGACAAAAGCTGTATGTAAACTATATGAAAAGTGATTTGATGAATTACGGAGATTTTTGTTCTGATCAGTCTGTTTGTTGCAATTAATGCACCAGAGAAAACAAGAGGACATTTTGCAGTCAGTTTTACCTCAGAAGAATGGAGGCATCTATCTGCAGATGCAGCCCATTTTATGTTAGTATTTCCTCTAGGAAAGTACTGTAGGTAGAGGAAGGAATAGTAATAAATGAAAATAATGGCATAACTACAGTGTATGTATGGAAGACACTTACTAGGTTAATATGCAATCATGCTGTGATACATTGTCATTGTGTTGTAGTCAGACTTTTTTCTAACTGGTCTTTAAATCATATTAGAGCTTTCTCTTCTAGGATGAATTTTTTTTTTAGATTTTGTTTTCCTTATAAAATTCAAGATTGAGCTTTTTTTTTTCCCAGATAATAAGCAGTAAGAGCTGTAAGATTTAAAAAAAAAAACAAAAACAAAAAAACAAAAAAAAACACTATTAGGATTACTGGTTTGCATTTTTTCTCATCTGCCTTCTTGCTTGAAATTGACTAACAGAATATTCGAAAAGCACATCCTGTGACAACATTCCTGACAATTGTAGACACCGGTTTTTGTTTTCTTCTTTGACAGCTTGTCCCTACTAGGTGTGATTCTGATAGCCTTCCAGCAAGCTCAGTATATTTTAACAGAGTTCATGAAATCAAGACAGAGACCAAATCCTAGTTCTTCATTGCAGCAGAACGACAACTCTGTTGATGTCATCAGCTCTGATTCTTACAAGTAAAAATAATTTTTCTTCGTTCTTTTTAATGTGAAGTAGTGCTTTGCCTGCTAGTACTTTGATATTGCCGTGGGCTTCTTTAGATGAGATCCTGTTCAAGGTGACCTCTTTCAGAGTGTTATCAGTATCGCGGCATATGTTTATCTTCACAAAAGAGAGATGTAAGAACTCGAGTTTGTTCACCTTGTATATTGTTGGTAGTTCATAGGGCAAAAATAGTGTGATGGAATTAATGGAAACACCATGTACAGCAGCCATGGAAAGCTAAGAGTGGAAGCTAAAGTGAATGGTCCTCAAATCTGATCTCCCAGGTCTCTGAGCTTGGGCGTTTGTTCAAGCACGTGAGTGTGTGTTTGAAGCACATACTTAGTCTTTCTCAACTCCCACTGAAATCAGAATGTGCTTGGCCGATGGGATGTATTTTCCAACTAACACATTTTTATGGCTTGTGAATATGCCCCCTTTTATTACAAGAGTATACTATTAACAATTCATGATCTCTTCATAAATTTAAAAAGCAACCAAAAAAAACCCAAACCAAGTCTGAATTAGTTTTTGTTTTCTGCAGGGGCAGCTGTAAGACATTCATGGATTCCTATAGTTCCTCAGATAAAGGTAAAGGGAAGGGCTTCCTGTCTGTAGGCACTACTTCTAGCAGAAGTCAAAATGCTGCAAAGAGAAGTCCTGCGACCTACAGCCACTCTCAGAAGAAACACAAATGTTCAGTTTACTACAGTAAGCAAAAACCAAATGCAGCAGCTGGCAGTGCCATTGCAACTACTGATGAGAAACAAAATCAGATTGTGGAGAACCAAATCTCAGCACCAAAAGAGGACATTTGCGCTGATGTTGTCAGTGAGAACTGGGTAACTCTAAAATATGCAAATGGCATAAATGTTAACAAGAATTTAACTCTTCCAGAAAACTTTCTGGGCAAAGAAGAAAGTGCACTGAACAATACAGTTCTCATTAAAAGTAGCTCTTCAGAGTGCAATCTGAAGGAAGATCTTCAAACATTTATGTTTCCTAAGGAAACTAACCTTAAAGCTTCTGAAAATCTAGCTGAGCTCAAGGAACAGGAGTTCTGTCCTGTGAAGATGTCTAAGAAGCTACCTGAAAGTCACTTGTCAAGAAGTTCACCTCAGCAACAGCCAGAACTCCAAGAAATTTCTAGGAAGAATAGCGGTAATTAAAACAAAATTATCAGTTACTGAATTAAGTTATTAAGCCAAGTGTAAAGTTCACTGCGGTCAGGATTTCTTTCGTTTCAAGTCAAGGTGTGACATTATTTATGTGAGCAGTATGGTATTTTTGCTTACATTCTTGAGGAAATGGCTTGCTTTAAAAGTTGTTGCTTCATGAGTCATTAGTTGTACTTGGTTTACAGATTCAAGCCTGTGCTGAGGTATTTTAATGGTTAAAATCATTGTTGTTATCGATCTACTTTTGAGACGCAAATTGCTCTTATCGAATAGGGCTTCAGCAAAATGGTTGCGTGCTAAAGACTGCCATTTGCTGGAACTGTGGTGGTTCTGGTATGTGGCAGTTTACTTAGGGAGTGAGCCATAGTGGAGGGGTTCCAGGCACTGCTACAGTGTGTTGTTGCTACCCTGGACTGGTCTCTTACCCTTTGTGTCCTTAATTGTTAGATATGGCAGGCACAAGTTTGCTGTCTAAGACATAAGGTACTTGCATGTCTATATGGAAGTGAAGCATTTTTAGAGCTCTAGCAGCCTTCCTTGCCTACTCAAGCAAGACAGGAGAGGGTGGATGAGATGCTGTAGTTGGTTGGTAGGTAGGAAAACGTGAAAATGCTTGGGTGTGCCTTTCCCATTTGAGAAAACCAGTTCAATGTGATAAGCAATTGCATTCCTTGTGCACTTTTCATGGCTGGTGTAGTCAGAGCTCAAGTTAGTTCTGTCCCGTGCAGTGTTTCCAAGGTTCAGGCAGAGGACTGTGGTTTGTCTGGGCAGCTCAGCCAGCTGTTGAGAATTGCTTCCTCTTTCATCTCTTTGCTTTTGTTCACAGACTACACAAGAGTAATTTGTCTTTCTCACAAGACTCTCAATAAACTTCTAATGCTGCATCCATCCTAAAGAAAGGATGAATTGCCTTTATCTTTCCAGTGGACCCAGAGGACACATTAGAGACTTAAAGATAAAACTTAAATATATTAAACTACCCTCTTTTGAAAAGTCTTTTCTCTGAGCTTGTAGGGTGTTTTTTTATTAAGACCAATATTCTCTGGCTTCCAGTTCTACCTTCTAGACCCCATGGCTGGGACCCAAACCATTCAAATTCAAATGAGTAGAAACTGAGATTTACGTAGTCCCACTAGTATGCATTGATACAGAACTACTTGCTGCAATTGCTGTCAATGTTGCACAAATATTAGCTTTGAATATTGAAGTTTTCAGCATCAGAAGCTTAAATATTCTGGAAAGCTCATGGTTTGGGAGCTTTCTTTGTTTGTTTGTTTTTTAAGATGTAGGCCAAAGTGAAGGTAGAAAGCAGTGTGGATGCAGTTAGGAGCTCCTTCTCTTCTAAGGCAAACTTGTATTACTTTTTAATTGTAGGGAATAACCAGCAAGTGCTTCTCAGGAATGAAACAGAAAACTGTGAGACCTTAAAAAAGCAGATCAACATAAAGCCTTCCACTGAGAAAAAGATATTAAAAGGGCGTAAAGAAGAGGAGATTGCTTCTTTTGAGGTTTGTATTTCTGCTTTTTAGATTTAAGGTGATCTTGTTATTTATTTTTGTGTATGTGTATAGGTATGTTTGTATGCATATGTAAAGACTATTACAGCCAGAGCCATAGTTTGAAACATAAATCAGATGAATGTGGAAGAATGCAGATGTACTGTCTCACATGCCTTGCATACTAATGCTAAGTTACAGAAAAATTTTGGGTAAAAATTAAAGCAGCCCTCGTGATGTTGGCTGCATCACAGGCAGACGTTTTCTCCTGTGTCATGAGAGCAAGCAGAGAAAGTCTGGAGTCTGATGGCAGATGTCAGCCACAGCAATGATGTGGGAGCATATCCTGGAGGTGCGGGGATGGTCTGGAGGGGCACATCTCCATTTGTCAACCTGATCTCCAAATCTAGGGCTTTGTGTCAGAGATTTGCTAATGAGAATAAAGCAAGCAGAAGACCCTTAGGTACTGAAGCTGCTGAGAAGAATCGTTCTTTATCCCTAGTTTCTGAGCACAGGATAAACACAATGTATTGTACATGTGTTGTAGATAGTGTAAAGAATAAGGTAGACATGAAAAAAGTGTCACCTGGCAATTAAGAATTAATAACTAACATGTAAGAACTTGGTTTACTTGTGTTATAGTTGCATGGCAGTAAGGTGTAATGAGGATTTGCTTACCATGTTTGTTTAGACGTCTAGTCTTGTTTTGGGAATTGTTGTTACAAACTCCTTTTCATGTGCAGCTGATAGTGCTTGTTTGTTTTTCCTTGTGTTTCTTCAAGTCACTGTTATTTGTTGGTTAAGTTAGCCCATAATTTCCACAGTTTGATTCAAATGAATGCCTACCCTTCTCACCCCCCCCAGTCGCTGAGGAAAGGGAGGATTTATTGCTGCTGAACTTGCACACAGACTGCTCATAAATCTGGCAGATGTTTTTTTCTTTTTCTTTTTCTTTTTCTTTTTTTTCTTTTTTTTTTTTTTTTTTTTTTTTTTTAAGCACATGGTGTATTTTATTGACTGCCTTCCTTTTTCTCCCTGTATTTTTAATTTCCATGCACGTCAGGGCTAGATGCTGTGAGGGTGAAACGTTAACTCTAGGAATTCAGAAACCTTTCTCTCATCATCTGTTGAAGGACAGGTTCTTGGAAAGACTGATCAAGCTGATGGTGTAGGAAAGAGAAAGTGCTGTGGAAAGGCACTGAATCATACAGTAACTATGCAGTTAGGTTGGGCTGTTTTGTCCAGAAAAAAACTGTCTTGAAAATCTAATGGAGTTCATTTTATTGAGGTAACTTCATTTCATAATGCATGTATTCTCTTAGCTCATTGCTTGTTTTTTTTTTTGTTTTTTTTTTTTTTTTTTTTTTTAAATCTTCAGCAAGAAGATGCATTTAGGAAGAAGAAACCTCAAGAGAAAAAGGAAGGAAATGTACCAAATACAAATTGGAATAGAAACAGAACATCTCGGAAAAATAAGAAAAAGAATGTTAACATACATACAAGGTATGTGTTGCCTCACCGAGTCATGGAAAAAATCCAGAGTTGCAGTAATGTTTCCTCAGTTTTGCTGAGTTTTGCATAGTACGTTAGGCAGATTGCTTTCTCTTCAAACAAATACTCAGCAGTCCTGGCCTGGGGCTTCGTTGCTAAGAATACACAGTGTGAAATATCACCAGCAAAATAAATATTTATCCATTTGTAAGCCTGCGTGTGAGGAGACTCAGTGCACTGCATAGCAGTGCTTGCTCTCTGCTATGGCATGACATTTGCTGCCTCTAGATTTGGATGGCTAATGTTCTGTTACTGTATTGTGTGGGTAAGATCTAGACATATTTTTTTCTGTGAAAAAGGAAGACAAAGTTGTTCAAATTATTCCACTATCAGGAGAATCATCTACTACATAATGTAACATAGGGAATGTTGTCTTCTGATAGTTTTGAGGGAGGAAGAAAAGAGACAAATAATTGTATTTTTGCCATAACGATTGAAAAGTTATCTATCTCAGAGGAGCTGATAAGTAACATCAGTGAAGCTTCAGCAGCAAGTGTTGACAGTGGGTTAAAGGGGCTCTAGGTTCAAGTAGATAGTGTGGTTACCTTGGGAAGTTACTTGTTTTGTCCCGAGGTTCATTTAAATACATTTCTGAGATCAACTCAGAATCAGTAAATAATTCCAATAAATATTTTTTTCATATTTTAGTATTTATGCTACATTGCTAGTTATTAAAAACAAAATACAAATTTTAAATGGCTGCTAAAAACTTACTACGATAAAATCTTCGTTCTTTCTCAGTCCTTTGAATTAAGGTCACAATTGTACAGAGCCTTCCTGAGCTTTTTAATGTGAGTGGTCCTGTTGAGGTCAGCGGGCTTAAGGAAATTGTTAATTTGAAGGAGTTGTAATAAGTTACAACTTACTATGAACAAACTAATATCATAGTGGGAAGTCAGCATATATAAAAGGCTTTGCAGGTAGGAAGGAGAAACAATAGAAATACTGAAATTTGATGTCTGTTCCTCAAACTGATTCACAGTTTTCTCATTTCTATGGCAAGGATGTAGCTGTAACGTTCTTGTAGAAACTTGACAGCTGAGTTTTATTCCTTTTGCCTTAGTATTCTGATTACTATATTGGCTCCAGATATTTCAGTTTGACTAGGGAAACCTTGAAATTACTTCAGATTTCATAACCAGATTATTCTAGTTGTAACTGTGTCAGGGCACGTTTTCCAGTCAACCTAGATCTCCGTACAGTGCTAGATTGTGCTTATTGTTATAACTTACAAATGCCCTCTTCATTAGAGAGTAGAATTAAACTTGCATGCATTGTCTTGCTCTCCTTGAGAAGTAGGAGTCTGTGTGATGGAATATTGTGTTTTGGGGAAGCCTTAACAGAGAGTTTTAAGGTAAAACTGAGGAAGAAGACTCGTCAACCTATTCCTCATCCCACATTCTGCCTTGGCAGCCTTTTGAGTTGGGGTGTTTGAGTTGGGTGTTCCTTAAAAGGAAAAAATAATGATGTATGTATTTCTTTGGGTGTGGTTGTATTAGGGTCCCCGAGCAGAGTGAGTTGAAGCATCTGTGCAGTGAATATGAAAGACTGGACCTGAGAGCGAATATTGGAATAAGAGCTTGGTGTCCTCAGGGTGACGGGGAAAATTGTAAAGCAGACCAAAAACCTGGGAGCTTGTCCGTACAGGGAGAAACAGGTATGCAGTCTGAATTGTCTTAAACTGGGGAAGAAGCATAAAATGTTTTCCTGGGAATAGAACCGTGCTTATTTCCTGAGACCTCCTTGTCCCTCTTGTCTTCAAACCCTGTCATGCAGATGACAGGGCTGGCAAGAGGAGCAGGCACTGCTTCCTTCCCAGAGCTGGCAGTGCCAGGGCCATCATTCCTGCTCGTTTGGCAAGGGCTGCGTGTGCCTCTAACTGTGCTGTGTTCTCACTTGTCCTCGTTGCACTGGAGCTGTCTTTTAGGCTATAAGCTTCTCATAGTAGGGGCTGGCATGTTCATCTCGATGAGAATTTCAGTAGATACTACTTTTTCCTATCAGGAAATATAGGCAATTACTATAAATACATATTTCAGGTAACTTTTATTTTATTTATTTTTATTATTTCTTTAGAAAGGTTTTATCAGCGGTCCAAAAAGAAGTGTTTGGAGAAGTTTTGTTCTGATTCAAGCTCAGACTGTGGAAGTTCGTCAGGAAGTGTTCGTGCCAGTCGTGGGAGCTGGGGTAGCTGGAGCAGTACCAGCAGTTCTGATGGAGATAAAAAGCCCATGATTACTGCCAGGCATTTTCTTCCATCCCGTAAGTTCTGTCAACATCATATACATCTGCAAATAGTGGGAGAGTTTCAGCCTTCCTGCTGAATGTAGAGCTGCCATGGTGTGGAGTGTAACTTGCCTTTTTGTAAGGGGGGGCACCTCTTGGAGGCAGCAGGGCAGATTTAAATAACTTGGTATCACAGTTCTGTAGATAGAGACAGTGCCAGAAGGCTACAAAGGAAGTGTCAGGCTCTGTGCTAAGGAGCTGCACATCTTGTTTTCACAGAAAGATGGAAGAACTGAGTGTCTAGTCAAAAGAGTTTTTGTCTTTTGAATGTTATGTCACGTTAATTAAAAAAAAAAAATAAAAGTAGTATCTTGTTTGAGTTAAGAAATGAAACAAATGAAAACTGTGTGCAAGCAGTTCAGAACGGATCTTGGGGTGCTGGAATTGGGTAACTGTATTTGAAGTAGAAGGAGCCAGGAGGCCTGATACACTTGAGAGTGTGAGAAGTGGCAAACGTAGTTAATTACTGCATCTTTCTGAATGCCTGAATACCATTAAAATAGTTGAAAGCCCAAGACTCAGTTACTACCATTGCTGGCCAAATTGATGTAGTGATAGAAGTAAATGTTTTAAAAGTGCTGAAGTGGCACAAGTACAAACAGCCTTCAGTACCTGAAAGGAACCCATTTTGGAGAATGAAAAAATGTGCCTGCGTTTGTATGTACATTTGTGTGTGCATGAAGTGTCACAGTCTTATGTTAGCAAGGACGCTGTGTGATGAGTCTGAACCTGTGATATGATGGATAATGATTTGTGGGCACGTTACTTTATTGTCAGATTTTACTACTTCTTTAGAAGTCATATCAAATTAAGAATAAATTTGATAGTAACAAGGATTCTCTTAACATTTAGAGTGTTGGTAATCACTGAAGTAAAAATACATTTAAGACCAATTGAAAAATAAATCAAACACTTTGTGTATTAATGCAGTTAGTGATACTCCAGTCTGAGATGAAACTTTGTTAACACCATTGATGAGTCTATCTGTGTGTATAAATATTCTGTGCATACTTCTTTTTTTAGGATCTCTGATTTTCACAGTCATTCTTTTCTTTAGGGGAGAATATTTCACAAAACGATTTTCCATCTGAAACTCCTATCACTTTAAATCTGTCTCATAACATCTGCAATACCAGGTAAAAAATTTGAATCTGCGCCTGTAAGACATGAAAGAAACTCCACCAACTTGAAACCTTGTCTCATTTTGGTGAATTGTACCTCTTGTCTTAATTTATTTGGTTTACTATATTTTTATCATCTAATTGCGCTTCCTACTTAGAAGAAGAATCTTTCTCAGTACGTGGAAAGATCTGTGCAGTTGAGACAGAAAGAGGATTGTGCTGGGGAAATGTAAAACAAAATTCGAGAATGAAGGAAATTATTTTTCCTCACTGATTTCTTCCAGATCTTAGCAACTTGCTACATTTCCATTGGCCCTTAGTTATATTAAAGTAATAATTGATTTAAAAAAAAAAAGTGGAAGTGAGACTTTCAAGTTGATGTTATTCTTTTAATGAGAATAATGCTCTCCTAGGAAATTGATTTCCCCCTCCACTTCTTTCCTTTCTACTTCACTATAGTAGAAATAGCATCTACAGTTCTTATCACTGTGAATTCTCATTTCACTTCTCATTCATGACTGTCTTTTTTCACTAGCAAAAATAATTTAATCCTTTTCCTCTGGGTTTCTGGTGCTTAAAAACGCTCCCTTTCCACTCACAAGTTGTTTCTTTGATGGCATTCGATAAACACAAAATTGATGTTTCATGTGTGCCTATTGTGTCTTCATACACATAGAAGTCAACTTGTCTGAAAGTTGTTGGGAGCACCGAAATATCATTGGAGCTCTTATTCATCTTAATGGAAGAATGTTAAATTAATTTGCAAGAGTTTGATGCTTGGATAATATAAGTGAGATTATTAAGATGTCTTTGTTTTGTGTGCGTAATTAGTAGCTGATGCAGTGGAAATTCAAAGTAATGAGAAAACCAGGGAAAACCTGGGAAAGCAATAGCAAGAGTTGTATTCCCTAGAATATTTTTTTCATCTGTATATCTTTCTTTTGAAATACTTTGGAAATACGTAACATAAGAGTGCCTTGATTTAAGAAATTCCATTTTCTTTTCATTTAGCAGAGACTTGAATAGCATTCCTCAGTATCCTGATACCTTGTGTCCCAATTTCACTGATATAGCTGCAGATCCTGAAAAGAATAAAGGTCAGTTACTGAATTAACAACTTGAGCTTTGCAGTATGTGCCAAGCAGTGTCAGTGATGTCACTGATGTTCTCTGTATATGCAGAGATCATACACACATTGTTAGATCTTGACTTCTAGGCAAGTTAAGATTAAAGTTAGCAAACAAAATCTTACAGCTTTGATATTCTTCTGTATCTTCTCCATGTGAATTTGCATTTTGCTTTCAGCTCTCATTTTTAGATATTTTTCTTCTCCAGCTTTGCATAGGTTTAAGTCTGAAAATAATGCGGCTGGGATGTGATAACACTGGTTCCTTATGTTAGAATGAAGCTCAGCATGAGATGTGACCAGTTTTTCCTCTCCAATCTCCAGTCAGGACTTGCTCTTTTTGAAAGTAGTGAATGAGTTAGGGTCGGAGTTTTGAAATGCTGAGTTCTCATCCTTTGTATCTCGGGAGGGAAAGAATATTAACTAATTATTAACTAGTAATACTAACTTGTTTAGTGGGATTCTTGGCAGCCAAAGGTTCAGAGCGGTCAGGTGGAGTTTGAAAACGAGTTAAAATACATAGCTCTTTGAGTAGTGTGCTCCTGTGCCTTTTGTTGTAGGATGAATGTCTGGCAAGGTACAAACAAGAAAATGGTAACAAAGTGTTGTTGAGCAGTTAGATTAGAATGATAATTAATGGTGATAAGACCGGGGGGAATGGTTTTAAGCTTAAGGAGGGAAGTTTTAGATTAGATGTCGGGGAAGTTCTTCACAGAGAGAGTGGTGAGGTGCTGGAACAGGTTGCCCAAGGAATTTGTGGATGCCCCGTCCCTGGAGGTGTTCAAGACCAGGATGGATGGGGCCTTAGGCTACCTGACTTAGTACCAGATCTGGAGGCTGATGGCCTTGTTTGTGGCAGGGTGGTTGGAACTGAGTGATCTTTTCAGGGGGAAGAGGGAAGGGCCTTTCCAACCCAAGCCGTTCTGTGATTCTATGATAGGTGACTTGAGAACTCTTGCTTTGTTTTGTGGAATTACAAATTCTTCATTCAAGTCTCTTCCTACATATATATATTTTTAAGGAATAGAAATTTTGAGATTTGTTTGAAGATTGATGTTTAAGTAGGTTGGTTGATATCTCCAGATTTTTCATCTGCCATTTAGTCTTTGTTGTGGAGAATCAAACATTGCGATGATATCCACAAGTGGTGAAAGCCTCTGTCCTGTTCTGCATGTTGTTCCCTTTCCCCTGTTTAGGTCTTTATCCAGGAGGAGACTTGTGGCCTCCCCAGCCCATCTGCCTGACAAACTACAATCTTGAGAATAATCTGCCATGCATGATCCAGGAAACACCCTCAATCCACAACAGGCAAGTTACGTTTCATGCAAACAGCATGGATTATGTTTTGCTAAGGTTTTCTCTGGTGCAGAGGACTTGCACTTGAGCTCATCTTTAACTATCATCTGCCTTGCAGATATTACAATTCATGCTGTTGCTTCAATCCCCTAGTCTTTCATGGTTTTTTCATTAGTACGTCATAACTTCGCTCATACGAACTCACTGGTGTTCCTACTCATATACAGGTATATGCCTTCAGTTCAAGTCATATTCTGTCATCCAAAGTGAAAGAGTGGGTAACACAAATCCCCAAATGATGATGATGTGATCACAACTGGGCTACTAAACTCAACTGTCTACAGACTGCAGCCCTGATGACTTGAGTAATGGCTGGCAGTCTGCTCTCTAAGTCAAATGTTTAAGAATTACTCTTGAAAGTCTTCTTGAAATACTTGAACTATTTGAATGAAAACAAGTATGATCCCTACACTAAGCATGCACAGTTTAGGAAATCTGTGGTGAGTGAAGTACAAATCCCCTTATAGAGTGCTCTGCACAGAAATGCTAAATAATGCATTGCATCCTTTATTTTTTCCCCATCAAATCATGGTATTTTACTTTCTATCTACCACTTCTGTGCCAGTGGGCAAGTAATCTAATTATCTTCTTTTTCTGGAGGAAGAAGTTGAACCCCACAAGGTGTTGCAGAACTCTGGTAGCTGTCACTCCAAATTGTTCATCCTCTCAGGGGCAATAAAGAGTTCAGTGAGAGGATTGCCATGATTATGTGCTGGCAGAGTGGATGCTGGCAGAATTTGTATGGCAAGCAGAATGTGAAGAGCCTCATCATCAGTTACAGGCATTTTACACCCGATAGCTTTATGGTGAATAAGTATGTTTAAATAATTTTCAGAAGTTCTGCAAATTGTTTCTGACAGCACACTTTTCTTTTTTTTTGGGACAGCTTCATTGACTGGAATGCAACTTGTGACAGCCAGTTTTCCAACATGTATTGTCCATTAGAGATGAATGAATATGGTGCTATTCCAGAAGGTAAGATGAATTTTAAAAGTTATCACTGAGCATGTTATTTCTCTAACCTAACTTTTAAAACAAAAGGCTGAGCTTGTCTATGAGCATCTGGGTGTTTGAACTTTATACTTTCCAGCTGAGTACTCCATAGGAAAAAAGCACTGTCTGCATGTGGTAGATGGGAAAGCTGGCCTTTGTATAGAATCATTAAGCCTGAAAATCCAGTGTAAAGGACTTGGTCTGAGAGGGAATAGAGAAAAATGCTTGTGATCACAGTATTACACAATTCTTTTTTGCACAGTTTTGTTTGTTTCTCCTCTGGCTTGCTTTCCAGTGTGTGAAACAGAAAGCCTCTTGTGACCAGTTACCTTTGCAGGCTAGAGTTTCTTGGCTTGGGACACACTCTGGCAAGAACCTAAAATTCTTTAGCATTACCTAAGCAGTAATTGAAGATCAAGCTACGGTATCACAGGCAGCAGGGTAATCTCTTGGGTGCTTAGAGCTGAGGCATGTTGGCAGTGAAGCCAGGGTAGACTCTGCCATGCACTTTCTGCAGCTAATAAAGACTGCTTTCTCCAGAAAGGAGATTGCCTACTCTTTATCCCATTCTCCTGACAGCAGTTTGTTACTGGGGCCTGGAACAAAATGGCAGTCTTGTTAAAGACTGCTACGCTTTGCTGCTGCATTGCCTGGAAGCTGCCTAAAGTCACCAAAAGCTTAGCTTGGTTCCAGCATGTCTCACTCCTAGAAGGTTCAACATTGAATAAGGCAAAAGCCTTATTTTCTCTTCCCTGTTTTATAAACCGCAGAAAATATGAACTACTCCAGCGGCTTCCCGGGCACAGCTGCGATGCAGAACACAGCCTTCATTGACCAGAGCTGCCCCTCCACCTGGAATGCACCGCAGAACATGCCGCCTACCTGGGAGCCCGCCAGTTATGTCAGCTCCACAGTGAGTATTGCCGCTGCCAGGCACTGCCTTCTCATGCCACTTGAAAAGCCTTCCCAGTGTGTACCTGCCTTGCCCTTACCTACTGCTTGCATGTTGCTCACGTTTCCTTTAAGTAGTGTGTGTTTGATGCTGGTGTTGGTAGCATGGATTTCTCCCAATTGTTGGTCAAGGTTGTTACTGGGCTTTGTCTATAAAACTCTCAAGATGGATCATTTTTGCCTGCAAATTGATTAAAATCATCTTACATATGGAAAAATATTTTGGACTTGCGTAGTCTACTGAGACTTTTTCCTATCAAGATCAACCTTTCCAGATGAGGGTAAAATACAGAGAGTGCTGACAGCAAAACCCAGAGAGATTTAGAAATGGTTGGCCTCAATGGACAGCTGCTCTCAGTGACTTTGACATTTTTTTGGATTTTTTTTTTTTTTTTTTTTTTTTTTTTGCTGGGAAATCAAAGTGAGTTAAGCTGGATTTGTGTAGATTTCTGAATGCTGTCTTTGACCTCTTTCTGTATGGAATAGCCATGTCTGTGTCATCCCACAGTGCAATGTGTGGCTGACCTCATTTCCAGGCAGTCTTTACTTACAATTGCATTCTCTTCAGCTCAGATGTCAAAATCTTATATTTTACTTTTTTTTTTTTTACTACATTTGTAATACATTTGTTTTGAAATTAAAATATTCAGATAAAGCAATAAATATTTCGACCTGCAGAACTGAAAATTCTACTCAATTTAAAAAGTAGCAAAAGTGGTAGAAGACTGTTTCCTAAAACAGATGGAGCTTTATTTCATATTCTATTCAAGAATGCCAGGAAACACAGAAGGTAGAGATTGGAAAATACATTGGATAATTCAGTTCATTTCCCTGGCAAACTTTTCACTACAGTACATTTCAGTGTTTCATTCAATTTTAAAAGTCCCAAGACTTCCATGACCTTTCTGAGAGGTTTCCTTGCAGACTAATACATCTTGCTCTCCAGGAGTTCTTCATAAGCTTTCGAAATTTTTCTGCCTAAACTCTCTAGCTCCCAATTGGATTCTCTTTTCCATACTGAATATCCCTCTTTGCTTCTGGTGTGCATGATCTTTCATTAATGACACATACATCAACCTTTTCCTCAGGCATCCTTCTGTTTTAGTTTTAATTCTCCAAATCACGTGTGATGTTCTTTGTCGTCTGTTTATCCCTCGTATTTCTTAATAACCCAACCAGAACTAAATACTGTATTCTTGTTACAGTGATATTGGTGCCATGCAGAGAGCATGCTAATGCGGCTGTAATCTTTTGGGCAACTATATTGCCTTGTCACCTTGTTTGATTTTCAACTTGCGAGTTTCCAAAGTTCTTTGCATAAACATTGCTTTCTCCCATTTAGTACACTTCCATGCTTTCTGTGGTGAGTGGGCTGTTTTGCAGCTCCCCATGATGCTCTTATCTTGTTCTGCAGCCTTACCTCTCGAGCACCCGAAGCTTGTCTCCAATGTCTGGACTTTTTGGTTCCATCTGGGCACCGCAGAGTGATGCCTATGAAAGCTGCTGCCCTGTCAGTGCCACGACCCAACACTCAACCCATGTTGAGAACCAAGCTGTTATGTGTAAGCAGGAATACTATCCGAGGTTTAACCCATTCCGTGCCTACATGAACTTGGACATATGGACTACAGCAGCAGCCAACCGAAATCCAAATTTCCCACTTTCGAGAGACTCGGGTTACTGTGGAAATGTGTGAAAGGAATTTGATTTAAAAATGTGAATAAAGATGCTTGCAATTTTGATTACTAGAGTAAGCTGGTTGTTGAATAGATTACAATGTTGGTGGATATTTTGGCACTTTTATATTGAAAATAAATTTTTTTTTACTGAAGTATAAGCATTCAGTGCATTTTGAAAAGCAAAACATTCAGGATGCTGCTATTGTCAAGTGAAGGCTATAAATTTAAATCTCAAAACTTTTCAAGAATAGATGTTAGTTTCTTAGAAGCATCCATGAACCCATACTGCGCATTTCTTCTGAGGTTTCCATTCTGCAGTATAAGCTAGATGTCTTGTGGCATTTGTAGGAACAAAATCATAAAGCAAATAATTGCACTGTGCTGAACAGCAGTGCTGAGAGCTGCTTGCTGATGAGGTCAGACGTGTTCCAAGTGGTGCCTCTCTTGCTGCTGACAGTTGTCAGTATAAACTTCTGGAAACAGACGAATGGCCGAATTGTGGCTTGCTTCAAACTGCAAGCCATCAGTTGGATGACATGATGCTTATGCATTGTGGGTGAATGGGCATTTCCTGCAGGAGCTTCCCTTGCCAGTGGCTCCTGATACCTTGTGTTTAGATTTTTAGCCTTTTTGTTGCAGTATCGTGCTTTCAGTGTGCTTCACTTGCCCTTGTCTAAGAGGCAGCACTTGAATTGAGCAAATACTGCTTTGAGTGCAGAGTTCACAACACTCTCCAAATCGGAACGGCGCTGTTTGTTCATATTTTGGGGCTGAACCTTTGTAGTGGGAAGAGCAACCAAGGAAGGAGTGTGACTGTCACAGTACAGCCTTTTCTTCTGGCATTACAGCGTGTGTTTGGGAGTCTTCACTCTTCAGGTGAAGATGGCAAGGAGATTGTGACATGTCCTCTGCAAGCAGGCTTGTTAAATCTGAGCAAAGGGCAGGGTCCAAGAGCAGCCCCTAGCACCTGCTTGGAGGAGGATTATGAAGCAAAGTCTCTGTGGTGGCTGCAGGTAATGGCAGCAGCTGCAGGTTGCAGCTGAGGAAGCTCAGGAGGAGCAGCTTCCTGCTGCACAAACAGAAAGAAGATGAGAATTCTGTTTGACAACAACAAACTGAATTTCTCACATTTCTTCTTATGTGAAGGCAGAGCAGCTGATGAGCCCTTGTGCAAGGCTACTTGGCAAACTAGGAGCCCAGACATGAATTCCAACTCTGGAAGTCATGTCACGTTGCTGAGCTATCAGACCACATCTTCTGACCTGCTGGTTTTAGTTGGAAATGCCATCTCAGTTCTTGAAATGTTACCTCAGAAACAGCACATTTCCATAAGTAGTTTTTTTCAATGCACTGTTACTATCAAACAGGTTTTGTTGAAAGATCCCTTCAGTGCTGTGCTTTAATGCGTGTTCAAATTAGCTCAGTAAGAAAAGGATGATTGGAAAGCTGCTGCATTTAACTGCTTTGGCTGCTCAGGTGGAGAGTGCTTCTAAGCCATCCTTGGAATTTACAGTCAGAAAAATCAGATCATCCCTGGGTGCTTTTCAGAACCAAGAGTCTTTGGCTGCTACTCATGATGCGTCTTGCTGGAATGAACTCTCTGACCAGAGTAGCTGCTGCAAAGTTCCCATATTAATATGAATTTTGCTTCCTGAATTCAGTCTTAAGCTACAGGAAGTAGTCTTAGCCACTGACATGCTTTCAGTGCACCTGTTGCCTGTGGCAGGGGGCTGCAGAAGGAATAGAAAAGGAATGTATACACAAGAAACATGAAAAGAGCAATCATTTAGTTTGAAATGCAATTCCCCCGGGAGCTGGGTAGTATTAAGCAAAATCTTTCATGTAACTTTTTGTAACAATTACAGAGAATTGTAACAAGCTCATTAAGGTTATCAGGGATAATTGCTGCCATCAGGAGACATCCCTTTCTTAATGAGCAGTCCACTGAATACAGGTAGAGATTAGGGCTCAATTCCTCCTCTAGTAAAGGGGAAGATAAAATAAATAATTCCACTACAGATTTCTTTGCACCCAAATAACTAATTCTGCTAATTCTGGTCCAGAAGAGGTTGCTTAAATGAGTAGCTATAAAGGCATGTAATAGTTTTGAGCAATATAATTTCGTATTTCTTGCCTCATGCCAGGAATTTCTATTAGCAGGTTCAGGAGCTTTGTCAAGCTCTCTGAAACTTATGTTTTTTTTCTGAGAATCTTCAAAAACTGTAGAAATAGTTAAGATTGCCAAGGGAAAAAATGAAAGTAGTGGTGTAAAAGAGGAGATGTTTGCACGGTTCACTACTAGGGCTGGTTATGGAGAGAGGGATGAAATCATAGGCAGGGCAAAGCTTTCAGCATGAATTTCTATCCTAGTGTGAATGCTATGTAAACTTAGGATGTTCAGCATTTTCCCAAGGATAGACTTGTCCTCTGCTGCTCCTTTCTAAGCAGCCTGGTGTATCTTGGGCATGCACTGGGAACTGGAGGGACTGAGTATGAAGCTGTGCCATCCCCTATTTGTACAGGACACCTTAACCAAGTCTGCCTTGTTTGTCCCCAGTTTCCATCCTGGAGCCAAGGTGCATTTTGTGAAAGTTCATAGGTACTATGCAAGAAAGCATCTATTGCAGGGAGCATTGAAGTGCCACAGCCTAGCAGGGCTGCAGCGAGTCCCTCCTGTGGCTGAGATCTCTGTGACTTGCACAGTGGTGGCACGGAACGCAGTGGAGCAGCTCCCTGGGACCCAGGTAAGTGAGGCTGGTCCATGTGGTGCTCCCCTCCAGCAGGAAGGGATTTGAACTGGACAGACTGGTTTTGGTGGTGGTGGGTGGGGCCTTGTTTTCTAGTATTTGCTCTTATCCTTTCCAGCCCTGGGCAATGCCTGCTGCTTGTTTTTCCTAGTTGTTGAATCACCCCCATTGTTTGTACTCTCTGCATGCTTGCTGTGAGCTGTGGGTGGGACAGATGCAGGTCTGTGTCACTGTGGCCATGTTCTGATTGCAGCTCTGCTTCCCTGCCCTATCCCGCTGTTGGGTCCTCATGCTCCTCACCGCTATGCTGAAGCTCATCACTGGTGCAGGGATGCAGGTGCACCCCAGTGCTGACAGCCTAGCATTGCTGTTCCCGTTATCTATGTGCTGGTGATCCTACAGAAGTGCCACTCTGTGCTTGCCTGATAAAAAGCCTGCCTTGTTGCTGTGGGTTGTATGCTGAGCGCCTCACTTTTTCCACAGTGTCTGTTTGCTTAAATCCCCTCAAATGCTCTTGAATTTGAGCTGGTACCTGGGAGAGGCAGGGTGCTCAGGGTCACAGCTGTCTCAAAGCTAGACCTATAGCTTGCAGCTTAAGCAGTCATAGGGTGGGTGCTGCAGTGAGACATCGGCACCCTGCAAGGAGCTGCTGGGGTTCCTGGCTCTGACTTGTGGTTTTTGCTCAGCACAGCTTCGTGGTTTCATTAGTGTGAAGGTGTTACACCATGCTGTGTATGAAATGGCAGAGCACGTGAGCCGGATGTCAACAGTGAGAACGGAACTTTGCAGAAGAATAAAAAGAAAAAAAAGCACTATAACCCTTCCGCTACTCTTCTCAGATGGTGACAGGGCTGTGGGAACATGTTGATTGCTGCTAGGTTCTCACAGGAACAAAGCAGGGTGATGGCAGTGCTGGTGAGCAAATGGAAAACAATCTCACTGCTGCCCTGTGTCTCCAGCATTGTGGAAATCCATAGGATCTTGAAGGTTGGAAAGTCCACTAAGATCATCTTATCCAACCATCAACCAATCCCCATTAACCATGTCCAACAGTGCCATGTCCTCCACATTTCTTGAACGCCTCCAGGGATGGTGACTCCACCACCTCCCTGGGCAGCCTGTTTCAAAGCACTGCCATCCTTATACAGAAGAAGTGTTTCCTAATATCCAACCTGAACCTCCCCCAGGACAACTTGAGGCCTGTTCCCTCTGTTCTATTACTATTACCTTGGAGAAGAGGCCAACCCCCACCTCTCCACTGCCTCCCTTCAGGCAATTGTAGAGAGCAGTAAATCTCTCCTGAGCCTCCTCTGCCTCAGAGGACAGAGTATTCTATAAATAAAAACAGGAAACAGGTTCAAAAGTTCAGTGGTTTTTAACTAGTTCAGTAACTAATTCTCTTGTATACCTACAAAAATATTAGTTTTATCTTTATGTAAATCAAAGGAACAACTTTGAAGCACTTACCAGGCACATGCAGTTGTGCATTTTAATAAGTGTCAAACCAGATATATCTGTGCAGTAATGGTGACTGACTTGCTGATTTCAAATTCCTGCACTTATTCTTGCAGTGCGTAAAGCCTAATGACTGCTCTGTTGTTTTGTTTTGTTTTTTTAATTACTACTGCTGTGGACACAAGGTTGCCCCAAGCACACTGCAGATATTAAGAGAAGAGGTGAAACGTCTGAAAGCCAGAGGTCTGAGAGAGAGCCTGATGAGGATACATTTCATGGTGGGGAGAGAGGTTGAAGAGCTGTGTGTGTCTCTTACCTAAGCTAATTGCATCAGCACCTCCCCCCATGTGTTTGGGTCAACACACATAATCGTGGATATCTGTTTTACCTTCCTGACGGGAGATGAGAAGGAAGGCCATAGCATGCCTGGCTTAAGTTGGTACAAGTTGGCTCTGAGCTCCAGCGGGCATCTTGTACAGGTTGTGTTGATTGTCATGTTGCTGTGATGGAAACCATAGTGCTGCACTAGAGCTGTTTTTCCAAAGCATTCTGGGATGCAGGTATTTTAGGGTTATGGTTGAGCTAAAGCTTGCTCTTAGAGAAGATGCCAACTTTTATCTGCTTGTCTGCAAAACAGCTGCTTCTGCTATCCTCAGATGTAATGTTAGTTTAATGTCTTGCTACCATGTCCTACTGCTCTGCTGCTCAAGGCAAACCTCATAATATCTCAGGGGAATGCCATGGTGTGCATGATAGCTCTTCATCTATCTCACTGAGATATGGCTTTCCAAGACATGGGCTTCTACTTTTTTTGCCTGATCTTTATGCTGCATGCATGTTTGTTTGTTTGCAAGGAATCTCACCTTGTAGTTGCCTTGATTGAAAAGCACTACTTTGTCAGTGGGAGCAGAAATAAAAGGTATAGTTGGGAAACCCTTGGGCCTGGGACAGGTGGCACCCTTCCTCTGCATTCCCCATTTTTCTTTGCAAGTAGATCATCAATAAGTCACACTTAGTAACACTTGCAGTGTGATTTAGTAATCAGACAACGCAGTCACTTCAATGACGATTGAGGGGGAATGAAGCAACTTCACTTCCTGGCTTGCTCTTCAAAATGCAGTAGGGGCCTGGGTAAGGCTGGTTCTTGGAAAAACAAAGGAAGATCCGTTAGTAATCTCCATTCCTTTCATTTTTTTGTTTCCTTGTTTTGGTGTTCTACGATGTTTACTGAGGACATAGAGCCAAAGCATACCACCCGAGTGAAAAATGGCAAATGGAGGAGGGAGCCGCCCAGCAAGGCTGGCACCTTGCCCTCGAGTGCTTTAGTGCTGTTAGCCAGAGTGCCTGCCTCCTTCCTGCAGATAGGTGCTGACACAAACCTTCTTCTGTGTGGCCACAGGAGAAAGCTTGGCAGGCCTGGAATGGCTCTCTGGCAAAGGGAGGGAAGATTGGGCCTGCTTGTTAGCTTTGGTAGCACTTATGCTTGGCCTTGTGCCACCGCCATCATAGAAAGCAAATGGAGAGGGATTGTTTTGTGACCAGGTCCCTTTCTGGGGGATGTGGGCTTCTCTGGGGACTTCTATGGGGTGCAAATGGCAGAGCAGTTCACTGGCAGGCTGTTCTGCAGAAGCTGTGCGGAGCCAAAACAGGTGGGAGCGAGGACACCGACAGTGGTGTCAGTGCCATCCTGGTATGCAGCAAGACATAGGGCTCATAGCTTTCTGCCTAGCAAGCCACTTTGCTAGCTCCTTGCATGGCTCCCATGCAGAAGCAGGGCCACTCAGCGTGTGCTTCACAGGGGGGAGTGTAAGGAATATTTATTTTATGAGGAAATTTAAACGTTACACAAATTACAGAAGAGTTCAGCACCCTGATCTAGCTGTAGGTGTCCCTATGTATTGCAGGGGGATTGGACTAGATGGCCTTTAGAAGTCCCTTCCAACTGAAATGATTCTATGATGATTCTAGGACATCTGAACAGCAGGGGAGAGGAGTGCAGCCAGCCTTTGCCCTTTCTGTCCCATCTACCACTTTTTTTTTTTTTTTGCATATTTGTTAGTGACTTGAACAGTATCTGTTAAAAGTGGAAGGCTGCACAGACACCACTGTTGCATATGAAGGCATATGTGCAGTGGAGTGAATGTCAGAAGGGAAATCCTCCCAACACAGCGTCATGCATCTCAGTGCTGTGCATGGATTGTGGCTCCCAGAGATGAGCTAGAACAAAGAGCACAAGGAACCAACCTAGGGAAATAAAGTACTCTGAGGGGCTGATTTTAAAGTACATTTGCTGAGACTGTTAATCATGGAACACACAGGAAATCAATTTAAAATGATGTCATAATAATAGCACATGAAAGGAACACAAACATTGCATAACTTGTATAAACAGAAAGGGATCTGTGTGCTGACACTTGTGTAAGTGCAAAGCTGAAAGGCAGGCAGGTGTGCAGCCTGTGGGCCAGAGGGTGTGGAGAGCTTTTCCAGGAACAGAGCTCTGCTTGTGCCTCCCTGTGCAGCCATTCCAGCACCTGACCACTCTTTGAGAGAAATAGTTCTTCCTCACGTCTAATCTAAGTCTCCTCTGACACAGCTTGTGCCTGTTTCCTTTGATCCTGTTTGTTGTCTGGAAGAAGAGGCCAAACCTCTCCTCACCACAACCTCCCTGCAGGAAGCTGTAGAGTGCAGTGAGGTCTCCGCTGAGCCTTCTCTTCTCCGCACTGAACAATCCCAGCTCCCTCAGCCGCTCCTCATAAGACTTGTGCTCCAGACCCCTCACCCACCAGCTTTGTTGGTGATGAGCCCAAAACTGAGCACAGCACTGGAGGTGCGGCCTCACCAGTGCTGAGTACAGGGGATGCTCACCTCCCTGCCCCTGCTGGCCACACCATTCCTAATGCAGCCCAGGATGCCGCTGGCCCTCTTGGCCACCTGGGCACACTGTCGGCTCCTGTTCAGCCGAGCACCAACACCCCCAGGTCCCTTTCCTCTTCACCGTCATCCAGCCACTCATCCCCAAGCCTGTAGCGCTGCATGGGGCTGTTGTGCAGCACCCTGCACTTGGCCTTGTTGAACATCATCCCATTCACCTCAGCCCAGCGATCCAGCTTATCCAGATCCCTCTGAAGGGCCTCCCTGCCCTCAGGCAGATCCACAACGCCTCCCAGCTTGGTATCATCTGCAAACTTACTGAGGGTGCACTCAATGCCCTCATCTAGATCATCAATAAAGATGGGCCCCAGTACCGAGCCCTGGGGGATACCACTTGAAACGGATCGCCAGCTGGACTTAGCTCCATTAACCACTACCTGCTGGTCATGGCCCTCTAGCCAGTTCCTTACCCAAAGAAGGGTAGACCTGTCCAGGCCACAGACAGCCAGTTTCCCCAGGAGAATGCTGGACTTGTCACATGGACCTGTGACAGTCCAGATGGAGGGGGAGCTCTCTAACTGTCTCCACCTGAATCACCAGGGGCGTATTCTGCACAGCCAGATCAGGGCGTAAATTGCCCAGAGGATAACCAATCTGCCTATTAAAGGCAGATGAAAAGAAGGCATGGAGGACCTCAGCCTTCTCCTTATCCTCATTCCCTGCTGCATCAAGTAAAGGATGGAAATTCTCCTTGGTTCTTCTCTTACTGTTGATATATTTGTAAAAGGATTTCTTATTCTTTTACTGCAGTGGCCAATCTGAGTTCAAGTTGGGCTTTTGCCCAACTTCCTTGTAATCTCCCCATGTAGCCAAACCCCTCTTCCAGAAGACGCAAGACTCTCTTTTTCTTCCGGAATCTCAACAATAGTTCCCATTTCATCCACACTGGTCTTTTTCCCCTACAGCCTGCCTTCTGGCACTGTTCTTGTGCCTTTAAGATTGCCATCTTGAGGAGCGTTCTGAGTAGGTCAAAGTCCTTCCTCTGGAAGTTCAAGATTGCAGTTTTGCTAGCCACCCTTCTGACATTTCCAAGAATACAGAATTCTACAATTTTGTGGTCGCTCTGCCCAAGACAGTGCCCACCCTTTACATCTCCCACCAGTACTCTGTTAGTGAAGAGCAGGTCCAGCAGGGCCCCAGCCCTGGTAGTCTCTCGTACCAGCTGTGTAAGGAAGCTATCTTCCACACACTCTAGAAACCTCTTGGACTGCCTCTTCTGCGCTGTATTGTATTTCCAACATATATCCGGGAATTTTAAGTCTCCCACGAGAACAATTGCTGGCAATCACACAACTTCCGCAAGCTGCTCATGGAATGCCTTGTCCATCCTTCATCCTGATTAAGCAGTCTATAACAGGACCCCACCAAGATGTTGCCCCTACGTGCCTTCTCCCTGATCCCTACCCACAGACGCTCAACTTTATCATTCCTAACCCCAAGCTCTTCAACATCAAAACATTCCCTAATTTTGTTTGTTCTTTCAACCAAAAGCTGCAAATTAGGGACCAAGTCACTCCAAAGCAGGTGTTGTCATGTGTCCTACACATGATAAAGACCTGCAGAAGTTGTAGAGTTACTGCAGCTCTCTGCTGCTGTCTCTACAGGCTGTCTAAGTTGCTTTGCAAGTTAGCCAAGTGTGTACTTGCAAATTAGCTTAGGATGTCTGTTCTCAATCATATCCAAGCCTGCAGAGTCAGGGAGCAATCAGAAATATATATTTTAGTGGAAAAAACTCATTACTTGAAGATATTTCTGTGGCTCTGTCAGACTTGACATGTGTTTTTCAAATAATTATTGACATCATCTAATTATGGTTTTTATTTTGATTAGAAATTATTTTTCTTGAGTTATTACAACTGCATCTAAAAAGCTGGTTTGCAAAGATTATGCAAATGCAAAAGAAACTATAGAAATAATCCCTGCCAGAAACGGCAAAGCTGTCACTTTCTTGGTATACAAGAACTTGGAGAGAGCAGGCTGGATTTTGTCTCATTATTTAAAAAATATGGTGCTCAGACAGCAGATAAATCAAGAAAAGTGCCTGGCCCAGAGAAATTGCTTCTGATGTTCTAAATTCAAGATGATCGGGTTTCCTCTTTCTGCAAGGCACTGTCACATCTTAAGTACCTCACAGCATCAGAGATGGAGGAAGGCAGCAGCTGAACACAGCCTGAACTGCCCATGCACAATAGATCCTGGCAGTGTCTTTTTTGGAATGAATACAAAAACCTTGATAGTATTATGGTTTATGTGGTATGTGATAATAAGCTGATTCATTTCCTGCTCAGATTCTTGTCCAAATGTTAGATCTATTTTGTTGTTGTTGTCTAAGAAGCAGTTAAAGAGGTATCTCTGCCTCCTAGCATGGTGTTTCTCATCTCCATACAGGAAACAAACTCTAAATGGTTCTGCTGCAACTTGATCCTGTACTCAGGAGTGTTTCTCTTCAACACCACCACCACCAAAAAAGGAGCACTTTTTTAATTGTATCAAGGTAGGATGAGATCCATGTCCACACTCCCCTCTCTGCTGAGGAAGCGCATTAACATTCGGGCCTTTCCTGCAGTGAAAGGCTTCAGCACGCATGTTCCTGTTCCCAGCCTTGGAGCAGGGGAAATCTTCTTTCCTCCTCATAGGAAATCTCAGTGCTGGGATGCTACACCCTCATTTCCTACCACCACCTGCCTGTCCTCTTTGGGCATTGGGATCCTTTTGCTGGGTGCAGGATGCCCTGGGAAGTGCTTGGAGCAGTCACGCCTAACTTGGTATGTTTGCACACACTGAGCAGCACACTAGGCAAGTCCCCTGCTGGAGTAACAAATTGAGGTGATGCTGATAGCACAGCTTCCTGTGTTTGCTTATTAAAATGTAAGGTACAAAAGGAGCTAAGTTGTGTAGTCTTCCCTCATGTGCAGCTGCTTTGTATTGATGCAACTTCCTTGGGAGGCAAAAAATCAGCAGGAAAATCCAGGCTTTTTTTCCCACTGAGTCATGCTGTTGCAGCTATGCCAGCAGGCAGAGCTTTCTGTGTTGTGTCAGCCTTTGTGTCATAGCTTGCAAACCTCCTTCTGTTAAGGCAGCAAATCAGCTTCAAGCTCTTCTGGCTGAAGGCTTTTGGAAAGGGTAAGAGCAAGGGGAGGGAAAAAAAACTGCTTCCTTGACAGGGCAGTCTGAAAGGCTGGCTGTGGAGTATGCAACCACTTGCACAATGTTACTGCACTCTGCCACAGTGGCAAGGCGAGGACATTGCACAAGGAAAATTAGAGGAATCTGTGCTTCTGCTTTTCAGCTGGGCCTGCAGATTTGGGCATTCAGCTACTGCCAGTGTAGGCCTGAAAAGGAATACGATGGAGTTAACATTGCTTATTTTACATTATAATATTCCTTTTTTTCCTTCTTTTTTTGTAGTTCGAAGATGAATACATGAAGCACTGTGAAGCAGATTAAAGCACAGGCACCAGCGGTACATGCCGAGGCTCTGCTCCCAGACCTGTGAACTGATGCCAAGCCTCCTGCTTCCAATTACACAAGCCTTCCACGTCTTGCTCCAGAGGCTGTGAGCACAGGTTTGACCATCTCCGGGGGGTGAGGAGGGTGCTGCAGGCTCAGCCCTGCTGCTGCTGGCAACCATGCGTACAGTTCACTGGGTGAGCACCAGGAAGCAGCCCTATGCAGGTTGCAAGGCATTTCTGCTAATGCTGCAGGCTGGCCAACAGCCTCAGGGACTTCCTCTCTGTCCTGCTGCCTCAGCATTTTCTTCCAGACTATGCTATGGGAGGGTGTTGCCTGCCCTTGTTGAGGCCCCCCCTCCATGCTCTTGCTCCTTGTTTCTCAGTCTCCCAGAAGAACGGCAGCACAAGAGCTGTTTAGAGCATGGATACTGCCATGCAGGTGGAAAGGGAGAAAGAGGGGGACTGGCTGCAGGGTCATCTCAGGTGAGAGTGTGGAGGGGGAGCAATTGAAAGAAAGAGATCTACCTGTGGAGGGTCAGCACCACGCTGTCAGGATGAAAGGGCTGCAGGCCTGCAGTAGCTGGAGCCTGCTCCTAAGGACCTGAAGTTTAGCATTGCTTGGTTCGTGGCTTTTGACCAGCACACCTGTTTCTGTGGGGTTCTGTCCCACGCAAAAGCATAAACATGTTTTTATGTCAGCTTTGTTTCATATCCAGCTAATACATACTCCTAATATATCCTGACCTGCCTGGTGGAAGCAGGTTGTGGTCAGAGACTGCCCCTGCCAGCAGCAGGGATGTGGGTCGCAGTGCTGGAGCTAGGGTCAGGGAACTGCCTGTGGTGGAAAATGGGTGCTGCATGCTCTGCTGTCAGATGCACGATGACATCTAAAGCTTTAGAAGTAGTATCCGCAGCTCTGTCTCAGCTCTGCATGCCTTCTGACAGGCTTGTGTAGGGTCTCTGCTCTCTGCAAGAGCACAGGCTTGCTGCAGCTCTGTGCCCTTCTGCTGGGAAAAAGCGATGTACTGGCCAAGGTATATAGCTGCTTCAAAGCACTGCAAGGAGGAAGGAGAATGGTATCTTCATGTTGAGTATGGAAGAGGAGAGAAAGCACTCACAAAATGCAATTTTGTTCAGCACAGTTACTCTGGAGAAAAAGCAGGTGAAATGTATTCTTGCTTTAAAACAGGGCTTTGTTCCCACTGTGATTTTGAAAGAAGTTGCACTGTGCTCAGTGATGCTGTGGGAGACAGCTGCTGGTTTCTAGCCTCTGCAAGGCAGTGTAGGGGACAGTTCTGGCATCCTCAGGCCTTCCCTGACTCTGGATAACCTGATAAATCCTGACAAATTGATTTCCTGGAATGTGAGAGAAGTCGTGTAGAATTTGTTTCCCTGTTCATGGAAACAAGCAGATTTCTCACTCTCATTTCTTGGCTTTTTAAGCTGTTTGGGAAGGGAAGAAGGGCAGGGTCCCTGTAGCCTTCTCCTTCTGGAAGAAACCAGAAACTTAGGCTGTTTCATACTGTGATCTATGTCTGTCTATTATCACCCTATACTTTCTGTACAAGTGAAACCCCTGAGGCCCAGGTTAGAAGTGTGCTGAGAGCAGGCTGAGCTTGAACCTTGGGAAGAAGTTGCTGATGGGAAAAGAAACAAAAGCTGACCCCTACTTCAGATCGCCACAGGTGCATGGTGGTGATGCCATAGCATGCAAGAAATTGTTATGTGCTGAATGAAATACAGGGCCTTTGTGTCTCTTCAAACCTCTTCACAAACAGAACTTTTTATAAAACTTTTTCAAGGAGTTGCAATTTTGATGGCAAAAATGTACAGGAATCAGTTGCACCAATCTCAGAATTAACATTTTAAAATGTTTTGATAACCCAAAGTCCTCCCTGTTTGAAAAATAAGAGCCATTCCACTGAGAGATGTGAGAGGAAAGCGGCAGCTTTTGGGAATCTCCCGGCATCTCCTCACTGAAATGCTGTGTCCTGCAGCTTTCTCCATATCTTTTTCAGAGCAGAATTTCTTTAAAAATGTTACACTTACCATCTGTTTTAAGGAACAAACAGAAAACACCAAGGTTTTTCAATTCTTTCAATTCCTCTTTTAGAAAGTGCTGAATTTTTACCCTTATGTGCAATGCTAATTTTAAGGCAGTGGGACTGAGGCGTGCTATCGAGCTTGTCCCTGCACTTTGTCACGGTTGAATATCTGCTGCCACCTGGGCCCGGGCAGGTGTCTGGGAGGCGGCTGCAGTCAGTATGTCTGTCTGTCTGTCTGTAGGCAAGCATTTCTCAGAGCAAGCAAACAGCAGAACAGGGCAACTTCTGAGTGCGGAAAAAGTAGATGGAAGTTGCTGTCAGGAAGTTCAGAGTTTGAATTTAATGGTTTTCCCCTTCAGCGCTGGGAAGGCTTCATGCCTGCACCCTGCTTGGCCATTTGACCAGATATTTATTTCCGTTCAGTCAGGATAAATGTCTCTTCTTTTAAAATCACCTTGGATATTTACAGAGGGATGCTTTTATTCAAGCTGTGTCTTCTTTTTGAGTATTTTTCCTTTTTTTTTTTTAGTATTGTTATGATTTTCATGTGTTTTCTACTGGTGAGGCACTGGCACAGGCTGCTCAGAGAAGCTGTATGTGCCCCATCCCTGGAGGTGCTCAAGACCAGGCTGGACAGAGCCCTGGCAGCCTGAGCTGGTGGGGAACATCCCTACCCACCACAGAGGGGATTGGGACTGGGTGGTCTTTGAGGTCCCTTCCAACGCAAGCCACCTTGTGATTCTACTTGTTGATAACTTAGGACTGCAACATCCTAGGAAAAGAAAGGATGGTGAATGTTTCTCCAGTACTCTTTTTGACTAAACAGCTTGACTCCAACTTACATGTATTGCAAGATGCAGATAATTTACAGAGCCCAAACAAGCTAAGATCTCAATACAGTTAACAACTCCTCAATGCATACCAAGCAATAAATATCAAAAGTAGAAAGACAGGAGCAGAATGCTGTTCTTCCTCAAAACTATTTCTGTACCTAATGCTGCAGGAAGTGATTGGGAAAGAATGACTTGTTCAAAATAGTTGTATCAGCCTTCCCAGTGATGAGAACTGACTGTCAGGAGGAGAGGAATCTGCTTCTTTCAACTTGCAGGGAAGAAGGTGCACAAAGAAATGATTTTCATTTCTGTGTCCCCATTCAGCAGCAGCGCTAGAAGTAACGGAAAGCAGAGTCTGAAGGGCAGTGTCATGCGTGGTGGGCAATCCTGAGCTCTTTAGGAGCCGTGGATTAGTTAGAGGGCATTGGAAAGCTGTCAGCACTAACTTTTCTCCAAGGTGCACAGGCGGGAATATTTTGTAGCTCCAGACCTTCCATAGGATTTGCAGCTTTTGTTGTAATTGCAGATATGAGATGACTACGTGAACCATACAAGATTGGTGTATGAAGAAAGAGAAGTTCAATGCTCAGTACACAAGGTGTAAGTATTTACTCTTGGCAGATCCAGGACTGGGGGATGCTGTTTTTCTGCAGTACCAAAACTGTTTTCAGCAGGCTTGTAAGCTTTAATAAGTGATTTATTTTCTGGTGTAACCAATAGTGAAATGTTCTTGGGCACCAATAGCAGGAAAACACAGCCCCTCTGTAAATTAACATCAGTATTGTTCTAATTACGTTAGTTGATGGTGTGGTGGTAATGTCTAATTCTCATCTGTTCCCAACATTGATTTATCAAAAAGGGCAGAGTTGTTGGATTGGGTATCAGCTTGTTCAGCCTTTCTGATAAAGAAAGTAAATTGCTTGCAGAGTGTTTAAAAGGGTGTGCCAGGAGTGCACTCAGCTTTGCTCTTTAGAAGTCCTGAGGCTCCGCTGTGGGAGACCCCAGGATCTCTTCAGCAAGGTTTGCCACATGGTAAGCCCCAGAGTCTCAAAGGGCTGGCGTGGACTGCAAGTCAGTCCGATGCCTTTTTTGATTTCTGGCTTGTGACTTCCTGGTGGCAGCACCCGGCTGACAGACTAGTACTGCAATGGCTGTGTTTCTAACTGTCTTTTCCTGCTGAGGATTGAGACATACCATTGTAGCTTTGTTCCTGTGAGAGGATGTAATGCGAAAGAGTGAGGAGGCAGGGGCTGTAAGATGTCTGCATGAAGGACTTTAAGAATGGCCTTCATGGCTGCTGAGACACTATGTGGCTGTAACTCTGAAACAAATGGCTTGCCATGTTTTCAAGTTTAGGCAGCTGAAATAGGAGAGAAAGATAAACATCACTGGATCTCTTACAGATAAAATTTGAATCTGATAAAAATAATCCTAATAAAATTCCTTCCTAATAAAATTGCACAGGATTTTAATTGTTACAAGTTGCTATCCAAAAACAAGTTCAAAACTCCTCATTTATCCTTTCTGTTGACTACAGCAAAATGTTCAACCAAAGTAAACAGAAACCAGCAACTAAGCTGATGTGGCAAGTGTGGGTGATCTACATAGCCTTGGCTGCACACCTCCCTGAAGAACAAGCCCTGGGACAGGCCTGTCTTTCATGCGATGCCACTCAGTCTTGCAACTGCTCTTCCATGGGTTTGGACTTCATTCCCTCGGGGCTCACGGGCAAAATCACGGCGTTAAACCTGGCCCACAACAGGATAAAGCTGATCCGGGCGCATGATCTGCAGCAGGCTGTGAACTTGAGAGCCCTGCTGCTGCAGTCCAACCAAATCAGCTCCATAGACGAGGACTCGTTTGCCTCCCAGGGGAAACTGGAGCTCTTGGACTTGTCAAATAACAGCCTGGCTCACTTGTCCCCGGTGTGGTTTGGGCCCCTTTTCTCGCTCCAGCACCTGCGCATTCAAGGCAATTGCTACAGCGACCTGGGAGAAAGTTCCCCCTTTTCCAGCCTGAGAAACTTGAACTCCCTCCACCTGGGCAACCCACACTTCTCCATCATCAGGCAAGGAAACTTTGAGGGCATTCCGTTTCTCAACACGCTGAAGATTGACGGTGGCAATCTCAGTCAGTACGAACCTGGAAGTCTGAAATCGATTAGGAAGATAAATCACATGATCATAAGCGTACGAAGGATTGATGTATTCTCAGCAGTCATCAGGGACCTTCTGCACTCTGCCATTTGGTTAGAAGTTAGAGAGATCAAATTAGATATTGAAAATGAAAAACTGATTCAGAACTCTACTCTTCCTTCGACTATACAAAAACTCACATTTACTGGTGCTTCATTCACAGATCAATACATTAGCCGAATAGCAGTGTTATTGAAGGAAATCACATCTTTGAGAGAGTTAGAAGCAATAGATTGTGTGCTTGAGGGGAAAGGAGAATGGGATACAAAAGAAATTGCAAGAAGTGGGCAAAGTTCTGTTGAAACAATATCAGTAACTAATATGACTATTCTGGATTTTTATTTGTTCTTTGATCTGGAAGGTATAGAGACACAAGTAGATAAGCTGAAAAGACTCAGCATTGCAAGTTCTAAAGTCTTCATGGTACCATGCAGACTGGCAAGATATTTTTCATCACTTTTATATCTTGATTTCCATGATAATTTGCTTGTAAATAATCGCTTAGTTGAGACAATCTGTAAAGGTTCATGGCCTTCATTACAAACACTAAATCTAAGTAAAAATTCTCTGAAATCACTAGAACAGGCTGCAAAACATATAAGTAATCTACACAAACTGATCAATCTTGATATTAGCGAAAACAATTTTGGTGAGATTCCAGATGCGTGTGAATGGCCTGCAAACCTGAAATACCTGAATCTCTCCAGCACTCAAATTCCCAAATTAACACGTTGCATTCCTGAAACTCTTGAAGTGCTGGATGTTAGTGCTAACAACCTGCAGGATTTTGGTCTGCAACTGCCAAATCTGAAGGAGCTGTACCTGACAGAAAACCATCTGAAGACCTTGCCCGAAGCTGCAGGCATTCCTAACGTAGTGGCCATGTCGATCAGCAGAAACAAGCTCAACAGCTTCTCCAAGGAAGAGTTTGAGTCCTTCAAGCAAATGGAGCTGCTGGATGCCAGCGCCAATAACTTCATTTGCTCGTGCGAATTCCTCTCCTTCCTTCAGCGTGAGGCAGGGATAACCCAGGCGCTTGTGGGGTGGCCAGAAAGCTACATCTGCGACTCTCCGCTGGCGGTGCGAGGGGCACAGGTTGGGAGCGTGCGGCTGTCGCTGATGGAGTGCCACCGGTCCTTCCTGGTGTCTTTGATCTGCATTCTGACGTTCCTGTTCATCCTGATCCTGGTGGTCATTGGGTACAAGTACCATGCGGTCTGGTACATGAGAATGACCTGGGCATGGCTCCAAGCCAAGCGGAAGCCCAAGCGAGCCCCCGCGAAAGACGTCTGCTACGACGCCTTTGTCTCCTACAGCGAGAACGACTCCAACTGGGTGGAAAACATCATGGTGCAGCAGCTGGAGCAGGCGTGTCCACCCTTTAGGCTGTGCCTCCATAAGCGGGACTTTGTGCCCGGGAAGTGGATTGTGGACAACATCATTGACTCCATCGAGAAGAGCCACAAGACGCTCTTTGTGCTGTCGGAGCACTTTGTGCAGAGCGAGTGGTGCAAGTACGAGCTGGATTTCTCGCACTTTCGCCTCTTTGACGAGAACAACGACGCGGCGATCCTCCTCCTGCTGGAGCCCATTCAGAGCCAGGCGATCCCCAAGAGGTTCTGCAAGCTGCGCAAGATAATGAGCACCAAGACCTACCTGGAGTGGCCTCCTGATGAAGAGCAACAGCAGATGTTTTGGGAGAACTTGAAAGCAGCTCTCAAAGCCTAGATAGGATCATTAAAAACTGAGTCCCTAGCCACCCTCTTCTGGATTTATTTCCATTGCCTTTTTGTGCCTTTATCTAGCTGTATCTAACAGAGGTCTGAGCTACTGTAATTGCTGTTACTTGCTTTGAAATTGTACTATTCTTGTCTCTGTGATCATGACTTTTCTAAGCATTTTAATCAGCAGTCTTACCTAAAGCAGTTTTGTTTAAAGGTGTTCCTCACCTTTTTTTCTCTGCAACTTAGTTCCACAAAGCCAGGGCAGCTGAAGACTTTCCCACCTCAAACACTGTTGGATGGGCTCATGTTATCTTAGGAAGATGGCTGGGACAAGGATTGTAACTGCTGAAGAAGTGGAGTAAACAGAGACACCACCACCAAGCTCTTCCTTCAGATGTCATCCGAAAATGAAGGGGAGTCTCAGGTGGCACCTGTCCTGGAGGTGCAGAGAGTTTCAGCCGACCCTTAACAGCTTGAATCTGGTCGGCGTAATAACTAACTGTCTACTTGATCAGGTCAGTGTTTAGGCATAATGTTCTTGGGACTGACATTTGCAGGTATGCACAGAAGCAAATCATGAAAGGCTTCCCATGGAAACGTTTACAGTACTTATTACTTTATCTGGGATTAGATGATAGAATCATGAACAACTTGAGTTGGAAGGGAGCTTAAGGACCACCTAGTTCCAAAGCTCAGCCATAGTGAGGAATACCTTCCACTAGGAAAGGCTGCTCACAGTCCTATCCAACCTGGCATCCACATCTTCTCTGGGCAGCCTGTGCCAATGCCTTGCTGTTCTCTGAGTAAAGAATTCCTTCCCAACACTTAATCTAACTCTACCCTAACTTGAAAGCAGCCTTGAAATCGTAGGACAAGTTAGTTGTTCCTGTTTCAGTATATTTCCGGAGTGTATGTTCATGTATATTTACAGATATATGAGATTATGTATATATGCATATGTATGTTGCATATATATATTCTATATTTTTATTATGAGTTTCACTTTTTTAGTGAGTCTTGTGGCAACCTGAATTTGTCTGAAGGGTAAAGTTATATGTGACTTTGTCTAAGTTTGTGTTGTTGGAGCATGAGCACAGAGGAATGTGTATGAATGTTTCAGTGTATTTCCACAATGGTCAATGCTTTTTCTTTCTAAGACGTTTAACTTTGTATGCCTAATGAGAACTGGCTTTCCTGTGGATAGATAAATGTGTTACGTTACTAAATGAAAAAGAGCAACATCAGGCTTTTTTTTTTTTTTTTTTAATTTGATGTTCTCGTCTTCCGAAATCCTTGTCAGTAGCAGTTATATTTGGGAGTCATGCTGGAGTTTGGATACTTTTCTAAATAAATTAGCTGATCTTCTTACTGCTTTTCTATACTCTTTCCTGCTGTCGTCATATCACTGATTAATTCCTAACAATTCCATTGTAATTGACAATCAATAATAAAAGCCAAAGGCTTCAATACCTCCACGTCAGTTCTTCTTTCATTTTCTTTTTCTGTGCCATTCAAGATAGAAGGCAATTAAAATTACCTTATGTGGAAAAAGTGAGATTTTACATTGAAATATGCCTCTGAAGCCTTACCAGTGTTGTGCAACACAGAACAGGCAGCACTGAATAAAACATCTATCACAAGTCTGGATAATTATTCTGGAGTCCGTACCCCCACGTACAGAGTGGGTTTTGCACGATACTTATAAGGAAGCATCCTGGCACCTTGGACAATGACTGTGGTGAAATCCAGGGGCATTAAATCAATGTTTGTTTTACTTTCTCAGGCTTCTTTCTCCCTGTAAAGGCTTGCTTCTCCCTTTGTGGCTACCGTGCTTTCTTCTGCCTGAGAAGAGAAGTAGCTGACTGGGGCCATAAGCAGGTGTTTCTAATGAGTGGGCTAGATGGCGTTGCAGGCAATTGGTTTGTGATGGAATGTCAAAGTATGGGCGTATGGGCTGAGTGTATTTGGAAAATAAGGAAATCTGCTTGTACACGTGTGTCTCTGTGGGCATATTTGTACGTACTCACATATACTTGTGTGTGTATACTTACGTACCCATGCTTCTGTGTGTATGTTATTCATACGTGTATGAATACGCACACACACGAGATTACGTTTTCTGAGGGTGTAGCATGGTGCATACCCTGCTTTCAGTTCTAGTTTCCTGGTGTAATGACTTCTGTAGGGTTGGTCCAAAGTCTGCATTTTTCAGTTCACTCTGTTGGATCAAAATAGCACAAGGGCCAGTCAGATCTGAACTTTTGGCAAGTGACTAGTGAATCATGTGGTAGCAAACACTGAGCATAGATAAAAGTGACTGGGAGGCTGAGTGCCTAGAGATAAGGAGGGAAATAGGTGGAATTGACTTTGTGATGTGCTCTTACCACAAGCCTCACTCATTCATGGACTCATTTCATGGACTCACTCATTTAAAGAAGATGAACAGCATTACTGATTTTGTGCCAATCAGATCCTCCACATAGGAATTACCCCACATACATAGCTGAATCTGAGAAGTGAAGTGGGAAGGAAACAGCCACATGAGAGGAAGCTGGGTGAAGAGCAGTCATCAAGAGAGAGAAGAAACATAAAGCAGGATAAGCAGCATGCAGGCACTCCAGATGGAGCACCAAGGAATGGTTTCTGCACAGAGGTGAGTTTGCAGTCTGGAGGTTCAGAGAAAGAGAGAGATGCTATGATGCCATTGCGAGAAGCGAGGAGGGTGCACTGGACTATCTAACCTCTGCCACCAAGTCTTCCTCCTCAGTGTGGGAGATGCAGGATGCTTGGGTGCTGGGCAGGGGCCACCTCCTGGAGGGCATAGTGGGAAGGAATTTCTGGCTGCCAGCAGTGTGGAGATGGTAGGAGCAATTACAGGCAGCTGGCAGGGCTGCGTAGCAGGCAAGTGTTGAGTGGAACACTCCCTGAGAGTACCAGCAGCAGTGTCCTTCAGGAAACAGGGAAGGAGTAAGGCAGCTCATGAAAAAGAGACAAGCTGGGTCAGGCTGTGTCACTTGTGCTCAGTTTCCTCTTGGAAGGATGCCTTGTGTGTGCTTTGTCCAGTTCATGTGTTGTCCCGTTTGTACGTCACTGCCAACTGCCCAGGGAAGGAGAAATGTGAACATGGGCTGCTTTTGTTTTAGGAATCCAACAAGAAGGAGCTCAGTAAGCAATGTCTCAGGACACGGGGGTCAGCTAGCTCCTTACTTCACTCTGCTATCACCATCACTTTACATGTGTGTGTACGCATATACACACATGTGCTATTGATGCATAACCAGGATGTGTGTAATACGTGCACAACTGAGTGGGAGGCAACAATTTTCCCAGTCTGCTTGTGCATCGATCCACACTGCATTCTGTAGTGTTTCTAGAATTCAATACCCCTCTTTTAGCTTGATGCTGCTTCCCAAGCTAGAATCAATTTGCACGCTATTTGCATGCACTTACATTTAGCATCTATTAGCATTTACAGAACCTTGCTCTATTGACACTCGTGGTTTTGTTTAGGAATATGTTCCTATACTTCTACTACTTTTGTCTAGGAAGAATAACCTTGAATGTGCCTGGGTTATCTTTGTCTGTAAACCAGAAACACTTTGAGAATTTAATTCATTATGATGCCTTATGGTACAAGTGTTATCTGTGAAAGTTTTCACATATTACCTGTATTTCAGCTTCTATGTGGCAATTTATTCTGTATCCATCACAAAAGGGAAAAAGTGATTCCTTAATAGGGTGGTAAGTGGAGCGGGGAAGTGTTTCTGAATGGGTGTGGAGGGGTCAGAGAAGGACCCTGGAAGTCAGGAAGCAGGCTTACAAGGCAGGAATGGGAAGAGAATGACTGAAAATGAATGAGAGTAGGAAAGGAGTTTCCAAGAGTGCCCCCATGGGACAGACAGTCAAAACAACCTGGAAAAGACACTCGGGGTAGTGACAGGGTAGAAAAATTCCTCCTGTACCACCAAACTGAATTTATTCCTGCCCTCCCAGCCAGTAAGGAGTTGTTTGGCTCAGCCAAGTGTTTCCAGTGTGTTACCTGTCCAGTTCCCTTTTGTTCTGCCAATTTTCAATCTGTACATAACCAACCTTTAGATAGATTTTGATGGATCATGCTGCCTAGTTGGTTGTGGTTTTTTTTTAATTATTACCTCTTTTCCTAACTAGTGTGCAGCTTGATGCCACCTTAGGCTTGCTATTATTTTAGTAATCACACTTGAATGTGTTGCTCATGAAACTGATCTACACTGTAGCTTTTTCTGCTATTGCCTTACAGCACTGTGTTATCCAGCCAGCTTCACATAATTAAAGAAGCCCCATAAAAAAGCCTCATCTGGACAGCAGGTGAGTGTGACTATAGATTATAACTTTGGATGGGATTCACCTGCCTAAACAGCTAGACAGCTATACAAGGGATCTTCATTTAAGATTATGGTATAATTTTTCTTGGAGGTATCGTATCTTATTATGTGTCTACAAAGACAGGATGTGAATTGCCCCTAAAAGCTGTTATTTCTCTTCAGTGACCTTGAAGTACATGGTGAGTGACCACAGCTTTAAAGTCTGGGGAGATTATTGTGTCCTCCAAGACTGAAATCTCTACATCAGAAAAAGACAGAGATTGAGGGAAAATAGAGCACGAAGTCAAAATACTTGTCGTCTTTTTTAGGTGGGAAGAGATGGAAGGATCTGAAAAATGAACCACATCCTTTCCTCTTGTCTCTGTATGTCCAAACAACCTCATCTAGTTCTGCCCCTTTCGAGTGATTTTAAGCAACTCTAGCTCAAATAATGCAACTAGAACAGGAGGACTTGTCTGTATGAACTTGCCTATTTGGGTCAGCTACTGTAAAACAAACTGGGGTATGAATTCTGAGTACAGTAGTTCTTCTGCACAGTATCTCAGTGGGATGACTGAAGGAGAAAGTACTCCTCTGTGAGTCAATCTAACCTTTGGGAACAGTTAATTTGTCTCTTTGGAGATGGTTCACTCTTTTGACCCTCAGTAAAGTGCCAACCTCTCTGGCAAGGATTCTGTGACACACTGGGAAACGTTATCTCATACTTTAAAAGTGCTTTTGATCCTTGCCAAGAAAGCATAAACAAAAAAAAGGTTCTAAATGCAACATATAATAAGTATCTTTAGGGGAAAACTGCCCTCCCTGGCTTAAAGAATTGTTTTATTCTAGTTCCTCAAAGAAACTAGCTAACGTCTCTTTGTTGGAAGTGAGGTCAAGCTGGGTATTTTGGTATGCTCTGCAATACAAAAAAAACCACATAATCAATATAATGAAAGGTATGAAAGTGAGGAGAAAGAAAAGTGAGAGAATCCACCTACAACTGTGGGGGTTATCTCAAATCATTTCAATTCAGATCACAAGGAACTGGCTGTGAGGCTGGAAAGAGAAGTGGATCTATTCCAGCCAACTGACCTGACCTGCAGGAAGCACCCAGAACCTCTGATCCAAAGCAGAAAAAATCCCTAGTGGAGGGGGAGGATATGGCAATAAAAAGGAAGATCTAGGAGTCAGCAAATTGTAATGGTCAGTTCTACCAGCTTGTGTTTCAGATTCAAGTATTAGACTGATCACAATAAGATAATGATAGACTACACAGACATATCTCTCTGCATCTAGCATATATATGCCAGGGATAGCCAAAGGCAGAAGAAAGTAGTTGAAATATATGCAACCTTCTTCTCTGTACCATCAGAAGTGAGATTAGATATATGCTTGAATGAATATTAAATATTTCTAAATGGGATTTGATTTGTAATAATATAGCAGTTATTCAGGTCTCTAGCTAAATCTGAAAAATATGTGCAGCTGTCCATTCATTTGACAGTACTCACTCAAACTGAGAACACGGTGGAGAAAGAAAAGAGTTAATTCAATGTAATTGGCATTTAGCAAATTATTTTGGAATATTTAGGTACAATAAGCTATTTGTGTGTGTGTGTAAAATAATGCAATTAATCCCTGACGTGCATTAAAAACAAATGTTATCATAGTGTCTTCAGAAAGACAGAAAAGTAAGAGGGACTGTGTTTTAGCTATATCCAAAGCGTAGTTACTCCAAAACTAAGTAATCATCTTGTATTTTGTAGATATTTCAAAGTTTAGGCAAAATAAAACAACTATGCATACTTGGAAAGTGTGGGTGATCTACGTAGCCTTGGCTGCACACCTCCCTGGAGAACAAGCCCTGGGACAGGCCTGTCTTTCATGCGATGCCACTCAGTCTTGCAACTGCTCTTCCATGGGTTTGGACTTCATTCCTTCGGGGCTCACGGGCAAAATCACGGCGTTAAACCTGGCCCACAACAGGATAAAGCTGATCCGGGCGCATGATCTGCAGCAGGCTGTGAACCTGAGAGCCCTGCTGCTGCAGTCCAACCAAATCAGCTCCATAGACGAGGACTCGTTTGCCTCCCAGGGGAAACTGGAGCTCTTGGACTTGTCAAATAACAGCCTGGCTCACTTGTCCCCGGTGTGGTTTGGGCCCCTTTTCTCGCTCCAGCACCTGCGCATTCAAGGCAATTGCTACAGCGACCTGGGAGAAAGTTCCCCCTTTTCCAGCCTGAGAAACTTGAACTCCCTCCACCTGGGCAACCCACACTTCTCCATCATCAGGCAAGGAAACTTTGAGGGCATTCCGTTTCTCAACACGCTGAAGATTGACGGTGGCAATCTCAGTCAGTACGAACCTGGAAGTCTGAAATCAATTAAGAAGATAAATCACATGATCATAAGCGTACGAAGGATTGATGTATTCTCAGCAGTCATCAGGGACCTTCTGCACTCTGCCATTTGGTTAGATGTAAGAAAACTAGCATTCAGTGTTCCTGAAAAAATACAACTTTTGAGAATTATGTCTTCCTCTTCCGCAAAGAAAATATCTTTAAAACAGTGCTTATTTACAGATGCTACTGTACCTGTGATTGTCAGCATTTTAGAAGGCATGCCAAGATTAATGGAGGTGGAGATGAAAGACTGTACACTCTTGGGCACTGGTCAGTGGTATACACAAATTCATGCAAAGCAGTCACAATCTCTGAGGGTTCTGACAATAGAAAATTTATCTATAGAAGAATTCTATTTGTTTACAGATCTCCAGTCTGTACTAAATCTACTATCTCTTTTTAGGAGAGTCACAGTTGAAAATACCAAGGTGTTTCTGGTACCATGCAAACTTTCACAACAACTTCTGTCATTGGAGTATCTTGACCTTAGTGCAAATTTACTTGGCGATCAGAGTTTGGAGCATTCGGCCTGTCAGGGTGCATGGCCTTCATTACAAACTCTAAATCTTAGTCAGAATTCATTGAGTGACTTAGAAATGACAGGGAAAAGCTTGTTTCACCTAAGAAACCTAACTCTCTTAGACATCAGTGAAAACAATTTTGGTGAGATTCCAGATGCGTGTGAATGGCCTGCAAACCTGAAATACCTGAATCTCTCCAGCACTCAAATTCCCAAATTAACACGTTGCATTCCTGAAACTCTTGAAGTGCTGGACGTTAGTGCTAACAACCTGCAGGATTTTGGTCTGCAACTGCCAAATCTGAAGGAGCTGTACCTGACAGAAAACCATCTGAAGACCTTGCCCGAAGCTGCAGGCATTCCTAACGTAGTGGCCATGTCGATCAGCAGAAACAAGCTCAACAGCTTCTCCAAGGAAGAGTTTGAGTCCTTCAAGCAAATGGAGCTGCTGGATGCCAGCGCCAATAACTTCATTTGCTCGTGCGAATTCCTCTCCTTCCTTCAGCGTGAGGCAGGGATAACCCAGGCGCTTGTGGGGTGGCCAGAAAGCTACATCTGCGACTCTCCGCTGGCGGTGCGAGGGGCACAGGTTGGGAGCGTGCGGCTGTCGCTGATGGAGTGCCACCGGTCCTTCCTGGTGTCTTTGATCTGCATTCTGACGTTCCTGTTCATCCTGATCCTGGTGGTCATTGGGTACAAGTACCATGCGGTCTGGTACATGAGAATGACCTGGGCATGGCTCCAAGCCAAGCGGAAGCCCAAGCGAGCCCCCGCGAAAGACGTCTGCTACGACGCCTTTGTCTCCTACAGTGAGAACGACTCCAACTGGGTGGAAAACATCATGGTGCAGCAGCTGGAGCAGGCGTGTCCACCCTTTAGGCTGTGCCTCCATAAGCGGGACTTTGTGCCCGGGAAGTGGATTGTGGACAACATCATTGACTCCATCGAGAAGAGCCACAAGACGCTCTTTGTGCTGTCGGAGCACTTTGTGCAGAGCGAGTGGTGCAAGTACGAGCTGGATTTCTCGCACTTTCGCCTCTTTGACGAGAACAACGACGCGGCGATCCTCCTCCTGCTGGAGCCCATTCAGAGCCAGGCGATCCCCAAGAGGTTCTGCAAGCTGCGCAAGATAATGAGCACCAAGACCTACCTGGAGTGGCCTCCTGATGAAGAGCAACAGCAGATGTTTTGGGAGAACTTGAAAGCAGCTCTCAAAGCCTAGATAGGATCATTAAAAACTGAGTCCCTAGCCACCCTCTTCTGGATTTATTTCCATTGCCTTTTTGTGCCTTTATCTAGCTGTATCTAACAGAGGTCTGAGCTACTGTAATTGCTGTTACTTGCTTTGAAATTGTACTATTCTTGTCTCTGTGATCATGACTTTTCTAAGCATTTTAATCAGCAGTCTTACCTAAAGCAGTTTTGTTTAAAGGTGTTCCTCACCTTTTTTTCTCTGCAACTTAGTTCCACAAAGCCAGGGCAGCTGAAGACTTTCCCACCTCAAACACTGTTGGATGGGCTCATGTTATCTTAGGAAGATGGCTGGGACAAGGATTGTAACTGCTGAAGAAGTGGAGTAAACAGAGACACCACCACCAAGCTCTTCCTTCAGATGTCATCCGAAAATGAAGGGGAGTCTCAGGTGGCACCTGTCCTGGAGGTGCAGAGAGTTTCAGCCGACCCTTAACAGCTTGAATCTGGTCGGCGTAATAACTAACTGTCTACTTGATCAGGTCAGTGTTTAGGCATAATGTTCTTGGGACTGACATTTGCAGGTATGCACAGAAGCAAATCATGAAAGGCTTCCCATGGAAACGTTTACAGTACTTATTACTTTATCTGGGATTAGATGATAGAATCATGAACAACTTGAGTTGGAAGGGAGCTTAAGGACCACCTAGTTCCAAAGCTCAGCCATAGTGAGGAATACCTTCCACTAGGAAAGGCTGCTCACAGTCCTATCCAACCTGGCATCCACATCTTCTCTGGGCAGCCTGTGCCAATGCCTTGCTGTTCTCTGAGTAAAGAATTTCTTCCCAACACTTAATCTAATTCTACTGTATTTTAGTTTAAATAAGAAGGAAATCACTTTGCTACAAGCAGTTCAGAAATAGAGCAGGCAAAATGATTTGTCCTTAAAGTCAGTGAATATCACATGTTCTAATTCTGAAAATGCACTTATTAAAAAAGGGTAAGGGGCTCAATTATTAGAAGTTAAGGCAGCCCATAACTAACTGAACATCAAAACAAGTGTATGTGTAAAGGCCCAAAGAGAAAAGTCTTCTGCATCCTCCACTGCCTTCACAGTACAAGCAGTTAGACCAGCATTTCCTCTACCAACAGACACATACCTCCAGCTACCTCTGCAACAGGAAATATTTGCCAAAATTTCAGGTGGCTTTTCCTCCACAGAGAGTTCTATGTGACTACCAAGCATATAATGAACATTACTGCGATTAGGTCTTTCTACAAGTGGACATTGGGATATGTAGGAATTACAGTACAGCAGCTCTTGTAAGAGGCAAGGGTAAAAAAAAGAAAAAAATCTAAAAGTAATCTTACATTACCTTACATTAATAAGATGATGAAACTATTTGGGTGCTATGTTTCAGACTCTGATGTATACAAAGCCATTATCTGACTTAAAATTCTTCTTATCTGCTACACAACTTCCTGTTGTAAAAATTTTAACTAGAAGTCACTAGCAAGGTATTTAACAATGAAACAAACTTTAAATATTGGCACTTCCTTTTTTTTTTTTTTAATGGGTATAATAAGAAAATAAGTACTTTTTTTCTAGCACAATCTTCTCATTAAACGCAGCAATTTCTTTAAAAAATGCCTTCCTAATATGCTGTACAGTCCTTCTGTAATGTGGAAAGAGACCCGATCTTGCAAAAGGGTACATAGCACAGCAGAACTGTACCAACCAGCTATACCAAAAGCTACTTTGTCTGGTCTTTTACAATTAAGCATGAAATATGCATAGGGCAGTGCACAGGAAAATATCCAACACTGCATTCTCACTAATTTCTGACTTCTGTTCCAGATATAGGAAGTAATTAATGTATAGGACTATGCTTACAACTGGTTACAGATTCAGCCCATGTAATACATGTTCCCACCTAATCTGTTGTTAAGGAAATTGGAGATAAAAATTACCGGTAGGTAAATCTTGGTGTCTTCCTTAGCTGAAGTCAAAGAGAAAGTATTGGGTTAATGTTTTGAATTGTCTTCACTTCTGTTTTTTTGGAGGAGTAAGATTAAATTTAAATATCCTCCTCACATACTGTGAAGTCACAAAAATGGACTTTAAAAAAAAATATTTTAACTCAAGCAGTTTTCTACAGATACAGCAGCAAATCTTCAACAGATATTTCTTATGCTGGAGAAAAAGTGTAGTTTACTAAGAGGAGGGGAAAAATAGCACTTGTTCTGAAAGTGGGTTATACCAATCTCATTATTTAAAGAACAAAAGGCACTGCATAGTCCTAAAACTTTACATACTTTACATACTTTAAAACACTCCTCTCATTATATAAATTATTTAAGAACTTCTTAAAATCAAGGAGGAAGATATAAACATACTTTTTTTTTTTTTTAGCTTGCTTGGATTTTACATAAGATAAAGCCAAACAAACTATCATCTTCCCTAAATATAATTGCTCTTTAATAATAATTGTTTTTCCATTCATTTGATGTGGCCATCTCATCCCTCCACTGCAGATCAAAACAAGAATTAGCAAGTAATCAGGCCACAGTTTAGAAAATTCAAATCGAAAGCACACTTGTTAGGGAAAGGATATGGGTAACTCAACGCCATCTTCAAATCAAGCCTTTTGGCGCAGCATGGGCAAGTCTGTTTCTTGCCAACTCTGAACCAACCACAGATGCATAATCCATGAAACCTGGTATCAGGTGTATTTTCAGTAAATCCTTCAAATGTAAACAAGGCTTAGAACACCAATCTGAAAATGTATTCAAACCAGCCACACAAAATTTTTATGGCTGATTATGGATACTGCCTTGTTTGAAAACCCAGCAGTTTCAAATGGCTTAAAACATTTAGAATAGTTAGAAAAAGCAAAGTTCTGAACATCCAGACCAGTAGTCATTTTCCAGCACACAGGAAACCAGAAGACATATGCTCTGCAGGAGGAAGTGATTAGTGACAGTGTTCCAGCACAAATGCTGTGCCTTTCTTGTTTTCTGGAGTGCACAATGATGGGCTGTTTGGACCCCTGAGAATCAGTCACTGTGTATTCTGCTAGGCTATAGGCTACAACTGTGCCATCCTTTGGGGAGGCTTCCACATCTGCCTTAAAACTACTTGTCACACACAGACCCAGGCATAGATGGGAAATCCTTCGCAGTGCGTAGGATCCTGAGCTAGAAGACCTGGCTGAGGGGTCAGCATGCCTGGTTTGCTGGGGCTGCCCCAGAATATAGTCAGGCATGAAGTATCTGAAAGGTAGATCTGGGTATGCAACTCCAGGGTTATTGCCGTTCTTGCTTCAGTTTATCTGTCAAAGAACGGCATGGACTCAATTTGTCACAGAACTGAAATATATTTCATAGTCTGATTTTTACTTTTCTGTCTTATTCTTTCTGAATGTGGGGGCTTTCTTTTTTCCTTGGTATTTATTACTGTTGTGATTACTTTTTAATGCAGCTTAAGAGAGGAGAAAATGACAGTTCCATAATCACACGAACAGGATACGTATGATTACAGGACAGTTGGTGGGTATTTTCAGTCATCCCTTCTTCATTTGTATCCACAAATATTTTCTGCCCACAGACTGAACAGATGCCATTGGACAAATTTCTTATTAAGGCAATGATGTTGTAAAACTGTCAAGATTGGGTTAAGAAGAAAAAAAAGTGAAAAAACATCAAAATATTTGCTTAGCGTCAAGTATTCACAACTACAGTCTAAAAGATGTCAAAGATATGAATAGTGGGAAAATGTCTACAGTCATCTCCATTTACTAGCGCCAGGATTATTACCAAGTGATAATTAAATCTTACTGTAGTTTCAAGATCTTTTGCAACTGTCTGCTTGATTTTGACAAACTGAGACATAAGAGGAAAGGGAAGAGAGAACTACATAAGAACTACAGAAGAAGAACTACTCAATAAGCAACTATAAAAAGGACAGGAGAACAAGATTCTTTTGCAAGAAGATTCTTTTGTGAAGAAGAATCTGTCTTGCCATGACAGTTAGGAAATTTTGTAATCTCTTGTCTGCAGGGAACCACCTGTTGGAAACTCTGATATATTTTACAGGCTAGTAATTAATTAAGGCCAAACTTCTAATGATAAGATCATGGAATCATTAAGGTTGGAAAAGACCCGTAAAATCTTGTAGTCTGACTATCAGCCCATCCCCATCATGCCCACTAACCTGTGTCCCTCAGTGCTGTAACTCCACGTTTCTTGAACACCTCCAGGGATGGTGACACCACCACCTCTCTGGACAGCCTGTGCCAGTGCCTTACCGCTCTTTCTCAGAATAAATGTTTCCTAATATCCAGTCTGAACCCTCCCCTGGCACATCCTGAGGAAATTACCTCTCATCCTATCCTATACCTAGGAAAAGAGGCTGACCCCCACCTTGCCACTGCCTCCTTTCAGGGAGCTGTTGAAAGTGATAAGGCATCCCCTGTGCCTCCTCTTCTCCAGGCTGAATAATCCCTGTTCCTTCAGCAAGAGAGTTTGACAGTTTGTCTGTGGCACAAGAGCTGCTCTCCTTAAGGGAAAATGTTGGTTGACTGCCAGAGTATCCAGTAGGTCTTTTTCTCACAAGTCCAGGAACTCAAAAATTCAGGAACTCACTTCTAGTCTTTGCAAGTGGTATCCAAAATGACGATCCCTAGTACTTACACCAATGGTGGAAGCTGTGCGGATAAAAGAGATCTCTGCAAAATCGCTGTGCATCGCTCCATTGTACAGTCCCTAAAAAAGCAGTGTCACATCAAAATCCATGGAGCTGTCAGTCTTGACCCTATCACAAAGCCACAGTGAGTTTATTCTTGACCAGAATACCAGAACTAAATATCAACAAGATTCATAGTACAGTTAGCTCCTGCTTCCCTCAAACTGCAGATTTTTTTCTTTTTCTTTTTCTTTTTCTTTTTCTTTTTCTTTTTCTTTTTCTTTCTTTTTCTTTTTCTTTTTCTTTTTCTTTTTCTTTTTCTTTTTCTTTTTCTTTTTCTTTTTCTTTTTCTTTTTTTTTTCTTTTTCTTTTTCTTTTTCTTTTTCCTCTTCCTTTTTCTTTTTCCTCTTCCTTTTCTTTTTCTTTTTTTCTTTTTTTCTTTTTTCTTTTTTTCCTTTTCCTTTTCCTTTTTCCTTTTCCCCCCAGCAACAGTCATTATCATACTTGAAACATTAAGTTTCAGTATTAAGAGATTCAATGAATGAGTGCGGTGGCTGAATAAAGTTTCAGGTTTTTCCCTTCCTATCATAATATCATAAATGCAAGTTGCAAGCTGACTATGTGATTAATAAGAATCAAGAAGTAAGACAACCTGAAGCTCCAACAATTCGGATTTCATTTGTTGAGATGTCTGGTGAAGAGACCAGCCAGGAACAATTCCAGTACAGTCAAAGAAAAATCTTATCGAAGAAGAAATCTTATCAGTTTCTAGTCCCAGTTTTACCAGAAGATGCCCATCTGAAGGATAAATTAAATCCAAGCACTGTAAATGTTATGGGTAAATAAATCACAATTCCAGTTGCACAGATCCTGTGTGTTTTGCAGAGTGGCCTGAAATGCCAATGTTATGTTGAATAGGTTGAACTTCTACTGAGGTATTTATTTAAATCCAGATGTGGATTTAAGGAATAAATTCAGACTCTTCGGTATGCATCTCCAGGCTCAACAGCAGCTGGGATGACTGCTGTCGATGAAAGTCTGTAGAATGAAAAAACAAGACAGAGCTGATGGGATGAATTTAACTCACCCAAAGCTACCAAAAGCTCCCTGTTGCCTGCCTTGTGGTTCTCCAGCACAATCCTTCTGTGATATGCCTACATACTGCAGTTTCCTTTTTCATTTTTCCTGGTAGGTTGTCATTGTGTAAGCTGCAGAGAGAATAGAATAAATTTTCAGTAAATTTGCTGCTTTCTCATACAAATCTATATTAGAGCTTTGTTACAACGTTCGCTCTAAAATGGAGTCCTAATTAGCTGAAAAATGGTATCACAGCCTTCTCCTGGGTAGTCCTATAAACAGGCCAATTAGCATGCATTTGCATTAACTGTTTCAAAATTCCTTATTAAGTGTTATGTTTGTCTTGCTGTTAATTTTCATACTCTTAGCCTCTAGCTGAAACGCAGAAATATTCTGTCATGTGGATGAAAGATACGAATCTATTCCTACAGTTGAAAATTCCAGTATTGATTTATTATTAATACTTTAAGGTCTGGACAATTCCATAAAATAATACATATATATTGCTGCTAAATGGAAGCTTCAACATCTGGATCACATTATTTCAGATTTTCCTCATCCACCCATCACAGAAAGAGGAATTTCCTGACAAATCAGATTGCTGCCCAAAGGTAAAATGTTTTTCTCGTTACCATACTTTAAATGAGCTCAAAAAGACCTAGAAATGAAGTCAGCACAAGCATCATAGACAATTTTCCTATTTTCTAATTATGCAGATTAAACAGGTCATACAGGCACCAACTTAAAAATTGACCATCTGTACTCTGCCCCTCTCACAACATTCTTCACTCAGAGTAAGAAAGAATGCGTATTACAAGCAAATTCAGCAGAAGGGCATTATCCCACTACCCTTTCCATCTTAAAGCATATGGAGAAACCTGCAAACATAAAGAAAATAACTGTGTAATAATCAGATCTGTTGTGACAGACTGACCTTACCAGAACTCGTTGACTTGGCAACTCAAGCTAACTGGCTCTCTAAAAATCTAGTTTCTTTTGATGTAGACATATTCAAATACTCAAAAGTATTTGCATGAGAGGAGTAAGAAATCAGTTGCTTGGATTTTCTTTAGATTTAAATTAATGTGCTTATAGTTGATGGCATGTTAACAATTGGTAGAGATTTCCTTATTAAACAAATCACAGAACCTTATTTTCAAGTGTAGCCCCATTACTTCCGTACAGAAATCAACACTGTCCTAAGCAAGCGTCAGTTTGGAACTGCATTCCAAAGTAAGTTCTCATGACACAATTGCCACATAATACAAGATAAATAATCGTTAAAATGGGGCCAGAAGTATGGCTTTTCTTGTTCAAAGTTTTTCTGAGACCATGACAAATCTGCCTTTCTACCTCAGATAGAAATTTTCTGTCATGCCAGGGAAGTACAATTTTGTCCACATATATCATATTTATTTAACCAACAGGCAGCTTCCAACAGCAAGAAAATTGCATTATAAGAATCAGCTGGGTACCTGATAGTTATAATTTCCTTTGGGAAAATACAAAGTCAGAACTGTAATAAATCTTTTCCTTCCTTCCCCATTTGATATGCTAGTCTTCTGCTTTTTTGTTGAGTAGAATGGATAGGAAGGACTAGAACAAAGTAGGCATGGCTTTCAAATGGTCGTAATTCTCTGAATATTACTTGTAATTGCCACTCATATCCCAGAGCTACAAGCATACAATTGCCTCCACTTCACTTAATTAAAGGAATGCCCCATTTGTGAGCAAAATGGAGAGATGGGAATTTTATTTGAGCACAGATACAAATCTGTTGAAAAAGAAAGGTTTTTACAGTGTGAATTAGCAAAACGCAGGCTCTGTAGCTATTTTCAAGTATCTGAAACAACAATGCCAGAATTCTGAAAATTCTGGAACGATGGTTTTCTCTAACATGCTTCCCCGTCTTACGGAAATGTAACCCCCAAATATCAGCTACCATTTAGAAAAAAAACACAGTTGCCAGAGTGGCCCACAAACATTTGATTAACAGCAAAACTTCTTTATTTCCCTCCCTCTACTTTCTGATAGGATCCCACTCCTGTTATTTTATACCTAGCCATCTGGTGAAGGGCAATCTCTTCCTTCTTGCCAAAATTATCCACAGCTGAGCCTTGGTTGCTTTGCTGCAACATTTTGCTCTCAATTCTTTGAAATAAGAGCCTTCCCCAGCATGTCTTTTTTTCATCATGAGACATTTTATGTTCTTGATAAGCCTGCAAAAGCCACTTTTAGAAACTAAAGGCTGTTGCTGTTTCTCTAGCATTCAGTAAGTAGTTGCTGCTACTTCTGTTGTTATTTTTTGAGCAAGCCAATAAATACTCTTTCTTTTTTGAGCTAGTTTTATGCTCCTCTTGGCTTTCACATCCGTTTTCATTTAAAAGAATCCAAGCATATTCTTTTTTTCATACTTGCAAAGCATTTTGAAGAGGATGGAGTCAATCACTGTAGCCCTTTGCTTTATTTTTCCTACAAAAAATGTGCAGTTCTTTCTGAGCTATGCATCTAAGAACAGGAGCAGGGACCAGTACACGCAAGCACCCATCCTTAACACAAGGAGTCTGTCAGAAAGGTTTTCTGGTTGATGTTTCCTACTAAGCTTTAACTTGCAATGGAAGACTAGGGCTGCTTGTTTTATTGATCTCCTTGGACAGAGAATAAATCACAGAATCACAGAATGGCCAGGGTTGAAAGGGACCTCAAGGATCATGAATCTCCAACCCCCTGCAACAGGCAGGGCCACCAACCTCCCCATTTCATAGCAGCCCAGGCTGCCCAGGGCCCCATCCAGTCTGGCCTTGAACACCTCCAGGGATGGACGGGGCATCACAGCCTCTCGGGGCAGCTGTTCCAGCACCTCACCATTCTCATAGTAAAGAACTTCCCTCTGACATCCAACCTAGTTTTTTTTGTTTTTTTGTTTGCTTGTTCCTAAAGATTCAACTGTGTTATATTAAACAAGGGAACGCGATTCTGCTGTGCACAACCTGCTTGTGAACTATGTGGGCATAAACTGAGTTGCCAGAAGCTGGATGGTAAGTAAGAGCAATGTATAAGCGAGCAAAAGCAGACGGTTGTTTTCCGTTTAGCAAGCATATGGTTGTTTTTCAAACTTTGACTTATTTGAATGTTTCCTACCAGACAGAAATGATATGCAAGCATAACAACTGCCACCTGGAAGAACTGTGCCGAAGAAATCTAGATCCAACTGTGCTTAGTGAAGCAGGAGATTGTTTTTGCTGTTCATTTTAATGTCAAATGGACAATTTCCTGTCTGAGTTAACCAAGTTGTTTAAATACTGAATGTGACTACCTTTACAGCTTCTGCTCTTAATCAGAGGGTTTCCTTATCCAGTGCAGCAATATGTACCAATTATTTTTGCACCTGCCTTATGTAAGGATCTTGGTACCATTCAACTTCATAGCTTTGTTCTGTTTGTTTGACTTCAAAGTAGAGTAGATAAAGATTTAGGAAGTTACCGTGCTGGTAGAAGAAAGAAAGGGAGCTGTTGGAGAGGGTCCAGAGGAGGCCACAAAGATGATCAGGGGAATGGAGCACCTCCAATATAAAGACAGGCTGAGGGAGCTGGGCTTGTTCAGCCTGGAGAAAAGAAGGCTGCGGGGTGACCTCATTGCAGCCTTCAGTACCTAAAGGGAGCCTACAGACAGGAGGGGAAGTAACTCTTTCAAAGGGTAGATAACTGCAGGACAAGGGGAAATGGTTTTAAGTTGAAGGAGGGAAGATTTAGGTTGGATCTCAGGGGAAAGTTCTTTCCTATGAGAGTGGTGAGGTGCTGGAACAGCTGCCCAGAGAGGCTGTGGATGCCCCGTCCATCCCTGGAGGTGTTCAAGGCCAGGTTGGATGGGGCCCTGGGCAGCCTGGTCTAGTATGAAATGTGGAGGTTGGTGGCCCTGCCTGTTGCAAGGGGGTGGAGATTTGTGATCCTTGAGGTCCCTTTCAACCCTGGCCATTCTGTGATTCTGTGTCATGTTTTGAAAGAAAGCAAACTAATGGGAAGAGATCATCAGTGTGTTCAGAAAAGGCACAGAAGTATCCAGATATGAGCCACGAGGGCAGTGACAACTGCATACCTGCAAGCTGCCTTAGTGAAAAACACTCTGAAGTGACTTGACACGGAACAAATGTGATGAACCAACCTAGCAGAGACCTATTATGAGCAGCATTCTCTTATAATTTCATAGATAGATGGATGGAGGAAGGTACATTTGTCTCAGAAGAGAGCATGAAGCAGAACTGTTAACTTCAGGTGCCGATGATGCTATTTTTATTGAGAAAGGCTCTACTCCAGTTCCCAGTTCCTCTTTTACAGAGGGAGGCCTCAGTGCTGCCAAACAGCTCTGCACTTACAGCTTAAGCCTTGATGTGTTTCTGATGGGGATGTTCAGCTTTGTTTATTTTAAAATGCACTGCAAAAGCACAAAAGCCATTCACTTCTTACTGAAGTGTTGCAATGCTTGTGCAATACTGGAGCCCTCCTAAATCATACTAATTGCCTTTAGAACTATGTCTTCCATAAGGGATACATTGCTTCTTAGTTCAGACTTGGCTCTTGTAAGCTAATAGTTGGCAATGAAGCTGAAGTTGTAAGTTACACAAGTAATATGATAGTATCAGCCCAGACTACCTCTATTCTGACACAGCTAAATCATTCTATGATTCTATGTAGTTCACTTTAAAGTGCTGCTGTAGAGGGTAATGGCAAAGGAATGCAGAGTGCACTCTGCTTCAACTATCATAGGCAGATAGGGACCTTCCTTCCTCATGGTGCATGCACGCTTCAGGTGTGTTTGGCACTTACTTGGTGCCGGTATCAGGGAAAAGACATAGTCTGTGCAAGTTCTGTCATTTCAGTATTCTGTTCATTATTCTGTGTGCCTGTTGAAATCAATAATGCTAAACAGGATTGGAGAAAAATATGTGAAAAGCTAACGTGAAATGACTGAATGACAGAGCAGTGCTGCTCTAGAAGACAAATTAAAGGGAACATCATGGTTAAACTGCATTTTATTTCTTTGCACTGTGTGTGCTCAGGTAGCAGCACATGAACACCTGTGAGCTGCATTCTTTCTGACTCCATCAGACACTTCATATGCATGAATGTTGGCACGGCTGACATGTCACCACTGCTCTTCATGCTGCGAAGTAGACCTGAGGTCAGTTTCACAGCCTCTTCCTTTCACTTTTATGTGCAACTGTTAAACTCCACTCACAGTAAAGCTGTCATATATCAGGCTGCTTTTATATCCCTTACTAAAGCAGTTTCTGTAAATTGTATCAAGGCTCCATTCTTCTCTGTTTAACAGAACTGTCAGAAGTCAGAGGGTTTGAATCTACTCAGCCTAAAATCCTTCAGAGTCAGAGCACCAATTGCCGAGGGATTAGCAACTGACTGAGGCTGTTATCAATGTTACTGCAACCAAGTATCTCAACAATAGCAAAAATAAATAAAAAAAATAAAATAAAATAAAAAGGGGAAGGGGGGGGGGGGAGGGGGGGAGAAAACGTCAACCAATAAATGGCCTGAGGTGCTCATCAGCTCATAAAGAGGGAGATGCTGAGAAACTGCTGATATGCTTAAAATTCTGCCTGTCCAAAATAGCCGTGCAGTCCCCATTTACACAGTTGCTTTATTTATGTAATGCTTGTTTACCTAAACCCCATGCTGCTTTTCAAGGACTGGCCCTTTCCAACCTATTTTACTTGTTTGACTCTTGGGGTGGAAATCACTTTGCTTGGGCTTTCTCAGGCTTGCAGGGAGAGGAAGTGAGCTGAAGCACCATAAGCTCTCGTTTTAGCACCTCAACCACAAGACAAGCTTTCTCTCTGTTTTGGTACATGCATGAATAACTTGAAGTGAATCTTGGGTTCTCTCAGTAAAAATTAATTTTAAAAAAGGTTGTTTTGTTGTGCCCAGAGACAACACTGATGCTTTGCATGATCAATATATTGGTGTTCTTCTGCATGGAAAAAGAAAGTAACAAGCTAGATAGTTTTTATAACTGGAACTGTTATCCTGAAAAGGAGATACAGGGTAAATTAATGGCAAGCTCTTCCCTTGGCATTTTTTTCTATAACTGAGGTATGAATCATCCCTATGAATTTTAAGCAGACATTTGATAATCTCAGATGTGAGCATCATATAATCTTCCAGTGCAAGCAAAACGCAAGCTCAGAAGGTGACCAAAACTTCTACTGCAACTCACTTCTCTATAAAATGAGAATCGTAACTGATGTTTATCTTCCTTCCGAGGTTAATGAGAGTTTCCTCATCCAGTAAAAAGGAGGCAGTTGGAGCTACAAAGCAACCTCCTAAATTTGAGCGTGGTGGCATCCTTTTAGCAAGAATATTGGTCTCAGTTTCATTTTGACCCCGATTGACCTGGATGTCAGTTCTCCTAGACCTAGGGCTTTCTATGTCTACTTCTCAGGACTCAGCAGCACCTCCTGGCTCCTAGGTTTATGCGTGCACTGAGCTATGCATCCTGAAGCAATGCTCAAGCATTATGTTGGCTGACGTGCAGCAGCTGCTCTGCTCCAGCATAGCTGTTCACTGGTTTTACTCCATGTCTGTCGCACATATGTGCCTCATGCAGCAGAGGCATCCCGCCTCTACCACGGGCAATGTGCTGAGCGTTCCCTAGGCAGTATTAAAATGATTGCAAAGGGACTTTTTCTTCCTATCAGACTCACAGGGATTGTACCTAGGGAAGAGGCACTGCACTACAATAGCTACAAAGATGCTGTCTGATTTGTTTTGCTGGGCAACTGACTAAGTTGACAGAAAGAATAGACCCAGTAATTTTTATTCTCAAAAGAAAATTCTTGATTAGCATGTAGCAATTGGACTGATCAGTATGATGGGAAAAGGTGTTTCACCAGAGGTGTAATGACACAGGATTGGCACAATTGAAAGGTGCTATGAGGGAAGGGAAAAAGATTGCTTACCCATATCAGAAGATTACAGATTCACAGGGGAAAGATCCACCAGGGAGAGAACTCCAGAAAGAGATCCTTCCTAGTGGCAGTCAGCCCTTAAATGGGGTCTAAGAGACATGCAGCCAGGCTCCACCCCTTCCAGTCACACAGCTGAACTGCCTTCACCTGAGCTCCCAGGGCTGACCCAGTCCTTTCCCAGGTGATCAATCAGTGCTTCAGGCTGCGCCTCAACAGCTCCCATACACTGCACCCTTCACAGTATGAACATGAGATGATTGAGCCAGCTGGAGGGTGAGCCTTCCCTAATACAGGGATCCAACACACCCTAACGCTTATACAATTGCCCATCACGATGCAGGTTGACACAGTGTAAGGCAATTGATGATTGGTTTGTGGTTGGGGTTCATGTTCTCTCATGGGCCAGTGCTTGATGGTGTTACTGGAGGCACGCAGTTGTTTGCTGCAGGTCCATCCTCTGTTCCATCAGTCCCACCGGTCCCACGTAGGCCATCATTGGGTGTCGTGCTTGATGTCACAGCGATGCTGGAACGCTGCAATGCCATTTCATCCTTCCGGTGATCCTAAAGACTCAAAGACTCACAGAGAGTAGCACAGATGTTTCAGAGGGGAAGGTCTGCCCTCCAGGGCAAAATACAGGCCATATTCCTATCTTGGGTCAACACTTCAGCTTACACTGGGGATGTCCCAGCCACCTGTATCACAACCTTTGGCCAGATATCTGTGGCTCATAGCTGTGTCAGGCACCAAAGGGGGTCCTGATCTGCCACAGGGACATGAGGAGGGGCCCTCAGCAATGAAGACCAGGGTGCTGACCACCATATCAGTAGGCCATGTACCGATTACTGGAGGGACTACCAAGCCTCCCACCTCCAATAATCTCCTCCAAGTTGCAAGCAGGCCATATCACTTTGGTCCTACCTGCACCTTCCAAGGCCATTTTATCCTATGGGTACCTGGTTCTAGATGCTCAGGGGCAGGGGACAGAAGATTATTTTCATTGCCAATTTGGGATCTTATCCAATTATCAGTGCCCGTAATTTGGATCCTAAGCAGGGTGGCCCATGTTGTCTGTAGCATTTTCAGGGCATTGGGTCTGCCATTTCTGATCCCACAGGGTTTTGTAGAGCCTCTTTGTCCACCCTTGTAGAGACTGAGAGTCTGTCTTCAGGGCAGCCTTAAGAATATTGTTATAGCGTTCAATAAGGCCTGCCCCTATCAGATTATACGGCAGGTGGAATCGCCACTCAATGGTGTTTTCTTCTGCCTAGTGTTGTACCACTGCACCAGTAAAATGAGTCCCTTGGTCCCTCTTGTTCACTTGAGGTGTCCCGTAAGCAGACATCAGTTTATTAAGTGCCTTGATGGTATATGCCTGGTTTGCTCTTGGCACTGGATAGGCCTGCAGTAGCCCACTTGCCGGGTTGACACAGGTCAGGGTGTATTTTGCCCCCTCAGACCAAGGGAGGGGTCCAAAGTAATCAACCTGCCATTGCTGGAGAGGACTGTGACCTCTAGCAAGGTGGGCTGGTGTTTTGGGCAACGATCTCTGTCTTATCTTGGAGCAAGTGCCATAGTCTCGGCATGCCTGGGCGATGTCAGATCGCTGCATGGCAGTCCCCATACTTTAGCAGCTGCCCGCATTGCCTTTGGTCCAGCATGCCGCAGCTTCTGATGTAACCAGCGGGCGATGTTCTCAGATGGTGAATTCTCAATCCATCGAACTCGGGCCAGCTTCATCATTTCCCAGTGACTGTAGGGGATGATAACCAGAAACATGGTAGATACATACAGTCTTGTATTTAACTACATTCCATATATCTAACCACATATCTCTGCTCCAGATTGGTTGGGCATGAATAGTCCATTCCAGGGTCATTCTCCATCTGACTTTTGCACTGGCCATATGGGGGAATTATTTAGGCTATGTGATGGTCTTCTAGCCCCAACTTTTTCTAATTCTTGCACCATTCTTGATATTTCATGATATTTCTTGATACGAAAAAATTGAAGAATATCAAGAAATATTTCTTGATACAAGAAATTGATATTTCTTGTCTACCTGGGAGTCTATACTGTCTCACATTAGTAATCCAGTGTGGTTTCAGCAGACAAACAGGCTCACGCTTCACATGGCCTCATAATATTGCATGCACTATCTGGACACTAACACACCTCTATTGGAGTCTGAACTCTCCCACAGTCATCTGGAGAGCCAAACCCTATAAAATGTCTATTGCCTCAGTCCCAGAGTACATCTTGGCATAGACATTTTTTATTCCTGGGGCAGGAGATGCCCAACCCCCAATTTTAACCACATTCTGGGTAACTGGAATGGACTGGCCCTCAAAGCCGATAATCATCACTGTCTCCATTGAATTTAGACAGATTCCATAAACAATTGATGATTCTGCTTCCGTGTCAGCCAACTCCATAATCCTTTGTATATTCTTTCGGGATCAAAGATTGTCAGTTCAACATAGAGCCTCTGGTCCTGTCTGGAGGTCCTAGGTACAGGGGAACTAATATCCTGTCACATTATAAACTGTCCTATGAACAGGTGTTTTTCTTCAGGTGGCTCAGACATCACAGCTTGAGTCACCTGAGGAGGCTTTTTCCTTCTAATAGGGACTATAAAGTCCTCTAAATTCAAAGTTCTCATTGGCATTTGTTGAATTATTCATACTCCTGATCTTTTGGGAGTATTTTGAAATTTCTGTTCATTTCCTAGTTTTTCCATAATTGAAGTAAAATATGATTAGGCTGCTGATCAATCTTGGCAAAGGCCACCCCAGCCCATATGAAATCATTAAACATTTGTTTTTGAGACAGATGAGGCCTGATTGGGATGCCTGGGGGGCAGCCTTCCTGCTCTTTACTGGAAGAACCTTGGCTTCTTCTACCACCCTAACATTACACCTTGTTCTTAGGTGCTGTTGCCCCCAAATCAGCTACCAGCAGGGCAGCATGTTGGACAATGGCATCTGAGGTCAATAGGGGGTTCAGTATGGAAACAAATGTTCCATAAGGTGGGAAGGAGCCTGTTGTAAAATCAGGTCTCTCATGCCTGCTGAAAATTTTGCCAAGTCCAGACTCTCAAATGTTTCTTCGTATATTGCTTCTCTCATGCCCAACTCACAAATATAGGTCTGAAGGACCTCTGTGGAGGACTATAAACCTGTGTGCAGTGGTATGTCAGTTTTATTAGGCCAAGTCACATGGCACACTGCCATCAACCAGTCTATTAATGAATGGTTTTCATCCTGGTGTTGAATGGCAGCATATGATTTTTGTCTAAGGTCTAGGGTGCAAGGTAATGGATCCCAACTTAGAAAATTCTGGTCTATTTACCACAATGCTTTCTGCCCCTGAGCCCCATAACCTTAAAAGCCATGCTGGTATGCTTTCTCTAAGCTCCTGTTGAAATCCTTTAACTAAATCCATTAATTCAGTTGCTGTATAGGGACAAGTTGTTACGTGCAAATGCATTTTGGCAGGGGGCCATTGATCAGGGGGCACCCCTGCTGGTCTATCTTGTACTTTCTTAGTTTTCTGAGTTATTATAAGGTGGACCTCAAAGGGATCCATCTCAGATGGAGCTTTGAGATCTGATCTAAAAGCTTTGTTTTCTGAATCATCCAGGTCCATTGATTTAGGAGCCTGGGTATCTTCTAATGTAACGTTGCAGACCTGTTTTATCAGGAAAGTTAGACTAGATTTCTTTCCTGTCAATGTGCCAAGTCTTTGTTCAGTTTTTCAACACAACATCATAGCAGTTGATTTTTATTTTCTAAGATATTTTTTGATGTTTTTGCTTGATTTAAAGCATTTAATAATGGCCATGCCACAGTAAATGTGGCTAGTTGGTACTCCTGTGTAATTAAGGTATACTTATGTAACCCATAGAAATACACTGCCATGCAGGATGGGGAAGAAATATCTCCAGTAATCCACAGGAGATCCCATTTCTCAATTATAAATGCAAATTCACAGTAGAGCGATCCCAGAAATCCTGGGATAAGCCCACCCCTAGGGTGGGTTTTATCTAGGGGGTGACATTCTCCCTCTTGACCCATTGAAAAACATTCCAAAGAAAGGATTTCAGTATTTTAGCTTGGCTATATCACCAAATGTTACAATTGGAAAGATTAACACAGTGGAAGGACAATACCAGAATGTAACTGCAAAGGGGCCAACATGGATAGGATGGTATTTTGCTGGAAAAGTAAAAGTGCTCACCTGTCTCCAAAGATCTAGGCTTACAGGAAGGACTCCACAAGAAACAAATCTCCAACCAGAAACCCTTCTGCAGTCAGTCCTTAAATGGGGGTCTAAAAGAGGTGCAGCCAGGCTCCACCCCTTCCTGTCATGCAGGTGAATTGCCTTCACCTGTGCTTCCAGAGCTTATCCAGTCCTTCCCAGGTGATCAATCCGTGGAAGGAAATAAAGCAATTTGGAAAAAATTAGAAGTGAGACATCTTCATTGTGATTTTGCTGAGTCAGGTAGAGGCTTTGATATTCTAGTAGGAGTCAGCAGATACCATGAAAGCAAGACTTGCTCCTGGAGTTTATGCGTATAACAATGCACCTTTATAAATGTCCTGGGCCACAGCTGAATTAAACTGCAGCAATTGTACAGTGAGAGAAATACAAGTAGTTAAAGTATACGTGGTGAAGAGAAGCACGGGCTCTGTCTGAGAGATGTCCTGTGAAGATGCCCAGCGGTGTCCCATTGTACAGAGTCCTGTACAGAGAAGTTTGGGATTTGAGTTCGCAGCAGTGCTGTTCAGATCCAGTGGCTCAATGAACTGATACCTGCTGGCTGGCTGTTGCCGCAGCTGGTGGGCAACTGTAACAAAAAATTGTGCGTTTGTATTCTTTTGATCAACTTCTTTCCCCCCCAGTAACAGAGATAAGAGATAAGACAAGAGGCAGTGGCCTTAAGCTGCAGCAGGGGAGGCTCAGGTTGGATATTAGGAAATATTTATTCTCAGAAAGAGTGGTTGCCCAGGGAGGTCAGGGAGTCACTGTCCCTGCAGGTGTTCAAGAAATGTGGAGTTGTGGCACTGAGAGATGCAGTCAGTGGATGTTGTGGTGATGAGTTGGGGTTGGACTGAATGATCTTAGAACCATGAAGGTTGGAAAAGAACACTCTGATTCTAAGATTGAATGGGCTAAGTATCGATACATTGGCAATTCTGACCTAAACAACTCTCTGTTTAAAAATCCTTTCTCTAAGTGTGCCCTCATTTGTGCCTTCTTCAGGATTTTGCCCTCAGTGGAAGGTACTGATTGATACTAAGCTCAGTATGTTGCAGGGCTGTGCATCCCCTAGAACATGAATTATATTACAGTAATATAATTAAATAATGTCAGACACTGGCGGGAGGGAAAACCTTATCTACAAGAGGAAGTGATATCTGATTTCCCTGTGAGTACATATAATTTTTATTAATTTATACATTTATAAGTACACTGGGTTACATTTGATTTTCTTCTTGTGATTTCACAATATTTTCCATACTGGTTGTTTAACCCAGAATTTGCAATGAAGTCTTTACAGTAAACCTAAATCACTAGGAACTGTTCTTTTTATAAAAGTACTTACTTTATGTTTCTAAGCGCTCTTTAAAATGGAACAACAGCTTTTTTTTTTTTTTTTTTTTTTTTTCAACAGTTCGCAGTCTAAAGAGCGTTTACCAAAGCAGAAATACTCAAGGGAAAATTTGTATATATTTTTATCCTAATTTTTCCTTCTCCTTTTTTGATTCAATAAATGTGGCTACACAGACAGAAATGAGACTAGGCAGTAAAGGAATGTTCTGCATTAGCTAATGGTGCCTATGTGCAATACTAACATCCTACCTCTTATAACCCTTACTGACCAAGAGTTTCGGAGTGCTTGACAGAAATCTAATCAAAGCCAAACAGCTGTGTAAGATAGTGTAAACTGAATCATACAGATTTCAACGATGCGTCCAATTAACACTTGGGGCCTTGTCTCTCAGTCTCTTGACAACCAGACAGCATTGTTGGTTGGTGTTTTATCATGCCATTCAACAGAACACAAAAAATGCTTTAAATTTTATTCTTTGAGCTAAAAACTGCTTTCCTTGATTCATCTGTGTTTTCATAAACTTGATATGCTTAAAAGACTTGCTTTGGCCTTAGAAGGAAGGAACTCCTGGTTGACAAGGTTGGCTTGTGGGACTCATGGGAAGCAAAAAATAATGCATTTTTTTTTCTTTAAGTTCTCTGGGAATGTCAGAATGATTGAAGCCCCAGAGCAGGTCTGTCAGATAAATTTAGCAAATTCTCCACGTTAATAACTGTAATACAATGCTGGAAAGGAAAACCCATTAGGAAAATAATAGTAACGAGCAAACATTTTATATCTAATGATGCATACAATTTACCAAGAAAGTAAAATAAATAGAAATATTGGATATATTTGTGATCAAAGAACAAAGTAAGATGGACATCAGCTGGTTTCACTAGAAGCTTGAATCACTGAAAATCATTCCCCTGTTAAAGCAATAAAATGTTGTATTTCTAAATACCCCGTAAAATGCAAAAATGGGATCTCTTCTAGCAGAAGTTGAAAGGCTGTTGCTTTTAATTGTCATTTGCACTGGTTAAAATTAAAAGTGCAAATTTCTGTGTACACAAATATGCACGCACATGCTGTGCTCTGTGGATTGTCTATTTTATGTCCAGCCTCTGGATATTGTCATATAAAAGAGGAATGTTTTTATTTTGCGAAGGAGGTGCTCTTAAAAAGCAGCAAAGCACACCAGCCAAGGGCAAAATAGCAAGTTAATCTGTCGTAAAGCAAGACATGGAAATGTGTTTCTCCTCATGTGTGCAGAAATTAGTTCAGTAAATATCTTTACTTGAAATAACGAAAATCCAAGAGCTGATCCCTCTACTTACCCCAGTGATGTGACTCATTTATAGATAGGAAATTTCAACAATAACATAACAGTTCTTCTCAGTCGCTTTTAATTTTTCATCTATTAGAGTTGTTTGGGGTTTTTTTTTTTTTCTTTTTTTTCTTTTTCCTGTAGAAGTGGAAAACTAAAAATGTTCATTTCATAAAATAAAAGCAGTGCGATTTTAGTAGTTCCAGGACCCCAGAACATGGGGAATGATAAAATCTTTTGGAAGACTTGCAGTGGAGCCATGGTAGAGCTGTCTTACACAACAGAGCTATCTGGCATCTGTCCCACTGTAAAAATGGGAAATAATTATTACAGAAGAACAGCATCACTTTTGCCTCTGGCTATGTTCATCTTGACAAAGGTATCAATGCCTCAGAAAATGGTAACAGAATGGGAAGGCACCAGGAAGGCTGGGACACACTGGTCGGTCAGGAACAGAGTGCCATTTGCTTACAAACTTAGGATCTGGAAACCTAAGAGGTATGGAGCTGGATTTCAGGAAAATTTGGGAAGGGGAAGATGGCTGAGGGCTGGAGAAGAAGCTGAAACTGGGAGGCATGAAGCTAAGAAGATAATGTGGCAGGAGGATAGCAGCCGTATCCCAGTAAGAGCGCAGCAAAGAAGTGAATGATGTTCATGGGTAGCTGTTGTACAGGGTAGGAAGCTGCCTGAGAATGGAGCAGAGTTCACTGAGGTCAAGCCCTTCATGCCTACCTTGCTTGCAGCTCTGTGTATGGCACCTTTCCCTTTGGTATCTTAAGCCTTGGTCTTGCTAAAGCTTAATGAAACACACAGTGTTACTCACCAAAGTGAAGTGGTGTGGCTGCCTTTGCAATGCAGGCTGTGAGCAGGCCCATGACTTGTGGAGAGGCAGCTGCTGAGCAGCATGTTGTGTCTGCAGACAGCTCCTGCAGATACAACCCAACAGACAACCCAAAGCTCTGCAGACCAACATCACACGTGCTGAAATCCATGCAACAGGGCAGCCGTGCGCATGCTTAGGTCTTGTTGAATTGAAGGGAATTAAATGTCTTCAAATTTCAATGTGCTGCATCCAGTGCTTTACTGGACAGAAGTGAGCCTCGGGGCTAATGCCTGTGTCAGAGAGGCACGTAGCCTCTGTGCTGTTCTGCTGAAGGGAGGAGAATTTCTGCCTCTAAAATGGCTTTGGGACAGCAGCAGTTGAGTCAAATGCTCACAACCTCCTCCTCGCCTCTATGTTTTAGCTGTATTCAAATGGGAGCACATTCCATCTTAGTGCTTGCTCAGTTCTGCATCTCCTAACAGACTGTCCCAAAGCTCCCAAATTTTCAAAGAGTTACATGGGGATTTATCCAGCTAAATCCCATTATAGTCAATAGGAGCCGGGTGAATAATTATGCTGCAGATCTTTGTGAATAGCAAGGAAAGTTGCCAGTTACTGCTGATTACGACAGTGACTTTTTGTAGAAATAGATACACGTGCCTGGTGGGAACTGAACGTAGACCACCAGGTTACTTCATGTATCAGTGCGGTTTCCGTGTTTACTCTGTGTGTCACTTCAAAGAACCAGTGTTGATGACTTCTGGTCCACTGTGTTAACAGTCCGTCTCCTCTCCGTCTTCCGTCGTTTCCCTTCACAATCTGAGCAACAAAAAATGGTGGTGTAAATAGAGCTCCAACAAAGAGCTCTGTTGAGCCCATAATGCTCCCCTGAAAGGAGGCTGTCTAGGGGATGAATGGGACAGCCTCAGCCCAGCAGCGGCAGGGAAATAGATGACGCGGCATTGGGCAGCAGCAGCCAGCAGGGTGCATATGCCCAGTGTAGTGACAAATAATGGTGAAGCTAGTCAGTTGGAGGACTAAATGAGAGTGTATTGTCTAACCCTGTAACCGTAACTAAATTGTAACCTGAAAAGAGTTTATAAACATCTGGCCGCTAGCTCATCTCTAAAACTTCATAGCTAAATCTGAGGTGGAACATTTTGTAAGTCTGTACCACTTGGAAATATTACAGTCTTCAGGAGATTAGTGACATTTCAAGATTATAGCATATATTAAGACGTGGTTTGAACACCTCTTCTGACTTTTCCTGTTCAGTCAGTTTTTCTAAGACCAACAATCATGATTGATGCTATTTCCATTTGGAAGCATAATCATTTGGAAACTTATTTTGGTTTCACAATATTATGCTGCTAATCTGATAGCTCTGTTCAGTATTTCAAACAGTACTCTAGCCCACTGGTATACTTTAATTTCACTAATTGTTCTATTCATATATTTATTCACCTGCTTAAGCTCAAGTGAAGCAACACATCTCTATGTTTTGATTTCCCCCAAATTTATCAGTGGAGGGGCACATTTCCCTGTTCACTTAGATTTTATTTTAATATTGTATTTCAATAGCAATGAAAAGAATATATCAGATTAATACGCATGTGGTCTCCTATGCAGAATGGCTTTTCAATCTTTTTATAGCTCTCGTTATTAGTAGGATAACATCAATGTGCTCCGCATTTGTGTTGCAAATACTTAGAATATAGTTGGAATCATTTTCTTATTACTTAAATGATGCACTGTCGCAGCACCAATTGGAATTCCTGTAGGCTACAGCTCACAAATTGTTTCATTTAGTAAACCCAATTTATAGGGCTGCAGAAATAGTTGCTGGGTTTGAAAGTATTTTGGCAGCTGAACTGAAAAAAAATTGTTACAGACTGAATGGAAACTTCATTTCTTCAGAATTGTCAGCACATCACCAATAATTGATTTGGGGTTATTCAATTTTTATTTATTTATTTACTTATTTATTTATTTTTTTAACACTTGGCAAACTGTTTCATTTGGTTTTCAGGTACATTTAGTGAAAGGAGAGGATGAGATCATAAACATGAGAGGGAAGTAGTTCCAGCTCTCCTGCTGTATCTACTGGTTGAGTGAGTAAGGCAGCTTACCTGGGATGCTAATAACTTAAAATTCAAGACTTTGAAGCACTTCGAGATTGTGGTAAGGGTCACCTAACACTCAAGTGAAAGCCTTACCATTGGGATCCAAACTGATAAACAATGAAAAAAGTCTAGCAATTCATATTTGGTTAAAGGAAATTCCCTTAGTGCGTAGACTGACAAAGACAGATGGTGTATTTATTCTTTATCCGAAACATCCACTAATACCCTAATTTTTATAACATTTTTCCAAGAGACTTCTGATCAGGAAATCCGTGAGCAATTCTGCACATTTTGGAAAATGCGTTAAAAAAGAGAAAGTAACCCTTTACAAGCTATTTTGAGTTGTTGGGGTTTTTTTGCTTTTATTTTGGCTTTTTTTTTTTCTTGGGGGGCAGGGGGGAGCTCCCCATACTATTTTCACTGTCTCTGGAGTAACCTAGCTACTAACAAGGCATTACTTTTCAGTCTATCCGAACTGCATGCATTTTACACCACTCTTGGGTATTCTTCCTGCATTTTAGCATTCTTAATTAATAAACTTTATTTCTTTTTCCTCTCTATCTTTTTCAGGACATTTTTTTCAGGCTTGATTTAAAGATGCATCTGCTATGTCTTTGTTGTTTAACTCTAAATGCCCCCAGAAGCAAGCAAAATACAAGAAGAGGAAGCTTCTTCAGGTGCAGACCTAAGTGCATGCAAACTTCAGTCACTCAAGGTCAAGCCTAGCAAATCTGACTATTCCCAAATAGCCAGATTTTCTTTCCCCCCCACTTGCCTTCCCCCCTTCAACCTCCATGCTACCTGTAGGATTTATACTGTAACAGAGAGAATAAGCAAGAAATGTCAGATTAACAACTGCGTTCTGGGTTTAAGGTAGCAGCTTAAAGGTGAGGCGAGTCCTTTCCCCAAACTGGGGGTTCACTGTGATCTGTTGCATCCCAGTCTCTAAAGATAAAGTTGAAGAGCCAGCCTTACTCTGCTTTCCCAGGGATTTGCACTCTTATCTCTAGTCATTGCTCACCAGCACTTTTATCTGTCAAAACCCTCTCTGCTGCCTTAGCAACATGCATCCAGGCTCTCTTCCAGCTGACATAAGCTTCCTGCCACCTCCTGATGACAAGTGCTCCCAACATTTCCAGCTGTCAGCCATTCAGCATCTGCCGCTCATGTCACTGGGCTCTGCACTTAGCCATTTGCCTGATGCTGTGCAGTGACAATGACAGCACCCTGACTGCAGTCTGTTGTCTACTTCTGTGTTCAGGCACTGACAGTCAGGGTTACTGTTTTTAATTCAAGGTAGCTTCTGCTGTTTTATTTCTGTGCAAGTACATGTTTTCTTCCTACTTTATCAGCTATTTAAAGTACTATCGTAGATCAGTAGCTTCAGTAGAGAAGTTTCAAGTTTACTCAAAATGTTTCTCTTCTCATTGGATTTTGAGCAGGAGCAACTCTTCTCCCTGGTTCTACCTTTTTATTTATTTATTTAAAGCTGTTTGTGCACTATCCTTTCAGTAGTATGTCAGAAATGGCACATCGGCTAGATGAGAATCTCACTCTGAATTAGATAATGCCGTTACAATGTTCACCAGCACCTTATTCTTATCTCTTTGAGTGTTTCTGTGTGTTAAGTTTTCCACAAGCTCTTCTAGTTTCTCTTTCTAGTTGAGAGGATCAAAGATAGAATGAGTGTGGGAGACAGACAAGCAGGAGGGGAGCTCGTTCTGCAAATGCAGTGAGCCTGGGCCTTGGTGCTCCACTTATCAAGATTACTGAAAAAGCCAAAAAGGTGCCTGGGCTGAAGTCCTGCTATTAGGATATTCTTTTTCTGACTTACCTGCAACCATGGAGCAGTTCACATTTAGACACAAAATGCCCATGTTAAGTTATTGTTAGTAGTTATTGGTAGGCAAACTAAACTAGGTTGCAGCGCTGTACCAGCATAGGAGATGTGGTTCTAGATGTTTCACGTGATCTTCTCGAGCTTCACATTCAGTCTTTGCTCCACATTCCATTTTGAGAAATGTCATTATGTAGGTGACTTCATAATGAACCTGATGAGGGATGTGAAAAATAACAAGGGGTTCTTCAGGTGCATAACCAGTAGGAGACAGACCAAGGACAGTGTTCCCCCTGTGATAAATGAGGATGGAAAACTGGCTTCCTCAGACATGGAAAAAGCTGATATAAAAAAAAAAGCAGTAAGTGCTTTGCCTCAGTCTTCACTAGTGGTCAGGCTCCTCCCCGTGTCTGCCAGGACCCTGAAGTTCTGGGTGTGGGTGAAAGGAGTGGATTACATCCCACTGTAAAAATGGAACAAGTCCAAGACCTCCTTGTGCATTTGAATATATATAAGTCCATGGTCCATGCATCCCAGGGTTCTGAGAGAGATGGCTGGTGTAGTCGCTGAGCCCTTCTCCATCATATTTGATAAATCATGGTTGTCTGGTAAGGTCCCCAGTGTCTGGAAAAAGGGAAACATTACTCCCATTTTTGAGAAAGGTAGAAAGAATGACCTGGGGAACTACAGGCTGGTGAGCCTCACCTCTGTGCCTGGGAAGATCATGGAGCAGATCCTCCTAGAAGCTATGTTAAGGCACAGATGAGACAAAGAGGTGATTCGAGACAGCCAGCATGGCTTCACTAAGGGCAGATCGTGCCTGACCAATCTGGTGGCCTTCTATGGTGGAGTGAGGCATCAGTGGATGGGGGAAGGGAGTCGGATGTCATCTACCTGGACGTCTGCAAAGCCTTTGACATGGTCCCTCAGCACATTCTCTCTAAATTGGAGAGGTGTGGATTTGAAGGATGGACTGTTGGATGGATTAGGAACTGGTTGGCTGGATGCAGCCACAGGGCTGTGATCAATGGTTCTTTGTCAGGTGGAGGCCGGTCACAAGCGGTGTCCCTCGGGGTCGGTCTTGGGACCGGTGCTCTTCAGCATCTTCATCAATGACAGATGATGGCATCGAGTGCAGCCTCAGCAAGTTTGCAGATGGCACCAAGCTGAGCGGTGCAGTCGATGCATTGGAGGGAAGGGAAGCATCCAGAGGGACCTGGGCAGGATGGAGAAGTGGCCATGTGAACCTAATGAGGTTCAACGAGGCCAAGTGCAGGGTGCTGCCTTGGGTCAGGGCAACCCCAGGTATTGATACAGACTGGGGGCAGATCTCCTTGAGAGCAGCCCTGCGCAGAAGGACTTGGGGTCCTGGTGGACGAGAAGCTGGACATGAGCTCTCAGTTCTTGATTGAGGGACTGATTTCAGTGCAGCATTTTCTTATGAATATCTGAAGTCTGCTTCTGTGGAGAAGTCAGGACATTCTATTTCAGTCTCCTGTTAAGTCATATATTCTAGTGAAATGCTGGAACAAAAGAGTTAAGGTAATTTTAAAACTTCAAGCTTGTAGGTGAAACTGTGATACCTCTATATGCTCACATTTTCAGCAGTCTAGATCTTGTTTCCAAAATTCTTGGATGCCAAATATATTAAATATTTTGAGGACATATGTGATATCTCAAGCAGTGGATAAACTTCTGTGAGCATATAATAGCATTAGATACTATATTATGCTGCCTCCAACAAAAATAATTTTTAGTCCTGCTGTTGTGTAACGTCCTTGAAAATCAAAAGCTAAGTATATGTTGGGAATAGATCTTATGCTTCAGTTATGTGGATGCTTGAAAATCCATGTTCTGTTTCAAAAACCCCCATAGTAGTAAAAAAAAAAGAAAAAAAAAAGAAGCACTGAGCACTGTTCATATCTCTGGGATATTGCAGTTATAGATCATAGAATGTATAAGATTCTCTTCAAAATCGTTTTCTTCCCTTTCTCAAAACAAATTAATACCCCTCACCCCTAATTCTTAAATTACAGTACATCTTTCTGATTTTTTGGTTTGCCCTAGTTTCTGAAAATCTACCTCTCTAAACACTTTTGCTTCACCTATTACACCTAAACTATTGTTTTGCTTAGTAAAGTGGCCTAACTTAATTCAGGTTTGTGCCTCAGAGTAAATTGAAATGATTAATAGCTCAGTGTGTGTGCAGTGATATGAACCCTCCAGCCACTAAAGCGCCTTATCGTAGGCATACACATTCTTTGTTATGTCTGTTCTGTAAGACATTGAGCACAACACCTAACCTTTGTTGATTTGTCTTTCTGGACAGCTTTCCCGTGCCTACAGCAACTGGTTTTGAAGTTAGCTCCACCAGCTGTGCTGCTGTGCAGTTTTCTGTGTTGGATGGTTATTTTTGACCAGCTGCATTGCTGTGCAGCTTTCTGTGTTGGATGGTTATTTTTGACCAGCTGCATTGCTGTGCAGCTTTCTGTGTTGGATGGTTATTCTGATGGCTGTGAGAACAATGGGCTGCCTTACTGACTGCTGAGGTGCTCCTCCTGGCTGGGAGACAGGCTTGTTGGCTGACCTCCACCAGTCGCCTGCAACTCTGCTCAGAGATAAAGGCTCATATTTTCCAAGCTATCCAGGTGATTTAGGAGCCCACAGCTCACCCTGAAGGGGCTGGATGCATTTGGAAAATGTTACCCTATTGAAACTCACCCCAAAGGGACATAGCACGGGCTAATTAATGTTTGTAAGGCAGCTTGAGGTCTTGCATTCCTGTGATGTGAATATCTTGCACTCTTCGTTTAGAGGCAAATAAGATCCATTCCTGTGGTTGTGTCATCAGACAGGCAGTACTGAATCTGCATCTGTTGATAAGAACGCAATGTGTAAATAAATCATAGGAACATATCTCTGAAGCCTAGAAATAAGAGCTTCTGGCTCCAAAAACAAAAGCTTGGGCTGTCCAACCTGAGGGAGACCCCTTACTGTTCTGGAAGTGATCAAGCCATCACTCCTTCTTCGGTGTTACCAGCAGTGGCCACGTCATGAGGACTCACAAAACTGGTAGATGGTGAGGGCAGAGCAGAAGCAGCAGACAAAAGGCTGTTCTGCCACCTTCCTGTAGATCTCTCATGCTACAGCAGGCACCAGGAGATGATGAGGTAGAGTCATGGTAGCTCTACTCTTGGCCAGTATGCTGGGTGACTGTGGAGAGGTAGCAAAATGTCAGGAAGAGGGTTGAGATGGGTGCTCCTTAACCCCAGTGGAGGAACATGGAGTTAGAATTGTAGGACTGAGATGTGTGGGTGATATGCAAGGGAAGGCATCACAGAATCATAGAATTGTCAAGGTTGGAAAGAGCATCCAGTCCAACCATCAACTCATGCCTGTGATTGCTCTACATCTCTCACTGCCATATCCACACAGTTCTTGATGGTAATTGCATCACTTCCCTGAGCAGTCTGCTCCACTTTTTCTGAGAAGTTTTTCCTAAAATCCAATCCAAGGAGTGCTGTATCTGTATGCTCTGTATGCTGTCTATACTCTCTAGAAGTCTTCATATTCTCCTGTTGCATAATAAGAATAATGGCTGTGCCTGGGATGACTGGTGTGTGTCTGTGGTGTTCTTTGTAGCACTTAACTCCCCCTCCAGTCCTCAGAGAAAATCAGTAATTTATTTAATTAATTTAAATGTCTCTTGCTGAATTTCTCACACAGGCCTTTTCATTTCTTAAAGCTAGGCTATTAGAATTGTTGTGACTTATGCACAGTCATGCTGCACGAGTCCTTTAATAAAACATACTAAGTGAGAGTGTCTGTACAAGAGGGGATGAGAGAGAGGCTGAATAGCTTCTCTGTGAATGTCTGAAGTGAATGAGAAGCAAGCAAGAAAGGAAAGGATTATGAAGTAACAGATGAATAGAGATGATAAATAAGGAAGAAAGGAAAAGACTGCAAGGAATGGTGCTGATAGGTTTAAAATTTGAATTTGGACAAACTTTTTTTTTAAATATTTCTTGCACACTTGGGGAAAATGAGAAGTTGGGGGGAGCCTTGGATTATAATCATTGTGCTGCCTTGATTATATACATCACAGGGTTATCCTTAGATAGAAGTCCGTGACAGAGGGACACAGGCCCGGGAAGGAGAAAAAAGGAAGGGGTACGAAAGTGAGCTCTGGGAGAGGGGGAAGGGCAGAAAGCTGGCAGATAGTTTTAACCAGGAGAAAACACAATGGCAACGATCTGAGGAGGAACGGTAATTTACTGAATTTAACCAAATCAAACGAAACGAGAGACACGAGAGTATCCAGAATGCCAGACAAACCACGATGGTGTGAGGGAAGGTGCACGCTTTGCTCCTCGGCAAGATGAGACAAGTGGCCAGGGGCCGGACGGAGGGAGGCGGACGCTCGGGTCCTGTCCGCAGCTTCACCCCACTGCCTCTGCCCGCCAGGTCCTGCAGGGATGCCGCCCACTCCTCTCCATCAGGACACTCACAGAATCCACAGAAGGCCGTGAACAGAACCGAAACATTAACTCGTTAACTCCCAGCGGTCCGCGTGATGTTCTGATGTGGAGACAACGAAAAATCGCGAAACCACAACAATACACCGTTCTGATTGCTGTGGTCTAGTGATGAGGACATAAAACTTGGAGTAGAAAGACACGCTTCTTTTCATGACTGCAGAGGAACCTGCTGGGTGGCTTCTGGGCGAGTTACTTTACCACACTGTGCCTCATTTTCCTGATCTACAAAACAGGGACATTAGTGCCTGTTTTTTGAAGGCAGTCTGAGAAACTTAAATGGAAACTTCTGTATAAATGTCAAGTATGATTACTGTTCTTAAACTAATCCATTGTAGTCGACTGCTTTTATAGTTTTTATGAAAGCAAATACAATGGAGCTACACAGTTGGCTGCCTAACAATGTTTTTTTTTTTAATTAGAGGAAGACAAAAAGTGTCTAAAAAATGCAACAGCAAGTTGTGTTTTTTCATCAGTTGGAAACAAATTTCTGCCATAACTGAATCATGCTGTACCAGGTAATGAATTTACTCCACACTAAATGCAAAACACTGATCAGGAGTAGCAAGTCCTGATCACTTTTTACATGTTGGTTTCACTCTTTGCATGACACAAAGATTTTCAGTTGTTTAGTGAATAAGACTAAGGATAAAAATGTGAAAAATGTATGTGTTTACTTCTTTACCAGCATCTGCCAAATGAAGTTTCCTCAGGCTGTGACTCTGAAATTCTGATTTTTGTTTGAAGAGTTTGCAATGTCTGGCTTATACACCTTTGGAAATGGGTTGTATAACATCAACCCCGATGTTCTCTTTCCTCAGTGTGGAGAATGGTACCCATCTTTTTCCACAATGCTGTTAGAACAGCTCAACTCAGAAAGTGTGACTCCTATTACTCTTCATGTTTGCCCAAGCCCTGTTTATGTGAAAGGTAATTCCACCTCTACCAGCTCCTCTGAGGCTGGATGGTCCCAGTGAGTCCATCCACGGACTCATGCAGAAGGCTTTATCAGTAAGGACAGAATGCTGCTAATCCTGGACACCAGTTACATGACCGGATTCAAATGTTGGCAGATCTGGTTTATTCTTGTTCTCCTCCATGGTTTTGCTGGTGTAACAGTGTTTATTTTGTGGTGGAAGGAGATTTTTTTTTTTTTTTTTTTTAAGACAGAGTGATGCCATGGTTTCTTTTCGTACATCCACGCCACTTAAGTAAAGATCTCTTGTGTAGTCTTGCCCTCGGTATGACCCCGGAGTGAATAACTTGTGACCTGTCTGTCTTCATCAGCATCACTACTGCTACCTTCTAGGATAGCCCAATTAAGATAATTTTATGGTTGCTCTCTTAGAAGAGGACTTAGTGTCGGTTAGGCAGGCTGTGTGGAGCAGTCCTTGTTGTTGGTTTTGGTCCCCAGAGCCTGCATTGCAACTGCTGCCTCTTCAAAGCACTTTCCTTCACCAAGCAGCACAATCCCATTTTTCTGCAGGCTTGTCTCCACCCGCCGGCCCTTTTTCTGTGAGCTAGTTCCCTCTAATATATCCAAGACCCATTTAGTGACAGGTGTTAGGTGATGTGCTGAGGGAGATGGGTAGAGTTATGTGACATCTGGATGATGATGGACACAGTACTGATATGAAAGTAGTTACTCCCAAGTGTGAGAAGACTCAAATCTGTTCCGGGAAGCTACGTCCATTCAGAAGAAAATTTTTAAAGCAAAGTATTGGACTTCAAATTGATACTGTTTCACAAAATGTGGAAAACCAGTTTGGATTTTTTTTTTTTTTTTTTTTTTTTTTTTTAATTGCTATTGCTATATTTCTGAGGATGCTTATGAGGACTGATCTTGTCTTACTTGCTCAAAGTCCTACCATTGTTTGTATGGGATATAGTAAACGCATGAAGATTCGGGAAGAGGGCGGATAAGAATTTTTCTGAAACAAATTAAATTTTGATTTTTTCTTTCAATCCTGATAGGTGAAAAATCACACCAAATACACGAAATGATTATGATTATTTACTTCTAAAAAAAATCTGGGGTTGGATTTGCATTCTCTCAGTGAATGGCTAACATAAAGCATTGTCCTTGTAAGTACTGGGTTTGTCATCCTCTTAATGAGGGTGAAAGGAACTTTATATGCACGGCAGCAGTGGCAGGTAAGATTATTTTTCACAGAACGACATAGTCCACTTTGGTTGGAAGTGACATTAAAGATCATCTAGTTCTAGCTCCCCACCATGGGTATCTTTCTCTAGAAGATGCTCAGAGGCCCATCCAGGATAAGTATAATAAAACTCTAGCAGGTAATGCTCTTCCATAGGAAATATTTGCAGGAAAAATGCTGAAAGACATTGCTCTAGTTACACTATTAGGGTAGTGCAAATGGTTTATTTTCTAAATAGGAATACTGAAAGTGCACACAAAACATACTTTATTCTACCATTTAAATTATTATGAACTGTTAGTAACAAATCAGGTTTTTGTCTACTCTTGGACAAGTGTAAGAAATGGATAAATGGGTATGATTTTTAAGCAGGTGATTTCATTGCTATTCCACATCAGCAGAGTCTTCTGAGATGGGATGAAACTGTAGGCAGTCAAAGAAACCGCAGAGAAGTTTTTATCTCAAAGAGCTCAACAGAAATCTATTAAAATGAGGTAAGTGTACCCCAACCTTCACGTTACATGGGTTGGTCTTTGGGGAAATGAGGTACTGCGTGGTTTTCTTAATTGCAGCCAGCATCAGCAGTTTCACTGTTGGTGACTGTTGGTCATTTGGGGTAGAAGGGTGAATCTTGTTTTGCCATGACAAGGTGCAGTTGGACACCTTTTTCCCAAAACAGATTAAAGTGAATTTGTCCAAGAACAAATCAAGACAATAGGAAAACTATGATGTAAAGTTTATATACAAGAATATAACATTTATCTGGAGTATTTACAAGGTTAATTAAAGCAATATTTTACAACTCTCTCAGGTTAACCACTAGGTATGTTACAGTTAGGCTACAGATGGTTTAATTTGCAAAATAAGAAGAAAAAAGTTGCATTCAGATAAACCAGTTCCAAAACCTTTTTGGTTTTTGTTTTTGTTTTTTTTTTTTTTTTTTCTCCTAAGAAAAGGGCTCATTCTTGCGGAAAACAAAACTTGAGAATGGCTAATATATCCTTATTGGTGCCTACGTATCACATGCAAGAGTTGTAACATGACCTTTATAAATTTAATATAGATGGCAAGCCATTTCACCTCAGTGAAAGAGTCGTACCCCTTGTGACGGGCCAGGCGCACACATCTGTCTTCCCGTCTCCTACTTTTGCACAACAAACACGCATGTATACAGAGAGGCAGCAATTAAATGAACCGGCATTACCAAAACGAAGAGGGAAAAGCCTCAGGGAAGAGTCACATTTGCAACCATTTAGAACAAACAAACAAACAAACAAAAAAACCCCAACTGTTAAGTGAGATAGTTTAATACTTCCCCAAAATAGTCATGATATATATATTTTTATTACATTTAACCTATGTACAGAAACGGAGGGCTCTCCCCATCTCGGAGATTGGTTGCTGTGTCTCCTGGCCAGGGCATCTCAAGGCGCAGAGAGGCTGAAGAAAGAAGGCTGGGGAGGTCTGGAGAGCTTGGGACAGAGGAGGCCGCTGGAAGCCAACACAGCCAAAGCCACTAACACTGCAGTTTGCGGATGCTGCGGGAGAACCGCTTGAAAGCCCGCTGCCCTTTCTGCCACCGCTTCAGCGAGGTGATCACCAGTTCCCCAGCTTGCTTTTGCCCCATCACCAAGTAGGGGACGTTGATGTCGTTCATCTCGTCACAGGTACACTGGAGGCCACCTTTCAGCCAGAGCACGATCTTTCTCAGATCTCTTTCGGTCAGCCCATTCAGCTTGTAGATGGTCTTGCTCTTTGTTTCAGGGGTGATCTTGGTATCCCCATTGATGTAGGCAATCTCCTTCACTTTTATCTTCAAGGCTAATAGAGCAAGGGGAGGAGGGAGGGGGGTGAGAGGGAGAGAGATTAAGAGTTTTTTTCCCATTAGTGCACATAAAGAGGACCTGGGGAGGGAGGTGCTCTATTGCTAATTAAACTGTCAGGGCTGACAGAGGAGGCAGCAGGTGGCTCCATTTCTAAAGCCAGAAAGGGCATGCAAGTCATTTCAGTTTGAATCAACCTTAGGGCTGAGGGTTTTGGGGTTTCTTTTCTCCTCTTTCCCCTCCCCCTCTTTTTCCTTCCTTCCTACATTAATATTTTCTTCAGCTTTTCTCCTGTTTGCAAACAGAGGGAGGGCAGCTTTGCTATGTTAAGCAGCACTCCAGTTTTTGCTGGGATGGGATGTATTCCTGAAACCCTAGAATATGAAGGGGTGGTGGGGAGGTGAATACCTAAACCTAATCTGAAACCTGATCTCTACTGCAGCTGAAAAGTTCTAAGCTTAATTTATTAGGCTGGAGAGGATTTTAGGCAAACCTGCAAGGAAATGATATTTCACATACATTGTTGTTTCTTTGAAAGAATAGATCCCATAGAGGGCAAATTGGTCCAACAGCTGCATTTGATTTGGTGAAAAAAAATGAGGAGGGGGATACAAGACGCTTTAAGAATCTGTGGGGCACATTTAGCTTTAGGAGGATTTATCTGAGTGCAGTTTGCCAGGCCAAAGCTATTGGTTGTTTTAGCAGTTATGTCCTGCAATCAGAGTTCCACAGGTTGTGGGTTTTTTTTGTTTGTTTTGTTGTTGTTACTGTTCATTTTAAAAGACTCTTTTGAATTCTTGCAGATATTTCTAGTACAGATCTATTTCCAGCTATATAAATATATATAAATTATTTAGTTATTATAAAGTCTTTACATATATATAAATACTGCCCTGTTATGATTCCCCTCCTCATTCCCCTTTTCTCTTGAAATGCTAATATGCAGATAATGTACCCTTCAGCTGCTGTGTTGAACGGGCTTTCTCATCCTCTTCTAACCCCAGATCTTCACATTAGGTTTACATCCCCAATTTTCTGTGCATTACCTTCTCTGTCAGATAATACATAGAGTTTCATTCTTAATCTGTGGAGAAAGTCTTTCTTTCTTGCTATATGCCATGCAGCTCTTTCTCATATGTCTACGTGAAGCTTTGCTGTACTTCTCCCCAGGCAATAGTCCAGATGAAAGATTCCTTTTTTCACTATTTTCTATTCGGCTTGGCTGCAATGTCCACATAAAAGAGTACTACTTTGAAACAGCCCACAGGAAAGGACTATAAAAGAGCCGATTTTTTCTCAGAGATGCAATCTTATGTTTCATGACCAGAATGGTCAGATGCAACAGGATGGACGAGTCCATCTGCAGATGAACAAAGCCCTGCCTTTATTCAAGCATGTCTCTCTGACTCCACTGGGAGTTTTACCTGCTCCTAATCCCTCAAGTTTTAATCGAGGGGCTCTGCTGCCACTTACCAAAGTCATTTTTGCAGAGGTTTTCCATGATGTCATTATCGTCCTCATTTTTGTTCTTGCACGCATCGCAGACTTTGGGTGCTAGAAATACAAGGGACAGTCCTTGTCAGGCTCAAGGAGAAAGGAACAGCAGGTGGCGTTGGGAACCCTTCGGGGAAACACGGCTTTTCCAGCCGGACAGCCTGACCGTGCGCCTTCTCCCTTTCCCTCACTTTGGTCACAAGCCACTGGAGGAGAGCACACAAGGTGCTCTTAGGGTCACGCTAAACCAACCGTTTTCTTTCTTACTTTTTTTTTTCCCCTATTGCAAAAAGAGCAAAAGCGGGTGGGGGGAGCTCCCCAACCCCATGCTTCAGCAGTGGTTGCTGCAAGAGGGGGATGCTCCCATTACTGTCTCAGGGAACCATGTAGCTCCAGCCGGGGGTCACAGATATTCTCCACAAGGAGGTGACTGCTGCCAGCCTCACCACCCGGCACACCTGAGGGGATGTGAGCAGCTCTGCAGAGCCGAGCCCAGAACTTCATTTCAGAGCTGTGGGGAAAGGCAGCGGTTCCCAGGGCTGGGGTGCCACGGAGGGAACCTCCTCGAGCCTGACCGAGCAGCGGACCCAGCATCGGGGCAGCCAGCTCTTACCTTCCCTGGTGACTGGGAGAATGTGGTCACTGCTGGCCAGCGGGATGCAGAGGTCATTGTCCTTGGGGAAGCGGCTGCAGTCCAGCATGTCGGGCCAGGGGAAGCCGAAAGCAGACATCACTGGCGCGCAGCTCTCCTTCACCTCCTCACAGAGCGAGTGGCAGGGCTGGATGATCTCGTCCAGGTCATCGATGCAGACGGGGGCAAAGAGGGAGCAGAGGAATTTCCTGGTGTCGGGGTGACACTGCTTCTGCACCAGCGGGATCCAGGTGGAGGCCTGCTCCAGCACCTCCTGCACCGTCTCGTGCCCCAGCAGGTTGGGCAGCCGCATGCTCTGGTACTCGATGCCTCGGCACAGGAGCATCGGGGCGGGGATGGGTTTGCAGTTGGAGCGCTTGTAGGAGAAGTCAGGCTCCCCGAAGGGGAAGAGCCCGGCGGCCGAAGCCAGGCACTGGGAGGCCAGCAGGAGCAGGGCGCAAAGGCGGCGCGGCATGGCGGGGCGGTGGGCTGAGCGGAGTGCCGAGCGGCCCCAGCTCAGGCTGCTCTGCTGCCTGACGGACGGAGGCTCTGAGAGGTGCGGGGGCCAACGGGAGTTCTCTGGATGTTTTGTATGCAAATGGCAGGGGGAGCGGGGGGCTGGGAGGAGCTTGGTGACAGCCATCCGGAAAGGATTGGTCACTACTTTCTTGCTCTGCTTCGGCTCGGGGGGATTGTCTTTTGGCAGGAAATCCTTAAAAGTGTGTGCGTGGGGAAGGGGCGGAAACATCCCCGCGAACAAAAACCCCCGGAGCCCCTTGTCCGAGCAGGGGCTGCGGGGCCGCTTCGGGGTCGCGGCTGCTCCGCGATGAGCTGTACAGCTCCCCGAGCCGCTGCGGAGCGGCTGGACGCTCCTCTCTCCTCGTCCCCCCGTGCCCACGCTTGGTCCGTTCACTGCCGACGGTGAAGTGATGTTGCCGGCTCACTTCCCCACTCTTGGACGTGGGAGCAGGAGGTGTAAGCCACCTCATTGTGGCAGAGTACCCCCACTTGTAGCACCCAGGGCAGCGAAGGGCAGGGGGGGGGGGGGGGGGGGGGGGAAGAAAATGTGAACCACAAGCGTGCTCCTTACCCCTGATGGAGGCACCTCCCTGCCCACGGGGCTGTCCCGCAGCTGTGTTTGAGGGTCGGAGGATGGACCCCTATGGAGAAGCTCCAAACCTGCACCAAACCTTCCTGCCCAGCCTACCCCTGCGAGGTGCTGAAGACAGAGGTAGGCAAATGCTGGATGTGAAGCTTCTGGACCGACAGCCCTCTCCAGATCAGGGATTTTTCCTCAGCTATGAGTGTCCAAGGGTTTTTGACATCCCATTCTTGGCACATTCTTCCGCATGAGACTGGCCCCATGCTATGCAGGCACATCCCTTTCCCTTCTGTCTTCACCTAGAAGCTCCCTCAAAGAATTATGTTTGTGCTGATTTGTCACAAAGAGAGAAGCAGCAGACAAAGCACTGAGATCCCAGTGCAGCTCTATTGCTTGGATATTTCTGGCATTTTTAATAATATTATTTATGGGATTATTATTGAAGAGAGTAGGCCTGTGTAGTATCATTTTGTGGTAAACCACATTCATTAATCAGCTACTGAATATATCTTCTTATAGAGATGTTTTATGTGAAGCCAGCCCTTCCCATAAAGCCCTTATAACTTCTGTAAATTGCAGAGTCCCTATACATCCAGTTTTGGTCACTGTCTGTGGCATAAGAAAGGGAGGAGATGTGCAGCATCCACCAAGAGGGCAAGGGGCAGCCATGCTTGCCTAGTGGCTGCATTGCTGCCTTGGGCTAGCAGCTGGTACCTGTTTGAAGCCAGTGCCAGTCATTTCAGGGAGGGTTTGGAGGATCTTTCCAATAGGGCATGCTCACGGGTGTGACTTCCCTGTGAACCAGCCTCTCAAACACTGAAAACAAATACCATGGATGTCTAGCACCCTTTGTGAAAGTGCTTAAAAGCAGTCAATTTCCTACAGCTCCACATATTCTTGCCGTCTATCTGTGTTCAATTCATTTCTTTAAGCAACAGATCTCGGCCTCAGTCATCTTCCATGGCACTGAGCCCCACCAAATGGGCTTCTGGTGTCCATTTTAAGCCTGTTTTGCCAAGTCCTGAGGAATGCCAGAGGTTGTCGCTGTTGCTGCTTGCAGGAGATGTCACCTCCTGGAGGTGGTCCCACAAGCCTTGATCCCCAAAGTCCTCTTCAGGAAAGAGGATCTACTAGCGTGTTTACTCTTGCTCTAAATGAATGACAGGGATATTTATTAAAATGACCTTTTTTTGGTAATTTTTACTCTCTCTCCTTTTTTTTATTTCCTGATGTTTTTTTGTGTGCCACTGACAGCCCTTCAGGTGGAAGTCCGTGTGGTCAGAAGGCAACTTGCCAGCTGCCTATGCCACTGTCTACAGATCCAGCTAGCTGTGCAGACTGCAAGCAAGCACCTAAGATCTGAAGAGACTGTTTAGACTACAGATAATAACTGCTTTCTACACTGGAGGATAAGACATTTCTGACAGAAATCTGCTCAGTTTTTTCCACTGTAAGTGTTTGCTTGCTTGTTTGTTTCCTGTTTGCACACCTTTTTTTCCTGCATTTTTTCCTGGGTTAAGCTTTGATTTGAGATGAGGCTTTATGAGACCTCCCTATTTCCACTTCTAATCAACTTCGGCAAACTCATTTACTATAAATTTGAAATGACCTGAGATCATGTAAACACAACCAGCCCAAGCTTGCCAGAACCAGGCAATCCCTGTTACCCTCACTTTGCCCTCTTGCAAGGAAAGTGCTGAAGTAGGAGGCTGAGCTCTGTTCTTGTCCATGCAACTGGGGTAGGGCTCCCTGGGTCTGCAAAGCCAAATGCTGTTTGGGGGCCTAAAATGACACAGGAGGCTCGAGTGACCCCCGATGAGATGGCTGCTGTCTTCCCAGATCCTGATTTATAGGCCCCTATGTTTGCCTTCCTCTGCAGGAACAAAACAGGACTCATGGAGGCTGTGAGTGGATAGCCTGGGGTCCCCATCCTAGAAAACAAACTGTGAAGGAATAGTCTGATGGATACTAGTGAAAATGAATTAACTGTGGGGAAAATGAATTGACTCCTTTGTTATTGAGAGCGATCTCTGCTGTCTAAGCAGCACGTGTGGTCTGTGTCATCGATATCAAAGTCATGGTGCCACTTTCTCTGTCTCAAGCCTTAGTGTGAGCTCAGATCTTCTGTACCTCTTTCTGGCCTGTCCTGGTAGTTGAGAAGTGGTTGGGGGAGATGCATTGATGCTGGTGTAGTAAAAAATGGACAAGACCTGCTCCAATGCAGGCAGCATGAAGTACTGTTGGTCAGTCTCTCCTTTGTATATTCTTCTGAATCTGCTTCCCTGAGATCACTTACTTTGAGATCCTTTACCTGGCTATACAGTGCATGTGACGACCACTCTGCAGTCCTCCATGGCTTGCTGACATGCTTTGCTGGTGTGATGAGTTTGAAGTAAAAGCCTGATGCTTTCCTTAGGCTGAACCCTGCTCCTTTACTGCTGATGCACAGTCAGTATCGTGCTTTTTGGCCGCAAAATCGTGGAATAAGCTGTGGCTGCAGGGTACTGTGAGCTGCTGCAGCTTGCAGCTGGGGTAGCCAGACCAAGCAGGCTGGAGAGATCCTGGCCCTGGGGACTCTGTAAGCATAAACTTGGTTCTTGAGCAATTACCCTTTGGTTAGTAATATTGTAGAGCGGAGTGGAAAAACTGTGGCTTTTTAGCTCATTCTTGTCAACCTGTGAAATGGCAGTGGTGAGGAAGAAAGCTGATTTTCCTTCCATGGTGGAAGAAAAATATGATGAAAATGTTTGCTTTCCTTAAAAAATGTCTAGTGTCAAAGTATCTGAAGATTATTATTACTTGAGTCTCACTGTTGCATTTGTTGGGGAGGGGTGGGAAATAGTATTGCGCATGTTTTGACGTGAGGCAGCTCAGCAGCAGATCACTCCTGACTGTTTCAGGGGCTGATAAGGTGGAACTCAACATTGTCCAGATCTGGGACTGGGCAGCAGTCTTGTTTTCTCTTACCGCAATGTTTCAAAGCTCTGTTGTCAAAAACTGCATGTGCTGTAAGTTTATCTTTTTTCTTCCCCCTCCCTGTCCTGGAAGGAAACCTAAAGAAATCACCTAGCCTTTCTTTTCTTCATTTACAGTTCTCAGTGAGGAGGCAGCAGCCATGCATGGTGTAGTAAGCAGCTCACTTGGGGCGCCCAGCATGTGCTAAGCGGTGCAGGTTGCTATGTGCCTGAGGGGAAATGATTGTCGGGCAGTATGAAAGAAGAACCTCGCAGTGGTGGTTGTACATGCTGTGTAGTTATTTCTTTGTCCAGTGACACCAGGTATGGACGTGGAGCATGCGCTGTTTCTACCCGCTGTTCTTGGGCTGTTCTGTTCTCCAGAAGCACTGAGCTGAGGACTGGAACTAGCCCGTATGTAATCTGTGTTTGATGTTGCAAAGGGTGCAGATCAGACTGGGGCTGATTACTTTCAAATTGAAAACAAACCCAAGTCGCAGCAAATTTCCTAGTTTTTCTATCTGTATTTTAGCACAATGGTTCACCTTGCAGTTAGTATCTTAAAATCCTCAGGCAAGTTTTGCCAGTTTTGAATGTTTTCCACACGAACATTATTAAATATTATTCCACGCCTCATGTTCTTAATGTTGCTTTCTACTTTCCTCATCTCACATTAAATGGTAAAAGTAGGTACTTGGATGCTGTGCTATACACACATATACATATATTTGTATATAAATTTAGATCTATATGCGTGCTAGTGCTTTAGCAAGTTAAGATCCTTCAAATTTATCTGACATACATCTATATCTGGCTACAGTTTTTGTCGTGGTAAGCATTTTTTGCTCACGCAGAATGTCTGTTTGTGATTACTGCTCCTGTTATTATCTATCTCATCTATGTGCTGGATGACAATTAGAGATAGCAGAGACCGCAGCCTACATGGCTCCAATGGCACGGTACCTGGTGTTCCTACTGTATTTTATTTAAAAAAGCTATAATGTAATATATCTTTTCTCTTCACAGTATTTTCTGCTCTCCCCTCCTCGTCCTCCTGCAGTCTGGTAATAGCAAGCGCCTTCAGCGGTAAGCAGGGCCCTGCTGCTGGAGCAAAGACAGTGCTTATGGCAGGGGACCTGTGCTCCAGGTAGGGCGTTCATGCTACAGGAGGGAAGAAAGGAAAACAGCTGCTTTCCCATGGAAATGGCAGCATCGGGCAGGAACGCCACCTTTATCATCTGCAGTAAGACTTTGGTACTTGTTGCCAGCCATGAGGGGTCTAGCTTCAAATTTCACTCTTTAAATCAGGAATTGGGCAGGCTTTGGCCACCTATGTCCTAGGTAGGTCTCTGTAGCATTCCCCTGATCAGTGACTTGCCACTGCTTGGGAGCACCTATGGGTGCTAGTGTGTGGGTTTCTTAGCTCCAGCCCCGTGTTTGAGCTCAGCAAGGTGTTTCAGACAGCAGATGGCTTTTGCTGATCCCTGTCAGGTGACTTTGTCTGCACCGTGGACACGTGATGGGCTCTGGTGTTGATCTGAGGGCTGGGGATCTTGTCGTGCTACAGGCTTGTGGGGAAGAAGCTGCTTCTTTGCCTCTGTGGTGCTTAACAGAGAAAACATCTATAAATGAGTGTGGGAATGGGGCAGATACAGAAACCCATCTTAAGAACCAATTCCTACTGTCAGGGAGACGATCACGTTTACAGCTGAATAGTCTAATGGCCTCGAGGATTGGGCATGTGTTAGTTGTTGAGAGAAATAACTCCTGAAGAACAACTTGTAACAAAACATTCTTAAACGAGTAAAATCCAGAGAAGCTGTTGCCTAAAGCTATGCTGTTTAAAAAATATTATTAAACCTGATTTAAAATAAAGCAGTGGGACAATCAGATCAATTTGACGCCATAATCAAATCAGCAAATGAGCCTGTGTTAGATTGTAGTTAAATTACAAAGTGATTTAAATCACTGAGCCATTAGGCACATACATCAGTAATTAAAATGCATTTGGAGACTATAAAATTGGTATTTCCATATATTTGTTTTTATAAAATTCCAGATGTTTGAGGCCCATTCTGAAGAACCTGACGTAAGACCAGTTTGAGTGAAATAGCTGATGATGGTGTTACATGAGTACCGTTCAAGAACTTCAGAAATTATTAAAAAAAAAAAGCAGCAACGCTCACTTAGTGAGCACTCATCAACAAGGAATATATTCAAACTTTTAGTCATTGTCTCCAATTTCTTCTTTCTTATACTATTTGCCTCCTTGCAAGTTTGAAATTCAATTTTAACTTTCTGGACTTCATACAGAAAAGTAAACTTGAATAAGCTTGTAGAGAAACCCATCTGACATGCATTTTGAACACTCTTCTTCCCCATCTGTACTTTCTATTTCTTGATACGTGCAGATGCGTGCAGGTAATTTAGGAAGAAGGGATGAGGGATGCTTGCTCATTTTCGAATGCTGAGTTGCTCGTACAAGTTTCCTTTGATCTGTGTGTTTCCCAATTGCTTGTCATAAACAAATATGATACACAAGTGGTGTGTTTTTCTCTTACCTCATTATCTTAATTTCTTTCTAAAGAAATTGCAGTGTGCTAGAGCAGCAGCTTTGCTGAGCAAAAATCTTGCTTGCTAGGTTTATTGCAGACTCTTATTCAGATACGTGTGTTTTTATGTGATATGAAAGTGCTGCGGGCTGAAACTTGGCTGTAAGATTAACCTAGCCAAGGGATCTGACCTTGGCGTCCATGTTGGTGCTTGGTTGGTTGAAACTGTGTCATTTTGAAGGAAGCTGTGTCTTGCAACCCATGTTCCCAGTCAATATGTAGCTGGTGTGATTGACTACTGCTAGGGAAAACTTAGATTTGTGTTTGGGATGGAAAAGGTGAGAGCATAATTCTCTGGTTTATTTGTTTAAGATTTCCTCTCTGTAAGGCTTCAGAGCAAACAAAAGTTTGCATAGTTGCTGTAAGTAAGGTTGCAGCAGAGGATGTTTTAGATTCAGGTTAGGATTAATACTTAGGCCTGTGAGAAGAGAGAGAGATTACATTGTTTAGTGAAATTCTGTAACATGGAAAATACAGATACCTTGGTTTACTCACTTGTATCCTTAGCTGCTTAAGAGTTACACATTTGGAACTTGAAATTGTGCCTGATGGAAAAAGATGAAAAAAGCTGAAACAAGTCTCCATTGTGGTTCAGCACAGAATGATCCTTGCAATTTCAAATTAAAACCTTAAGAATGATAATGTTAGATCAGATAATAGGTTCTCTTTCACTCGGATTTCTGTCACCTGTGTCTTTTTTCCCCCTTTCTTTCCTCAAGTGCAACATGTCTCTGTGGGCCTTTAGATTTCAGCTGGTGCTGCATTGCACAGGCACCCAGGGAGTGCAGCTAACAAAAGCAGCTCATTCTGGTCTTGGGTCATCAGCTAGGTCGAGCTCAGGCGTCTTATGTTGCCATGCATATGAACAGCTGCTGATCCTTTCTGTCGTGCACCCCAAAGTGACAAAAGTCGCTGTGCCGGCTGGGACGGCCCCAAATCCAAGCGCAGCCGTCCTTGGGGCAGCCACCTTCTCTGCCCTGGGGAGAGGTGGTGACAGCGTCACGCAGGGCTCTGCTCAGTGCGCGGCTCCGGGTGCCATTAGCCGCGCTCCAAGCACACATCCCGTTCCAATTATTCCCAGCACTGGGGTCAGCGACCTCACCCTGCTGTTACATCATCCCATTGCCCATCTTAATAGGGACGTTTCTCTTCTGCCTCCTTCACAAAGGGCCCACTGACAGTTCCCAGGAAACCTTTGTCCGCTCCATTGCAGCTCTCACCCGCTGGGGGCCTCAGCCCTGGGATTCCTCCCTCTGCTTTGTGTCACTAGCCACGGGCATTTTACAGCACCATTAACCCAGGCCCCAGCACAGGCAGGAAGGTTCAAGGCAGTCTGCCTTCCCTCCTACCCAACTTTTTTTTTTTCTTTTTTTTTTTCTTTTTTTTTTTTGCCTTTTACTATGGAAATATCATCTTCCAGTCTTGGCTATTAAAATTCGGTGTGCTCCGACACAAATGGAAAAAGTGAGGAAGGAAATCTTAGGGTGAGGCATGATATTGAGTGATGTTAGCCTTGGCTCGTGTGTTGTGCAGAGTGATCTTCAGCCCTGAAGATTATCTCATTGTGGTTCACCTGAGGTGTAATTAGCCTCCAAAGTGATCTGAGAGGCTCCAGGAATGTGCAAGATGTGCGTATCTGTGATTGTTGTTCCCACGTTTAGGCTGCCCAGATTTAGGGATTGAACTGTTCTTCTCTGTGAAGAGCAGGGAAGAGCCTAATTGAAATAGAAAATTGCTTTTGTTCTTCGTCCATATGCTATGTATGGAGAACATTTGGCCGGTATTTGGTTGCAAGTTCCCCTGGATGGCTTTTGCACTAGGTCTGTGTCTCCCAGTGCACTTGTGCAGGTTATTTTAATATCCTTACTCATGCTCTGAGTGGGACTGGCAAAACCGAAAGGTTTAGCTCTTCAGACTGCAAAGCCAAAATAATCAGGCTTTAAAAAGTAATCTCATTGGACATACTCATCTGTGCTTTGAACTGTTTTGACAACAGATTTCATCCCCCTTGCTATCTCCCAGAGTTCCAGACACAACTGAGCTCACTTCTCGCTAGAAACCAGAGCCGGTCTGCAGTACATATTTCATTAGGGAGAAGGCAGGGACTGGGTAAAAGGCTAGTAGACATAAATATGCATTATGGTGTTCAAAGCATTCTTTTTCCCCCTTGAAGTATTTCTTAGACCAGTTAGGTGAGAAATTCATTATATGTGAGGATTTTGTAATAGCGAAGTGAATTAGCTGTTTGCAGACCTGCTTCCCTCTGTAAATGGGAACGTGCCATGCGACAGTGGGCCGGATTTTACTGTTCTAGGCATTACTGATATAGCTGTTTATTCTCTGAGCCTGGAAGAGATCCAGCAGGATTTAGTTTTATGAGGTTTAATGTAAAGGTGTTGTATTTCATGAGATGAAATCATAACACAGCGGGTTTGCAAGAATTCTGAAAGATTATTTTTTCAGAGTGTTGGCAAGCACAATTCTCCTGTGAATTACGTGTCTGAAAGAGAAATGTAGATCTTCTTTCATTGGGTTGAAATGATAAGTAATCCTTAATCCTTCCTAGATGGCCTGTGTCATTAATGCTGGCCATGCACACAAATGTGTGCAGGTAACAGCTTTAATTCTGTAACGCTATGCTGTGCGTGGCTGTGTCTCTAGCTATAGGAGCTATCCACATATTTGAAACGCCTGCTGTTATTTTTGGGATGTGTCTCTGAATTCAGTTTTTTGCTAGCCCTCTTGATTTTGTGAAGAAGGGAGAAAAGCATCTGGCATCTCTGACCTATTTATAGTTGTAGAGGGCCTAATAATATTATTTACTGCATCTGCAATGTGTCCATGAATACTTTTATTGAGCATGATCAGAAGATTTTCCTTGGACTGCTTAACTGCGGAGAACGACTATTGAGCAGTTACTTGAGGTTTCCCTCCTTATGTTTCCTCATATATTAAGCAGATGATATCTCACTGATTTAATGGTGGCAAATCCCAGCTACTTTTCTCTGCTATATAGCAGTCTCCCCATTTAATTTGCTTTGTTCTGGGAAAGCAGAAGGATGGCTCGAGGAAGAGGCTCAAGGCTGGGAAAAACCTGGCTTCCATTTTCAACTTTGCTTAATTCAGTGTGATTTTGAACAAATCATTGTATCTCTCTGCATATGTTTTGTTTTCTATTAAAGGGGCTTAAGAAAATCTGCTTGCCCCAGAGGGACATTGTTAGACTCAGTTCACTAATTCCTACCCCAAGGCCCTTTCAGTCTCCTGCAGTACTGAGCTCTGGAACTTACCTTATTATTTAGCCCAGCATGGGGGAGATATTCAGCCCTGTTATCAGTCTAAGCGAAGCTCTGTTTGGGCTGGATGAATGGTCACAGGTAAAACAAAATCCTCCGTTTGTGCTTTTTTAGGACAATGTATCTTCAGCCTATGAGGAAAGCTTGCATCTTGCTGCTTACAGATTTCTACACATATTTGGGGTTTTGCATATGAAATGCGTATTTCATAAGGAGCGAGCAAATGCTGACTACTTAACACAGGTCTGATTTAGGAGCTGGTTTAGAGCATTTACATCATAACGTACTCTTGAACTTGGGTCACCCACTGGAAGCATCGTATTGTTGGCATCACAGATGGTCAGAAGAGGCAGTGTATCTGTTACTTTGCCCTTCTGTTTGTACTTGGAGGTGACAGAAATATGTAGCTGTGCTACTTTTCTGTTTAAATTTACACAGAACCGTTTGCAGAGGGGACCTCGCACACTGAGCCTCTTGTCGTAGCTTAAACTCAAAATGTCTTTCAGACTGGCATCCATTAATCAAGCACTGCTTTTGAAGACGTAAATCTGATATCCCTGATTATGATTTTTTCTGTATTGATTTCAGTGCAGTATGTTCTTGTGTCCTTTGGCAGTTGCAAGTCCCACTGATGGAGTGAATCTCCTGCCTCCCCCTCTAACAAAAAAAAGAGAATTGTACTGACTACACATAGATAAGAAATTTCCTCTGTGTTTTGCATTATGGTTAAGAACCATCACATAAAAACACTTAGGGAAATATTACAAGCTGGTATGGAGTAACTAATTTTTAGCTCTGAACACCATATAAGGAAGAAGTAGATGAGGCTCTCAGATGGCTGGAAGGAGCCAGCCATGCACAGACCCTGGTCTCTGTGGGAAACGTGAGCTGGCCTTGTATCTGCTGAATGGATAACAAAGCCTCCTGCAGGTCTTATGCCCTGCTTCATGAGATTCTGATGATAATATAAAACCTGATACAGACGATGGAAGAGATACTGAGAGGTGATGATCTGATAGTCCTGGGCTCTACGTGGCCCTGTTTGGTGAGAAGTTTTGGACCAGGTGGTCTCCGGTGGTCGGTCTCCCCACCTCAACCGTTCTGGGCTTCGGTGCATTTCTGAAGCCATGAGAAGTATGGCTGTGTGGGGCAGTTGGAGCCAGCAGTGCCTTAGGAGAAACTGGTTCTCAGAAGTCTAGAGTCACCATTCATGAGCATTTTAACTGCCTGGTTTTTGAGACTCTGGAATACCGCAAATACACAGACTCATATTGTGGAAGCATGTAAAATGGAACATCCTCTGGTAAAAATAAATCAAACAAAGAAAGCCTGCCTGTCTCATAACAACAGCACAATGAAACATGAAATGCTCCTTTCCTTGAAACTCCAATTTTCTGTGATTTATTTTGCCAGTCTGTAATCAGAAATAGCTGCTCCATCAGAGTAGGGAATGCAAGTAGAGCTGAGGTCAGAGTTTGACACAAAAGTGATGTATGAGCTGGAGTCAAGGAGGAATTCTGAGATCCCAGAATAGAAAACATGCTGTAAATATTAAATTCAAGGTGAGAGGAGTTGCAAATACTTCAAATTATGGGTTCTAGGGGAAAGTGAAAAGATGATTTCCAGAAGATAGCCAATATCAGAGCCATCATTAATCCCTAGTGGGCACCTAGAATAGCACACTGAAGTGCTCTCTGATCAGGTTTTTCAATTTTGGCTGGTCTGTATGAAAGAACAAGATCAGTAATGAAAAGTGTTATTCTTTGCTAGTGGCCCTGAGAGGAGAATTTGACTCTGAAAATGCTGGGAGGATACAATAGTTTTCAGGAATTGGATTCTTAAAAAATAAAACAAAAAAAATCCCAGCTTCTAAAGTATGGAAAAACACTGCATTTTCATCTGCTCTGGGGATGAAACATATAGGGTTTCAGAGGAGATGAAGCCTCCTGACTGTGCTGAATCCCATCCTTCCCCAAACAAATTTCAGGCCATTTGTTCATAGTGCACACTCCAGCCAAATCCCCCAGTTCCTGGGGGTAATGGCGCTCTTTGGACACAGTCTGCCATTGGTTAAGCACTTTGCTGTGAGGAGCCCTTTTTTATTGCACTGAATTGCTCAAGCTTTGCTGGAAATCCAAGGCTTTGTCTGTGTGCATGTGCATGGATACACTTGTAATAATTCTGTATTTAACTGTTCCCCTGTGTGTGTATGTGAATGTATCTGTGTACAGACATACTCTCTGTGTATATTCACATTCTCATTGTGTGCAAGTACACACAGAAGACAGATTGAATGCAGAAGTTGCTTTCTTTTCCATTTTATGCAGCTAAAGAAAAAGCATGCTCAGCACAGTTGTAGTGCATCTTTACAGTTTTCTCTCTTTTATTTAGGAAGGCAAAGATATATATATGTGTATATTAGTGCAAAAATGCATAGACAACTGTTCATAAGCAGTGTATCTGACTTCCTTACCAAACAGCCTGTGTCCCCTGCAGTAATCAGTAGTTCCAGGCAGTGCAAGTGTACGCTGATGCAGAAAGTGTTCTGGAATAGAAGGAAGGTTTTTTTTTCTTATTTCCCCTTTTCTTTTTCCTGAGATTTGTATGCTTGTCCTTGCAATGAAAATCAAGAGGTTAAATAGGTGGCTTTTTTTTTTTTTTTTTTTTTTTTTTTTTTTTTTTTTTTTTGTAATTCATCATTGTTTCCATTGCAAGAACATCCCAAATTTTTGGAATGTATCTGCTCAGTTACTGTGCACTTGTGTTTCACCGTCATATTGCCATAACAATTCTCCCTGCATGAGCAGTACATGTTGGAGTGATTGATGAGATGCTCGTTCAGCCCAGGAAGAACGATTTACTGGGATAATTGGCCCATGATTTCATAGAAGTGTGTAGGATGTCCGACAGATAAAAGATGCTTTGCATCTGATTATAATCCCTTGAAGCAGTTCTTCTGCACTGACTGGAAGCCATGTAAAGCATGGGTACGTCTGTGAAATCCAAATCAGGCTCCTTTATTTTAGCTGACACCTAAGGAAGAGAGAAGTTGCTATAAACAAGTGTAACTCCTGAAGCTTGGAAGTACTGTCTTTGATGGCTTCTATGGAATAAGGCAGGAGCTGTGGATGACTTAGTACTGCGCAGGAGCCTTTTCTACTATGGTTTAAAACAGAAATCTTATTGACTGTAGTTTCACGAGGCAAGTTGGAGCAGGTGCCCTCGATATCCACTACCCATAGCAACAGTCACATCAGACAAACAGTTTTTGAAATGTGGTAATCTGGTTGTGAGCTGCATAAAAAGCAGATGATGGAATGCTCTGCTCCTGCATTTGTCTGTGACTTCCTTCTTTTTCTTACTTCAACCCTTTGTCTTTAATACAGAAGCAGAAGTTTCTGGGAGGTTTGCTTGTTTTCTGTCCCAAAATTTGCATAGTGACACAGAGGCTGCAGGTCCACTGTGTAGGCTGGGCATTAGCTGTCGTGGTAAGATTTGCGGTCTTGAATCTCGTAAGTGATTTGTAGTGAGTGTTGTGCAAATAACCAGCTACTATGTACGATGGCATAATGACAATGCAATGGGGAGCAAAGCATATCCGTAGGACACCATTTGCCTCTATCCTCTCCTCAGTTTATTCTCCAGTCAGCAGTTGCTCTAGCATACCCAAGATGGTGTGTGATTGCTAAGGCCATCATCTCCAATTCTGCCTCCCACTCCCCAGAAGTGGCCCTGCTGCATATCGAGTTGTGCTGGCCGTCCAAACCAGTGCCGGAGCCTCTGAAGACACTGTGCCTTTCCAAAACTATGTGGTGAAGATCATGTACCTTTGCAGACCTGTGCTAGTAGCCAAAGGGGCTGCCTATATTGATTTACTAGCAGGGCTTGGGAGAGGGCTGTGGGAGCTGGCGGGAACCTCAGCTCAGTAATTTCTTGGACTCTGCAAGGGAATGTGTGTATCTGCCTGGAGGGAGAAAGAAAGCTAGGGTTTTAAGGAAGATCACAGTCTGATTTCTCTTCAGTCTGTGAAAATAATACACTTATGCAGAGCAACCTCTAGCTGTAGGGTTTTCAGTTTCCGCTTGCTTCCAGTGAAGATGTTTGAAGTGTTTTCTCTATGGTACAGTATGTACAGAGTTTCGTTGATGGATTAGGTAATGTTTGAATTTTGTATGAAAATGTGTGCAATTATCTCTCAGAGCTAAAGGAAAGGCCAAAACATCCATCTTTGATCAAATACACATGCTTTTATTTTCCGCTATGCTGCACACACAAGATTTAGTGATTTTTAAGTTGTACTTGTGTAGAGATTGCATGGCACATAGAGCAAGCTTTTCAGTAAATGAAACTACACAATCTGGTGTTAATGAACCGCTGAAAACTCCTGCATTTTCTGATACACAGTCCAAGTGCCTTTGGAAGCTTGATCTAGCTGCATGGGTTTTGATTTTCATTTCCAAAAAGTGCTAATGGAGTAAACAAGTTCTAAATATTGGAGAAAACATATTTGGCTAGTAGAAATTCTTGAAGCCCATTTCTCTTTGCAAACCTCACACTGGTGATTAAGACTGAAGAATACTTTAAGCCTTTTGTCTGCAAGGTACACGTCTTACGTAGGGTTCTGTTTTAATTTACTGCACTTGTATGCAGGTTTTTCAAACTAGTCACAGTGGTCTCCTATAAATCACAAGAAATAGTCCACCCTCAATACCCTTTCCAGCCCTACACAGTGAGTCAAGGCTTGTCAAAGACCATTTTAGAAATCTTGAATAAATCTGACATTATGTTGAGACAGCTGTTAAATATATTTCTTTCTTTCCCCCCCAGGTTTCCTTTCCCTCACTATGAACAATGCAATTGGTTTAGTGCTATTTTTAGCCTGACTTTTTATTTCAGTCAGATGTATTCCTACCTTCCACGAAAACTTAAGTTAATTTATTCTAACATGAAAAATACTGGGAAAGTCTCTACCCCCCACAAAAGATTTTACAAGCTGAACTGGAAGCTGGTTTTTGCGCATACACACTCCAGATGCCCACGTCCACCATTAAAGGAGTGAAATTGGATTTCAGGGTGCAGCCTTACTTTTACGCACCTCTTCCTTCGTAACAAATGTCTCTTCTAAACAAAAACGCTGGCAGCTGTTGGAAAACTAGCGTTTGTGTCTGAGGGCAGTTTGCTGTAGTCTGCAGAAGGGATGGTGGGAGTCTGCTGATTTTCTTACTTCATTAATAGGTTTTTGTCTAGCATGAGAGAGTGGTGGTTTTTTGTGTTTTGTTTTGTTTTGTTCCTGTTTTTGAAGACAAGATAGTGAGAAACTTTGGCTCCTCCTCCTGGAGGTATTCAAGGCCAGACTGGATGGGCTCTGGGCAACTTGGTCTAGTTGGTGGCAACCTTGCCAATAGCAGGGAGTTGGAATAGATGATCTATAAGGTCTCTTCCAACTCAAGCTATTCTGTGAAAAACAGAGGTGTCCTCTTGCTGTCATGGATAACCCAGTGATGTATCTGATGCCAGTGGGAGTTTTGGTGCTTGTTTTGAGAGGCAGTGACTAGACCACACTTAAGCTAGTGAGAAGCTTTTTCTGTCCTCTGGAAGTGCCCCTTTGTTCTCTACTCCACGTTTCCACCTGTAGAATCATAGAATGGCCTGGGTTGAAAAGGACCACAATGATCACCTAGCTTCAACTCCTGCTATGTGCAGGGTCACCAACCAGCAGACCAGGCTGCCCAGAGTCACATCCAGCCTGGCCTTGAATGCCTGCAGGGATGGGGCATCCACAGCCTCCTTGGGCAACCTGTTCCAGTGCCTCACCACCCTCTGGGGGAAAAACTGCCTCCTAATATCCAACCTAAACCTCCCCTGTCTCAGTTTAAAACCACTCCCCCTTATCCTATCACTATCCATCCTTGTAAACAGCTCTTTCCCCTCCTGTTTATATGCTCCCTTCAAATATTGGCAGGCCACAATGAGGTCTCACCAGAGCCTTCTCTTCTCCAAGCTAAACAAGCCCAGTTCCCTCAACCTTTTTTCATAGGAGAGCTGCTCCAGCCCTCTGCTCATCTCAGTGCCTCTCCTCTTGACCAAGAGCTCCATCTCTCTCTTGTGCTGGGGGCCCCAGGCCTGGATGCAGCGCTGCAGATGGGGCCTCACAAGAGCCGAGCAGAGGGGGACGATCACCTCCCTCTCCTGCTGGCCGCTCCTTTTTCATGCAGCCCAGAACACAGTTGGCCACAGTCAGCTGCAAGTGCACACTGCTGGCTCACATCCAGCAGGAGAGAAATTCAAACAGGCTTCACAGGAGTTCAGACAAGGCACACTTTTGGGTGAGGGTGAGGATCCACTCCTTTGAGCTCTGGTATTTGGGCAGACTTCTGTTCTCAATGCGATGCTCTGGCTAATGGTGCTCATTGTTGAGTCAGAAACAGGACAAATGGGGTGGGCTGATGTATCCTGGCTGTGCTCATAGCTAGACGTATGGTACACTCTGCTTTGAATTTCAGAGTGAAGGAATAACCTCACTAGCTCGGGGAAAAAAACAAAACAAAACAAAAACCACTATAACTAAATCCTCTATTGTTGCCTTTCCAAAGGGGATTAAATGAGACAATAACCAATAAAAAATACACAGAGTTTATGAGTCTGTCTTCAACTGGAGTTTAAACAAAGAGGTCTGGGCTTTTAAAGTGCCTCCTCTAATGTGCAGCTCTCTGGGAATGTCTTCTCCCAGAACTTGCCTGGCATCACAACAGAGAGTGCTTTTTCCCTGGATACAGTGGCCAGGGAAGTGAGGCATATGATGAGGTGGCAGTGACAAGCGGCTCCGTCCCCCTGCGTCTCTGTGTGTGGCCAGCACTGCTAGCGGGTTAGAAGCCCATACACCAAACAGCTTGGGCATCCTGGCCTACTGTGCTTTGCGTTGATGGGATGGATATCCCATCTTCACTTTGGGGTCCTGAAGCAGGGAGCTGAGCTGCTTTGCATTCATTGCCACCATGCTTTACATACTGCAGTGCATGGGACAAGTGGACATTTGTGTTGTGTATATGGCCCTCCCAATTGTAGACTTCCTGAGATCAGAGGAAGTAAAGCCCTACCAGGTATTAGACCTTCTAGCATCAAGTAGTGACGAATAAACATGAACTGCAAATGTGGTGGTGTAAGTGTACCTGTTGCCTTGGATCTTTTCTAGTATTAATTACTGATGATTGCTGGTTGTGGTAATGCACCTTTTCTTTTCTCCTTGTCTATTAATGCAGAGATGCCAGACCAGTTAAAGAAAAAAAGAAAGGCAAATTTCTGTTGGAACCCCCATTTTGAGCTGCATATTTACAAGTGCAGAATGATACTATTTGCCTACTGTATGCTTTTAAACATGTATTTCTACAGCCACAAATACCAGATCATAATATTTTAAATAAGAAAAACCCTCACATCTGGGGAAAATGAAAAAATGGAGGCCTAGCAATGCACAAACTAGGGTTTGTACGGAACTCAGATGTTTTTGGGAGCCAATAGATATAAAGATCAGTGTTCATATGATAAAATTCAAATTCAGTATTCCCACTGTTTGTGTTTTAGACAGAAGCAGCAACTCTGCAGTCTGAGACTATCTGGCATCAGCTCAAACTTCAATAATTTGACATCTCTCTGTTTACATCAGTATCCCAGGGCAAAGCAGCTCCCTATGATGTACTTTTCACTCCAAATTCATATCTTAGTTTTTTCATGCCTATGATAATGACTAAAGTAGCTGATTAGCAAAGGCAATCCTCTTTCTCTTTTCCCTGGCCTTTATTTTCTCTTGACTATACTTTGTTTTCTCTCCTGTTTGATTTTACAGTAGTACTGCATCAAATGTTACTCATAATCTTTTGTCCTCAGCATTTCAAATGCCTTTCACAGAGACAGTCTATGAAGTGCCCATATGCCTCTGCAGGTGTGAAATTCTGACCCCGCTGTGGTCTTATTTGCAATGTGGTTTGAGCTCTAGCAGTCTTTTGCTCTGCGTTTTCCCACTGCACAGATTTCTGGGGGGAGTTAGGAGTGAGAAGGATGTATAAAGAGAACTATCTGAAATATGCTGCTTTTCTCATCCTCCATTCTCACTATCACCCCAACCTCTGTTCATGCACGCTCCTTATATGCAAAATTAGCTAAAGGAATTAAGCATAGTATAACACAGCTTGTGAATTATTAAACCAACCTTTTATTAATGTTAAGTCTTTCTCTTACTATGCAAATATCTGGAAAATATTCTGTAGATACACCACAAATTGCTTTATAATTTTTTATTTGTGTTACTTTGTTCCCTTCCCCTAGATCCGCAAGAATATTGTTCAAATCCTAATTCTATGGTGTGTCTCTCCAGAATAAAATATAATGTTCAATTATGCATTCCATTTGCAAAGTTCTGGATGCATCACCTTACATTACATAAATTAAACAATATGTTTTAAAGAAGAAACAGAAAGAAAGGATATGACATATAAAAGTAATGGAAGAAGAGCCTTCCATTATGCTCAGTTTAAAGTCAGAGGGTGTTAAGTAAACCAAACAGAAGTCAACTGTCTTAAAAATGGAATAAAGACATGGCTTAGGTGATGCCATGCTATTAAAACCTTCCACCAAGATAAGTTCAGGAGTAGTCTCAGGTAGCTGTTGTGAAGATTTTATTACATACATGTTTTTTATACCCATTCCATACACCTGCAGAGGTATATGGGCATTTCATAGACTCATAGAATGGCTTGGATTGGAAGGGACCCCGAGGATCATCAAGTTCTAAACCCCCTGCCACAGCCCAACCACTAGATCAAGTACTAGATCAGATTGTCCAGGGCCCCATCCAACCTGGCCTTAAATATCTTCAGGGATGGAACTTTCACAGCCTCCCTGGGTAACCTGTTCCAGCACCTCACCACTCCCTCAGTAAAAAAAACCTTCCCCTACATCTAATCTAAATCTCCCCTCTTTAGTTCAAATCTATTCTCCCTTGTCCTATCACAATCTGCCCTTGTAAAAGGCTGATTTCCTTCATGTTTATGGACTCCCTTAAATACTGGAAGGCCACAATGAGGTCTCCCTGCAGCCTTTTCTTTCCTGGTTCCTTCATCCTGTCTTCACAGAGGAGGTGCTCCAGCTCTCCGATCATTTTCATAGCCTTCTTCTGGACCGTCTCCAAAAGCTCTGCATCCTTCCTGTGTTGGGGGCTCCAGACCTGGATGCAGTACTCCAACTGAGGCCTCGCAAGGGCAGAGTAGAGGGGGACAGTCACCTTCCTGTCCCTGCTGGCCACCCCTCTTCTGATGGAGCCCAGGATACCACTGGCCTTCTGGGCTGCAAGCACAAACCGCTGGCACATGTTCAGTTTTTCATCAACCGGGCCTCTATGTCATTTTCAGCAGGACCGCTCCCAAGGAATTCTTCTCTGTTTGTGTACATGACCCAGGAGCAAAACCTTGCAACCTTTGTTGAACCTCATTAGGTCCACAAGGTCCCACCTTTTGAGTTTGTCAAGGTCCCTCTGTATGGCTTTCCTTACTCTTGTTGTATCAACCACATTGCTCAGCTTGCTGTCATCAGAGGTGTGTTCCACTTTGCTCTGTAAGTCCCTTAAAATTTTGCCTCTGGAAGGCTTTCTTTATTGTGGGCTCTAACTACTGTTATGGCACTGATTGCTCCTTGAGGTTTCTCTCCAGCAAGAAAACCTGAATAAGACTGTGGCTTCTCCTTCTGTTTAGATTTGTAAAAGCATAATTATTGTGAATTGTTCTCCCCTTACTCTGAGTTGGTGCTTTGATGCAGCACCTGCTTTGAAGCTGAATGAGTGAATCCTTTTGTCATTCAGCATAGTGAAATCTCCCTGATGGCACTGCCCAAAATACGCTGTGTTCTCTCAGAAGCCTCTTCAGCTTTCTTGTGGCACTTTTTGTTGTGAGTTACAAGAGCCTGGTGGGTTTGGCACTCCTTGCTGTGGGAGTTGCTGAGGCCAGGACTGGGGCTTCCTCTTGGGTAATGAAGAGACCTGATGAAAGCCCTATGTTGAGCACTGAGGCTCTGAAGTCTGCTAATTGAGGCAAGGCAAACACAGGGCATTAATTAGCTTTAAATTCAGAGTGTAAAAATGTCTTCAAAGTGAGCCTGAGCACAAAAAAAGATGTTTGCTCTTCAGTGCAGATGCCTTGAACGTTACTGACATTGGGTGAGCAAGCTCTGGAGAGTTAGAAGCTAGGAAGAACGAGTACTTCCTTCTCCCCTGGGACACAACCAAAGTATCAACACCCCTTGGTGTTTTTCCGCAGAGGCTCTTTGCCAGCCAGGTTTGCTAGAAAGAGCATTTCAAGCATTCTTACTCAGCACATCTCCTTTTTTTCAGGAAAGTGCAGTGATTCTTGACACCTCACCCAGTGCTCTTGGCAAAACTGTCAAATGCATCATTGCAATGGGAGGCTCCTCATCTCAGCTGCAGCAGTAAGAACTGGCTGGGAAGTGTGGGCCAATCCTCAGAGGACCTGTTGCAGAGTATTCTCAGTGGAAATCCTTCGACTCTGGAGCTTTTTTGCTCTGGCAAGCTCCCTTCGCCTGTTTGGATGCAATGAGAGTTCAAGACACATAGCTTTTGTTTGGTTATCCTGGAGGGAACTCTTTGCTTTTCATTTAGCTGAAATGCTGGGTGGTAGAGAGGAGAGTGCTTCAGGCTGCACTGGTGTTTGCCTTGTGTGAGGGTGCCTTTTGGTAGCCCTATTACTTCTGAGCTGGGTGTTCACACCACAGGAGTGGTATAGACAAGCAGAGGTTTAGGTACTTGAGGGAAATGTAACATTTCCCCACTCTCTATTTGTAGATGGGAATCAGATATTCTTACTTGTATTTTCACCCCCGTTTCCTCCCAGTGGTTTCCAGTGCTTTTTCCTTCACCAATACTCATCTATTTTGTGCTTCTCCTCTCTGGATCTTCTGTCACAGTGTCACATGGCCTTTACTCACCTCAAGAACTTTCAGGCTGTTAGGAAAGAAAAGTAGTTGGAAGGTTGATTGCTGTACAGGAAACCACAGAAGTCCTTACAGGAAGAATTATATGAGTGCAAGGAAAATAACGGCAAGAAAATGCGCAGTCTGGAACACTATAAAAATGGTGATGGGGAGGACAGCTTTGACGATAGAAAGTTTGATTATTTGTATAATATTCCTGCATGAAGTGGTGCTTGTAGAAGGCTAGTTGTAGAATAGCCCTGAGAAGACAATACACAATGTTTCTTTATTCATGGATCTGAGAGAGACCTTGGTTTTTGAAAATGCTTTTAAATGATGGCATATGAAGAGTGAGAAAATGCACAAACCAGAATACAGTGTAGCATCAACTCTGATGACTTTTTCAAAATCAAATGTGTCATATTCTAAATTATTTCAGTATGTCTTATAGGATGTGATACAAGTAAAACATGTACTCAGCATAGAAAGCACAACAAAGTGATCTGATATGTTAACACAATCTCACCAGCCTGGCATGTTGGAACAAACAAGGAAGAAGTATGATTTAGGAACATCACAAGAAAATTTATAGAATGGCTTGGTTTGAAAGGGGCCTTAAGGACCAGCATGTGACAGATAAGAAAACAGGAAGACAACCTTGCACTTGGCCTTGTTGAACCTCATCAAGTCTATGTGGACCTACTTCTCAAACTCCCAGTCCCTTTGCATGCCTGCCTTCTGTTGTATCAGCTGCATCATTCTGTTGAATAGTCCAGCCTTCAAAACCATTTTTTTCCAGTTTAGAGACAAAATGTGATGTGGGACCATGTCAAAGGCCTTGTACAAGTCCAGGTAGACAACATCAGTTGCTTCACATGACAGCCATGACTTTGCAGATATGAGGGAGAGCAGCTTGGCAACCACGTCAGCCAGTTCCTTCAGGACTCTGGGATGCATGTCATCCAGCTCCATAGACTTGTACACATTCAGCCTCATAAGGTGGTCTCAGACTTGCTCTTCTCTTGCAGAAGGAGGTGCTCTGCTCCCCAACTCCCACCCAAAGCTTTAGGGTTGGAAGAGAACTGGGAAGCCTAAGAGATATTGAAGACTGAAGCAAAGAACTTGAGTACTTCAACTTTCTCCATGTCTGTTGTAGTCAGTTCTTCCTTTTCATTTACTGGAGACCACTAAACCACTGAAGATTTGCTGTCCCATGAAGGCTGCTCTTCAAAACTGAGGGGTAGCAGGAGTTCTAGAATCTGAGATACTTATTTTCTTTCAAACTCCTTAAGTTTCTGGAGAAAAACTTCAGGGGACCATCAACCCTGAACACTGAAGACCTTTTGAAATAGCAGGGGATCTTTCACTGACTTAGTTTCACTTCTAGCACCACTCCTTCAATCAAAAAATCAGATAACTGTGTGCAGTAATTATCCCTGCCTCTATGTAATAGCTGGGTGATTTCTAACAAACTCACAAGCTGCTGTAAGTACAATCATGTTTCCCTGAGCTTCACTATGGTTTTATTGGCAATTTGGATTAAAATCACAGTTCCCTCTGAACCAAGTGGGTTATCCCAGTGTGCTAATGCTTCATCAAAAAAAAAAAAAAAAAAAAAAAAAAAACAAAACAAAACCAAAAAAACCAACCAACCAGAAATAATAGAAGAGTAGAAAGAGATTAAATGACACCCAAGAAAGGTGTGAAGGTGCATCATGCACTTTGTAAAACTGACTTAGGGAAAAGATAAGCAGCCATAATAGTGTAAAGGGAAGTCAAGTCATTAAAAGGGATTGCAGGTTATGTGGTATAAATGCCTATAATCAGGCTTTGAAAGTGTGCTGAATACAACTCTCCTGACAGAAAGGAATCTATGGGCATGTTTTCAAATAGGTTGTGGTTTGCTTAAGTCTTCCCATGAATATGTGTCTAGGAAGTTGTGTTAGGTGTCTCCATGCCACTGTAATTGTTTTCTCCTCTTGCCATGCCTCTTTGGTCAGATCTTCTGGAGATGATGTCTCTTGGAAAGGCTGGGATTCCCAGTTTGGCCACACACAAGCACCAAGAAAACTGTGGATGCTATGGTATCCCCATGCCAAGCAGTGAGAGGTGGCCTTAACTGGTCAAGGTTTATCTCCCCAAAGCATTTTTAATTGCTCTAATTATCTGTGATCTCTCCTGGATGAGGATCGTAACCTTTGACATGCTCCAGTATCCTGGCTCAATTCAAACTCGGGTAACTGCACTCTCCCTTTTTTGCAAGCTCACTTGGTAGAAGTGTATTCCTCTTCAGGAGCTTATTATTTACTTCAAATCTTAAATTGATGCCTCATGTATTAAAGCAGCTGCAGAATTTCATCTTATTGGAAAAAGAATGATTTCTGTGCATAAAATCCACCATAACGATTCCAATTTGCAAAGGGAATGAGTGTTACTCATTCCAACAGCAGCATATGTGTACAGCATCTATTATCCAGGAACCTCATGAAGCTCGACAAGAGCAAAGTTCCTGCAGAGGAACAACCCTCTGTGTAACAGTACAGGCTGCAGGCCAACCAGCTGGAAAGCAGCTTGCCAGAAAAGGACCTGAGATCCTGATGAACACCAAGTTGAGCAGGAACCAGCAATGAGCCCTTGGAGCAAAGAAGGCTAACAGTGTCCTAGGCTGCATTAGGAGGAGTATTGCCAGCAGGTCAAAAAGGAAGATCCTTCTCTTGTACTCAATGCTGGTGAGGCTTGTCTGCTGTGTCTATTTCTGGGAGGCATGGATGTATTGGAAAAAAAGTTCAGTAAAAGCGGGAACAAAGATGACAAAGAAACTGGAGCACCTCTTCCACGAGGAGAGGCAGTGAGAGCTGGGACTGTTCAGCCTGCAGAAGAGAAGGCTTTTCATCAATATGTACAAAATATCTGAAGAGTGCAAAGAATAGAGAGCCAGGCTGTTTTTAATGGCTCTTTTTTTCTATCGAGCGTGATAGAACACTAATACAGGCTGTTGATCTCCTTGGAGATCTCCCAAAGCCACTCGAACATGGGCCCAGGCAGCTGCTGTGGGTGGCCCTGATGCAGCCAGGGCTGGGCCTGATGGACCCTGAGCCAGCCTCGGTAGTTTTGTGATTTAGGATAAATTCTGTTTCTTAATATTTTTCTGATGTACTTTGAAACAAAACCATGTGAAGAATGTACGTGGACCTATCTAAGAGTGCAGTTTGACACAGAATTTTTTTTGCCTCTCCAGGTAAGATTTGCCAAATATACTTTTCAGTCTTGACTCAAAGGTCTTCAATAGCATCAGAGCAACAAGAATACAAGCCAAATACCTAAGTGTGGAAGTTTGGCTGGCCTCTTCATCGTGCACAGTATAGCAGAGACTGCAATAGTCTATTCAGCCTTTGATAGAAGAATGAGTCCTGTGGTCTGTCCATTATCTTCATCGCCTCTGCCTGAGCGTGTCTGATTGTTCTTAGTGGTTGTAATGCTATAATAGGATGGAAAGTATCATGATAATAGCAGGGTAGAAAAGTCTTTGGCTACAGTAAATGAGAATAAGCCCAAACACAGCAGCTGCAGAAATGAAGGAAAGGAGCTGCTTACCTTTAGAAAGCCTCAAGTAGGCAGGGATCTCCAACAACAGATACCCTCATCTCCCCTGCCAACCCTTAAATGAGATCTGGGCAGGGGTGAATCCTGGCTCCACCCCTTCCAGTCACTCAGGTGCACTGCGTGCACCTGAGCTCCTGAGTTGGCCCTGCCTTCCCACCAGGTGCTCAAGCACTGTTTCAGGCCATGGCTTAACATTTCCACTGCAGTGGCTTATTCAGTCACCTAAGTGTTTATTAATACTGTACAAGACTGCTGGCTTTGATGTACTGGCCTTCCTCCTATTTATAGCCCCTCTTGGCTGTGCATGGGTCCTTGTCTATATGGCCACCAGCTCTGATCTCAAGAGCAGTTCTGTGAGGATATTCCATATAGACCCAATGCATCTTGTAGTCTCTGTAATTTTGCAGGCAAAAACAAGAAGGCAGCTGAATCACAGACCCTTGAAGACCACCAGAGCTGTTCCAGCCCTCTTTGGGCAAGGCTTGAAGGGAGTCATCTGTGACTTTACTACCTGTTTGTATACCACCAAAGCAAGGAAAATACCTTTGTTCTCAGCTTGGATGCAGTGAAGGCAAATGCTTTCTGGTTTCGTCATTCTTTCCCAAAGTAAAATGCTTTCAGAACTCCACTGGACAGATGGAGCTCTGCACACATGGTTTTCCATGAATATTGCATTAATCCATATTCTGTGTTATAAATTACAATCAATCCATTCTTGTGCTAACCAAGCTGCAGCTGCTCCCAGATGAAAAGCCTTTTGAACTCTGCCAGACGAAATATTCCGAGTCTCATTCCAAGGTGCATGTCATTGTGGTTCTCAGGCTCTCATATGTGCTTAATTTAGAATATTTATCAAAGTGTACATTCTGCTGATGGCCAAGTGGGTGCCAGTGCTTACAGTGATGTTGTCTGCAAACTAACAAAAAGCTGAAGTTGTTTCAGGAAGTGGTAATATATTGATTTCAGCTTCAGTACAGCTAATCTGTAATCTAATTTGCAGTAAATCTTTCAAAACCCAGTGAATTCACTGTGTGATAAATTAAAAGAAAAGTATCAGCTGTGAAGTTTCAGGATGGATCTGGACTTCCTCAGGGTTTGTGGTCTCCAGATCCAGGACATGCTTTTTTTTCTGTTGTGAAGACAGGAACTATTTGTAAGTGTGGGCACAAGAACTGAGATGCAAGTTTTCTTCTGGTTCTCATATAGTCTGATTGTGCCTTGGCTTGTTAGAAGAAAAGAGCAGCGTTGCCTTTTAGGTGTGTATTTCACAGAATGGAGGGAGTTTATAGCAGTTGTTTGAATCGGATATCTGACTTTTATTTTTTACTTTCTTTTTCTATCTTAATATTGGTGTCGTGGATTATGTTCAAATTCTGTAAACTAATAAACAAAGACACTGATGACATAATGTGGGAATTCACTTCAGTGAATGTGCAGTGTTATGTGATTCATACTGAATCTGCTTTCATGTTGACTGAAACAGAAATGTATGATTTGTTCACTCTGTGAGCTAAGGACCTTCACATTTAGTGCTAAGGGCTGAATACCCTGAGCACCCTACCTTTCCAGTTTCAGGCCACTCCCTGGAATTGTCTGAACTCTAAATTATTCTGTAAAGAAGTTATTAATATCTTAACTATAGTTGCTTGGTAGTGAAGTTGTTCAGATTGTACCAGATTTGAAAACTATTAAGCTTCAGTTATGTCTCGCCAGTAGCTCTTATTTCTCAAAAAATGGGACTGTAGAATAGTTTTCTTCTTTTTAAGGGAATGTGTGTATTTTAAAAGGAGCAAGTTTGGGGATTTATAGGGATCGAAACCCAAATATTTTCTCTCCCTTTCCTCCTTGTCTTGAAATTGCTGTGTCGGCAGAATTTTTGGGATACGTGCATGAATACATAAAATTCATCCAAAAATTTGCAAATTGGAAATTTCCTGACCAAATCCTTACACAGTGTTTTTTTCTGGGAGGTATCATTGCCCGTTATTAGCCACTGAAACACTGGGGGGCAAACTGGAACACTGGAACAGGCTGGCCAGGGAGGTGGTGGAGTCTCCTTCTCTGGAGATGTTCAAGACCTGCCTGGACACCTACCTGTGCGACCTGGTGTAGGGAACTGCTTTGGCAGGGGGTTGGACTCGATGATCTCTGGAGGTCCCTTCCAACCCCTACAATTCTGTGATTCTGTGATTCTGTGAAATGCTGAGCAGTTCCCATGGCTGCTCCATGTTAGTTGTCCTCCTCCTCCTCTCCCTTGAATGGAAGGAAAATGGGTGAGGATTGTGGTGATGGAGGAGCCTGGTGCTTATAAAAAAAATAAGTGCAAGATGCCCTGCCAGTTTCACTGCTTGAATTCCTGCAGCTGCTCCCAAGAAGGACATAGTCCGTTTGATCTGAAATGCTGAGACAACTAGCGTTTTATATTCACACATCATCTAGGCCATTGTTTTTATTACTCACAAGGGATAATTGCATCCAGAAATTTCCAAATGAAATGTTATATTGGGCAAAACAACATCTCACTGACATTTCAATTATATGAGTTATTTTCTAGCATAGATCAGCAATAAACTCCCCTGAAGAGTGAATTAAATAGGAAGCAAGAAAGCAGAGACGGGGCAGTTGCCAAGCGTCAGTATGTCTAGCACCTGCATTTCTGTCCATGCCCTCACTCCTCTTGCCTTTATGCCTACTGCAGTCAGCCAGTGAAATGCAGTGGTGCCCATAGGCAGCAGGCACGCACGGAGGAGGCTCTTTCTGCAGGTGCGAGCTACCTGGGACTGGGGTCTCGAACGCGGGAGTCCCAGGTTTCTGCCTTGGTGAAGTCTACCAGGCGAAGCTGATGAGGTCGGAGTGGAAACACTGTCATCCTGGCTTTCAAAGGATTTTGGTCAGCGCTTGGGAGAGCACGCAAACGGCCGGTAAGCGCCTCTCCGGTGGCAGGCTCTGGGCAACAGCCCGCAGCTGGGGCACCCATGCTCCTGCAAACCCAAAGCCGTACCACCAGAGGGAGCAGGAAGGAGCTGCCGCGCACAGATGGAGCAAACGCTGTTTTTCCATTGTTGCCTTAGCCAACGTGCCAAACAAGCGAAAGCCCTAGCATAAATTTCCCTTATCCTACCATAAAAATGCTTTTATTGGTAATAGCTTATTTCACGCACTGAACTTACATTTTATTCTGGGAAAAGAAACAACCCACTAAGAGAATTTTCTTAGAGTCATTTTGGAAAAAATAGGCCTCCAAGCGTTTCCTAATGCACAGTCAGGCTGAAATAAAGGTCCCAGTTGCCCATTCCCCATGAAGTCCTTGCTGGGATTTTCACATCTCAGTATGTAGAGTTCCATCTGTACTCTTTGATAAAGATCAGGAACAAACTCTTCTAAAGGGTTTGTTCAACAGCAGGCAAGAGAGCCAGGGCTGTATTAAGTACAGGCAAACTCTGATTAACTTCTAGGTCCACTTCTACTTTCCCTGTGGTTCGTCTCAAATTAGCCTCTGATATCTCAGTGTGAGATTAATCCAGTGTGATGAAGTTGAAGTGGTAATGGTTCTTTTTGATAGCACAATGTTTTCTCTATGACTGTTGTAGACAATAAAGACAGAATGCCAAGCTGCTTATAGGAAACAGATTTTTCTGGTTCCTAAACAAATGCCCTGCTCATGTATGGATACAGAAAGAACAAATTAACTGCTCTAAGATAAATTAAAGTTTTTTAATCAAGATGTATCTATATGTTTTTGATCTAAAATATTATTTCAGAGGCCCAAACCTTAATTTCCGTGCTTGCAGCTGCAGGCTGGACACAGCCACTCAGTGCTGCCAACCTGGTTGGGATTCTGCCACATCCCTGCAGTGCCCAGGTAAGGCATTCCCTTGTGGCACTTGGTCCTGCAGGTGGTTTTGGGCATGTGGCTGGTTTTTTGTCCTGTTTGGCTACAAATTCCTGCCTGAAGCAGAAGCTAGTGCTTCACATGCCTCAGGTACACTCAGATAGCACCAGCAGTGTAACTTAAAGAAGGGCTTGGGATGCTTCTGCATAGTAGTAGACTCTCCACCTGGCTCACAGGGGCTTGGTGTGAACTAACTACTTCATCCCTGCTGGATCTTCACAGCCATATGTAAACAGGGGCTGGTGAAGTTTACATTAACAGTTGTTGATTGCTGCATGATCAGCAACATGTCTTCTTCCTGTAACCACACCAGCATATTGCTGGAAGTTTTGGACAAATCTGTTACTAGCATCAATGACTGTGCTCAGTAAATCTGGAGCTTTGGGCTAAGCAAGAGCTGTGTGTGTGTTACATACTGTACAGCTGCCCTCTGTGGCTGCAGGGAGCTGTGAGGAGATGGGTCTGCAGAAATGGACATCTCCTTACCAGCAGCAAATGCTCATATATCACAGTTTAAGAGGGCAAGTAAGCCACCCGTAGATCCCTTGCTTGGTTTTTTCAGCTACAGTCTTGATGGTATAAACCACGCACCAAGCAACGTATGGAAGAGAGACCTGGAACACCGGGGTCTGTGCTTTGTAATTATTCCTATAATTAATACTCATCATCACTTGAGTATTATTGTCTGAGGTTTTTCCCCCTAGGCCCATGAATTTCTTTAAACCACTGAGCACATTTGTGTCTTGTTTAATGTTCTTGGCTCTACAAACAACTGTGGTGTGTCTAACTGAAGTACAGTCACTGTTGCTCTGATGTTACAGCATCGGTGATTAGAAAGGATTTGTTCCTGAACACCTTCATAAATAGAAGAATGAATATACCTGATACCTTTTATTCTAACCAAGAAAAAATCATTCTAGCTTAGCATCTGATCAGAAAAATAAACAACTGAAACAGACCAAGATTTATCAAGGGCAGGGAAAAAGGGAAAAAAAATCCCTTCTTTTTTTTTAGTGAACTGCAGTATCAAACCTCTGAGCCTTAGATAAAACATTTAGGAAAGAAATAGCCACTATAACTAATGTGCTATTAGTTCTGCACTAATGTTACTAATTAGGCTGTCAGTTCAATGTGAAAAAATGAATAAAGCACTGCAGTGTGCAGCTTTGTATTAGTCAGTCTTTTTCTGCTCTTGAGCAAACTTGTTCTGCGTGCCAGAGGTGAAAGCATTAGTTGAATACAGAACCTGTTTATAAATGTGGCACAGCTTGCATCTTGACGGGTGCCACTGCTGTTCATTTGCACCTTTCTGCTGTCCAAAATTAACCTTGCATAGCTTGAAATTCTGCATGAAATGAAAGATGGGTTCTGGTTTCAGCTGGGCTGCTCTGGCCTGAATTAAATCTGCTAAACTTTTGCTGTACCTCAAGGTCCTTACCTGACCATCCAGGCAACTGGGGATCAAGCTAAATGCTTCTGCTCATTAAATGACATTCTGAAGGGAGATAGGAAGCTTGTCAGGGCTTTCAGTAGGTTATCAAGTGATGCTTCTCTCTACAACTAATTGTGGCAGAGCAATGGGGCAAGGCTGCGCTGGGGCATCAGTGGAGAATTTTGGAGGGACGAGAGCAGCATTCTTGCCATGCTCTTTGAACTTCTAGACAGCCTCAGCTGCATGGGAAACCACAGCTGAATTCCTCATGTCAATGTCTTCATTTTGGTTATTGTTTGAAGGAATCTCCTTATATCCAGTTTCCAATCAAAACATCATGTACTTGCTAAAATCTGAGCTCCAGTATGAATATGTTGCACTACAGGGACTGAAGTCTACCAATCATGTAACATAGATAGCCTTTGAAAAACAAATCCTTAATCAAAGTTACACTCCATTTGTTTTTCAAATTTCCATTTTCCCTTTAAGTGGCTGTTTCATTGCTATGAGAAGCATTAAGAGCTATTAATGTTTTTCTTCTTGTGGCTCTTTTAAAACTGAGCTTCCTTTGTTACTAATATCCTGGCAGTGGATATTCTCACTTATCTGCCCTATGCTCACAGGTTTGATCCAAGATTACCTGGTTTAGTTTCTTCATGCAGAAATGTATGTATTGTTTTTTTAACTGTTTGAATGTTTTCATTGTAAAGTGCCATTTCTTTCTCATTCTATTGTTCTAATTATATATTAAGTTAACTTAAGGCAGATAAATTCTTCCTTTATGTATTTTTGTCAGCCTGAAGTTAGTTTAATATTAACACATAAAAGTAACAGGGAGGTTAAATGAAATAATAGATGAAGCTATGCTGTAACTCTTTTATACCCAGCTACTGAAAGAAGGTATAAGAAAGCTGCAAAATGTAAGCAGGCCAATTTCAGCCTGAGAAGGTGTGAGAAACAACTACATGTTCTAAGAAGATACACTGTGCATTGATTTCTACACAGGTGCTGCCTTTGGTCAAAAAAAGGGCTGAAAGAGAGGATGTCCTCTGAGCGTTTAGCTCAGGTAGGACTCAGGTAGGAAAATCACTGCTGCGAATTACCTCTAAGGTGCATGGTTTTGTTTTGTTTTTGTTTGTGAAATAGCTTTTCTGTTTGAATGCTTCTTCTTTGCACTAGAGCATCACCATCTCAAGTAGGAGAATCTCCAGAATTGTCAGGTAATTGTTTGGAAGCCTGGCAAGAAAAATGTTTTCATTCCACCACGGACTTCTTCTGAAGCAAAAAAATACTTGTGGAAGAGCTGGACTTCTCCAACACTTAAACTCCTGGACATGTCAGTGACGGTTTGTGCTGAAGTGATTACTGAAACACACTCAAAGCATGTTATCAAAATGTTTTGACTAAAAATAACAATGAAAATCTACAGCCAGTTCTGATGAAAGACTATTTCAAGACAGGACTTCACAGGCACACAAACTTTAGACTTTAGAAAATGGGAAAGAATTTAATATTCTCATTTTTCCCCAGTATGGACTTTTAAAGAAATTTATCATTGCTGCCTATCAGCACGTTCATCTAGTCAACAAGGCAGGAAGAGAGCTATCTGTAGAAAGAGCTCCACTTTGACTGTTTCTGGATTTGCCCATTCCTTGTCAATATTATGTTTTTGCAGGCAGCTCTGCCTGCTTCTCCTCTCCTTCAGCATTCACAGCTCCAGTAACCTCTCTCCTGTAACTTGGTCTCAGGGTCTGTGGCCTGCAGATACAGATGTATTCAGTTCGTTGTCATCTTCATGCTCTTTTCAGTGACCCAAATGCCAGTCATCCCAAATGACTTAATATACCGTTAGACAAGTTTCTTATGCAAGATTGTGCCAAATTCCCATGACAAATCACTGTAGAAGCATGGTTTTTTGTCCTTTCCCCCTTTTTTTTCATGTATGTTTAAGCGCTTCGGAGGCATCACCCAGGTCACTATTACCTCATGCATGATGCACATTTTCTGGTCTGTATCATTTGGTTTTTGTGGTGTAAGAAAGCCAGCTAATGCTAGATGAGTGCTGTGTGTAAACAAAGACCTCCAGGTCTTGTAGCTTTGTGTCTGCTTTCTTGTCTATCATTTATCATCGTTAGTGTGTGTCTGCTAACAAGGAACTATTCAACCAAATCACAGGAGGGTCTGCCTAATGTTTTGCCACCAGATTCGTGAGGAGGAAAAAGATGGAACAGAGATGAATAATCTTAAGGAGTGAGAAGTAAACAGAGACTTTTAATTGTAATTCCTGGCTGTCATCATCCTAATTAGCAATGGATCTACTTGATGCCTCAGTTCAGAGGTTGTGAATAGTGCTGCTCTGTGTCTGTCGTGGTGATTGATGTATTTCTTGGTAATAACCTGGTAGAATGTACAAAGCTGTATAATAAATCTATAGAGCACGCTGCCCTAGAACAATTCAGTGACACTTAACCCAATTACATGAATGGTAGTGTCTTCTGTCTGGACTGAAAAGTCAGTCTGATTACATGTCTGCTGAACCAGAATATTCAAGGAACTAGATAGAAACAATAGTCCTATGAATATACACTGAATTTAAGAACAATTATTTTGTTTTTTTTTCTCTGCTCATTTTGAATTGTTCCTCATGGAAGCCAGCTTTTGCTACACAATCCACAAGGCAGCAGGAATGAAGGGACAATGGAATTGCAGCTAAGTGAAGAATATTTTTTCTGCAGTCTCTCCGATGCTTTCCTGGAACTGGTAAGAGAAATGGTGTATATCCCACAGAATGCAAGATGTGCTTGTGCTCATGTTACATGCACAGTGGTTACGGAGGGCAGCTCTTAAAGCCACTCAGTAAAATCATATTAATTTCAGTGGGCTTTTGACCAGACTTAGCTGAAGCCCATGCCTTTGAGGAATGCGGTAGCTACATTTTAATTTCACTTTTAAATAATTCCCAGCGTTCATTTCTTATATTACAGCATCCTTTCCCAGAAGTAATTTCTCATGCCATATTACCTGGGAGATGACTGCAGTAGCAGAAGCAGATGAAAGAGAGCATTATCCCATGTCTGTCTTCCTAAGAAAGCATTTCTTCAGTTGACCTAGTCTTGAGGAATAGTTCAACTCTGGATTACAGTGCTTGTGGAACAGAGCAATCTTAATTTATGTGGCAGGTCATGCTAAGATACTATTCAATATCTGATTTTTTTTACTTATTCATTAAACGGTTGGATGTTGAGTTAAATAAATAATCAAAGAGTATTACAAGGTCAAATAGCTAATTCTCTCTCAGACAGTACAAGGTACTTGGCATTAATGAGCTGCACCTCACCAGACTTTTATGGGATAAACTTCATTTTGAGAAATTTATTGCTCTGAAATGTCTGGCAAGTGATGCTGAATATTAGTTGCAGTAAGAAGAATTGAAGAGTGATCACTGAGAAGGGATTGCCAACAAATTCTTCTCTTTTGGCGTGGCCTGTAAGTTACAGAAATGTAGGATTCTAATGGGACTTTCACACCCAGACACAGGCTGTAATTCCAAGCCTTATTAATAAAAGTTAGGATTTGCAGAGAAGCATGGTTAGAGCCATGGAACTCTCAGTGTTTAAGATTTGTATTCTGCGTACAAAACAGCTGGTAACACTCAACTCCTGTATGTTTCAGTGTATAGTTGGTATCTATATCCTCCATTTCCAGACACCAGAAAAATTGGGTACTGTAGATCACACAATCTATCCATAGGGAAGTCAAATACAGACTTTGAGTGGAGTCACGATGCTTAACTTTTGCATTAAACTGTTTCTCGTTGCATTTAAGGAATGCATGTGCATTGTATTTTTGGTCACTCAGAGATAATTGCTGAATTTTCTCTGCTTTTGGTAAAAAAAAATTTCTCTCTGCTTTTGGTTGGACCTTCTGGAGGCTGGAGATGATATTGCTGGTGGAACAGCGCATTTGGGGAGCAGAGTTAAGCTTGTTGTGACTGTTTTCCTATGAACCATAGGCATGCTGATTTTAAGCTATGTATCTCTGATGGAAATAGAAGAAAAGCCATTTTTGCTTCCTGGTTTGGAAGCAGGTATGCTGTGTGCAGCTGTGGGTGGTGGTGTTGATATGCAGTCTCCAGTATGCAGTCTGTACTTTGAGTGCATTAGAGCAGAAATAAGTTCCTGAATTTAGCTGCTGCTAACTCCAAGACTCTGTTTGATCAGTTATTGTTCAGCAAAGCTGAGTTAGTAGACTTGACTCACATTTTTTAAGACCAGTCTCTGATTTCAAATTATTTGAAACACAGCCTCCCTTCCTCCACTTTAAACTCCAAAGCTGCAAGATAATTGCTTCTTAATTGTTCTTTGATCTTTGCTGAATTCAGTCTGGTTTACTTTTGCTGTCACTTCTCACAGGGATGGTGCAAAGTATGATTTGTCTGTGCATCCTACACAGAAGAAAAGGAGCTTATATGGTTTTGCTTATAATTTCTTTAGTCCTATTAAATGAATTAGCTAAAATTGAGAATTCAGCAATGAGGCATACTGAAAATCATGTTCTCTGGCAAATCCATCGCTTGCTGTGTCACCTGGTATTATTTTGTCTTCCCTTATCAACTAGTTGTGTTTTTTTTTAATATAGAGAGAATGTTGTAGTCTGAGAGACCTATTTCATGTGTACTACAGCAGAACTCAGTTTAAGATGGAGGGGATAAAAATAGTTCAGAAGACTTTCCACGTTTAATATGAAAGTTTTCATTTGTTGAAGTCTAATAAGAAAACAATTTTTTTCTGTGAATTTGGTGAATGACTACAAAGGTTCCAGACAGCACTCTCAACTTTCATTGTGCATGTTTCTGACTTTCTCTTTGTGTATTCTGAGATTTTATGCACAATTCACTTGAAAAGACTTGGATTCAGAACAATAATAATAATTTAACAAATCTTAGCATGCAATAAAACAGCATATTTATTTGAAATACCTCAGTGTCAACACATTTTACAAGGAATACTTGCACAAAGTATTCCCTGCACAAGAAGTAGAGGCAATACTTAGAGGTGGAAATCCTGGTGTCTTTTAACGCAGGAGACTATCAAGAGCTTTACCAGGAGTCTCATTTCAAGGGCTGTATGTTCCCTGTGAGCCACAAGCTGTTCTCTTGGCTTAAGGACAAAACAGTGTATAAGCCCTTCTTTCTGTTGCTGCTATTTCACTGCAGCATTCCTGGATATTAATGTTCTTCCCTCATTCATTTAGGTTCTCTTTCTATTTATGGAACAAAATGGACAAGCTGAATCTTCTGTTTGTCTGGTGGTGGTCACTGGAATATTTAAGCTCATGGAGGGAAGGTTTAGAGTGGATGTCAGGGAGAAGTTCTTCACAGAGAGAGTGATGAGGTGCTGGAACAGGTTGCCCAGAGAGGCTGTGGATGCTCCATCCCTGGAGGTTTTCAAGACCAGGTTGGACAGGGTCCTGGGCAACCTGATCTAGTGCCAGATCAGGAGGTGGAAGGTCCTGCCTGTGACAGGGGGGTTGGAACTTGATGATCCTTGTAGTCCCTTCCAACCCATTCTATGATTCTAAGATATATCAGCAAGCTGATGATACCATTGCTGTGTACTGATGAGTATAGCTAGCCACAGATTTTTATAGCTTGGATGGGAACATTTTACAGAATCACAGAGTCACAGAAACACCAAGGTTGGAAAAGATCTACAAGATCATCCAGTCCAACCGTCCACCTATCACTAATAGATCTCACTAAACAATATCCCTCAGCACAAAATCCAAACATTCCTTGAACACCTGCAGGGTCAGTGACTCCACCACCTCCCTGGTGCCCTGTGCCCAGTGCCTGACCACTCTTTCAGACAAGTTCCTAACATCCAGCCTAACTCTCCCCTAAGGCGGCTTGAAGCCATTCCCTCTGGTTCCATCATTGTTACACGAGAGAAGAGACCGACTCCCAGCTCACTGCAACCTCCCTTCAGGTAGTTATAAAGAGCGATAAGGTCTCCCTTGAGCCTTATGTATATAACCTTCCCTGGCACTGAGGTCAGGCTAACAGGCCTGTAGTTCCCTGGATCCTCCTTACAACCCTTCCTGTAGATGGGAGTCATGTTGGCAAGCCTACAGTCTTCTGGGACCTCACCAGTCAACAAAGAGCACTGATAGATAATGGCGAGCAGTTCGGCTATCGCCTCCACCAGTTCCCTCAGCACTCTTGGGTGAAAGCCATCCTGCCCCATGGACTTGGGCAGTCCAGCTAGAGTTTAATAACTGTTTTGGCAAATCTCTAGGTGCCATTATGAACTTTCTTAACTCCTTTTCTTGTTTCCAGAGCATTTAGTTTTAAGTCTCTCATATGATGTTTTCTCATTACAATGTAAAGAATCACAAGCAAATGAAAATTAGAGTAATATTGCAAAAAAAAAAAAAAAAAAAAAAAAAAAAAAAAAGAGAATAGGATACAAAAATCTGTGATTTTCTGCTCAGAGAATTTCATTTTTATTAAGTTAATGAAAAGCTTAGTAGTGCACTCTTCAGCTGGTAAAATATATCTTGAGATAGTGGAATTAGCACCGTTAGCACTTGAAATCTCCAATGGCAATACACAGATACATACTTTTATGTCTGTGAAACAGATTGGCAGTATCACCTCACCTAAGTGCAGCTAAAGTAACGCAACTAATGAAATAATAACACATGGGAATAAATAAAATGCTGTTCAACAGGTGAAGAAATGCTTTAAGTTAAGTATGAAATTTGTGTGTAGTTCAAATAATGTTCGTGTTCTGTCTCAGGCCCATCAAAGTGAGAGTTAGGTCTGCCTCTGTATACTTAATATGGCCTGGTGCCTTTCCAACAAATATTTTATTATGGGAACTCTCCCAGTGATTTTGGAATGTGAGCAGCATTTTGGACCTCTTTATGGATTTGAAAGTGATTTTTTTTTTCTCTGAAACCATTGAACAGAGACAAATGTGCAGAGAAGTGGAAGAATGAAAAAGTTCAGTCCCATTTTTAGGCTGTTAAAGGCAAATACAAACATTTCTGTGCAGACCCTCCCCTCCCACCTGATATTAAGACACAGCTAAAATATTTTGCTAAAAACTGTGGGCTGCGGTTAGAGCTCTGGCAGAAGATTTTCCTTTTATGCCTGCTGCAACTGTTTTGTTACAGAGAATGCTGTTTCTATCTCTTCTGCACAGGTAGTTGGGCAAACCTGCAGTCAGAGCTCTGCTTGTCCTTGCTTAAATAAAAAAGCTGGGAGGATGAACTCAAGTCTTCTGCACCGTACCCTGATACTGAGCTATTCTGAAATGATGCCATGCAAAACTTTGTTTCCTTCTCCTATGGGAGAAAAATATCATTCCAAGCCTTGAGAGTTGCTATAAAATAAAATGGCTGGTGGATGCCTTACTGGTGATGGGAACAGATGAGGATTTCAGTCTTGGTTCCTAAATGATCCTCCTTACGCCGTACTGCAGTATTTGACCTTCCTGCACATCTCCCTAAACTAGCATTGTAGATGCATATTTCGCACATGGGAATATGGAGGGAAATCTGTTGCAGAGCTGGGATTTCATTCCTCTCCATACAAGCACCTCATCCAGTGGAGTACTCCCAGGATCTTTGTTCTGATGACTGCGTATTTTCTGTATGCAGCCAAAATTGTTACTGATTCATCCAACATTTCCTTAGGTTGTCATCTATCTCTGCAAGTTTTGTGTGCAATTTTTCCACTGATATGGATAGGAATAAGAATAAGAACCCAACTTAATTGTCTGAATACACAGTAAATTTTATGAAATATTCTCCTTGACATTGCTGGCTTTTCTTTTTTTCTTTTCTTTTTTTTTTTTTTTTTTTTTTTTTTTTTTTTTAATTCAGCTATTAGTTGTATTCTGAAAACAAAGACTTTTGTTTATAATTTTCTTTTTCTTCTTAGCTTGAAACAAAACAGCTTTACAGTTACCACGAATAGCTCCTAAGACTTATGGAAAATTAGCAAGGTTATAAAACCTACAGAGTGTGTGTGTGGTTTGCTGTTTCAGCTGCAGTTTTAAGAAAAAGTAATATACGCACTTGTCCTCCTTATAAAAGCATCTATAAATTAACACTCTTTGAAACATTTCTGATGTGTAGCACAATTTTTATGTATTACAGCCAAAATGTGGCTCCTCCATTTGTAACACTTCAGTCCACTTAAAATGTCATGCTAAGATCCAAGGGGTCTCCATTCTGGTCCTTTCCTTGGCGTTTTCTGACCATGCCTCTTTCTTTCACAGGGATGAGGTATGGGATGGCTGTGAGGTGTGGAGGCCACAAGCGTGGGATTTCCTGTGTGTGGCAAGTGGACATATGAAGCTATGTTCCAGAGGACTTCCTGCAGGACCTCGTCCTGGCTCTCATCCACCCATGCCTCCACAAAGGTTGTGCCTGAGAAGACCCACGAGGCAGCAGTGAGTGTGACTGTGGCTGGAGTACCGCATCCTGCCCACCTCCCCATGGGTTGCTGGCCATTGTGCCTTTGTCAGCAGTGGGATAATGTCCTGCTGGGTGCGTTGGGTGGGCTGGTGCCTGCATTGGGAGGGCCTGCTGACACCTGTGCTCCTGTCTGCTCCAAGTGCTGGCACAGCCGTTTCTCTACCGTCCTACAACTTTGAGGGTGTGCTTCAGAAACATGGGGCAAAGTTCTTTCTTGCAGCAATTAGAGTGAAGAGGAGAAACTTAAAGAAATGAGAAGGATTGAAGTTAGCTCTGCTTCCCAGGAGTCTTTCTTAAACTCTCTCTTCCTATAATACGAGTCAAAATACTACTGATTCTACTAAATCTTCAATTTTCTTGCTTTTTGTGTATCGACACCAGGACAAAGCAATTACAGCCCCTGGAAACACACGAGTGAAGCGAGTGAGGCAGAGATATTAGCACTGCTGTAGTCCTTCCCCGCCTTGTCCTCTGCCTTTATTAATTTGCATGTGTAAATTAAACTGAAATTAAACTCTTAATTTATCACCATGTTGTGGTGACAGCATGCCGGACCATAATACTTTACAAACACGTAGCACTACATTAACATCAGAAACAGATTCTTCCCCTGAGAGAGGGGAAGATTTCAAAGAATGCAGGATACCACAGGGCTGTTATCCGTCTTGTTGCACAGAAAACAACCAATTGTTGAAACCCTCAGAGGGGGAGGTGGGCCCAGAGATCTGCACAACACATGTAGGCTGTGACTTTTCCGCCATTAAGAAAGAAGATGGGAAATTTTGAAAGAAAGAAGCTTAGGGGAAAAAAAAAAAGCCCCCCCCCCCAAAAACAAACAAACAAAAAAAAACCCCAAAGAAAACCACCCCAAAAACAAAATAACAGCAAAAGAAACAAAAACAACAAAAAAAAACATGGTAAAAGGGAGAAGATACTGTATGGTAATAACTCAGTGTGACTGCCCAGAGAAGTGCACTACTCTGAGGACCATCCCTCTGTATGCAGGCAGTCTCTGCTACAACAGGGTGAGCCTCTGCCCACATCTCTGTGCTGTCTTCACCTCTGCCATCTGTAGTTGTAGGGCACTGAGCTGCCCCTCTTCTCTCTGTGGGATGCTAGCTGATAGCCTGAGATCCACCACGGCCATCTGAGTGGACGTCCTGTGGTCCTGAATTAGATCAGCACTTAAATACATGCTTAAGGGGTTCTCTGAATTGGGTGCTGTGTGCTTTGCTGGCTCCCTCCACATCTCCTGGCTCCCTGAGCGCTTGGCTTCACCCCTGCTTTACCGTTCAGGATGCTTCCGCTGTCCAAGGCTCGGCCCCTCTCCATCTCCACAGCACTCAGGAGTGCCTCACAAAGTAGGTCGTTTTGGGGCTATTTTGTGTGAGAGCTGTGCTCGTTCTGCCCACACCCAGCCTTGCAGGTAGGAGCACATTCTGTCCAGCCGAGAGCCCCAGAGAGCACGGTCCCCACTGGCATGTCTGGCAGCTGCCCCTCCTTGCTGCACAGTCTGCAGAGATTTAAGTGATTTAAAACCCTACCTCTGAGGGTTTTGGTGGGAATAAGCTACAGATCTCCTGAGCCACTTCATTGTTAAATAAAGTTCCCACCCTCAGACATCTAGGATCTCTTCAAAATGTTGTCCTCACTCCTGTATTCAACTTCAGATTACAAAACTCTCAACAGTGTTTTGATTCCTACAGAGGCGAGTTTATTTGCTCAGTCCTGCTCTGCTCCATCAAAGAGACCTCACTGGGAGAAGTCAGAGGGCCCCATTCATCAGGGAGGAAATCCTGCTTGCAGTAGCAATGCTGTGCAAGAAAATGCAAACCTGCCAAGCTTTACTTACCTTAGCCCAGTGTGTGGTGAGGCATGCTGATAGATGCATGGTTCCAACATGTTTTGGAGACTGGCCAGGGAAAACTCATCAACTGGAAGGAGCAGGACATGCATGCCCCTGCCACCATGTGGTTCATGGATTCCAAGCCCCTTGGAGTGGCACAAGAGTGGGAGCAAAGAAAGTGTGCAAAGCAGCCGTGAGTGAAGTACATGCAGCTAGAGGCATCTCTCAGGGGAAGAGGAAAATGGGAGAGCTGTGAGCAATGATTAGCTGTAGCCATTAAACTCAGAAAGCAGTGACGTAATTTTGGGAGTGTGATTGTACCATCTGAACTATCCTAGAAGAATGTCAAGTGCTGTGAAAATAACACCATATGTTCAGAGAGCCTGATCTGGAGGTTTCCAAACCACAGGGCTGGATTTTGCTGGGATACTTTGCAGATGCAACTCATAGGGTGTCAGACCCTGAGAACCTGTCCTTTGCATCCCTTTTTGGGGCAGCCATGCCAAAACCTCTCTGGAACCACATGGACTGGCAGACAGGTGGATGCCATGGAGTGTTTTCTGCAGGAGCCCACACAACTTATGCCGGACTGTTGTGCCACTGTGCCACCACGCATCTGGATGGGATCCCATGACTTCCCCCAGCAGAACCTGGATTCGTGTCATGGAGGAGTTGAACCAGCAGGCTGACACTGCCCACTGCCTTGCAAATCAAAAAAACCACCCCGATACCCCTTTAAAAGTTGTATTTCAGGCCTCCATAAAGAAGCCTATAAGGAAGTCTGAATTAACAGGATTGTTTTGTTTGAAGATTTTCTTCCAGGACTGAGGCTGTATGTATGGGACAGACTCAGAGCTTTGGCATTTGTGTTAAGATCAGCTTACAATTTGATATTTTTGATCAAGTAGTGCTGGGGGGCAGATGTGTACATCTGGGTGCCACAGCTGGGCAGTGCTGCCACTTTGAAATGGGGGAGCAGAGGGAAAAGCATGCCTGCTGCCGCTGTGAAAATTAATATTTCTGCAATTCACCTGCAAGAAGCATACCCCATCAAGTGCTGCATTTGAGAAATAAGTATTCTCCCTTCTAGGCTTGGAAAGAAAGGGCCTCATTGAAAGGAAAGAAAAGAAATCCTGGTGATTCAGCTGAGTGGAGTGCAATGTACTCAGAGAAAATAAGAAAGGAATGAAAGTGTTAGCAGAGACGTGGTTATGGCAGTGGAGGGGTATTAGCCAAGTCAAAATGGATTGTCAGACTAGGCTCTTGTTTGTATAACCTCCCATGTTCCTTGCACTGAGTCAACATCTAGCCATCTGGGATGGGGGAAGGGAATAACTTTTTTGCTTAGAAAAAATAAAAACACGCAAAAATCAGTTAAATTTATGTTTCTCTTTTAACGGAAGAAGTGTTGAAAAGGAAAACATACCTTTTGGAGTGAAGCATTTGTTTTTGTTCTTTATAAGTACTTGTTTGAGTTCATGTTTGTTAAATGGCTTGTAGTTATTTAATCATGGGGATTTCCTTTGCTAACATAAAAATAGGTGTGATTGAAAAATTCATAGCAGGAAAACAAAACTGCCTTTCACCCACTTGGACTTGTTTGATTTGATGAGATATTTGTAAACCTCTGTAAGCACATGTGGCTTATAAGCATGTTTCTTTCAGAAAGGAATACAATTCAGACACAGCTTTCTCAAGAAGACACATGAAGGCTGAAGGAATAAATAATGGCACAAACCACGAGTCCACCCAAGACTAAGTTCCCAAGTGCTCCCTGACAATGGAAACTCTAAACAGTTGAATAAGAAAGGCAGAACTACTTGGCTAGCAAAGGTGGATTTTGAACAGCAAATGTAATTTCATTTTCTGACCTGCCTCCTCACGTATACAAATTCAGTATCATATAGTTAAGACCCCTTGGCTTTGCTAGGTGCAGCACACACGCATTTAAAATGGTAGGAACCTCTTGTCAGTCTACGTTTTTGTGAAAATAATGGTGCTGTGTTTTGTGCCACACTGTCCTTGATCCCAGTCAAATGCCATGAGGAGAGGGATTTTGATTGGCTTGGGATACCTTTGGGTCAGGTCTTGCTTATGCCTTGTGCTATGGGGGTGACATATCTGAGAGAAACTTCCATGGCTCTGTCCCCACTGCTCCATAAGGGAGCATGAAACACAGCACAGCTAGTTCACATGTGATTATGCTGATGAGTACAGAGACAAGAGGAGGAGGAGAAAGAAGGTGCAAATGCCAGGATGGAGAACTGACTTCAGCCCTCCAGTGTCACCATGGCTTTTTGAGTCAGGGGTTACCATGGAGTCCTCTGCAGCATAGCTGGCTGAAGTCTTGCACTGAAAAAGCATCTGCTGGTGTCTGCAAATAACATCTTTACGTGCCTGTTGATGTCATCCAATTATCCACCAGAAATTTTCCCTAGAAATCACTCTGCCATTGGAGCTGAGTAATTTTGAACAATAAATCCAGTTGGTGACAGAGCCCTAACATTTTGTTTTCTATCATGCATGTGGACAGATTTGTTAACTTGCAGAATTCAGTACATCATAATCAGTTTCTGGGTCATTGAAGAGACTTGGCAAACTTTTACTGTGCTTCATAATGTGGGTTTTTGGGGAGGTTTGTTTTTGTTTCAAGTGAAACCAGAGAGAGAGCCTTGTATTTGTGTGTGTTGAAATATGATTTATTTCTTCTGTTTTCAGAAGTTATCTTTGTTTTTGCTACCCACATGGAAAAGAGGAGCTGGTGTAACTCTCTGATCACAAAACAAAAAAAGAAAAAAACAATTATGGAAAAGAAACGTTCAAAGACACTGTATGCCATTCATTTAATTTTGATTTCATTTAATTCAAATTGTACTGAGTTGTAAGCAACATGTCCTATCTAATTCTGACCCACTAATAAAAAATGTTTACTCAGTAAGGGTTAATTTTCTCTCGTGCACAAGGATCTAATTCATTTAAATCCCTGTTGAGCTTTTAGCTCATAAATGAAGTGTTATACAGTATTGCTGGAGCTCTTGGCATTGGGTGACTTTTTCCCATCATCATGCTGACAAATGAGACATGCAAAATCTGTCCACCTTGCCGTGTCTGTGACTGTGAGGCAGAACGCAGCACCTCTGCAGTGAGCCTCTTGCAAGAGGTCATGTCTGGAGGACCTAATCTCACCCATGGGGAAGGTGGTGCACTTTGCTGGGTAGAAGTCAGCAGGGCACTCTGTGCTTTCTGAACTTCAAGAGGAGTTTGCTTATTTTGCTGAAAATGCCTACAAAATTTAAGCAAATGTGAGCCTATTTATGTCCTCTCAGTTTTTTTCTTTGGTGTATGTTTATTGTTATATGAAGCTATGGAGATGTTATACAGTGAAGTATTTTAGAGTGGTGACGTAATGATTGTGGAAATGCAGGGGTAATACTGTGCCCAGGCGTGTTTTTAACATGCAATGCTGTATCTGAATATGCAAAGTCGGTGTTTGCACATGAGACATAGACTCCTACCCCTATATATGTCAAAATAATAGAAATGCACACAACTATATAAAGATAAATGTATGCGTGGGCTTCATGTCATGACAGTGTATGTCTTAAGGGGTTATTCATAAGCTTTGTCCTATTGACAAGAGGAAAGGAGACACTTATACTTCATGCACACATGCTGAGCAGGTTTTCCTTTACTGGGTTCACTTTGTACTCTTCCGGCAAGTTAAAGCAGTCTTTGTATGGGGAGAAATATAATTTGCACATCAGATTATTATTTTTTTGCATCAAAATACTGGTCAAAACTTTGCTTTCAGATGTTTTGTCTTCATTAATGACAGGGAAGAGTATGAATCAGCAGAGGCCAAGGAGCGAGACTGTTGTCCTGAATGGATTATTTTAATATAGGATTCACAAACAATTTCAGTGGTGTGAAAATCTTCTCATACCTCTCAAGCTGTTGCACTGTGTTGTGTTGTACTGTACTGTGCTTTATTGTATAGTGAAAGGCTGCAGTGTAACATGTCTGTAGCTTCCTGATTTCTCCTTGCATTGAACCATCTAAAAAGTCGTTGGAAATTTGGAATCCTTTATTTGTCAGTCTACTTTGGAGTCACAAGTCAGCTGTCTCCTGGTAAATTCATATTCTTCCCCCTTGTTGATAAATTATTCATGTTTGGCATGAAAGGACATCTTAACTCTAACCTGGTTCTTTAGTATTAGTTTAGGAGAAAGAAAAGGAATGATGCACCAGAAACAGAGCAAAACTGCAGAAGAGAAGATGATTTTACTTTAGACAGTATTTATATTAAATGACAATACATATATTTCAACTGCTGACTGCAATGAAAGCAGTTGTTGGTTAACTTAAGTGGACAACTGTTCATAAACTTATCAGAGAATTATTCCTGCTTTCAGTTCAAGCTCTACCATCTTCTGAAATAATTATAATTATAATTAGATAAGTCTCATAAACTGGAGGCACACATACATCTAGGTCTATCAGCGTCCTTCAGTGTTCAGCATCTCTGCTCTTGGCTTGTAAGCTCCTAGCTCTGGGAATGGAATAAAGAAAGCCATCTTAGAGACTAAGTTCCTTACCCAGTGAGTAGACAGAAATCAGCATATGAAAATGGGCTAAACTATTGCAAAATCATGTCCATAACAGCAAGTAATGAAAAATTGCTAAGAACTACAAAGAACTACAAATACAAAACATGTAGTAGATGGAAAACAGAGTTATTCTGTAGTCATATCCAGAAGGCTTAAATTTTGGAACAGCCTCTATTGGGAAGTAGCCGAATCATCATCACTGAGATCTTTCAAGTAGAGATTAGACAGAATCTATGAAGGACATGCTGGGCACACTGGAGCTTAATTCAGAATGAGGCAGCACATGCTTAATGGGATCAAATACTAGAAACGCAGTGCTGGAAAAGATTTCAGAAGGTTAACTACATTAGTCCTGCTGTGGACATGTTGGCAACACATTTACAGTACAAACTGGATTGAGCCGTTTTTTGAAAACACCAATGTTAGAAAATCTTGATTGATTCAAAATTATTGTCATGTATATGAAAGCACACTTTTGCCTTTGGCTTTCTTCAAAGCTTAAAGACTCATACACTATTTGTACTCATCTTCTAGGTTTGGTAGATACTTCACTCTACCCAGCAGTGTGATTTCCAGAGTCACTAAACTGAGGAGGAGAACGCTGTCTGACTGAACAATTATATAAACAAGAAATATTAATACGCGTTAAAAAGTTACTAAACTTCTGTCTATAAAGTTATAATTGCAGGCTAGAATGTCCTCTGCTAGTTGCTTATGGACCAATGTCTCATTGCATCACTTTCAAAATCAGTGTATTTATTTTGGGGCTCTGTGTTTCAGATGAGTTCCACATGTACTCCAGATTTAACAAATTCATCATTGTTGTTCTATTATGACTTGAAATAACTTCACTAGGCTTTATCCAGGGTTCTCATTTGTTTTTCATACCATGGATCACATTTTAATTCCATGTCTTCTGTGTATCTCCTCTTTCCATTTTGCAATTTTGAAACGCGCTTGTGGTGTGGATTGTTATTAAATACTCGGAAAAGTTTGGAAACTATTCCATGTAGTTTTAGCTTTAAAATGGCTTAACAACTGTTAACTAAGGACTAAGGAGAGCCAGCTCTGTATGACTAGCCAGCTCTCCACCATGGGCCATTTCTGAGGACATCTGTCAGTATCATTTTGTAGCAATTCACTTCTAAGTTGTCTGTGTGTATTCATTTTTCAAAAGTTTTTTAAAGGATTCTACCTTCCCTAAGCACTTGCTCTCTTTCCATCTCTCTTTTCCTCTCTACTGATGTGACCAAAGCTAGAAGGCCAGTTTAGCCCATGGCTTCTGTATGCTCATTTATGACTCCTCTCTCTTTTTCCTAACAAAGAGGTGCTGCCTGCTCACTGTTGGTAGTGAGGAAAACTCTCTGAGGAGAACTCAAGGAGAGCATAACTGACTCAGTTGTGTGGTCAATATGACTGTACAGCTCATGATCCAAAAATGTACCTTACGTATAGAAAAAAAGCATTCTTACAATGGTTGCAATAGAGTGATTTATTAGTGCATTTCATTTGCAGTCATTTAGAACTACTCTACTCCACCTGTCTGTTAGGCCAGCTCCTTTCTCACTCTGTAGTGGAAATGCTGAGTCAGGGCTTGAACCAGTGGTTGAGCACCATCCCAGGGGAGATCAGGTGCATGCAATGGTAGATATTTCCTTACCAGGATTCACTCCTTCCCAGACCTCATTTAAAGGTTGGCAGTAGAGGTGAGGGTATCTTGCTAAAGATCCTTGCCTACCTGAGGTCTTCTGAAGATAAACAGGTTATTTCTGTTATTTCTGTTATTTCTGTGCCCATGGCTGTTGCATTTGAGCAAACTCTCACTTGCTGCATCCTAGGCCTTTTTCACTCTGCTTTCATTGTTGCACTGCCCATCATGTTACATGCTCTTACCAAAGTCTCACTTGATGTCACATCTCAAGTGCACTGTGTAGCTCTGTTCAAGAAGGACGTTGTGAAGTTAGAAAAGATGCAGAGAAAGGCAACAAAACTTATTAAGGGATGGAACACAGACTTGATGGTGCCAAGACAGTCCTGATGCAGAGATCTTCTCCCAACTCTACTGCCGCATAATACGTGGGAATGCTGTCAGATAACTGCAAAACTAGGCATCTGGCAGGGAAATATCATTCACAGGCTTGCTGTGGAGTTAAAATGTGGAATGTGCTGGACACTGGCTAAAAATCTGCCATTTTGACCAGAATTACAGAGGTTGTTATGGGTAAATTTTGCTCTGTTAGTCTTTCATAAAATCCTTATGGAGCTTAAAGCAATGGGTTCCTCATAGGAGTGAAGTGAGGGGGAAAAAGCATTTCAGTTGTTTCAAAATGAAATTTAATATATGGAAATTAGGAGAGGAGGTGGTATCACAGGGCAGAAGTTTCTTAGAGATCCAAACCCACTGTGAAAATCTCTTTCAGTGCTAACATAGAGACATGAATCTGGCCTCCCAGTGATTATTCACCAGCTCTGAAAAAAGCATGGATACTATTTCAAGGTTCAAATTAGACAAAAACAAGATGCGCGCTGTGACACACTGGACCCCGATTTAATGACAAGAACCTCCAGTTTCTTTGGCAGCTCTGAGCTCTACAGCATATTGAAAGCAATGTGGAAGCTTCATCAGCATTCCCAAACTCTGGAATACACTGAGCAGTACACTATTTGGTTACATGCGTTATGTGGATTGAAATTGCCCTTGTACATTGCTTCACCGAGACTTGATCTGTGGCTTTGGCATGATGAAAATGGAAGGAGTTTGGGACAGAGAAAGGAGCATCTTCCTCACATAGCAGAAGGGTATGGAATTGTTCTTAGGGAGTTATGAATGGTTGGCTCCATGAGAAGCACATAATAATCATTAAATTGTCCATGCTTTTCCTGTATTTGAGGTATGCACTTGTTCTGCCTGCTGAGTGGTGGGCAAGTCTAGGCTGTATGGCTTGCAGGAAGGGTAGGGTGTGCCCATAGGGCACAGTGCTGTCTCTGGTTGAGTTTGAAGAAACACAGGGTTTCATATCATGCACATCAGCCAGCCAGGCTGTTCTGCTCAGATAGAGATCTGCTGGGGATGCTACAGAGTGTAAGGTAGAGATAATCATTGAATTCGTTTCTGGTCAGTCTTTATTGACATAGATACTCAAAATGATAAATGCATTAGTAGCTGAAATCAGAGTTTGAATGATTTTCCTTTATCTTTCAGATCAAATATTATTTTATATGATTATTGTTTTATCAGACAATACAGTTTCAGTGTAAAGAAACTTAAAATTTGAGCACTTTTAAGTAGCAGGATCTTTCTGCCACATAACATGACATGAGCTATGGCCTTGCTGTCAGTGGCCTCCCTGAAGCCTTTAAATACATGCACTGACATCTGTCATTGAAGACAAGACTGTTTCCAAAGTAAATATACCTGTTGAACCTGGTTAGAAGCTGGTGCCAAAAATTCTCCTCTTCTCCCATTAAATAAAGAAGAAATGAAGATCAAGGTAGTCTGAATGTGACATCAAATTAAAGAACTTTCCTTTTATAGTGAGGCTATATGTTACAAGGTAGACTATAGAGACAAAAGTAGATAGGAGTAGCTATATGCAAGTGCAGATGAGAATGTTTCTGGTGGAATAGTGGCTGGATGAAGTTTATCTCTTAACAGTCCGAGATACGATACAGGAAATTGCAGATCAAGGGCTGAGCTGGAGGAAGAGTTGTGGCATTGCTCCTGCACTATCTGCAAAGTGTTCCCACTAAGTGATCCTGCTGATAGCTTTGTCAGCTGAAGTTACAGAGTGCTAAAAGCACAGGCTGGTGAAACAAGCTGGAGGCACTATCTTGCAGAGAGTAGGACTGAAGAATCATTTTTGGGAAATATAGTGGGGGAAACAGGCGGCTCTGGCAGATGGAAGGGCAGAAATTGGCCTAAATATAGCAACAAATGGCACGATGAAGAAAGGAGACAAGTACTTTTGACAAACCATGCTAGTATAACCTCCTGCATTGAGTGAAGTTTGCTCGCATGGTTATGCAGTCTTTAATTAGGTTAATTTTTTCCATAGCATATCAACCAGGTTATGGCATGTATAGACTGGATGTCACATACAGCTGATCAGACGTGCTCCAAATAACATATTCTGAGCCACTTTTTGTTCTGCGAAATTCAAGCACACAGAGGGTGCTTGAATGCAGAAAGTGATGGTTAATGCATAGAAACGCTGCTGAATATATCCCTCATGAACAGGATTTTCTTTGTCTGTAATGGCTGTGTTGCTTAAACCAAACTTTTCCATTTGAGGGAGAAAAAAAATAGAAAGATGATGAGGATTTTTCAAAAATATTTATGAAATTTTGGAAAATATTGAATCAGTATTTGAGAATGTTTTGATTGGCAAGAAAGCTTTGGCTGTTCTACTGCTTGCTAAAAAGATGGCTATTTTTTTTTTAATGAAAATTTCCAGATGTTTGAAGTGGAGTTGAATAAAAATGGTAAAAACATTTAAATGTAATAAAAATTCACAGTAATCCCACTGATGTTCATACGTGCTGGATCTCTGTTGTATTCTTAATATTTTTAAAGAAAAAGGTGATAAAGCATGATATTTATTTATTCTCAGCCCTAGCAAAGGATGCTTTTAGAAGGTACTTGATGTCACTGATTGCTTTGGAAGTATGTTTGAATCAGCTTCTTTCTGTTACTCTGCTCTAGCTTTGTATTTTAGGAGGATACTGCAAATACTGAAAGCTACTTCGTAGTCACCACCACCACAAGTGAACATAGGGCTGAGAAATGCATTTTCAGAAGTGCTGCAGTTGGCTGAAGTTTCAGAAGGGCTTTATGTTTGGCTGTTGTGTTCAGAACTTAGGAACAGGGAGAGATGGGAGAAATAGGACTCCTTTTTTTCTTCTTTTTTTTTCTTCCCATTATCACCAAGGACTTGTTTAACAAAAGCCTTTTAACTTAAGTCACTAACTTAAGTTTAATTAACTCATGATTCTAAATTAATATGTCAGGCTGTGGCCTATGTTTCAGAGGCTCCAATCAGCCAGTTCCTTCTGGCACCGGGAGTACACACACACATCTCAATAAAACATACTTAGGTGCTTAACATCAGACATCTGACTTTGAAAAGAAATAATTTACTTTTAATCTGTCTTTCTTTAGTTTCTTATTCATGTGAGATCCCAAGAGGCAAACAGATTATCTTGACATTTTCCTTTGCCTTTATTAAGGAAAAATTCCTGCTGGCTTCCACTCAGTGGAGATTTGGATGGAGCAAGGCCTGAGAATAGAATGATTAAGCCTTTGTCAAAACCTTTCTTGCTTCTTCATGACTTCCAGAGCTCTTCTAAGTCACTCAAATGTACCTCCAGCACCAGGAATTAATCATCTGCTGACAGAGAGAGAGTGAAAAGCTATTAGTTTTGTAGGACATTTTCCCCTGCGAAATTCCATTGCTGGTTGATTCTTTCACAGAGATGATGTTGAAACTGAGAATAAATTCAGTTTCAACATTTTCATATTCTTTGCAGTCACTGCCAGGAAAACGCTTGACTCTTATGCAATAACAGCCTGGACTCCTTTCACCATAGGAACGACACTATAATGATCTCAGCTCCACACATCCTGGGTTCTGGATGCAGTATGCTTGGATGGGCTTCTTTCTCCCCATACAAGCTTCAAAAGCAGCCTTCAGTTTGTGCTCTCAGAAATCCTTTTTCACCATGGCTTACGCCAGGTGGAAGGACACACGTGCCCTTCAGTACAGCTACAGCCACACTGGCTGGCCTTGGTAGCAGAGGCAGCCCTGTGAGCAGTGAAACCAAATCAGCAAGTGAACAAATGGCCCCAAACTTGCACATGTGCTCGCCCATTTTCTCATGGTGATCCTGCTGCAAACACTGAGTGTTTCTGTCACATGTCCCTTTTAGAACCCACCTTTTAGAACAGCTTGTAAACACATCATTTACATTTTAATGTAGAAATATGCAGCATGGGGTTCATAAGGTGAATTTCCCAACTCAGTTCTTGTTTTCTGGTTCTCAGAGAAGGAGGCTGTGTTGCAATTGTGATTGAGAATTGCAGTAATTAAATATATAAATATTTTTTTTCCTGCCTCAGAAAATCTTGTTGGTGACCTCTCATTGCAGAAGGAGGTGATGTTGTCTAGAGGCTGGAATGCTGCAGCCATATCAGCCTCAGGGCTCCTGCTGCCTGTGTGACCTATAGCACAGCTGCTGAGCTGTTTGTTCATCTTTTATATGGAAGGTTAAAAATACCAACCACATGAGATGTTGTAAAGCTTTAATAGCTCAAAAATACCTTGAAATGATCAGGTAGAAGACAGCAAATGGACATTTATCTGCAGTTTGTTAGTTCCCTGCTTGTGCAAGATAGCCAGCCACTGAGTCGTCCCATCTACCTTTTTCTTAGCAGCTAAAGCACGTTGGTGTGGAGAAACGTGTGGTTTGTGCAAACACCAAAACCCTGACAATGGAAAGAAAGAGTACTTACATGACACGGGAACAGAATGACTCAGTAATTAGTTCTTGGAAAGGAACGTTTTACAGCGAAAGTGGATAAACTAAACTTAAAGAGCGGTCTCCGTTACAAAATCATCCCCAAATGACTTAATGTCATACCAATTTCTCTGTTCTTTCAGACCTCTGAGGCAAAATGCTCCCAAATTATTCAGAAGGATCTTCTTCTAAAAAATCAAAGCAATCTGAACCAAAATCACTTCTTCCCCACTGGAGGCTTATCTCCATAGGCTCTCACCTCTCTCTCTGACCTTAGGGTTACTACACATTATAATGAGGACAAGAATGAAACTTGATCTTGTCTTTACACTTGCAGAATTGTGCTACCCGAAGGATTCAGTACTTCGTGATTTATGACTTCTCTGCTTTATTATAAAGAAACATTAAACATCTTTATTTAGTATGTTACATATTGCTTTATCCAAGTTTGTCTGCTGATAGCAACATGCTTGCTCTTTATTCCCTAGAAGTGCAATGCCTATCTGTAACCTTCTATACTGTTATCAGCTCTTCAGTGCTAATCCTAAATTGTACAAGGGAAAGGCTTTCCAACCGTCTGGGTAATTGTCCCATCTGAGGGTTATTACTCTGCTTCATAGCCTGCAGATTCTTCTAAATCATTTCCTCTGTTAATAAAGTCTTTTAGTTTTGTTTAAAAAAAAATCTACACCCAAGATCTGATTTAGACTGACCTCTCCATGCTTCTCTCTTCTCCTGTGCAGCCCTTGACTGCATTTCCATTAACACCAACAAAAGTTCCTCTTCTGGTTGAAAGGGATTAAATGATAAAGTGCTAAAGTGCTGTTGGAGTGTGCGTGATAGCATCAAGCTGAACAATATTTTAAACAGATAATACTGAAACAGGAGGCAAAGTTACACTTTCCCCCAAAAATCCAACAACAAAAAAATCCCAAATAATTTAAACTGAAGCTTTGTGTAAGCCAAAAGCAAGATACCAAGCCAAGCCAAGATTCAAACAGATCTGTATTCTGTTCTGCTGTTTGCCTGGAAATCATGTTCCACCCAAAGTCAACAGCTAGCCAAGAAGAAAAACATTAATAGGCGACAGTGAGAGAAATTGTAAGTACTGCATGCAACTGAGTGTGAGGACACAGACTTTCTTGATTACCTGAAGGTGCAAAAGTCTTGAGTGTTATCCTTACTTTGTCAGCTTTGATTGTTAAGGCAAAGTTCTCATAAAAAGACTTGCTGCCTGTCCTGTCACTTCCTTTTGATTCCTTCTCAATTTGCATTTGGTTACTAGAGCAAACATGACTCTTTTTAAAACTTTGGGGTGAAAATAAAAATTCACTAGCACAGTATTATACTATCAAATCAGAACTTTGCTCTTTTAGGACAGCTCATTTGACTCTCAAAAGAAGGAGGCAACAGATCACCCCGCGGAGCAGTGACTGGTAGCATGGAAACCTGGGCCATCATCTTTGCAGCTCATGTGGCCTCTGCCAGCTCCTTCATCCCAGGGGAACATGTTTCTGTGTGCATGGTAGGTGTCACTTTCTAATGAGGGTGAAAATCCACCTAAGTACAGAAACAAGGCAGTATCCAATCTGGGAGCACACGGGCTCTGGAAAGTCTCTCTGTCCACACAAAACCTTACAAACATGCAAATTTGGGCCTTTAAAGTTGATACTTCCACAAATGCAAACACTATCAGTCAGCTTTAATTTGCCTACTGTGTACAGAGTCTTGCTTTGCAAGAGTGTGAGATCTTGTCATGCCAGTATGATAAATCATGAAGTTACTTCTTTATAGAGGATGTAAAAAAACCTCAGTGATTGAAAAAAGCCTGAAGGCAACAAGTAAATCAGAATCTTAGTGGGCTCAATGCAATGAGTGTGAAAACAAGCTGGAGAATAGTAGTAAGAAATGTGAATTTGGGGTGCAACAGATCAAAATTTTTTTAGGAGAAAAAAAAAACACCAACAGCAAAAACATGTGGCTTCACAAGGAACTACTCTAAAAATCTGAGGTTAACAAATGACCAGTTCTGGAAATGGAAAACAGAGGTGGCAGCTACACAAGAACATTCTCTTAGTTACTGCTAGCAGGAAAAAATGAGAGTAGAAAGCCATGATGAGTTAAAGCTAGGCAAGGCAAAGCAATATGGAGGATATGGAGGGGCATTTACAAGTAGATTAGTGGAGTTGTGGGCAAGTGAAAATAGCTTGATAATCACTGAGAGGACAGTAAGTTAAAACCAAACTATGTTGGTTTTCAAACTATGCTAACATGCACATAGGGGTTTTCAGACGTAATTATAACCGGTAAAGCATCTAGTGATTAAGACAGAAAGAAGATATCTCAGAGCCAAGAGGTCTTAAAAATCATAGAATCACAGAATGGCCTGGATTGAAAGGAGCACAGTGCTCATCCAGTTCCAACCCCCTGCTGTGTGCAGGGTCACAAACCAGCAGTCCAGGCTGCCCAGAGCCACATCCAGCCTGGCCTTGAATGCCTCCAGGGATGGGGCATCCACAGCCTCCTTGGGCAACCTGTTCCAGTGCCTCACCACCCTCTGGCTGAAAAACTTCCTCCTCATATCCAACCTAAACTTCCCCTGTCTCAGTTTAAAATCATTCCCCCTTGTCTGATCAACAGCAACCCATGTAAATAGTCATTACAAAAACCTGCAGATGGTAGTATGTACATCTAAAGGGTCCAGTGTACAAAGAAACAGGTAACATATAACATTCTAATTAAAAAAAAAAAAAAAAAAGAACAGTGAAGTCCTTTTTAAGTTAGGGAATACTGATTATTTCATTAAATAAATGTCACTCCTGTTACACAGTGATTCTGTCTGTAAAGATTCTCAACCCCCCACTGATGCTGCCTGGGAACGCATTTGGGCATGGAGCAGAGCTAGGGAACAACTCCCAGTGCTGAGGCCATCTGTGAATGGCGCTTGAGCCAATTCTTGTGTTTATGATCATTATTATTAATGGCTAGAGAAAAAGTGGAGTCCGTAAGAGACATTAATAGGGGAGATAGCACCCAACACCAAATGCAGTGAGACTTTACCCAGCTTATAGGAGTGAGTAAAGTGAGACTCAGCAGCTCAGATGTTCAGAAGATACTCAGTAGTTGTCATTGGAATTGCAAAGGTAACAGTGTCTCAGAGGGGATGGTGGAAACCAGCTATATGGAATATAGATACTCAGCATGTATTTGTAAAACATCAGATATTAGAGGTGTTCATCAAAGTGTTTCTAACTTAGTCAGTTTTTTGACCATCTGTGGTTAAAGTGGTTGTTCACTCAGAACATCACCAGTCCAATTCACTTCGTTTCCTGTTATCCATCACTTTCTTCCTTTGGTCCTCCCATGTCACTTCACTGGGCATGACCTCTCCATCATCGCTGTCTGCTCTCATCCCATCCTCTTCAAACCAAGCGAGCTTTCTTCCAACATAGGAGTGGACCCTCTGAACAGACCTCTGCATTTTACTGGCTCTGTCCTTACTACGGGGAAATGAAAGAAGGGAGAATATTTATACTGTCGTCACGGGCATAAGTTATTTAATTCCTAAAATGCACTTTGCTGTGAAGCAATTTCATTCTCTTGCTTTGCAGTAGCCCCGGGAGGCTTATAGAGCATTGCAAGAATGCTCCTCTGCCTACCATAGCTAGGTAATGAATCATAAGCCACTGTGGGGAAGTCCTTGCTGGTAGACAACTTACATTAGTTTTTATGGTGTTTGTGTCTGAACTCAGAAATCCTTCCAGAGTGTCCCTTAGATCCCACACTGAATTTCTGTAGGGTCATCTGCCTTCTTTCATGTGAACATCAGTGACAGAGCATCTCCCAGATGAAAAAATTATATATGCATGAGACCATCTGGAAGAGTAATACTTGGAATGTATATCCCAGCAAAGTACAGTCACTATATATCTTGTACAGTCATCACTCTGATAGAAATACTTCTGATATTTCTTCTTACTTCTGCAAGACATATTCATGGCTGCACACAGACAGAGAGCTAAGTACCGCCGGCATGGGTGAGTGCTGGAACCTCTTGTGCAAGGAGATGAATCTGAGACAGTTGAGAATAGAAGCATGAGGGCAGGGAAACCAAGAGGAAGAGAAGGATGGATGAAGGAGAAGCCTTGAGGGTTGATCAAGTGTCCAGCCTCAACTGGGCTGGGAAATGTCTCCCTCACATAGGACCCTGAGGTCTTTAGTTGGAGACACTATTTGCTTGTTGTGGCGAAAGGGGCAAGGCCCAAGAGATGGAAAAGACAGACTAGTATGAAAATGAGCTGAAGATCAGAAAGTTGAGTCAGAACTGGGAGAAAAACTCATAACTTTTCTGAAGAACTGAAAAAAAGTGAGATTTCTGAGTCTGGTGCTATGCCAGTAAACGCCTGGAGAAATGCATCCCGGCAATCATCCTGTCCCTGTCCCTAAGGGTTTGTGCCTGAGTGGATGACAGCAGCCCTGGTGCTGGGGGCTGAGGGCTGTCAGCCTGAGAGAACCCTGCTCACATCTTCTCGTCTGGGGGCAGAAGTCCAGTGAGGATGCAGAAAACAAAGATCAGAACATTTTGCTGTCATTGCTCATTAAGGAGTGCCAGTCCATTGAGACAAGGAAAAATGTACTGTGTGGTAATGGCATTCAGTGCCATCCCCCTCTGGAAGATTTACCTGCAAAGGCTAAACTGAAAAAGCACAGATGATTTGAATTCCTCCTTCCTGCTAGCACCTGCAGCACAGTGGTGCTGGGCCTGCAGATCCAGCATAGGCACATGGCATCACTGGACCAGTTGATAGTCAACCTGCCAGACAGATGCACAGACTTGCCACTTGTATTTGTTCCATGAGTGAAATAGTAGCTTCTCTACTGCTTCCCAATGAGCAACACTGGGAACTTTCTAAATTGGTGAGCAAACAAGTTGCTAGCTTCAGCTTCAAACTTTTCTCTCCATTAAAACGGGAGAATCACTCATACAAGTGAAATGTTAGCAAAAACCTCAGGTACATATTTTCCAGTTCCACTCTGCAGCTTATCCCTTGCGGCCGTGCTGGCAGTAATTTGCTGACATGTGGAAAGGTCTCCCTCTCTCCCTCTCGCATACATATGCATGCTGTCTTTTTTTTCTCCTCAATTTAGAGCGATGTCTCATGGCATGAGATTAATCTTGATGTGCAAAAGCAGTGCATTCTAGGTATAGTTAAATAATTGGGTTCTTTCCAAAACAGACATAGGACAGAGTGCTTACTGTTCCTGATTCACATGGGCAAAAGTGAAGAAGTACCATATGGTAGCCATATTTATTTATAGTATGCCTGCTACAATGCTCTTAAGAGTTGAGGCACAGGAGATGATAGTTTATTTACAGATATGTCCAAAATGCTGCAAAGCTGGAAAAGATCAGTAATCATTTAACATTGCATAGCTTGTCTATCTCTTCACATAAGGTAAATATTATAGCTGTGGATACACTGACTTAAGTAAACAAGTTTCCCTTGTAACATGCCAGTAAATGAGTATATGTCATGTCAAGCCTGATGTTCACAGTGCATAGGTTAATAATGCAGAAAGGAGGTATATGGATAGCTGGACTAGCTTTATAAATTTGGGTGTGCTGCTTTTCTGAGCTGTTTCAGCATCACTGCTGGGTCGCTGTAAGTGAGGACATGCTGACAGAACCGTTTGCAGTCGCTCTCCACTCCAGGAGACAGGGCATTCAGCTCATCCCCCATAACCATGCAGTGGATAGCCCCTGCTCCCCTGCTATATCACTTGGTCATCTGCTTGAAATACGCACCCTGGAATCCTTCAAGAACAACCTTAGGTTTCACATACGTTGCTGAGAGTTTTATGAGGCCACCTGTCTGGAACCAGTGTGTTGGTACAAAATGCTTGCTACAAAATTAGGCAGTATTTCCATATATATAACTTCTGTTATGGAATTCTGAGTTTCACTATTTATCTGTTCAAGTGTTGAGTATATGAAATATATAATTTCATATCTCATAAATGGCACTAAGGGAAAGCATCATGAGTTAGGAATGATTTTGAGTCTGATTCAAACTGTACAGTGTTAACTAAGTTTTACAAACTATGGATTGTAATTTGGGGCTTTTAACTGTGTTTACATCTTATCTCTGTTTGTCTATCTGTCTCTCTGTACTCTTGACATCATATCCAAAAGCCTGATGTAGAAATTCTATTAAACAATTTCTGAGAGGTAGAGAAGTACAGTTTTACAAATCATAATCGAGAAACTGAGACATTTATGTGTAAATAAATGAGATTCAGGTGCTAAATATTTTGTGGAGTTGGTCTGAGAGGCTTTAGCCCACTGGGACTGGCTGCCAGGCATTTTGAAAAGCGTTGAAGGAAACCTGCTTGCATCCATAGGCGCCAGTGTGTTTCCATAGGCGCCAGCGTGTTTTGAAATCTGATAGCAAAAGTCCTATCCAAGTGCCAGAATTCAACATTACGAACTTTATTTCATTCTTATTTCAGCTGACATTGTGACTGTGCTTGATTTTTTAGTTACGTTTTTTTTTTCATTGGTTTTGTCTTGCTCTGTCTAAAAATTAACAGCTTAGTAAGTAATTAATACACTCAACATAAAGTGGATTTTTTGGTGCTGTAAGTATCAAGAAAGATTTTTTTTTGCCAGGATTGTGCTGGTGACTGTGTTACCGTCAGTGTAAATGTGTTGCATCAAGCTTAAGGACTTGCATCTAGCATAAATTTTTAGACTCCTATGGAGGCAACCAGGAAGTCAATTCTTTTCAGATGCTGGGTTTCAAATATATAACAAAGAATCATTTATCTTTGGAGAGCAATGTATGTTTCTGTGTTTACAAGTCTACTTACAAGGACTTGGTTGTGTATTTGTGAGAAGAGTGTGATCTGTGTGTTAATGATTCAGTTACTTTATGTTCACTGTTAACCCCACCAAGGTGCACAGCCCTTCCTAACAAACCAGCAGAAAGATGGCATCTTATACCCATGTCAAGAACAGCAAGTGCACCAAAGAGTGTATGGTAGAAGCAGCAGCTTAGAAACAAAAGTAGTAATTAAAAAACAAAAACAAACAAACAAACAAACAAAAAAACCAGCAATGTGCTAACACCTTGTGGACAATATTAAGGAACATCTAAAATGGAACGAAACATTGACGTTTTTTCATATGAGGCAATGCACGTATAAAACTTTTCTCCTGTAATTCATTTTTAGTGAGGAATTGCATTTCTCAGAAAAAAAAAGTATGCATGGATTTTGGCATCGTTATGGCCAATGGATTTTATTGATCTGGTTGCAAGTGCAGTATTAATTTAAGGTAAAAAGTCATGGCTGAAGTAATGCACAGAGTCCTTTTCAGACATTTTGCTGTTTTCTAGAGAGGATGAGGCACAAGTACGAGTCATCTGCCTGGCTGTTGGCGAAGGCTGAGGGAAGTGCTGAACCAGTGTCCCAAACCTCCATGGGCATCATCCCAATACAACTCCTCTCTCCCCTCACCCCATAGGACAGCGCCCTCAAACACTGTGCGGTTTGTTTGCTCATCCCATGCACTGGTCTTCAAAAGCCTGAGAGCAGCCTGGTGAAGTCCACATGACAGCTACTTTGGGGTTTCCTGGTGCTGGCTTATGAAAAATGCATGACTTGGCCCTCGAAAGGCTGCCTCTGCCTGGACAGGGTCCATGTGCTCTTGGGGATGTAAATGCACAGCATGGCATTGCCTAAAGGTTACAGAATTCTTGACAGCTGCCCAGCTTTCAGCAATCTGAATATTTGTACATGTAATCCAAAACTCTTGGGCTCGCAAAACTACTTTCTAAATTAGTCTCATTATGTCTTTTTATTTGCATGTCTCAACAAATAGTTATTTTACATGAAGAAGATGTTAACAAAGGTTCTCTGCTTTGCTGGTTACAGATTCATAATTCTGAATATCTGTTACAGTATCTTCTGGTTTTCTATTTCTGCTTATGGCTTTTTGGGTTAATCTGGGCCAGTCAAATAGCCCATCAAGTTAATGGAGAAACTACAGAATACTGCTTAACAGCAAACAGCCCTATAGGGTAGCCTTATGGGTGATTTTTAGCAAGTTCTGGTCACTGAGTCCATCAGCATTCTTAGAATGAAAACAGCTTAGTCCTGAAAATAAAAGAAACGTGTCCACCAAGGACATCGAATCTTCCCAATGTGGACATTCCATTTCATTTTTATATTTTTTAATGAATGTTCACAGAGTAACAGAGTGAGTTCTTGGACACTCTGGCCTGTAACTTCTCAGTCAGTCACTCCCTAGAAGTGTTACAGAAGGGTGTATGTTGATTGAAAATCATGTTGGGAAGCATGGAGTGCTTACTTGCTCTGTTAGCTGTCCTGCCCACACAAAACCATCGCATTCTCAGCATAAACTTTTGCCTCCCCATGGCCGCTCTGCTCAGGCTGGTCCTGCTCTGCTCAGGCTGGTCCATCAATGCCATGAGGGTGGGAAAAAAAACACTTTCCCCATCCCTCTGGAGCAATGTCACCTCCTTTGTCCTGATGACAGCATGGGGAGGAGTGGGTCAGGATGGAACATGACCTGTGGTGTTGCCCTTGTCTAGAAAGCACCTGGGTTGGGAAAAATCAGTAGACAGGAAGGCAAAGCACTGGGAGAAATCCAGGGGTTTGATGATGTTTCTCACCAGCGAAGTAAAGGAACTGGATCTCAGAGATTTGTGCCCAGGTGCAAATGCTTGGTAGGGTCCTGGCAGCTTGCCTGAGCTCAGGTTGTCGGCACTGAGGAGTTTCAGAGGCAGTATGCTCTTGCATTCTTTACTGCTTGTTGTTAAGAAAGTGCCAACAGTGCTTGCAGAGAGCCATGAGATATAAGTTAGTGGGTATAGTCAGGAACCCAACACACCATGCAGGTGTGAGATACAGGTAGAGACAACCAATCCAAATTGTGATGCATGCTGAACTTTCATTTCGGAAAGGATTTTTATTTATGGAAGAGTTTGCCAAAATCAAAGATAAAAAGCAGTACATGCTGAGTCAAGGGAAAACAGATGAATTTAAGGAGGGTGAGAAAATCTTAGAGGAAGTCATTGACTGGATTTTGTGGAAATAAATTGTGAGTTACCCATTTATCTGTATTACTTACCATCACAAATGTACGTTTAGATAGACTCTGCTTTTGGCTCTGACATACCTAGGCTTTGCTAAAAAAAAAAAAAAAAACCAAAACATTGCTTCCATAATACAGGAAAAAACAAGAATGATAAAATCTAACTGTATTGTAAACAAGCTTTCTGTATGAAACCTGCGGTTTGTTCTCCATTTTGTTTGACTTGATCTTCCCTCCACAGTGGGGCTCTTTGGCAGCTCTGGTGATTTCACATCGTGTTTGTGTATGTTCTGCCTGAGGGTAGAACCTCATTTTGTTCGTAATTTCAACACAAAGGATGGAATAAGTAAATATGAGTGTATGCAAAGTCCGCACACGCAGACACGCACATACACGTGCCTAGCAATAGGTATTTGCAAAGTCAGGCAACGGCAGATGGATCTGTGGCACTGTGAACATTCTCAGTGGGAACCTTTATAGACTGTAGCATACCTTTTTCTGGTACACTGGTTTTCTGATGAGATTTCTGTAGTGGTTTTTGTTTGTTTATTTTTCACGATGTGTTATAACTGGGTGTTAACTACTGGGTTCCACATGAAATGTCTGTGTTGTGTCTTGAGAATGGAGAGGATTCATGGCTACAGGTCTAATTTCAGACAAAGCTGTACTCCCGCACAACAACCTAGGACATATTGTGGAGAACTAAGTGTGCCCATGTGTGCTCTGAATCACTGTGTAAAATAAGTGTTTCTTAGAGTGAGCATTAGAGTTGTAGAATTCTCCCCAGGGTATTAAACCTTTGCTGCCATACTACCTTTGGAGAAGAGATGATCATTAATGCTCTTCAGGATACAAATTCAACACAAAGCTATTTTTTATTATTTTCTGTTAACTTTTTTTTTTCTCCTAAGATAGAGATTATGAAATCACATTGACTGATTTCTTTATGATGTAATACACACTTATTTTCCATCCAAGACAATAAAACATAAGTGCCTTTTTAATGAAAGAGAAAGCAAGGCCTTCATGTCCTGCAACATCTGCTGGGAACATAATCTAAATTGAAAACGTATGTTGTACTTGTGAAGAGAGAGAAGTCTTCCAGTGACAGGAAGTGTCCAAAAAAGTTAATGCCAAAATCAGTAAAAAATGCGTGACAGGAGGAGAATGAACACACAACCCTTTTTTTTTTTTATTATTATTTTATTTTTTTTATTTTTTTAGGAGGTGGAGATGGCCAAAGACAACAGAGGAATGGGGAAAGCTGGGAGGCAGGATTATCTGTGTATTGACAGAGCTGTTTATTTGCTCCTGGCAAAAATAAACCCCGCATATATAGGCATATATTCCCCCTAGCATTTTTGTATTTACAAAGATGGAAAGCCTGATCTGTCGCCAAGTCCCATTATCCCTTGACTTCAGTCAGACAGCATATCTCACTTATTGAATCAGAGAATGTTGTATGTTTTATGAGGACAGAAGGGAAAGGAGATGTTTACTGTTATACCCTCCCTCTGCTTATTAGCACATACATCTACCTCAACATCAAAATGAGATATCTCGTGTTTTAGCCATAGCAAGGCTAGACAAATAACTCAATAACATCCATTGAAAAAAAATTGGAATTGCCCCTTTCACCACCACCTGTGAGGGGGCTGGGAAGTTCTGTGACGCAGTGTACAGTGCTTCCAAAATGCTCCTGGTTTGGATACACTGAGTGGTTTATCTTCATGTTCCCAGGTGGGAAGAAAGCCCATTAGCTTGAATGTACCTGCACTAAATTCTGAAAACATTTCTTATGTGCGCTTTATGCCTTGCCTGAGCTCAAGCATCCTTAAGTACTTCCAGTCATCTCATAAATTCACCTTTGTATTCTGCCTAATATATAAATACCATGACCCGTGTCTGAGAATGTTGGGAATTTTATTAGGTTCATAAAGTTTTAGTTGTGGTCAAGGCCAATGGCTCCAAAATAAATAAACACAGAGAGGAAAATGAGTAACAATTTCTTACCTATTTCTTTTCTTCCCCCTTGAGAGTTTCCCCAGGACCTGTGAAGTACTTGCTGCTGCGGTTTCTGTGGCTTGCTATCAAAGTATCTGCAAGCCATCAAGCGGGAGGCAGATGTAGAGGCAGAGATGAAAGCTGAGAAAAGTAACTGAAAGGCAGCTATTGGGACATTTCCACTGATCTCCTTTGTCTCTTCCTACCTTAAGGATGAGGAAATAACTGTAAATAACTTTGAATGATTTGTGGCAGCTACATTCCCATGTAATGCTGCTTTTAACGAAGCTGCTTGTTGGGGAAAGCTTCCCTAACCCTCTAGATGGAGTAAGTGACCAGCATGGCCAGATGGGGACATCTCAGAATGCAGCAAAATCTAACTCTGGTGTTGAAGTCTTCCATCTGGGGTTGCCTTTTCCATGGCTTTGGATAGAGAACCAGAGGTGCTCCTTCTGTAGCTTAGCGCTTGCTTTGCCTACAGGATTCACCACTGATGGCTAATGTAAAAGAAAGAATATAGAAAAAAAGCCAACAGCAACATTAACTTCTTCAACAAAGCAACATGTGAACGCAGTTCGAGCTTCAGGAGATGGTGCTTCATTGGCATTTTGGGCACTTATCTTCCTCAGCAGAGCCACCATGCTCAGGACATACATGGTCCATAGGACAGAAGCTGTTTTTGCTCTCCTTGTGGAAAGATGCTGGGTCATCATGAGATGAATTCAAGTACCAAGAAGCCACCATGCCCCTTAAAACAATTCTATAGTTAGCTGCAAAGCTTCTGCTGCTTTTGGGTTAGGAAGTAAGAGGCAATATCTTATTGTTCAAGAATTTTTAGACTCATTAAAAAAAAAACTCAGCTGCAATTACAAGCCAAGTAAGACCATGCTGACTTTTCTGTAATTTTCTCAACTCACAGCTGCACATCTACCAGTTAGAGCTGGTTGGAATATTTCCAGCGAATCAAAATTTTTTTTTGAAACCTCCCCATGGATTACAAGGTCTGAGATTCTAGGGCTCTTAGAAAATCTTGGATTTGACAGCCTTCAACAAGCTCAAAGGTGAATTCCTGGGAGCACGCAAGCAGCTGCCTGGCCTTTAGCCCCTGGGCGATGCATCTACATGGTTGCACAGAGATGCTTCCATTTAGGCTGCCCACTTCCATTTAGGAAGCCCACTCAGTGGAAAACGTCTGGAAAAGAATGGGTTGTGCAGGACCTGCTACAGACTAGCTCCAAGAGAGGAATAGATGGCCCTGGATCTCAGGTGGAGGTAGGAGCCTTCCTTCAATAGAGTTGATGTTTGCTGGACCTCATAGCGGACATTGGCTTCTTAGGCACCTGGCTCCCTATGGGCACTGCAAGAGGAAGCCAAACTCCAAGCCCAGAACTGTGCGAGCAGCACCCAAAGCACTGCCAGATGTGATGCCTTTGGTTTTGGAGATTGTGCTGCTCACAGCCTTTTGTATCTTCCATCCTTTTTTACCCTTTCATTTTTTTTCAATGCAAGTGCAAAAGCCCAAAATGACTAACATTCCTTCCAAGGCAACGACCACAAAACAGAGAATCAAAGCCACAGAAATGCTTTCTTTTAAAAATTACTCACATTTCATCAAGCTTTGCTTATACAAAGGTGACAAGTCCAAACCCACTGATAGTTCAGCTATGTGGCCTGAGAAATGCAACAGCACTAACAAAGCTGCTCTCAGATGTACAGAAACACTTTTTTTTCTTATTAAAATACCACTTTGCAACTCCAATCCTCAGCTGTCAGCATCCCTTCACAATGGCCCTTCTACCCGTCCTGCTGTAAATTAGGCACACGTTGCGAAGCTCCTCACAGTTATGTGAGCTAAATATTCACCCCAGAGTGGCTCTGAAATGTGGTGAGCTCTTCCTTTTCCACAAACCTAACTGAATCGACCGTGCAAGTCACTTTTTTCTTTCATTAGTAACACTGTATTTCATTTCATTTCAGCAACAGTTGTAGGCAGCTTCCCAACACTTACTCTTAAAAAGGGACAACAGTGCAAAGAGAGGATGTCCCCAGAGGCAGATCGTGTCCTGCCCCAGCCACTCACACATGCAGGACAGATTTTTTGAGCACAACAGCTAGTTGGGAACAGGACTGCCCCTCTTTATCTTGCAATTATTTGGAAACTCCGCTTCCACTGTTGAGAAACTATTTCTGTGTTTGAGCATTGGTACTTACAGAGAGTTTTTGCATGGATGAGTGTATCAACAGTCACAAGTGTGACACACTCAGAGGTGCAATGCATGTGTGAACCCATGGGGTAATACGGTTTGAATAGCAAATTGTTTCTTTCATCCTGTCCTGTCTGCAGCTGAGCAGTTTCTGGCTGGAAGAGGGACCTGAGCAGAAAGTGAGCAGGGTCTGGCAGGCAGTTTGCTGTTCTGCTTTTGATAGTTTAGAAAAGAATAATCTCAGTAGGCCAGTATAAAGCTCAGCAGTTAGGTTCTTACTCAGTATCTGTATCTTCAGAGTATCTTCTTATTGAAGTAGATGACATTTTAGAGCATACAACTTGTGTGACATCTGGCAAAGGTAGCACTGAGGCTATTGGCAATGGTGCAGAGCTCCAACAGGAATGACAGCCTCAAAACCCAGAAAGTACTCAAAATTCTCTACAGAAGTGGGAGTCATCAGAGTGTGTGTGATGCAGGATCTGTCCTGTGGGAATTATGAACAAAGCTGGTGTGCAGCAGGTTGCCCAGCATCCAGAAGTAGAGCCTTCCCATAGTTTGGACACTGTGGTATGGTAGTGATAATGTTGTGAGGGCTTCAACCAGTGACTGAGCACCTGGTGAGAAGGCAGGGACAGCCCAGGGGAGCTCACAGGCATGCAGTGCACCTGAGTGACTGGAAGGGGGTGGTCCTGGTTCCACCCCTTCCCAGACCTCATTTAAAGATTGGCAGTACAGGTGAAAGTAGTTTGCTGGAGATCCCTGTATACCAGAGGAAAAAAAATTAAAAAAGTCTTCCCTTTGTTTCTGTGCCCACAGCTGTTGCATTTGAGCAAATCCTTGTTTGCAGGAGCTTGGGACTGTGCTACTTTGCTGTCATTGCTGTGATTTCCGTCATATTACAGGTACCAGCTCCACTATTGGCTGGCTGTACCTATTTCCTCATCCTTCTCCCCAGCACACAGGAAATCTTGGAGACTTGTTCTGAAAGAGATGTTTTTTCTTTGTGCAGGTGGTGTCTTTATAAAGCAACAGCTTAACAGAGTAAATGCCTTCAGTGGCATTCTTTTCTAAATGCTGTGAAAAACCTAAGCTGAGCTGTGAATACAGAGCAGTTTAGATGACAGTATGTTTTTCCCATCTGATACTTTTTTTTTTTTTTTAGCTGTTAGGAGAAGTAGTTCTAATGTACTGAAGAATGTTTCTTCGGTATGTGCAAGGAACTAAGGGTGAATTTATGTTTAAAGCATCAGACCAAAATTTAGGGGGAAAGATTTGGCTGCTCTCTTCTCTACAGACTTCCTCTGTGCCTTAGTGCTCTACTTGTGCAACAAGGAAGCAGCATCCATAGGGATGTAGAGGTAAGCATGTTCTTACAACTTAAGACTGAATTTAAAGTTCTTGTGAAGCATGCACTTGAATTTGTAACAGTCCCAATGATAAAACCTGTCCAAATAGCACACACATTATAAATATGGCATTTTTTAGAGGTAGAAATGTTGTCCTGTAGGCAAAACAGATTCCATCAATAACTCTCCTGTCACTATCTCAATGGTGCACCACAGCAACGTTGAGCAGCAAGCAGAGGTGCACTTTATCATGGAAAAAATATCAGAATCTTTTCATCTATGATATATTTATATTTTTTTTATTTAGTGAGTGATTATATTATTAAATCATGGTAATAAAAATATTATTGGAAGTTTGGAGGTCGTCTAGTCCAAACCCAGGCTGAAATCAAAGCTGACTTTAAAATGGTAAGGTTTGAACATCTTCAGAGTGGGGATTCTGCAGCCTCTCTACGTAAGTCATTCTGGTGCTCAGCTATCCCCATGAGAAGAATCTTTTCCCTTCCTTCTTATTGGAGAGAGAATCACAGAATGGCCAAGGTTGGAAGGGACCTCAAGGATCATGAATCTCCAACCCCCCTGCCACATGCAGGGCCACCAACCTCCACATTTAGTACTGGACAGGCAGATAAGATGAGACCTATTTCCTGATTGCCAGCAAAGCCTACATGTTAGACACCTCATTCTTCAGGATTTTTAAAATGCAGATATCTGTGCACTTTTGTGGAGATGGGCCTTTTCTTTCTGGAGCTTGGCATTTTCTCGCATTGAGCAATTGCTGACAAAGGCTGGGACAGACTCTGCTAATTTTTCAAAATTTTGTAAGCAGAGCTGAATATGTTAAGTATCACAGAATGATCTGGGTTGAAAAGGACCACAATGATCACCTAGCTTCAACCCCCTGCTGTGTGCAGGTCACCAACCAGCAGCCCAGGCTGCCCAGAGCCACATCCAGCCTGGCCTGAATGCCTGCAGGGATGGGGCATCCACAGCCTCCATGGATCACCTCCCTCTCCTGCTGGCCGCCCCTTTTTCATGCAGCCCACAACACAGCTGGCCTTCCGGGCTGCAGGCGCACACTGCTGCCTCATGGCCAGCTTCTCGTCCACCAGGACCCCAAGTCCTTCTGTGCAGGGCTGCTCTCAAGGAGCTCTTCCCCCAGTCTGTATCAATACCTGGGATTGCCCCAACCCAATGCAGCACCCTGCACTTGGCCTCGTTGAAGAACCTCATTAGGTTCACATGGCCACTTCTCCATCCTGCCCAGGTCCCTCTGGATGCTTCCCTTCCCTCCAATGCATCGACTGCACCGCTCAGCTTGGGGCCATCTGCAAACTTGCTGAGGCTGCACTCGATGCCATCATCTGTCATTGATGAAGATGCTGAAGATCACCGGTCCCAGGACCAACCCCTGAAGGATGTGCCTTAATAAATAAAAAGCTTCTAGGAGGATCTACTCCTTGATCTTCCCAGGCACAAGGCGAGGCTCACTCTTGCTCACACTTGCTCTGTGTACATGCAAAGGCTGCCCATCTTTGTTGCAGATGATCAGGTGAGAACACCTGAACAACTGCAATAAGAGAAGAGCTATGACTGGGAAATTTATCCTGCACAGGCGGGTGATTAGTTGTCAGTGTGCACGCTTCCAGCTGAAGACATCTCAGCCAAAAGCTAACTTTTTTAACTTTTAACTTTTTAACTTTTTTAACTACTGACCTGTAGTTCCCCAGGTGATTCTTACTCCCTTTCTTAAAAATGGGGCAATGCTTCCCTTTTTCCCGTCACTGGGGACTTCAGTGGACAGCCATTATTTTTCAAATATGATGGAGAGTGGAGTAGCCAATAAGCATAGTTTTTATCTTGTTTCAAGTAAGAACAAATAGGCATGATCATATCCAGCTGCCTTCTATCAATTAAGATACTTCATGTTATTGGTGAATATTGTGAAGGAGCTCCTTGATCATGCTTCTTACAACTGAGATCACTCTTCTTACAGTTCTCATGAGCTTTTCTAGGAGAACCTGTATGATGTGGTCAAAGGATGGTCAGAGTTTGAGATAAAGGAAATTTTTTTTTATTCTAGAGGGAACAATATGCAGAATCACTTTAAAGCCTACAGTGCAAGTTTATTATATCTTAAATACCGAGTAATCCTGATAATTTGTTGATAAACAGCATCAATTCCAATTTCTGTGGACATCATTCATTAGCGAGTTTTTGAATGTTACTGCGTGAGGCAAAGTACGATTTCTTGTGTCATTTTCATTGGCTTTCAATCACAAGTTGTGAGGGCATTACTTTCTGGTCATTATTTTTGTTACATATAAGATTATCAGATATTTTGGCACTTGATATATGATCTTCTGAAAGCAGTTGAGCTTTTAGACAGCTGGGTTGTTTGGGGCCGAAGGAGGTAGTATAGCACAGAATATGATTTGGGGAAAAGTCTATGAGAGAAATGGTCTACATATAATGATGGCAAGATACTGACACAAAAATTATAATATTATGGGTAGCTATATGAAATACCAGATGTGGAGAAGTGGAATGCCAAAAAAAACCAACAAGATCTCCGGAGGATGCCTTTGGCATGTCAACATTAATGACTAGGCAAGACGCTATGAGAAAGGAGACTTCTTTTTTTTTTTTCCAGGAGTAGAAAAAACAGGGGTGTAGTTGTTAAAAGCAAGAATTCCAGGAGAGGAAAGGGGAAAGGGAGGGGGAGGGGATGGGAGGTGAAGAAGATGTACTAAGTGATTCTGGAAAAGCTAAATATTTGAGTTAGGATTTTCCAGTTTAGATGTCATTGTGTTACACATTCTATCCCAACCAAGAGAATTCTGAGTAAACTGAAAGTCTGCCAGTGCTATTAAGGTAATGGAGGACCTGATGTGCCCAATAGAAGGGTGAGGCAGGTATCTCAGACATCAGCAGGAAATGGTAGTAGCTCTTGTATTTTACAGGCAGCTGCATATAGACATAGTTAGAATAAGCAGGATGGTCTTCCTCCAGCAGCAAATCTCTAGAAGGACATCTTGGCTTATTCATAATTCTCCCTAATGAAGTTCCACAGAGATATTTTTGTGGAGATAACATTGGCCTTGCTGCATTCTGGAATGCTTCTTCTATTTGGAATTAGAGTCCAGTTATTATTGGGTATGTTTCTAATGTTTTTAAGCCAGTCACTCTTCCCACACTCTAATATTGCAGCCCAACATTTTTGGTTTTAGCCAGTCAGATGTGTTATAATTATGAATCTGACATTTGTTTTAAGACTTGCAGACCTCTCTCATGAAACATTAATTTTCCCAAGCATTTGCCAATGTTCATGCAACTTCCATGTTTGCGAGGTATCTAAACAGGGTGCTATTAACTACCAGGGCTGCGCCAGTCACAATACTGTTTTATGCCTGCAAATTGTACCTAATTAAGACCTAAGTAGTCACAAGTCCCTGGCATATGATCCAAGTCTTTCCTATTTATCAGGGATACAAGTAGTTTGTGGTCAGTCAGAAGTCTGAATGACTCTCTGGAAGAGTTTTTAATACATTTTTTTACATTATTCATTTACAAAGGGACACTTCACAGTCTGCAGAATGATTTATACCACCAGCAAATGACTGGGAGCAGTACGTTGCAGTGATTCAGTGATAGACAGCACGGTTATGGGCAGTGAGCATGGGTGTGCTTCAGATGGGGCTTCTGTTCTGTTGAGAATATATTCTTGTATTATTTTCAAACATCAGGTACTTTTATTTTCCAAGAGCTCATTCCAAGGATATATTACTGCCATCCATAACCCAGCGTCGATTTCACTTTGACAGAGATTCAAGATTTTGCATTAATTTATTACTTTCTTATGCCAATTTACCTTTCCTCACTGTGCCCCTATGCCTGGATTTTTATGCACGTTGTTTCAATACTTCATCTCCTTTTGATGTATCCTGATGTTTATTGCCTTTTAGATCTGAGTACCAAGTGTCTCTAGAAATCTAGACAGGCTTTTATCGTGCTTCTTTTCTTACTGGCAATTTCCCAGGACTTTGTCTATACAAGCAACTATTCCTTTTCAGGTGCTGCAGTACTCTTGTCATTTCCTTTGGAATATATTGGGTGCAGAAGTGATGCCAAAAGGAAGTCTGAGGAAAGATCACCATCCAAAAGCATAATAAAAGTAGTTAACTTGGCGCCATCTGGGTGTGGAACAATCTGCTAAAAACCATTTGTGGCATCTAAAAGGGGGGAAAACTCGGGCATTCATCTTGGAAAGATGTTGTCCCCTGTGGATGGGACAGTGCTTCTCTCAAGCACTTTGATTAGTTGTTTTAGGTCAAAGTATATGCTGACTCGTCCATTTTTGCTAAGGCCTTATTACTGCTGGTAAACACTGTTCAGCGGGTTTGGCTGTTTCTTCTGTAATGCTGACAACACTTGAACTGTATGCTCCTGCTCTTTCCCTAGGAAGCAGAGAGCTGAACTTACTGTGACTCTCTAGGCATTGTCAGTAAATGCACTGCATTGTGTGTTTAGGAGATGAGTTTAATGGCCCTGTTTCTTCCACTGCTCATTTATTGCTGTCTTTTGGTTGATACAGGAATGCCATTGCTGTATTTTACTGGCAGTTAATTTCTCAACTCCTGGGATGAAACTCAGTGCCCCAAGTGCCCTCTGACATTGCAGGTTACTACAGCTCTTACTGGCCCTTATGCTCCTATGAGTAGGAACGGCTCAGTCCCTCATTACTTGCTTTTAATCTGTTATTTCCTATGTCTCATTTCCAAATGCTATCACTGTGCCTTCTCTCTTGTTTCTCATTTGTCTTCAGGCACAGAAGACCGCTTTCTACCTACTTGTCTTGCTCTGATCTCTGGAAGTCTGAGAGCTTTTACAGCACAAACTACTTTCCTTCATTCTTGCTGTAACAGGTATCATCAGCGCTGGTCTCAAGCCTCTTCTGACTGTAGCTCTCATGTGTCCTTGTGTATGTACTTCCAGTAGATGCCTATCCCACCATAGCTTAAAACGAGGGTGTGTGGGCTCACAGGGAATTTATGTGGTGGAGGGTGCTGTGCTAGTTGCACAAGTTTGGGCAAGGGTGCAGCTGGGATTGTGGCTCAAGAGCACTACAGCCTGATAAAGGGACATGATGAGAGTGATGCTGGCTGTGACTTTTTAGTACTGTCAGATGATAGCTAACCAGGAGACAAGGTTCTCAAAAACACACACATCTTCCTACCATCTTCCCTCGCAAGGAACTCGTGTTGGAAACAAAGAAACAAACAAACAAAAAAAACCCCAACACTGTGAAATGTCTCCCGCTTCCCCCTTTCTATTCCTGCCCATTAACTCCCTATCGTTTTTTTTTTGTTGCTGGCATGGGGCAACATCTGTAGCCAAATCACTTGCTCTGTGTACATGCAAAGGCTGCCCATCTTTGTTGCAGATGATCAGGTGAGAACACCTGAACAACTGCAATAAGAGAAGAGCTATGACTGGGAAATTTATCCTGCACAGGCGGGTGATTAGTTGTCAGTGTGCACACTTCCAGCTGAAGACATCTCAGCCAAAAGCTAAGGGCTTTCACAGCCAAACTGTGGGACTTTCAAAAGTGAGAGCTGATAGTGCTTTCCCTGAGCAAGGGACGTGGTTTTCAGAAATCATCACTTCAAAATGATGATTTTAAAAGCATCTAAAATTGAAAACTGTTTTTGAAAGTTTTAGCTTAAACTTCTGCTGTTATACAAAAGGCATAACAAACTCATTTGAACGTTGGAACTGAAATTTTCTTGTATCTCCAAGTCACAGATTCACATCCTGCATACTTTCTTCATATACCTCTGTTAAGTACTTTCAGCTGGACTTGAGGAGAGCAGGACTTGATCACAGTTATGCATGTGTATGTTCCTATCCACGATCAAGAATTATATGGGCCAGTGTATGCTAATACTCTACTTCTGCCTGGGGAGCATGCAAACTGAGATGCTCTGTTTTTAGAATACAGAGGGATAAACGTAAATTCACTGTAGTCAGGTAGAAAATGTAAGCACAAGAAGCAAAGGAATTTCCGCTTTGGAGTAATACACATAGGAATATGAAAGAAAGGGAACCTAGGAAATTTTAGTTAATGATCAATGAGATGTTTTTGTCTTCCCTCCTTCCTTCCCTCTTTCCTTCCCTCCTCCTTCCTTCCCCCCTTCTTTCCTTCCCCCCTTCCTTCTTTCCCTCCTTCTTCATGAGAAACAGGAAAAAGGAAAATATCTTAGTGACCCCGTTCCATTCCTGGAACTCATGCCTCCCATACATCACAGGGCTCTGTACGCCACAATAAGAAATTCTGAGGGCAGTGTGCTGTAAGTAATTTAATAATTTAGTAATATATAGAGACACCGATTATTCCTTTCTATGTGCCTGTTCTTCACAATTAAAATTGCAATTGAATTGAAAAGAAAGGAATGAACTTCTCTATCCTCCTTCTCATTTTTCTTCTCATTTGGTTGTCCTTGAAGATTGTTGCCCAGGTTCATCTGCATGGCTTGGTGCTTTTCATGGCAAGGAACTGAGGAAAGGGCTTCCTTTTGCTGGAAATCCTCTTGGTCCTGTCTCCTCCAGAACAAGGGGCTCTTGGTACTTCAGAGAAAAGGGAGTAACTAAAAAGTCATTGCACACTGTACAATGAGCTCTTATTTTACTGAACTCCTGAGGGTTAAAAATCTCTAAATATGTGGAAAAGACATTCTTGGTAGGGTTGTACCATGAGCTTTCATATCTCTGAGATTGCTGCCAGAATCCTTCTGGGGATTAGTTTGCTCTCTGGTCCCTTTCAATTTGTATTTATAAAAGGGGGCCTCTTAGGTCTCATTTTTGTCGCAGTGAGAGTTAATCTTACTACTGAAAGTTGTCTAGGCACTTGTTGCCATATGGTTTTTTCTTCAGCACCAGTGCTAAAGTTTTGAGGGATCTCTGAGTTCAGCACACACACCCTTTCTCACTTGATTATGTCTGACTGTTACAGGTTAATAAACATTTCTAAATCCTAAAATAATTTAAGGAGGTACACGTAGGTTCAGATATTTATCTGACTTTATTTGGAACAAAAAGAGGAGTAATAGCTAGTAATAACGAATAAATCAACTTGCTTTCCTAACTAACAACTGGCTTTGCAGGAAGCACCGGCTAGTAGTCCCATGCAGTTCGACGTCTTCGCCAATAGGTGGTGCTAACAATTACATTTCGAATAGGATTCTTGTGAAATCTCTGTAATCTATTTGCAACCTAAATTAAAGGTTTTATGTGGGCATGTGCGCTTATGTAGTGGTATGATGTCCCTGTATTTATGAGCTGTGTAATTGTACATTTAGTTCTTTTTAAGCGTAGGAAAGCCACACTGTAATGTGTAATTATAACCTTGGTAAGTATAACACCATTAAAGTCAGGATAAGTGGAGTGCACAGCAGAGCAGTGATAGGGTGATGACAGAGTGACATGTTATAACCAGTATGGTATAATAAGAATCATGTTGTTCCTGCCATTAAATACACTGCTCTCCTTACTAGCTAACCTCTAGTTCCCCAGGAGGAATGGGGTAGAACTCAGTCTCAGCAAAACTCTTGCTGTGCCTGTACAGGTCACATTTGATGGTTACTCACCTGGCAGTGGATCCCAGGATCATTGCTGTCCTGGGGACCTTCCACTGGCACCAGTGGGAAACTGTTTGCTGACTGGGAAGTGAGTACCAGCTAGCACTACTGAGGAAAGTAAAAGTCTTGGTGCGGCTATGTGTCATAAATGACTCTGCAAGTTGAAGGAAAACCTCTAAAAATCCTGCCAGAGATCTCTAGACAGCCTTTTACTAATTAAATCGTAGCACTGTGAGCACTTTTATACAGGATTGTGGAAGACAGCACTTCCAATGGAGGCAAGTCCCAGGGCCTGTTTGGGTAGCTGGTCTGGTGGCTCTGTTATTACTTCAGCAGGAGTACATTGCTAGTCTGAAAGCTGTTGACAGTCTTCTCAATGATGCTTTTTTTCCATGTTTGTGTTTTGTATTTTCTGGCTGGGTTAGCCTGTATCCTGTAAACTTTCTTATTGTGCTTCATATTTGATGCAATGGCATTTACTGTGGAAGGGAGAAAGCTTATTAACCGCAGGCCTGCCTCCTGCTGCCTGCAGTCAGAGATGGCCTGTGACAACACTTGAGCAGATGTTTCTGTTTTGCAGATCAATGGAAACTTTATAGAGATATTTCCCTCTTCAGTCCAAAAGCAAATGCCAGCAAGTCTGAGATCCAGTAACTTTACACTGGACACCAAGAATTTTACTTGCTTTACATATTTGCTTTTTTTATACACACACAAACTAGCTACCAGAAAGTTGTCTTTAACATTGTTTTTAATGGCACCTCTGATAGGAATAAAGCTGCTGTCCACGTGTGGGGAGCAGCCTGGTTGCCTCTGCCTGCACATGAGCATGGACTAGAGCTTGGCACAGGCAAGATGCAAACCAGCCTGTTTGCCTTCTACTTCTTCTTGTATTTTCTGGATCTGAGTCTCCCTAAACTCTTTGGCACAAATCTCTATCTCAAAGCATAAAAATATGTTATTCTATCTAAACAAAGGGGTTGAAAATGCACCTTTCTTGGTGTAAATTCTCTTTATCTGTGGGGGTTGACTGGAGAAAAGCTACGGAGATTAAGGGAGAAGAGAGGCATTTCGCAGCAAGAAATAACAAAACAGGCTTGCAATGACTGCCTCCCATAAAGCATCCTCATAAGGCATCCCATAAAGTATTCCTCTGGCTAGGTAAGGACAGATCTGGAGATAGAAGTGCTTAAATGTTTAGTTATCTGCACATCTTGATGGACATCTGCATGAAGAGACAGCTGTGCTCTCTTTGGGCATCACCTCTTCTCAAAGGCATCTCTCACTTAAATGTATTGCTGCCTTCCCCCTTTGGGTGAATGGAGAGAAGCAAGCAGACCCCAGAAGTACATAATCTGACTGGGCAATAAACAAAGTTTTCTATTAATCAGCTGCCATTCCTGTGTTGGACAGAAAGCCCAAGAGGCCATGAAGTTTGAGAGAGGCTTTCTTTCAGTGCCTGGCTTTTAAATGCCTGCTATTGTGTAAAAACAGTAGGCAGTCCAACTAGGTCATACCAGGGACTTGTAAAAGAACAGTTCCTTACCTTGTCTTTCCCAACTAAACTTTGTAACACTAATGGCATTTAGAAAACAGCACTGAAATTAGAAAGGATATGAAGTGTTTTTAAATTGCTTGTTAATCAAAGTAACCACAGATATCCAATTTACTTCTGAGGTGCTTGTCCTTAGCTGTCTACTGCTGTCTTCAGAGAGCAGCCCCATGGCCCTGGGCAGCAGCAAGACCATTGTGCTTTATACTTGTGGTACTTTATACCACTGTGCTCGATACTTGGCTTCTACCTAAATACCTCTTCAGGCATCAGCAGCCCCCCATGCCTCTGATATCACTCTCTAGCAGCACAAGCATTCTCAGTTTCTCATTTCCTTTCATCAAGATGTCTGCAGCTGCCAGTCCATATGCTTCTCTTCGTATTCTGTAATTTAGAAATACTAAATGCAGGTCTGCTTGTCCCTCTGCCTCCTTTTACAGTGGGTGCTCTATTACGTTGGTAGCATCACTCTGCCTATTGCTTTGGTGTGAAGGGGACCTGCAGTTTTGTATCTGGTGCTTCACAGCAAACTGTTTAGAACTGCAGATTACCTGCCTGTGCTGCAGTCAGCACACCTGGATCTTAGATGAGTCCTTTGCTTAGCAGGGCTGTCTCCTGCTAAAGCTAATAAAAGCTCTTACCTGTCCTCATGTCAGACTCTTTGTCAAGCAGTGGCAGTAGGTGGCATAATGTCCTTTCCAGCCCTCTCAAGCCTAGTGGTTGCACAGAGAGGAACCAGAAGTGGTTTAACAAGAGCAAGTGTAGAGTCTTGTACCTAGGGACGGACAACTGCATGCACCACTACAGGCTGGGGAATGACCTGATGGAGAGGAGCTCTGCAAAGAGCTCCTCTGGGGGTCCTGGTGGATGACAGGTTGGCCATGAGCCAGCAGTGTGCCCTGGGGGCCAAGAAGGCTGATGGGATCCTGGGGTGCATTAAAAAGAGTTTGGCCAGGACGTCAAGGGAGGTGATCCTTCCCCCTCTACTCTGCCCTGGTCAGGCCTCACCTGGAGTATAGTGTCTAGTTCTAGTTATGGGTTCCCTGGTACAAAAAAGGCAGGGATCTCCTGGAAAGAGTCCAGCAGAGGGCCACAAAGATGATAAAGGGCCTGGAGCACCTCTCTTGTGAGGTAAGGCTGAGTGACCCGCATCTGTTCAGACTTGAGAAAAGAAGACTCAGAAGGGATCTGATTAGTGTTTATAAGTATCTAAGGTACAGGATGCAATGAGACAAAGCCAGACTTTTTTCAGTGGTTTGTGGCAATAGGACAAGGGGAAATGGCCGCAATCTGAAGCATAGGAAGTTCTGCACAAATGTGTGTAAGAATTTCTTCACAGTCAAAGGTGATGGAGTGCTGGAACAGGCTGCCCAGGAGAGTTGTGGAGCCTCTTTCTCTGGAGATGTTGAAGACCTGCCTGGTCACCTACCTGCTCAACCTGGTCTAGGTTACCTGGCTATCTAGGTTGCTGTGGTAGGGAAGTTGGTTTTGGTGATCTCTAGAAGTCCCTTCCAGCCCCTACAATTCTGTGATTCAGTAGTTGAAGATTTGAAACTTTTGACACCCAAATGCCATAGTCAAAACCCATTTCAGTGTTGCAGCACGCTCATGTTTTTGTCAGCATCTGCAAGACAAACTAGCTCTTGAGAGGATCTCAGCAATATCTGTCAAGTAAATTTCAAGGGCTTCTCCAGTTTCACCTGTAACCAAAGCACTTCAGGTGCTTTAATTACCTACCTCACAGCTCTTAGTGAGACCAGCACGGTCCCACCTGCATGTCTTCAGGTGGGTTAAGCACAAATTTACTTCCCTTGTTGTATATTTTGAGGGATAACTGTCCTTTTCATATCTATTCCTACTAGAGTAAGTGGAGAGGTGGTAGGTTTTGTCTTGGTATCTCTCTGCCCACTTTGCCGTGTTCATTTTGATCCTAGACATTTCTGTTAAACAGAATGTGTATTAATATTTGTCCAGTTTAAGGCTAGTGTTCTGGTGTTTTTTTTTTTTTTCAGTCTCGTGCTGAGCAACAGTATTTCCCTTCTGATCAACACTTCATTTACACCATCAGAAATATACTGTATTCAAGTAAATCATCAAAGCCATTGCACTTCCAGTCCACACGAATAGGAGGCATCTTCTCCTTTGCTAAATAAGCATGTGTGTGTTCCAATTTGCAGAGGTTCCTGCCAAAACCTTCTATCAAGTACAGGAAAGCATTTGGCATCCACCGCCTCCCCAGAGACTTCTCCCCTCGGAGGGGAGAATTCTGTTTTTCTGTGTTACATTCTTTCAATTATGTACGTAAATGACACTTTTTAACACTTGGCTGCTTATTTTCTCTCCTCCTTAAAGTCTAGGAACTCACAGTTTCTTTGTCTCTCCATGCTTCTCTGCTTCTCCTTCCTTGATTCGCTAAGTGCCACATTTTAGCCATTAGCCCCCCTATTTGCTGTGGTTTTCCTTGTAATGTTAGTGTTACTCTTTCTGGCACTTGTGTAGTGCTTGAGCACTCCAAGACGAGATGGCTCTGGTTTCTTTTTGCAGATGCCCGCTGTCTGCTTGGTTTCAGCTATATGCCACAGCAGGGATATCTGCATATGCAGCTTCTCCTGGATTCCAGCTCTGAACTGTACTGCTTTAAATGGGGAATGGGGCACCTTGAGGCAGCTCAAAGCATCATCGGGTTCAGTCCTGTTATCTGCTGGGATCCTCCTTGGTGATGCCAGTCCCAGCCCCACACATAGCAACAGCTTAGCCACCAGAAAATTAAGCAGTAGTCTTGACTAAGTTTTTGGCTAAATAACATTAATAGCTGTTACTTCCCATGCTTGTCCTTTTAGCCAGCTAAGAAACAAGTAGTTCTGAATTATTAAATGGTGTAATGGCATCTCTCTAGTCTTTTTTTTTTTTTTTTTTTTTTTTTTTTTTTTATTTATTTTAATGTAGCATGCACAAAACAGGAATGATGAAAGCTGCCCTTAACAGCCTTTCTCAGCCATAGTCCATCACATCTTCCCACGCTATTCTTTCTGGCATTGACCTTATGACCCCACTGAGCATCAGAGAAGAGAAAGGAGAGGAGGCCTTGATCTGTCAGCCTACTTGGTGGCCCATAAATAAACGAGCTTCTGCCTCTTGATGCCCAGCCATAGATCAGAGACATCTGCCAGTGTGAGTGAGACAGGTCACCATGGACCTGAGAAACCAGAGGGGTGAGGCAAATACTAGGGAATGGATGGAGAGGCAAGGCTGACTCCAAAGTGGATGCTGGAGCACTCTGCTGTTAAGTTGATTGTACCTAGAGTGGAATGAGGAACAGGAAAATTCACATCTTAATAAAATAGTGGATTTCAGTATAGGACTGCATGCTTTTGATTGGGATTGTGGTCTTGGCTCTGTCCCAGAAGTCTGTTCATCTCTGGGTAGGACGCCACATTCACCATGCCTCTGCTGCCTCATTAGTAGGATGAAGGTGACCATCCTAATGTTCTTTGTAAAGCACTCTGAAACTCACTGGCAAAGGAGCTGTGGAACTGCAGAGCTAAGTCAACTGAAATGGCTGCTATTTTTGCTGAAGCTTGAAGCTTCTCAGAAGGCTGAGCTAACCAAAGTGGTTGTTAGACAACAGGAGAAATAACTGGGTCAGGAGCTATATTTATGAACAATGGCAGGGTCACATTGCTCACTGTGAATAATTTATCTGACTAAGACATATAGTTTGCATGATTTTCTTAAAACAATGTCCTATAAGTATTGCAGTCTGCTGAATAATTTGAGAGACGAGTCAATGGGATTTGGTTAAGATCCAACGGCTTTTTGAATTATTGAATCCCTCATTCCCAGATACTTACTTGAACAGCACCAGCTGCAATGCGAGTAGGTTCCCATTCACTCCAGCTGGAGGTTCCATTCATGCAGTGGATGCAAGAACATGCTCAACACTGTGGGCAGAAACTGGCCTTTCAGGTCATGGGATCAAGTCTTGGCTGTTGCAGCAAAGCCTGTTATGAGGAATGGAGGCTTGTGGTAAGTCACTGCCTTTTGCTCTAGATAGCTGAGTTGCTTATGGTCTGGATTTTTTTTTTTTTTTTTTTTTTTTTTTTTTTGACATCAAAGCTCAAGCATTGCAAAGTAGCATTTGCTTATTTGAGCATTTCTGCTCACAATAAACCCACATGAACAGTACAATTAGCCTTCATAGGGCATTATTCTGAGTGTAACGTAGCACCCTTGAAAACTTTCAAACTGTATTTGTTGGCTCCTGGACCCTCACTGCTTTCTACCTGAATAAACCTTTGTGGCATGAGTAGTGCGTGGCAGTGTCTGTTTGAGTGAAAAGCCTTACTAGTTTCTGAATGTGGTTCTTTCAGAGTTAGAAAGAAGTTCCTATATCTCAACAGCCATTGCCCTTTCTCAGCTCCTTCTTTTCACCATCTAAATGAACAAGATGAAGTGGGCAGTGCATTGAATGGCCATCTGGTTTCTGTAGGACATGCTGGAAATGGCTTCTTAATTGGAGGTAGAGAAGCTAAAGTCTGATTTATTCCCAACGTGTCCCACTGGCTAAGTGTATGCCTTGGAAAGAATTCCTTTGTGGTTCTGGGCTTCAGTTTTGCTGCTCTGAATTTATATTTTTTTACCAGCTATTCCACCTTCACGTTAAATAACAGGACATAATGTTTTATCAGGCATTTCAAAGTGGACAGGACAGGATCCATGGAACTGAAGGTTGCTTACACGTGTAATGTTCTGTGCTGTCAGTCACTCACAGACTCACAGTGAAAATGTTGGTGCTCAGCTGTATCCTGGGCATGAAATACAGGCAGTTAATTTAGCACTGAATTTACTGCCTTTAAGTGAGTGTTATCTATGCACCTAGACTAACAGAATGTATTTGCTTGGTCGGCAAACATCTTTTTATGGGCATTTTAAATAACTTGGTTTTCATTTTCTCTTCCCTGGGCACAGTTTATTTCTTTAAGATGAGGCCATCGCAGGTGGCCCCATTTCATTTGTTGCCATTCCCAGTGCTCTGTGGTATTGAGCTGGAGCCCTGGTGCTTCAGGACAGACCAGAATGCTGGGCATGAGACTCAGCTGTGCACGGCTGCTGTTTGCTGGCACTGGAGCACCCTCAGCAACCTATTCAGAAAGTTTAGAGCTGACTTTGCATTTTTTGGCCTTGATCTCTGGCTCTGAAGTTAATTGGGATAATTTAGAGTTCACACCCGTCTCCCTCAGGGGTTGGTTTAAAAATACATGTAATGTGAGTTTGAAAATTATTTCTTTTGATTGGAAGTATTTGGAAATGTTCCTCTCTGCTGGTTTTAAAAGGTGTCATTTTTTTATGAATGCTGAGACGTTGATTAATAAAATTCTGAAAGCATTAACTCAATTGAGCCAACTCCAATTTTTTTTTCTTATTACAATTCATGAAAATAAATGCAATAAAAAAAAAATCCCAGCAGATCTGTTAAACCATATCCTCAACAGTCTCCCTCCTGATGGCCTTTCCAGATGTTTTACAATGCTGGAGGCAGTGCTGCTGGCTCTTTTCTCAAAGGACAGACAAGCAAAGCCTTGGCTCAGCACGGCGAACCATCAGCTAGCGACCCTGCATCTCAGGCACATAGTAGGCTAGCTTTCAGTGCAGTCAGGACTCAGTGCAGGAGAGATGATGCTTAGGTCCATCCCAACAACGCATGCCCCTGAGGGTGTCTTGGGGCTGCTGGCTGTGGGCTCTGGCTCTCCCCACACAGGAAGAATAGGACAGAGAAGGAGAGGACAGAGAAGGACCGTGCCCACCGGGCATCAGGAGACCCACCTGCCCAGAGCATCTCCCCTGCTCGTACTTAGCTGGTTACTCTTTTTCCAGCGCTGCAATATGTACCCTGGAATAGAGCAGGAGACAATGCAGCTCTTTGTGCTGGTGAGGTGGGACTTCTGGGCTCCCAGTGTGCTGGCCAGGGAGGATTTATGTCTCTGGCTGTGTTTGGGACACAGGCCACTCAGGATAGACATCCATCCTCCGTGTCTGAGTAAGCTGGCACAGGAGATTTATTTGGAAGCTGGCCTACCTTCTTCCTAAGGTTTCTTTCTCCTTTATGCTGTGAAAGCTAATATATTGTTCAAATTAAAGCAAGCCTGGGGACTGAAGACAGAGCTGGTTATTGAGAGGAATGGACTGACGAGGAGTGGGTAATATACTTAAAGACTATGTAAGAGCCACTGGGGACAATATAGTCTGATTTATTTGATTTAGCATAATTTATAGCACACTAGACTATGTTGTGATTCTTCAGGATATCAGGAAATTTGCCTTCAATATTTAAGGATCTCTGGGCAGGAACACTCCAGTTCTTTTATTGTTTTGGCCCTAAACATGGCATATACCACAGAAGAATTTATAAGTGTATAAAAAGTTTTTAATAAGTTCAGTTTTGGAAACTAAGATCGGCAAGTGAGGATTTCTGCTTCACCCTTTCCCAAGAGCATGGGTGGACTTCTTTCAAAAAAGCAGTGCTACATTTGTGGTAGTTCACCTCTTTTTGTCTTTGAGACACACCAAGCCTCAGTAGAGCCTCCAATGTCCAGAGGCCAGCAGCTTGGCTGGTGTCAGTCAGCAATGAGCCTTTCTCCTTGTGCCTACTGAAAACCACAGATCTTGTCTGTTGTGCATCTCTGTGGTTTCTGAGATGATCTTTACCTAGCTAGAAATCTGCTTAGTGGAACAAATGATACAGTCCTTTTTTTGTTGTTTTTCTGTTTGTTTGTTTTTGTGTCCAGTGCTGAGAACATGGAACGCTTGTTTAAAAAATCATGACTTTTATGTTGTGAAAAACCTTCTGTTTCGAAGTTAATCCTCTAATGATTTTATCCTCTCCAGAGATCCTTCCTAAAGGGAGATACGTTACGTGAAATCGGGGCTTTCATGGGAGCAGAAGCAGCACAAGATCGGGTCCCTCAGCACAGTACTGGGGAGACTAAATCTGATCTGTAAGAACGCAGAAAGCAGGAGGGGTGAGTTGTCACCAGTCCGTGCCACGGCTAAGTGCTTCTTATTGTACAGGAGATTTCAGCTGAGTCCACACCATGCTGACCATTTGTAGAGGGATCTCCATCTTAAATTAGTGAAATATTGTGATTTCAGCTGTTCTCTGGACCTTCCCCTTGCATGGCTGATCTGTAGGCACATTCCATCCCATCATACTTTGCATACTAAGTAGAGTGGGCTGCAGCCCTTGTGTCTTCAGTCTAACAGCTGAGGAGTTTTGACTCCCTGGTGATCTGCAAACTGCAGTACTACTGAAAACCTTCACTGACAGTCAAGCACACAGAGTATTTTGTTTCAATCGGCCACTTAGTTTTAACAGGATAATTCTGGAGTCCACCATCTCTGGGCATCCATAATTTATGAGCACCTCTTTCTTGGTCGATTTAGTAAATTGTAACTAAGAGTGTTTTGAAATTTCATGATTCATCTATGTTTTTGCCAACTACTTTGGTTCTTTTCCTTTTGTTTCTTTTATATTTTCTTTCTTTTCATCCCCTTTTTTTGTTGGATGGATATTCTTAATTCAGAGTTTTGGTTTGGAATGTAGTTTGTCACACACTTTCTTCTGTGCCAGAATCCTTTACACACTCTACTAAGGGTAACTTTCAAATGATAATATCTTTATCATAGAATCAATCATAGAATGGCTTGGGTTGGAAGGGACTGTAAGGTTCATCAAGTTCCAACCCACCTGTACTAGACCAGGCTGCCCCATCCAACCTGGCCTTGAACACCTCCAGGGATGGATGGGGCATCCACAGCCTCTCTGGGCAGATGTTCCACCACCTCACCTCTTTCATAGCAAAGAACTTCCCCCTGACATCCAACCTAAATCTTCCTTCCTTCAACACAAAACCATTTCCCCTTGTCCTGCCATTGTCTACCTTTGTGAATAGTTTATCTGTATACTAGCTTTTAAAGACAATGTAGATTTTGAAGTGTGATGGGTCAAATCCAATTGGCTGAAAAGAGCCTGCTCTGTGCAGATAGACATCGTTCTCCTGCAATGTCTCATTCCACTCTCTCCTTACTTTTTGCTCTCTCTGGCCCAACCTGTTGAAAGGCATCTGCTGAAAGATGAGTGCAGCTGTTTCATAGTGGTTTCTGCAGCTGTTTCTTTTGATGTCTAAGTGCATTTGCTGAAACAGGGCTCGATCACCTGAATGGGTCCCAACCATGAACCTCCAAACACAACTCAGTGTATACATATTCATTTAACAATACTCCTCATCTTCTGACCACCAATCTCCTGCTGAGCAAAAGGGACAGTGTCCCCCCAGAGCAGGCGTTGCACAGGCATAGGAAGGGCCTGCCACTTGGAGAAGAAAAACAGTGGGCTGGAAGGTGTGGGTAAAGGGGAAGGTCTGGATGGGTGAGTGCCTTCAGTGGTGGGTCGTCAAGGTACCACCAGGTGCTGAACTTCTGGACAAGCACATTCACTACGGCAATGAAGATCTACCAGGAAAATAAAGGACAGCTGCTTGAAGGCAGAGAATACGGGGGCTTCCAAAAAACCTTTTTGTGCCTTTGCCTTGGCTAGCCCCTAAGAGCTGGGCTGGGAAACAGAGAGCCAGTTTATTGTAAATAGAGGAGTCAGTATTCCTTGCATATGTGAACTTTTTCATTTCTGGCAGCCCTTGTCAAAATAATCCTGTTTTCCTCAAAACACGTGAGTGTTTCTGGGCTCTCAGGAAGGCTTAGGGCTGACAAACTCAGTGCTTGTCTCTTCAGGCAGCTGGAGGTGGCGGGGGCACAACTATGATGTGGGCTATGTTAGCAGCTCTCATAACTTTCCTTGTTGTTTATCATCTCAGCCTCCAGAGTGCTTTGATTAGGCTGGAATCCTAGCTTTCCTATTTATTTATTTTTTTTAGAGCAAGTTTCTAGCCCTTGTGACTGTGGAAAAAAAGTAGCTTGAAAACATGCAGTGTGCTTGGGATGTGCTAAAATCAGAAAGAGCCCAGCTGGGTCTGCAAACATGGGATGCTTGTTTAAAAAAAAAAAAATAAAAAAGGGAAACACTCTGGATTTTATCTTTGCCTTGCAATACCTTCTCTCTTGTTCTTGCTCCTCTGAACGCATTGGGCTGTAGCACAACCCCAAACCTTAGGATGCTGCATTTCCAGCATCAGGACCTACCAACTTGCTGTCATTATCACACACAATCCTGGGTGCAACACCACTATTTCAATATTATTTTGTTAATGGGAGAAGACTGCATCAAGACTTAAAATGCACCAAGACATTCCCAGCTATGACAAATTAAGGTCTAGGAAGTATCCTCAGAAAAAATATCAGACACAAGCTGCAGAGCCATTAATTTTCAGTAGCTAGTGCTCTGCTGACATGTGGGTGTGTTTTATATTATTCCTATAGTAAAGTAGAGTGGCTGTTGCTCTTTTACTTAGGCTGGCTGATTTGTCTCAGGCAGACAGCTCTTCTGGGGTCTGCAAAAGGAGGATTCAGGTTGAGGAGAGACAGGATAGAGAGCAAAAAAGATACAGTGTTGCTTTGCTTAGATTTATATTTATCTGTCTGACATGCGGGTGATAGAAAGAATTGGTGTCAACTCTTGTCAGTAAGTATATTTTTATTATTAATAACTCTTTGTCAACATCCATAGGCACTGTGCAAACCCAAGAAAAGCATACTGTCTCCCCAGAGAGCTTGTACTTATCTAGTCTGTTGCAACGGTATTTTTTATAATACCATATATAAATCATTCTTCTATCAGTATTTATTATAGAGATTTTCTCTTCCCTATTCATGTTTTCATGGCAAACAAATTTGCCACAGTGAAAACACCCTGTGGTTCAATCCAACTATGTTTAATAGTTTCTTCCTGGCAAATCACTATGAGCCATCACTGCAGAGAGGCCCTTAGCTTTGAAATCTGCCTGAGCATCATTAATTTTGGTGGTTCTGAGTACACACCTTGCATCAAGCACATGCTGAAGTGCTCTCCTGACATTGAATAGGTGCTTTGGTGAAATGCAGTGTAAACTCTCAGAGAGATGAATTTCCCCAGGGATTCACCATGGTGGTGGTAACCATCTCTGTCACCAGGCTGAGTTGGGCAATGTGAGCTCTGAGGTGTGAAACTACCAAGTCATCCCATCCTACCTATGTCCAGACCACCTATGGCTGTGGCATCCATATTTTCCCACCTATTTTTTTGCATTTCCCACTGCAGTAGGAAACAGCAATAATAGTAACACAACTGTATGGCAGGGTTTCCTCTTAAGCATCTTGATGCATTAATTTATGTCTCTTCCCTATACATTCTTCAAAGCATGTGTTTGGCTTGGTTGTTCATTTTTTAGGGGAGGGGTTGTTTGTTTTGTAGGGTGTTTGTTTGTCTGTTTTGCAAAATGAAGGAAAGATTTTAGACCAGTGATGGTGCAGGATAAATGACTTCGAAGAGAGCAGATGAAATCATGATGGGCCAATAGTGCAAGACAAAGATTTTTAAAAAGTCCTTCATTAAGCTTGAGTAGAACAATATCTATCATTAAATAAAGGTATATAATGAAATAAAAGCAACAACAGTAACAACCAAAGCAAAATAATGAAAGGTAATAAAACAATAAATCACATTTATATGAACTAAAACCAAATACAGTAATATCTAGTCTCCGTGGGAGGATAAATGAAAAAAGATAATATTGGAATAACTGAAAAAAAGATAAAAGAATAATACCTAATGAGGTCCTTAGGGGCCTACTGCACAAGCAGCTGATTCAAAAGGAAGTGAGTTATGCTCACAGAAAATCTTCAGGCTTGTGTCCAGTCGCCCTTGTTCTTTAATGCCTGCTGCTTTCTCATGCCCACTGTGCAGGGAGTGCCCAGTGGTGGCTCCTGGCAGTGAGTGGACCGCAGTTCCCTGACCACACATGATGAATGGCAATGGCTGGGTGTTGTTCCTCTGGATCACCCCTGGATCTAGGCCTTCTGTAATATTCCATAGGGTTGGATGTTAGGCAGAGAAAATGTGAACTACCGTTTTTTTACCCTTTTTTAAGGTAGGAGTCACTGGTTTGGAGATGAGACATGAGCGGAAAATTCCTCCCCACCTCTCTCCCCATGTTTTTCTCTATCCTACCTTCTCTGCAGGGATTTTTATATTCCCCTGAGGTACCAGGACTTATACCTTCATTTTTCAGTATCCGTTTGAACGAGCTTTGGCTGCTCAACGTAGGGAGACAGATGTGCACTGATCCCTAGGAAACCAGCTATGCTGGGCTGGAAGTTACAGGGAAACAATGTGCAAAAGCCAAGCCACAGACGGGAGTCTCTTCAGGGTTTCTGAAAGACCGTTTTTCTGGCTGACGCTTGTGAAATAAGTCAGGTTGGCACAAGCACTTCACTGAGGACTTCTGTGGACATGTGAACAGAAAGGCTCTTGCAAGGCTGTGGGTAGTGAATGTGGGTAAATAAGTTTCCTTTTTTCGAATCAGATTGGTTTTATGGAGGCGTGTACAAGCTTATAATTAACGTGGAGACAGCTTAGAGAAAACTGGTGTACAAGGGCATTCAGTTCTTGTGAGTATCTCCAGAGGTGGCAAGCTTCAACACTTGAAGCTCTGGAATGCCAAACTGGTTCCACTCTGAGCTTTATACTGCAGTTCCTAAGAAAGCTTCATGAAAAAAGTCATTTCAATTTTCTTTTTATAATACATTATAAAAAATAAATTATAAGATGCATCATAAAGAATAATAGAAAAAGGACATATTCCAAACATTAGACAACCATAGCATGAAGAAACGCTTTCCAAGGTATCTTAATTTGTGTCGTGTGAAGAGGAGGAGTGTGGTACATGTCCTCAAGCAGGGATTTTTGTAAAATTATTTAATAAATAAGTGGAAACAGTTTATTTAGAAGCACCAAACAAAAAGATTGAGAACTGGAAAGCAATTAGAAGAGCAATAAAATATTATTGTTATACATCCAAATGACTGTGACTTGATATATCTTGTCTCAGCTTTTTGATTTTTCCCCAAAAAAGCTGGTAGCAACAGTGAAAGGCTGTGAACAATGAAACAATATGATGTAATTGCGCCAATATGTAAGCACAGAATAAATGTTCTAAAATATTAAGTATCAAATTATCTGTAAGAAGTAGAAAAAAAATAATTAGATTTTAATTCTTTGGAAACAGAGAAAAATTATAAGCAGAGCTAAGGGGTTTATCATTATATAGGTACAAATTCCTTATTAAAAATTTGATCATGATTAGGGCCAAATGAATATGTTGATGCTGATGTGATGGTTGGCATAAATGAATGATGTGTTTCATCATGATCCAAGTAAACAGAATAAAAGCAGAAAACTCAAACCAAACCCAGCAACAATGACAGATTCAGAATGCACTTCCCGTATCTCTTTTTGTCGACTCGCAGTGTGATTGAGGATGTACTGACTTTTTAATGAATTTCATGTACCACAGATGGGAGCCTTCTAGGACCAAGATAGTGGGTAAGCACTCAGTATGACATTTTTATAAGGTTCTCAGGTATGAGTCTTACTATGAGTTCCAGCCCAGATGGACGGCAGCTCTTAGTTAACTCTGGATTAATACAGGCACTACAGACAACGTGTTAGGAGGAGAAAATGTTTATTTTTTGCTGAGGCAATTCAGGGTCTTTCAGAGGGTCAGTGGAAAAAAGACAAAGTAATGTAGAAGGAATACTGTGACACTGCTCTTTTCCATCTCTGGTCCTTCGTTTTTATCAGGCTGACCTTAACTTTTCGGTATCTTCAGTTGTGTCAGCGATATGCTTAGGTCAGTTCATAAGATTAATAAAACATTGCACCTAAAACCATTACCTGTTATTTTTACTAATTTTCCAGCTCAATAGAAACAATTCCATTTTGTACAATGTACTCCCACAGCAAAAGGATGCTTTTGCACTGTATGCTCTGACAGGCAAGTGTAGGAGGCTGTAAATTAAATAAAATAGATTTATTGGGATTATTCAGTTTTACTTTATGAGTCCATATTTACTTTATGGACTTGTCGTCTCAAAATAACCTTTGCTACCCTTTCTTCTCTTAAGATCATCTAGACGGAACATCTGGTAGAAGGTCACACCTACTCCAACCAGAACGGACCAAGACTGGGTCAGCCTATGCTCTGTAACAAAAGAAATGAAGCACGTTTGTTTTGTTGTCAGTATTTTAAGAAGTATGTGGAGGGAAATATATACATATATATTTACTATTTACACATATATATACTATAGATGTATATACTACACATGTGTATATATATATATACATATATGTGTGTGTATTTGGTAAATAACAAGGCCTGGTTGATTGTGAAACCTTCACTCTGAAGACCTTTGTGCTTTGAGAGCACATAATTTTTGTAATGTTAGTCACGATTTCATTGTGAACAAGGGCATGGCAATCTGCCCCTAAACGAGATATGCAGACAAATCTCATTTGGTCTGTACCCCCTAGGGTGTTTAATTGACATTTTATGAATCCAAGAACACATATTAATTTCATTTACAGCATGTCCAGTTTTGTTAAGCATGCTAATGCTAGATGCTAATCTATCAGTGGTATCAGCAATAATTCTTACTCGGCTCAGGGCAGGCTCAGTGCTTCAGCAGCAGCAGCAGGCACAGGACCACGTCCACTCATCTCTCTTTTAGGGAAAAGAATGTTCCTCATTTCTGAGAGTAAGAGGGTACCCCTCCCCCAGCCACAAGGAGGGTCTGCCTTGTTTCAGACACAGCTTTATTATATTTCCTTCTACAAACTTCACATGAGACAACGCTCCATTGAGACATTACTCAGCATTACTGGGGAAAATAGTGTCAAGACAGGAGGTGAGGTCTGGCCAGCAGACTCTGCCCTACAGTAATATCTTGCAAGTGTCACACTCATGCACCAGCACCAACAGAGATATATCTTGCTCTCTGCTTTCCTTTTAGAGTTCATCAGCACATATCTGCACAAAAAAAGTGCCTACACTCAGTGACAATTGGCTGTGCATTGCAAATGTCCCCTGCTACACCCAGAGACACTGGGTGCAGGAAATGCGCTGTCAAAACACAATGGCCCAGCTTACAGCTTGATTGGGCATTTTATCATCTCTGAATGATGTCTCAGCTGGTGTGAACTTTTGTATCAGATATCAGCATTCCCCTGTCCAAATTCTTTCATGTGACTGGCTTTGGTTAGAGGAGGCCCTCTTGCTGAATTTAATTAGATAGAAACATAATTTAAGAGCAGATGATACTAGGCATTTCTCATTACCAAGAAAGATGGCCTGGAGCATTGCTCAGTGCCCAGGAGTCTCCATAGTACATTTTTCTGGCTGAGAAAACAATGTGCTACATCCAGGAAAAATATGAAGCTCACATCTGTGCCTAGAAACTGTCAAACTGGTATCATTATAAGCTGCACCGATATTTAAAAAAAAAATAAAAAATCCTTAATTTAATTATGGGTGTTTTCCTTGGTTAGTGTAAGATGAGTTCTGTGAGGGATGTGAGGGTCTTTTTCCCATCAGGCTGCTGCAAGGACAGCATGCCTTCCTGTCACAGCCAGTGACAGCTTCCCACAGGAAGAAGGGACAGCTTTCCTGTTATGTCGAACAAATGCATGCGCTTCCTACTGGTCACTGACAGTCCGTCCCCTCTTACTATCTGCAAGCAGTTTGTGATCTGTGGGACTGTTGTGGTTTTGTTGATCACATCTGCTGGGAAGTGATGATGCCCATCTTGCCACTTTATACGTAGGTACTGAATTTCCTGTGCAGGTCCTTTTCGCTTTGTTTCACTTAATGGTGAAACCAGCTTGCAGATGAATTTGGATTATTCTCTCTCCTTTCTTAAAAACTTCCTCTGCTGTATCAACCCACATAACGATGTCATTGATGTACTGGAGGTGCTTGGGAGCACTGCCCTGTTTTAATGTTTTGATCAGCCGTGGCCAATGGCCATGGCCAGGCTGTTTTTCCCCCTTGGGTCAAATGGTTCCAGGTATACTGAATGCCCCTCCAGGTGAAAGCAAACTGTGGCCTGCATTCTGTGACCAAAGGGATGGAAAAGAAGGTGTTAGCAATGTCACTGGTGGCACACCATTTGGCTGCTTGTGACTCCAGTTCATACAGGAGTTCTAACATGTCTGGCACAGCAGCACTCAGTGGGGCTGTGACTTCATTCAGGCCATGGTAGTCCACTGTCAGCCTCCATTCTCCACTGGCTTTATGCACTGGCCATATGGGACTATTAAAAGGTGAGTGAGTTTTGCTGATCACTCCCTGACTCTCTAGCTGATGAATCAGCTTAGGAATGGGGAGCAAGGAATCCCTGTTGGTGTGGTGCTGCCACCTGTGCACTGTTTTTGTAGCGATTGGTACCTGATGTTCTTTTACCTGTAGCAACCCCACAACAGATGGATCTTCTGACAAGCCAGGCAAAACAGGCAGCTGCTGAATGTTGTCTTGCGACAGCAGCTATTCCAAAAGCCCATCAATACCCCACGGGATCCTTGAAATCCTTCTTCTGAGGTAATCTATACTGACTGTGCATGGAGCCCTTGGGCCAGTCACTATAGAATGCTTCTGCCAGTCTTTACTAGTGAGGCTTATTTCTGCCTCCAACACAGACAGTTCTTCAGAGCCCCCAGTCACTCCAGAAATATGAATTGATTCTGTCCTTTTATAACTTGAGGGTATCAGAGTGTATTGTGCAGCAGTGCCAACCAGTGCCTTATATTCTTGTGGTTCTGATGTGCCAGACCATCAAATCCACACAGTACAATACACTCTATTATCCCTTTCTCCCCCCGACTGAGGGCAGGGCCTCTCTGTTGGTTACTTGCAACAACCAAAGCAATTTCAGTGGTAGTTGATCTGTTCTGTAATTCTCTCACCCATACTTGTAGTACAGGAGTGGTTTTTTTGTTCCACTTCTTCATGTCTTCTCCATACTCACATAAATAACTTCACAGCACACGACATAGATTTACTACTGTCCTTTGCTTGAGCAGGAAGACATTTGCCTTTGATAGCTGAAATTTTAATCAGTTTGATCAGCTCCTTCAGCAGACTATTTTGATCATTCTGATTCTACCATGGGTTCATTGCGATTAATCAATAGAGGCAATTCCTCCAGCATGCCATCCTGTTTCTTCTCCATTTTATCTATCATCTTATCCACATTGTCTAGTCTTTCTGCTACTTTTGACATGGCTGGATGGAGATAATTTTTGTTCAAAGTTTTAAAGTGTAATAATCAGTTCCAAAACTGAGAGCCTTCCCTATTGGTCCTCGTATCTATCAAACGTTACTACTAGTGTACTGGTGTACAATTCCGGTGTTGTTCTTGCGAGTTTCAGACATATATGTGGCATACTCCTAACTCTCTCAGGATCACAGTCCTGGTGTGGATTGTTAGGAAAAAACATGGGGCCATACAGCATCTCCCCGATGGCTGTTTCTCTCAGATACTGCATACGCTTTTGAACACTATTCCATTTTCTCATCTCAGGCTCCAGATGATCTTTGAAGGGATATCTTTCCTTCACAGCTGATAACATTCGTTCCCAGAGGGTGGTGACTCCATCCAGACATCTACCAATCCCTCTGTCAATAGCTGAGTCTCTGGTAATGCCTCCTAGTTGGCGAGCTTCATTCCATCTACAAGCACACTACTGGCCCCGTTGTCCCAGCACTGAAGCAACCAGGTGACAGTAGTTTTGTTAGGGTGCTGTATGAACTCCTTTCTTGAGCTTTGGATTTCAGTCATTTTCGGGGGTCAACAAATAGTGGTAACAGTGACTTCTTCTTCCTCACTCTCCTCTCCGTGTCTCTTAGTTTTTTTCCATTGCCTTTCTCGATGACTTGGGAAGGTCCTTTGCTTGGATCTTTACTTCCTCCACTTCTTCTTCTTTCTGTTCTAGTAGCAATTACACCTGTTTCCATTTCTGCCCCTCCCCAGAGGCGACTGACAATGATACTGGTGTATCCTGTGATCAGTCAGATGTGACTTGGAGACTTCCCCCTTTGGTTTGAATCTCAGCTTGGAAACTCTCTCTCTCCAGAATAGTATTATATAGACCTTGATAAGCATGAGCCAAGCCCCAGATAAGCCATTCCTCCTCAGATCTTCCTAAGTTGCACTATTCCTGACTCAAATACTCAGTTTCTCAGGCTCCCCCAGGTGTTCAAGAGTGAAATCCCATGACATCAGAGGTCCCCACTCTTTCTGTAAACTGTTCCCACCCAAGCTATAAAAATCTGTGGCTAGCTATACTCATCAGTACAACAACAATGGTATCATCAGCTTGCTGATGTATCTTAGAATCATAGAATGGCTTGGGTTGGAAGGAACCATCAAGTTCCATCAACCCCCTGTCACAGGCAGGGCCTTCAACCTCCAGATCTGGCACCTGGCAACCAGTCTAAACATCATGCTGTCTTTTAAATTAGCTAATCCTTCTGGGATGTATAGGTACCAGGCAAGTATCTCCATCAGTGCTCTTAATTGGCTATATATATATGCAACTCCAAAACAGAAAATGATGAACAACAAAAACCAAATACGTTCCAAGAAATGTAATGGCCTTTAATCCTTTATATGATGCTCCTAAAATGAAGAACATGTTCATAGCTGCCAGTTGCTAGGAAAAAGTAGAGAGTTAAAAAAAAAAACTCGGTACAGAGTCTAGAGTCTTGCAGATCACCCGGCCTGTAACCTAAGCTATTAGATAGAGGTCAAAGCTAGCTACAGCACTCTGCAATTCCTTGACTTCAAGAAAATTCAGATTCTGTTCAGTCTGCCTGCATTTGCCACCAATACTTATCACAGAATTATCTCTAGATCTTTGTCCATGACAGGGGACAGCAGGTCCACAAGCTCGGAAAAAAAAAAAAAGAAAGAGAGAGGAAGAAAAAAAGTGTTAATGGTTTAAGGCCACTCCAGCCTGGCCCCAAGACTAATGAGGCAGGGGACTCATGGACTCGCACCCCAAGAGAGAGGAAAAGGGGAAAGGATAGGGAGATAGTAGATGGGTCTAAAAAAAAAACACAGACCAGTGGCAACAATCTGAGGAGGAATGTTAGTTTACTAAATATGATCTCAGAATGCAAGATAATCAGTACACGACAATACAATTGGAAATGAGGCCAACAAATCAAACAAAATGAGAGAGTGCCCCAAACTGAGGCCTTACTCTATAGACTGCAGGGGGAACACCTGCTTCTCCACCACGAACAGAGAGAGCCACTGGTGACCAGACAGGAGCTCCACCTTTTTTTCTCTGGGCACAAAGTCCTCTGAGGAATGCCACTCCTTCCCCCCACTCCGAGAACCAAACACCCAAAAAAGTCAGTCCATGGAACCAGAGCATCAACTCCCACTGCTTTACATGATGTTATGATGTGGAATACCGACAACAAAAATCACAAAACCATGACAGGGATGCTGGTGAACAGCTCAAGAGGAGCTCGTGGATCAGACCTGCCTCCTTGTGATCAGCCATGTGGCATATTCCTGTGGCCTTAGGAACAACCCAAGCCTTGTCCTCTCCTCAGGCAGCCTGTAAAATTCCCTTCCAGCTTGCAACTTTAGCAGCCATTTCCACAACAGTCATTATGGGAAGGGAGCAGGATGGGAACAGGAGTTCAGAAGATGGGAGGAAGGGCTGCAGTCCTGGAACCACAGCCTGGGTCTTTGTCCTTTCCATTTTGATGTGCCAGAAAAACTACCAACTGCTGTTGGCAGACAGAAACCACGTTTCTGTGGTTTCTTCAGCCACGTTTTCTGGAGAAAATCATTTGCTGTCTTTTTTTTTTCAAGATAAGATCAAAGAAGAGCCAGCACAGTTTGGGAAAACTAACACCACTGGTGCATCTGAGCAGGACGCTTCTGCAGTAGGGCATGTCTTATAGACACCACAGAATGCCTCTGGTGAGATTCTGGCCTGAGTATGTGCAACAAAGCCTATTATCTTGGATGTCAGGGGGAAGTTCTTTACAGAGAGAGAGGTGAGGTGCTGGATCAGGCTGCCCAGAGAGGCTGTGCATGCTCCATCCCTGGGGGTTTTCAAGACCAGGCTGGATAGGGCCGTAGGTAACCTGATCTAGTGCCAGATCTGCAGGTTGGCTGCCCTGCCTGTGGCAGTGGGGCTGGAACTTGATGATCCTTGGGGTCCCTCCCAGTCCAAGCCATTCTACAATTCAATGATTCTATGATCTTTGCAAGCTTCCTGTGTGACTGGAGCCACACCTAAGAGCATGCACCAGAGGCAGCAATCCCTGTGTGGGGCGGCAGACACCGAGCTCCTAGACAGAGCTGTAAGAAATAGCGAGATGGCTGAACAAAAAAGCACATGGCTGGAAAGGCAGCCATCAAATTCCTCTTACTCCTTTCTCTGGCACATTATTCTCTTTGCAAAATGTTGACTAAGATCCTAAGACAGACAACAACTACACATGGAAAAAGTAAGTTTCCAGGCCATGGTTATGTCCTATTCTCTTTCCCCAGCAGGTGAGTATTGTATAATGGAATTCTGCTCAAGTTTCAGTTCTATTCTTAATATAGCTATTATTCTTCATACTTCATATGAAAAAAGAGCCATGTTCTGGGTCTAGCATGCTATTTGATAGGAGGTTTTGAAAAGAAGTTAATTCATAAAAAGATAAAACTATTCTAATCAATTTAATTCAAAACTAACTTAAACTAAATTAAAGTAAATCATGTATATTTAAACTAAATAGATGTATTTTGACCCAGGGGTCCTTGAATACAAAATCTGCCATCCTCTGCTCTGATAAATGAACTTCCAAACTAGAAACATATACAGGTCTATCTTGAAGACAGTGTCCAGATTCTGAGTTCAGGTGTAACATAACACGACTGGTTTGCCATGTTATCCAGAATCAGAATAAAATCCACTGGGAAACTGAGGGTCTCTCCCTAAGTAACATGTCAATGAGCTGATGGCAATAACAGCTTTAACAGTAGTAATGAATAATTCAAGACCCATTCATGTGATTGGAAGTTCCCATCTCAAAGCAAGGCCACTGTTTCAAGAAAACTTAAAGCCCTGAAAGGAGAAAGACCTTGTTTGGTTGCACTTCAGAAAACACAAGAACTCCAGTCCTAAAGCCAAAGAATCTAAGTAGCAACATTCAATTCCCAGATCAATTTTTCTCTTTTTTTTTTTCTTCCAGTGTTGAAGCAGAAATATTATCAAGAAAGCATCCCTCACAGTGATTTCAATGGTTCCTGTGGTCCTGGAATAAGATACATAAACCTAAAAAAAATGCTGGATGCAAGAGACAGAGCAGCTTTGGAAGACAGTTCTTATTCATGGTCAGGTTGTAAAACAGTGGCAATGGGCTTCTCAAGACAAAAGGTTTAAATAGACCTTTCTCCAAATATATTATCAGTTTAGAAGACAAGATGTTGGATCTAATTCAGTTTTCATTCATTCTTCTCCCAGTTGAAATAACTTCAGACCTTTAGTGTGAGAACAGTTTCTAAAAATAGGTAAGAAGTTACAGGATTGATGAGAGAGACAGGCCTGTCCATGGGAAAAGGTGGGGTGGCCACAGTACTCTTGGCTCCTCTATGCCTTGGAATACTTTGTCTGGTTTTTGCTGAGTTTTAAGTGAAAACGGAATTCTCTTGAATTATTCATTATGTTTTCTTTGGGTCACCTTTCCCTATACATTATGCCAGCAAAATAAGCAAATATAGGAGTCATAGCTTTGGTTTTGATGTGGATATGTGTGAAATAGAGCAACTTAGGAGCGCCATGATAACCACATGTACTGCTGTGCGTATGTCGTACAGACAGATGACCACGAACAGGAAAATGCAATCAATCATGCTGGTGCTTTCTTCCCAGCCCTCTTCTCATGTGCCCTCATCAGAAATTCATTGCTGTGCACGTGTAAAAAAAAATGATACATTTCTAGTGCTTTCCTATTGCTTTTTTTCTGATCATTCTGTAACATAAGGGATAACATTTGCCTCTCTTTGTTTTAAGTGGCAATAATCCACTTGCTTACTGGAAAAACTACAAGGCAGCACCATCGCATGGCTCAGTACAGCATCTTGGCTGAGGGATGTATATTCCCATGGTATGGGTGCCTTTCCTGAATGAAGTCTTCTTTCCTTCTCACATGCAAGGTTTTCATAAATATACTCTTGCTTAGAAGACTTTTGGGCTTTTGTTGTAAAAACCTAGAGTGATGATTCTTCACCATCTGATGACTTCTAAACTTCAACCATGTAGCATCAAGTCCTCTGAGCAAAGAGGTGACTAATAAGCTGCAGATCTGGTTAGGAAGTAATATTAGCCTTCTGCTGTCTTCACTAGTTAAAATGATATGAGTAACACGTGATATGATTTGAAGTCCTTGCTGTCTGTACATCTGTATATATGTCTGTTACTGCTTCAGAGGAAGTAGTTTTCCTAATGAATATGTTCTTTGTTTAAGAATGGCAATGAAGTCCTGTTTTATTCTTTTTTCCTACGGTTTCATGAACCATCTCCAAGAGAGCACTTGTTTCAGGTGATGGGAAATACCTGAAATTTGAATGAGACCAGTTCCATTAGCCTGAATCCGCACCCTGATATCCACACTGCAAGAAGCCATAAACCCTTCCTCTGTTGCCGGGAATTAACTTCGTCGTGTATCTCTCAATAAGAAATCTCTCAATAAGAAATCTCTATATCTGTTAATCTGTTCTAAAGCTAGAGTCAGCATTGCAGGTGTTCGTGAGCAAATTTAAGACAACTTCAAACAGAGTCAACATGGGTTAGGTTTCCATGCTGGACAGAGGCACCTAGGCAAGGGATTTGCTTTTTTTCCCTGCTCAGTGTATCTAAGCTCCCATGGATTTCTGTAAAGACTGGGAAATATTCAGCATCTTTGAGAATCAGGCCACCCGTAGAGCACCAACTAAGAGCAGAGGGTGCTACTTTATGGATATCAAGTTACTGAGCTGCTTTATTTATGCTCTCTGCTCCATGAGCTCATCTCCCTATAATAAAAGCCATTGAAAGCTAAAGTAGCAAAGCTGGCAACTTCTCAATGCATCCTCCTGCTGACTCTGTGTCCATGTGCACAGCTTTCTGTACTTCTGTTCTGTGGCCTCTGGCTTTTATTATCAAAACTAGCAGAAGGAAGAGAGAAATGCAGAGACATAATGTAACTTCCAGTTGTGTCTGCATTGAAGAAGATGGATTGAATTTCATCCTGAATGAGCAAATTTTAAGCAAATTTTAAATTTTCTAGTAATATTCTCCAGTATCTTAATCCCTAATGTCATATTTAGGAAGTTAAAAAACAGAAACATAGCACATACCCTAGCAAACCAGTCAGAGCAGCAAAGATTTCTAAAGATAAAATTTTGGAACAAGTTATTTCCCAGGAAGTAAAAATTAGTGAAGATATCTTTGTAAATCAAAAATAAATAAAAAAACTCCATAGAATGCAGAATGAGGAATGTTGTTTATACTTTATGTACAAAATTTTCATTTCAAATTCATTTACACTCCCGGGCAGTACAACAGCAATAACAATATATATATATGTATGTATATATGTACACACACAATGGCAGTAATAATGGCGCATCTGTGGATTCTCACATTCTTCTCAAGGTGCTATAAGAACATCTGCTTGTACTCATCAGAATCCTCAGTGGTTGCTTGTTCCCATTTTACAGGTTGGACAAATTAGACAAGGTTAAAGAACATCTCCCTGACCACACGGAATCAGACAACGGAGTGCGTATTAGATTCATAATTTCCTGGCTCTTCTTCCAAATACTTTGTGCCAAGGAACAAGCTATTTTTTTTCTAATGTAGCACCTTAGTTATTTGACTTTACTCTTTCTCCCTCTCTTTCTCTGTCTTACCTTGCTCCATCTCACCTCAAATATAACTAAACAAGAAATCTCTCTTTTAATACACAGTTTTGTATTTAATCTGTGGTGCCAAATAAATCAAATAAATACAGTCACCACTCCAGAAAAAGCAAGGAGAGTTTATTTAGCTGATGTGGTGGCATAGATGGGTTACAAAAACCTCCCAGATTTTTGGCTGGGAGGTGACCCCTTAAGCTCCAGTTCAACTCACTTGCGCTGGCTGGTCAGGGATGCACAGCCTCCCAGGTAGGACAGGTACAAAGGTGACAAAGCCAGCACTCTGAAACTGCAGTACCCTGCTGTGAATGTCACCCGAAACACATATCTTGGCTCCTCATTTTTCTTTTTCCATAGCATTCCAGCTGAACACATCTCCATATCTGATTTTGCTGAGATTTAAATGCTGTGATGGAAAAGGAAAAATTTTCCACGTCTCCTCAAATATGTCTCCAAAGGTTGGTTTTTCTCTATAGTCCTTCTTTGTGCTGTGAAGAAACATTCTTAAAGGCTGTTATGTTGTTTGCTTCAAAGGTTGGAGGGATTTGATGTCCTGCTGCTGTTGCCCAGTTCTCCATCAGGGCATACTGTCAAAGGGTAAGCAGGACCCCATAGGTCTCATGGCAATGGTACCAATGCCATAAGATACCTGGGAAGGTCACATCACAGTGGTCAAAGCAGGTGTCAGCTTGTGTCATGCAATCTGGCTGAGCTCATGCTTGTGCTTGTTCTCACTCCTCTTAGCATAAGTGGGACCTAGCCACCACAGGAAATTCAGCATATATGCCTAGAAATGCACAGATTCATTGTTGATGGAAATGGTGAAATCCATCTACCCTAATGAAAACAGCTGAACTGATTAGGGGAACACCTCTGAGGAGGCTGCAGAGATGATGACTCTCACAATGGATTAAGCACATTGAACCATTAGAGCAGGATCTGGAAAGCTTCAACTGAGTAATCTGTAGGTTAAACACATTAGCCCATTCTTAGTCTGCCTTAGATCCCTGTTACTGCTTTTTATCCAAATTACAAGCAGCCTTGAAAACTTGAGAGGTGAATGTAGCACTTGTTCTCAACTGCCCTTGCGGTGCTTCTCACAAGAAAACTGACTTCTTATAAAGCTTATTGCTCTCTTATTTTTCACCACAAAGAGAAATGCATCTTCTCTGTGAAACACAGCAATGCATTATTGGTACTTTCCTTAACTTTAGACTTCAGCAACTGGTTATTTAAAGAGTTCATCAATTCTGTTATTTTGCTACATCAGTCAGGAAAAAAAGAAGGTCTTTCATCATAAGGGACATGCTTCTGAGGAGAACCAAGGGCCCAATATGCTGCTCGGACCCATCCCACATGGAGGTGTATTGCCTGCCTGGAGCCCGGGTGAGAGACGTTGCTACAAACATCACTCAGCTGGTTAAGCCCTCCATTACTGGTTTTCCACACTGGAAATGAAGAGGTAGGTAAAAAAAGTTCTCAGGCAATCAAAAGGGACTTCAGGGTTCTGGGAAGACTGCTGAAGGGATCAACGAAGCCAAGTGCAGGGTGCTGCATCAGGCCGGGGCAATCCCAGGTATTGATACAGACTGGGAGAAGATCTCCTGGAGAGTAGCCCTGCGCAGAATGACTTGGGGTCCTGGTCGAGGAGAAGCTGGCCATGAGGCAGCAGTGTGCGCCTGCAGCCCGGAAGGCCAGCTGTGTTCTGGGCTGCATGAAAAAGGGGCAGCCAGCAGGGAGAGGGAGGTGATTAGGGTTAGAGTGGTAGGACAAGGGTGAATGGTTTTGAACTGAGACAGGGGAGGTTTAGGTTGGATATTAGGAGACAGTTTTTCACCCAGAGGGTGGTGAGGCACTGGAACAGGTTGCCCAAGGAGGCTGTGGATGCCCCATCCCTGCAGGCATTCAAGGCCAGGCTGGAGGTGGCTCTGGGCAGCCTGGTCTGCTGGTTGGTGACCCTGCACGCAGCAGGGGCTTGAAGCTAGATGGTCATTGTTCTCCTTTTCAATCCAGGCCATTCTGTGATTCTATGATTCTACGATTCTATGATTCTATGTCTCTTCGAAGCATCACAAACATGTTTGTGTGGTGTCCTTTGTCAAGGCTCTATTGCTGGCCCTGTATGATGGGACATCTTTCCCCACATCCCCATAGTCATCTGGGTACTCAGTCGATGCCCACAAATGCACATGGAGATCAAAAGCAGTGGCAAGCAGTGGGAGCAGAGTACACTGCAATAAAGGAGAACATTTCTCAAGATCAGGCTCAGCAAGGCCATTCAGCATTGAAGAACTTCAGCACTGGTTTTTATCCCAGTAGATGAATGGTTACTCTGGTGCTGGGCAGTATGGTGTGTCTTCTTCTGCTGCGATTTCATAATCCTTCATACAAATATCAGATGGATGTGGATCAGGCTGTTTTGGTTTCTGATCGTATGTTTTAAGAAGAGTCTCTGGGCATAATGTTCTGTTTATAGAATATGTTTGGGCTTTACACATGCCAGAAGAGTACACAGGCAGTGGCAGGGGCACAGATTGTCTAGATGCCAACTTTTCGCAAAAGAAAATCTTCATAAATCACTTCCCTGAGTTGTCAATGCTGTTAGCAGCTCCCTCTGGCTCTGTGCAGCTGAGGGCTTATTTTGAGCATAGCAATCTTTGCAGCCAGAGCAGCCCTGCTGGCGTTTATTTTTCTACCCTAATTACCCACAGTGAGTGAAAGCTGGTATGGGCGAGGAACTTTTTCAAAACACACTGGGTAATCAAAAAGCGGCGACAGGGCTCTTCAGTGCCTAACAACTAATTGTGCACAGTAGCCAGCATCCATGCTAGAGCCAGCTTGGCACCACTTGCTCCTTCCTAAGCATCTTGGTAATGAGCATTCCTCACTGAGGGATTCTTAAAAAAAAAAGAGTTTTTGAAAGAGAAATAGTGTGGGCATCTGGACCCAAACCCATAGAGCTAATGCTGACATGCCGACAATGCACACAAAAGCTTCCCAGTGTCAGATGGGAAGAACATGGGCCATACATAAATTCTCTGTCCTTAACTGGTAGCCACACAGAAGGTTTAAATTACAGATGTGTGCAAATTAGCTTCAGCTTGTGTCTGAGTGGAGGAGCATTTCTATAAGGGGATCAGAGGTAAAGGCTATTTCTAAGACTCTGTACTACAACAAAGTCTGACTTAGGTGCAGATCACACTCACAGATAGGCAAGGAATGCATTTATCTCTGCCTTATACTGGGTTACCTGTGCTCACTTCATTCTGCTACTGTTTCCTGCACTGATGCACTAGAAGAAGGTGCTTCATCCACGCTGTATAGCCAGACTTCCATAGAACTGCCCATAAAACAAAAAAAAGTGAAGCTGCTGTTTCATTCAGGTTGAGTATTAGGAAGAATTTCATCTCAGAAGGAGTGGTAATGCACTGGATAGGCTGCCCAGGGAGGTGCTGGAGTCACTGTCCCTGGAGGAGTGTAAGGAATGGGTAGATGCAGTACTTAGGGACAGGGTTTAGTTGACAACATAGTAAATAGTCAACAATAGTAGACATAGGTGGGTGGTTACACTAGACAACCTTAGAGCCTTTTCCAACATCAACAATTCTATGATTCTTCAGAGAGCATCATTCTGCAGATATCAACATTTAAATCTGTTTTTTTTTTTCCTTATTTCTACTATCTTCAGGTTCTCCAGAATATGCAGAGAGAGCTATCTTCCATTTAAGATTTAGTGTATATATGCAGATTTATGCAGATCTGTTTTCCACTCTGAAACTCTTCAGTAAGTCAGTTCAAATTCACCACACTTGAACATTTGCTTTCAATAAGAAAAAATGTTGATCAAATCAGTGTCCTGGCCAAATCTACTAAGTTTTCTTTGGCAATACCTTTAATGAGTCCCATTTATTAATTTTTTCCCCCTAGCGTACTTGTGTAATAGATTTCCAGATATTAGCATCAAGAAAGGCAATATTTGGCCTGTCATGTGAGAAAAGTAAAAACAAACCAGCACACTTCCTTTTGTAGTTCTGTACCTCATGCTCTCCTAATACCTATGAAAAGATTGTTTTGTGAAGTATAAATTTGGAGTGAAGTGTTAAAGTATGGTGGTTTATATATGATTATGTACAAGAATGCATATGTTTGCATATACACGTGTGTACTGTAATGTGTACATTGTAATCAAAAGAGCACTGACCCACGCAGCCTTCCTATTTTTGGCAGATCCTTTTTTTTTTTTCCTCTCTCTCTCATTGTTCTTTGTTCTTTGATGTAATTATGCTAAATTGACGTTTCCTTTGTGGTATTTAAAAAAAGAATTATCATTTTTTGAGCTTTCAAATATCATGAGTGTGCATTTTGGCTTCAAATTAAAATGATACTTGATTGTGCTTTTGAAATATTATGGCTGGATAAATTAATCACATCATAAAGTCCAGAAGAAGCAAACAATAAAAATAATAATAAATATCATCTGCTACCTCAGCCCAAGCTCACACATTATACTTTAAAGCTTTATTATTTCAAGAGGACATCTAACTAAAGGAGGGTGGACTAAGAGGCTGTTGCTTGTGCAACACGAGAATCAGCCAGACATGGGTGTTTGGGTATGTGCAGTGCCCAGAGGAGGTGGAGGTGCAAGCAGCCCTCCTAACCCTAACCCTTAGGGTTGCAGCCTGGGCTCTGTAGGATGCAGGATGCTTTCCCCTCCAGGCAGCAAAGGGACCGTGCATGTTGCCCTGCCACAGCCCTGTCGGGACCACCCATCTTACTGGGATGTGGTCAGGTTTCCTCCACTGTGTCCTCAGCTCCCAGGTAGGGCCAGCAGCAGTGTCAATTAGTTCCAATTCTGGTTCTAGTTCTGCAGTGTTTGCTTCATTTAATGGAAACCGGACTAACGCTATCACTTTATTTCTCATTCTGTGGGCCATCAGCTGGTAACGATACAATTCTTGTTTACTGCTGACCTTGGCTAGATGTGAGAGGGTGACTTATGTAAACGATTCCATCTCCCGTTCCCAGACCCCCGAGCCATTATTTCCTTTTGCCCTACCAAGCAATGCACTGTTTTTAATAAAATATATTGCCATTGCTTTGAATACTTTTATGCTTCAGCTGTTGAAAAAATCTATTCACAGTAGTCTGGATTGGGCAAAAATAGTCCAAAGGCAGCACTCATTGCCAACATTTTCTTTGGTTGCTGCTACTGAAATTTCTCATTTCAGTCTGTGACCGAAGTGCAAGGTAGTTATTCCTTTTTAATTGTGAGTATGGTGCCATTAAGACTGCCAAGTAACAGCATAGCCAATATAACTCCTACTCACTTTATAAAGATAAACACTAAAGTCATCACTCACTTTGTGGCTGAAAAAGGGAAAAATGCGGGAGCATACCAGATGAACTTCAAAAGTTGATGACCTCCAGTACTTGTCCAAAAACACAGCTTTGATACAGATATGGCAGTTACAAGACAGCATTTATCTGCTTACTGTGGGTCCTGCAATAGAGGAAGTGACCACAAGTGCAACTAAATTTACATGTGAAACCATAGCAGGGCCATCTTCTCTTGTACACCAAACTGTGACAATGTCATTGGTCATTTCTGACCATTTTTTAATCATGTTTTTCTTCAAATTTTCCCACTCTGTGGGAAATGGAAATTTAGAAAGCTCGTCGCAAGTGCAGATGAAACCAAATGTTGCATAGAAATGTCCCAAGGGACAGAAAGCCCAGTTTTCAAGAAGCTGCATGCAGTACACATTCAGCATACCCAATGCTTTTTCAGCTTAAAAAGTTTTCTGCGCTAGACCTTATTATAGGAAACACGATTTTTCCCATTAACCTCATTATAAACTATCTCAAAGTGACCAGTGGTGAATCACAGCTCACAGATTGCATGTACTTCATCAAATACTTCATTAATCTTCAGCAAGGCCTTGTTCTTGTGGAGCCACCGTTGAGACTCCCAGCCCAAAGAGTTGCATTTGCTCACCGAGGAAATAAAACATACTCTTGTTTTTATTGGCATGAAGAGTTGTGAGAATAGCAGTACCCAGCACCATGAGTTGTGGTGCACAGAGAATAACGTTGTCATCGGTTTCCCCTAAAAGAATGTGGTGAACGTTTCCTGCTGTCTCCACAAGAGCCAAGTGCTGGGATGAGATCCTGGGGCAGGAGAACTTATTTAGGAAAATGGAAGGATCTTCCTTTCTGCACAGAAAGGGTGGTTACGCATTGGGAAAGGTGGCCAAGAGAAGTCCCAATCCTTGGAGATATTTAAGACATGTATGAAAGTCGTGCTTATGGCAATGGTTTAGTGGTGAACTTTTAGTAGTCCTTTTCCAACCTAAATGACTCCATGATTCAAACACATAAAGTTCAATTTTTTACCTGACAGTGCTTGAGCTGGAAAGGAATTCAGAGTGTCTGTCCTTAAACTCGAGGGTGTGTGTTTGTAGATATGTGGTGGCACATGTTTGGATGTGAGCAGCACTGCTGGTTCCTCCAGATCCCAGGAAGAGATATGGAGAGCTGCAAGTAGTCACTGCCACGCTTTTATTCTCCTCCCCCAGCACTAAGCAGTCCCTTAATGCTGTGGTTAACATACAAAAGACTGTAAAAACATTTCTGAAAAGGGCAACTGAGAAATTCCCTGAAGTTGGTGGAAAGTGATGTCTAAGTGCTGGCTTTGGTCCAGCAGGCACCCTGTGCACATAAATGTCTCCTCACTGGATTCACGCAGTGGGCTGCTTGCTTGCACAGGCAAGGATCTATGTTATACTACTGGTAACACGGGATCCATGGCTGGTTTTTAAAACACATTTAACAACTTGCTATATAGAATAATAGAATCATAGAATAGCTCAGTTTGAAAAAGACATTAAAGATTATCAAGTCCAATCACAAAACATGACAAAGTAACAGTTCTGTGAAACATGCAGCTTGCCCATGCTAAATGAATACTTCCACGAGAATTCAGTAATGTTCTATAACCCTCTTGCTGCCTTTTCAAGGTGCTGATTAATAAAACCTAGCAAGCAAAGGACACGAAGGCACGGCTGCAAATTGGTGCTGTCCCTTGCTAAGTGTTGCCAGCGCAGGAGTAGCCCAGGGGCATGCCACTGAGGGCAGAAATTCAGAAACTGCCTTCCCCTCATCTACACACACCAAAATGGGAGGCAGTGAGGCGGCCAAGCAGTGACTTCACACATTCCCCATGTATGCTGCCGAAGGGGCCTCAGAGGGAAAATAAGCAGCTCACAAAGAAAGGGGTCCAGTTGCAATTACTGCAGAGAAAACTGGGAGGCTTTATGGCAGGCAGCCCCCGCGGGGCAGGGCTGCTCCTCCTGGGGATGAGTCCACAAAGGTTTCTTATGTCCTGAGCACAGACATAGCTGACACCACGTCGACTTCACGTGGCTTGGAAAGACCTGCAGTACAAGGATAAGGGTTTGTAAAATACAGGCTATGCATAAATATTTGTATGGCTCTGTGTAAGGGGTATTGTAATTTTTTTTTTTCCAGTCAATATCTGGAAATCTACCTGCAGTGTAGTATGCATGTTCCATGTTAAATGTATAGTGATTTTTTCTGTTTGTGCAGAGACTCTTTTGAAGATGGGCTGCTAAAAGAAGAGAGACAGGTGACACGAACGTTAAAAAACAAATACTGATTAAATATGTGGGAAAAAAAAATGCAGAATCCAGCTCCCTAGACAAAGGAAAATGGTGATGTGCTCACAGTACAGTTTGTGCTGCTAATTCTACATCCATAACAGAAGGTTCCTTCTCATCAAATTAAATTAAAGCCAGGCCCAATTTTTGAATCTTGCTTGTTGCCTGGGTCAGAGGGAGAAGGCGGGAAGAGCTCCTGCAGGAGTACTCAGTGGAGCTCAGCAGAGGTTAATAACATTTCTACAGAGGTGGCAGCATTTGTGAGGAGAAAATAAGCTATTTTCTAGAGAAGTGCATTCTTGCAGATCCTGTCTCAGTTACATCCTCAGGCCATCAAGACCAAAGTAATCTTCGGGGGCTTAGCTGCAGAGTGTTATACATACTCATATGCTATCCAAGTAGAAAATTACACAAGATGACCTCAAATACCCACTTTGAAATTGTTCTCCACTTTGGAGAGATGTGTATAAAATTTGACCCCTCCAGTCTTCAGCTGATCCTGGGTTTCTTTTCCATACAGAGAGGGGCAGATGGGAGATGAAGCGGATGCCACTGGAGGATTTTCTCTCTTTTCAGCCTCCTCCTTAGAGGAGAGAGGTACCCTGCAGGGGCTGTGGTGGAGAAATGTGCTTGTTGAACCCCCATGAGGATTTGGTTTATTTAATCTGGCTAGAATGATGGTAAAACAAGAGGATTCTGTAAGAATTTTCCTGGTGTGAGACATCACCAAAATTATCTCATTTTGAACATTCCACTGTGGCTGATGAGAAATGCGTGTGAAACTATCTGCTGCTCAGAAGAGCTCCTCTTTCACAATCCTTTCATCAAACAAAACTAAATATTTGGGCTGGATTTATTTATTCATTTATTCATTCATGCATTGCACAGCCATCTCTGGTGTACTACACCATGTTGTGACACCAGCTTTCAAAACCATTCTCCCCTACTGCAAGGTTGCAGCAACATTTCAAAAGTGCTTTGGTGCACCACAAGGAAAGCATAACTCAGAAGAGGCAGAACTGATGTTACAGAGAAACTGTTCATCACTCATTAACATCTCAGCTGTGTTGAGTGCAGGGGTAGTGAGAAATGCAAGCTGTTTGGGGGTTTAGAAGTAGTTCATCCATGGATGAACACTTCATAGACATTTTCCAACAAGAAACTCTTTATCACAAAGCTAGGACTTTTAAGTGAATTATGTAGTTTAAGTCACTACATATTGTTTTCGGGATGATATCAGAACATGGAATATACATCTAGAAATGCTATTCTCGCACATTAAAAGTCAACAGAGTGTGTGGTTAATGTACAAACCTCAACGAAGATGAATTCAGATTAAGGACTTGTCTGAAGTCACTGATGTCTGATATGCACTGCTTAAGGATATGCTGAGAAATTGTATTTATAGAAACTGATTGCCATTAACTTCTGAAGTGCGTTGTCCTTTTTTTCCCCTCATGGTCACAACATTTCAGAAACAAGTGTGAAAGAATAGACAATTGCATTTTACTACTAAAAAGCTAAAACTCCTGTGTAAGCAATCACTGCTAATCAGGAATTTTGGCATGGAAAGCATGGGAGAGGAACATGCACAGAGCCGCACGTTTCCGAGCATGAGAAGATTTTGAAGTGAGTGGAAATGGTTGGCGTCACACAGAGAACATGCTATTTAGATCCCAGCTCCTACCTTACTTCTCTGTGCAATGTGGCTGTAGACCAGAGTGGTGGTTTGGAGAGTTGTGGAATTCTCCCACCTTTACCTGTATTGCCATGGAGGGGGGGAGAAGTTCTGAACTGGACAACTTTGGTGGAATACAGCTGTAGATGGGGGCTGGAGAAGATACAGGGTCTGCTTGTGCTGATGGTGGCCCCCAGGGAAAAGGCTCTCTTGCAGCTTCATCTATCAGCTATCCATCACTGCAATCTGATTTGAAGGCTCAGCCTAAGGGACTGTGGCCTGCTTCCTCTTTGTTGGTCTATCCTAAGGCTGCTCTTTGGAGGAGCAAAAAGAAGAGAAGATGTCCCATTTGTCAGTAATAAGTGTCAGACTGCTCCGACCCACAATTTGTGGAAGAATTGCATAGAAGAATATCACAGAATCACAGAATGGCCCAGTTTGGAAGGGACCTCAAGGATCATGAATCTCCACCCCCCCACCATATGCAGGGCCACCAACCTCCACATTTCATACCAGCCCAGGCTGCCCAGGGCCCCATCCAACCTGGCCCTGAACACCTCCAGGGACGGGGCATCCACAGCCTCTCTGGGCAGCTGTTCCAGCACCTCATCATTCTCATAGTAAAGAACTTCCCTCTGACATCCAACCTAAATCTTCCCTCCTTCAACTTCAAACCATTTCCCCTTGTCCTGCAGTTATCTACCCTTTGAAAGAGTTACTTCCCCTGCTGTTTGTAGGCTCCCTTTAGGTACTGAAGGCTGCAAAGAGGTCACCCTGCAGCCTTCTTTTCTCCGGGCTGAACAAGCCCAGCTCCCTCAGCCTGTCTTTGTTCATAGGGCAGGTGCTATAGTTCCCTGATCATCTTTGTTGCTCTCCTCTGGACCCTTTCCAACAGCTCCTTGTCTTTCTTGTACTGAGGGCTCCAGACCTGGACACAGCACTGCAGATGGAGCCTCACAAGAGCAGAGCAGAGGGGCTATCACCTCCCTGTCCCTTCTGGCCACCCCTTTTCTGATGGAGCTCAGGATACCATTTGCTTTCTGAGCTGAAGAGCACACTGCTGGCTCATGTTAAGCTTTTCATCCACCAGGACCCCCAGGTCCTTCTCTGCAGGGCTGCTCTCAAGGACTGTTCCTTCCAGTCTGTATGGATGCCTGGGATTCCTCCAGCCCAAGTGTAAAACCTTGCACTTTGCTGTGTTGAACCTCATTGGATTCACCTGAACCCACCTTTCAAGTCTGTTGAGGTCCCTCTGAATGGCATCCCTTGCCTCCACTGTGTCAACTGCACCACTCAGCTTGGTGCCATCAGCAAACTTGCTGAGGGTGCACTCGATTCCATCATGGATGTCAATGATAAAGATGTTGAAGAGCACCGGTCCCAAGACAGAGCCCTGGGGGACACAAGTTCATAAACAGCTTAAAGTTAATAGATAAGTAACTGACTTCTAACATCTAAATGCTGTAAGTTAAAATGAAATACGATTTTGAAAAGATGGGTTGCACTTAACTGTTTTGCAAGTAACATACTATAACATTGCTTGAAGTCCTTTTACATGACTGAATTTTGCTCTAAGATAACATTTAATGTCTGGCTTACAAGAACTAATAAGCATCTAAGTAAAGCAATCTTAAAATGTCAGTATGAGGCTGGCTACAAAGAATGACTTGTCTCTAGCCATAAGCTACACACTAGAGCTAAACAGTCACAAGTGCTTTTTCCTGGAAGCCGTCTGCACAAATATTGAGTAATTTCATAAAATTCTGATTTAGTAATTTGCCCACTAATGAGGTGATAGCACAGGTCTGAGTTCCCTGGCATTTCTGCTGCAGCTAAAACAATAACGATGTGCATTTCTTTTGCCACTAGCATTATTGCAAAAGGAGACACTGGAATGAAATCCAACATAACCTACTGAGAGAGTCTGTAAAATATTTTCCTATCAACATCAGAATAAAAAATAATGTGCTATTCCAGAAAATTGAATGGCACCTGCATTCCACAGTCTTCATCAGGTCAGCCTGCACAGGGTTTTGTTTTCCTTGGCCTGGTTTGAGGCTACATTTATATTAATTCCATCCAGTTCTATTTTAATTAGTTTAAAATCCTAGACACTCAAGTTCATCACTGTGTTTGAAAGACTGTGTTTCAGCGGCTTTTGTCAATACAAGCTTTTTGTGCTGAAACTTAGGAGTTTCAAGCTTCTTTCAATTTCCCCCCTACAGACACTGTCCCTGGCATGGTGATGAACACCTTGGTGAACCCTTGTGATCGGAGGCTGCCTATAGAAAAATACTGCAGGGGTTCCTGCCAGAGCAGCCTCAGCTTGCACCCACAGGCTCAGAGAAGCAGTCTGTGCAAGGGAGCAGGGGGGATACTTTTAGTTCTGCCCTCTTGTCACTGTTTATTGCCTGATTCCCATGAGACTTTTGACCTATTAGAAAATGGATCTCATCTAAGAGATAACTAGATAATTAGATAACTAGATAACTAGATACTCCACGGAAAAATAAAGAGTAAGATTGCTTTTAAAATACCTGTTTTAATATCCACTTTCATGCTGTGTTTTAGAAAGATGTCAGTGTTCTGGGTTGTAGAGAGAACTAGGGAGACAATGCAAGGCTCAGGGATGGCTGCTTCTTCCTTCAGGGGACCAGTGGGATGTATGGCTCTCACCTTTAGGTGCAGGGGGCATTTCCATCTCAGCCAGACACTTGCAGACCTTCCTTAAGTATTGGCACCCTGGAGCTTCTTTAGCTCAGTCCTTGGTTAGGGTGTTTGGGGGCTGCAGTCTAAATACTGACCTGGAGAAACCAAACTTCAGAGCGGTTTATTGCCCCAAGCATGGAATAGAATCATCTAATCAATAAGGTTGTAATGGACCTCTAATATCATCTAGTCCAGCTGCTGACTCATCACTCTGTACTTACTACCCATGTCCCTCAGTACCACACTTATCCTTTTCTTGAACACCTCCAAGTATGCTGACTCCACCACTTCCCCGGGGCAGCCCATTCCAACGCCTCTCCACTCTTACAGAATCATCAAATCAAGCAGAGGAGGCGGAGGGGTGGATGATTGCCTGTAAAAGCTCATTGCCAAAAGGAATGGGATGAGCTCATGTGGAACACAACAGGATGGGTTGTCACTTCAACAGCAATGACTCAGGCTATTTAAGAGAATGGGTAACTAGCCATGCGATAAGTTGCTCCATAAACTTGTTTCACTTACCAGATAGTTTAGAGGAAAGCCAGATGAACCAAGAACAACTAGGTACAGGTGATCCTGCCTGGGATGGGGTTCCAGGCCCTTCCCAGCCCTCCTCCCAGTGGGAATTTAGCTCTGCACATAACCCCATTGCATCTGAGCCTGCAACCCGTCTTCAAGATCAGTGGGAAACATTCATCAATTATGTTACCATCAAGCTTCCGCATGAGGGATATGCTCTCTACCAAGCTGTCAGAAAGGGACGCGGCCTCTGCCTTGTGAAATAGCCATGAATGTGTATGTATATCTATGTTGCATGTATTTCACAGTTTGCTTCTAAGCCAGCCTTCCAGTTTAAAACTCCTAAGCTGTTCAAAAAGGAAACCTTTTCAGGTATGAAGCAGGGAAAAAAAACCAACAAAACAAAACACAGAAGACCTACTTTGCATATATGCACTGCCTTCTGAGATTTTAGACAACTATTTATTTAAGAGGTAAGTTGTATTATAATTTCGCATTGTGAGGTGAGGAACAAAATGGGGAAAAAGAATTATAAAGGTTAAATTTGAGGGAAGGCCAGGGAAATCATTGTCATTTTGTGAATTCCTCCTGTGGCATGCTCAGAACAGGATCTTCACTGCACAAGCTGCTCTTTATATACACAATAGAGGTAGCTGATGCCTGACCTCCGCTTAGACCTACTGCACTATTTGCATTATTCGGGAATTTTGGGCCATCCAAGTGCAATTTTTTGAACAACCTTCCTGTGTCAGATCTCACACCTGGGGACCCAAGTGGCGTTTCTCAGGATGGGAAAGAATGGAGAGATTATTTTGAGGAAAAACTAGCTGTTCTGAGGACAAACATCCACCCAAATTAAATTAGCTGTTAACCTAGAAATAGAATCGCACAATTCTTAGCCAAAATGCAGTCCTGGAGTCACTAATGACATTCACTTCCCACAAAGCCCTTCTTGATGCTGCAGGGCCTTTTCTCAGAGCAAACATGGAGCTGCCTGGAGTTCTGGCAGCAGCATCACAAAGAGGTGTCTGGGAGGAAATCTGAGCTCCTGACTCTGCATCCCCGGGAGCACATGAGGACATATTATAATTAACCACAGCATGAAGCAGAAACCCAGCTGCCCAGTGCCAAACCTTCAGGGTCCTTCTTACCCTAGGAGACCCGTGCAGGTCCAAAGGTACCTCTTTCAAATTCTCAGAGCCCTTCTATGACCCAAGCCCCATTTCCACTTAAAATTACTGCATTATACTGTTTTTCAAAACACATATTTTAAGCCCTAATACTCAGTTTAGTGATGCTGTAAATTTATGTCACTGTATTTCTAAATAATGCAAAACGAAAAGGACTTGGGGACGACAAGCTAGACATGAATCAGCAGTGTGCCATCACAGCACAGTAGGCCAACTGTAACCCGGGCTGTATCAAAAGAAGCATGGCCACCAGAGTGAGGGAGGTGATCCTGCCCCTCTACTCTGTGCTGGTGAGGCCTTACCTGGAGTACTGCATCCAGATGTGGAGTCCTCAGTACAGATATCCTCAGGAGAGATACGGACCGGTAGGAGCATGTCCAGAGCTGGGCCACAAAAATGATCCAAAGGATGGAACACCTTCCCTATAAGGACAGGCTGAGAGAGCTGGGGCTGCTCAGCCTGGAGGAGAGGAGGCTCCAGAGAGACCTGAGAGTGCCTTTCTCTATCAAAAGGGGACTGTAAGGAAAGGGACAGACTCTTTAGCAGGGTCTGCTGTGACAGGACAAGGAGAAACGGTGTCGAACTAAAAGAAGGGAGATTTAGATTGGATATAAGGAAAAAGGTTTTTACAATAAGAGTGGTGAGGCATTAAGGCAGATTGCCCAGAAAGGTGGTGAATGCCTGGTCCCTGAAGACATTCAAGGTCAGGCTGGACAGGACTCTGAACAATCTGATCTAGCTGTAGGTGTCCCTGTTCTTCACAGAGGAGTTGAGCTAGATGACCTTTGAGGGTTCCTTCCAATTCAAATGATTCTGTGATTCTATGAAATGATAAACATCTGAAGCACACCACGCCGTGAGAAGGTACGTGCTCAGCTACATTGTTTGATAACAAAATGTTTCACTTAATACCTTTTCACTAAAATACTTGTAAATGGAAACACGTGACTTTTATTTTTTTAGTTAATAGGTGGAGTGAAATGTTTCACTAACCCACTTTTGTAGGATTCTTTCCAGGAAATCTCTCTAGATGGTAACATTAGGATGCCTTTCTATTCAGTTGAAGTTACACAAGAAAAAACATCATCATTAAAATTAATACATAGCAAAACTCGCCCATTTTGTGGTAATAACCTCAAAACGTGATCCAAATAACACTAATCAAGGAGTGCTGAGTCTTGATTAGATTATGTATTCAGCCTGTACTATGTGCCTAATATTAGCCAAAGAGAAACGGGGAAAGAACAGCATTTGTCTTATTTCCAAGAAGATAAATAAAAAAGAATAATGACAATTATACTAATTTTCTACTTGTCATTCCCTCAGCTCTCATCATGTGGTTGCAAACCCTTTTCTTCCTCCCTTTGTAACACAAAGAGTTGCCATCAGAAGGGCAAGACCATCAGGTTTTCCAGCCAAAACAGGGCACTTGAGAGTACATAAAATTGGAGGACAGTGCAAAATTTGCACAGCCTAGATCTCTTCCAAGATCAGGAAGGCAACCACAGCAACAGCTGTTGGCCAATTGTAAGCAGCACTGGTGGCACCATTTGGGAGGTGGTATAGTGGCAGTGGTAATGGGATGAAGACCCATTTTCATTTCACATGAGTGGTTAAATGTTAGCAGTTGCTTCCAACTGACTTACGCATTACAATATCACAGAACAGCTGAGGGTAGAAGTGCCCTGGCACATCTGGCACAACCCCAGTCCCAGCAGGGCCATCCAGAGCAGGGTACTATGGGCAGCCTGTGACAGTCCTCCAGCTACTGAATGAGTAGCTTAAGGTGAAAAGCTCTAAAGGGAGAAAAATGCTTCTAGAAGCCAAAATACTCCTGCATTTTCCATCCTGACTTCACAAGACGTGGTCTTTTGGAAAAGCAGGTAAGCATGTGACAGTGGCACTCAAAACTTTGGCATCTGCTCACAGCTTGTCTTATTTAGCCTGTGGAAACATCAGGTTTGAGAACATGTGCACAGCTGTGCAGTTCCAGTCCTCTGCGAATGTTCACAGCCCTCAAAGGATTCACAGTAATAAACCTTGGTGAGCACTGCCTGGAAACAGTGGTTTTCTCTGTGGTCACCCTTCCCACAGGGAGGATGCTTCTGCATGCCAAAGCACTCCAAGGGGAAGAGCACCCACGTACCAAAACTGCTCAGACAGGGCTTAACAGGCTTTTTTTCCATTGTATTAATGCATGCATCAGCAGATCCTTTGCATCAAAGCTTTCTTCAGCACCTCAGGATTTTTCTGCACCCTCTGGAGACCCCCAGCAGCTGCTCGTGCTTCCAGAACCCCTGCAGAATTGTTTACTGTGGACTCCTGGGGCACGTCTGCTGGACCATGATGCAGCTGCATGCACCCTTTCACCCAGCAACCAGGACCTGCTTGAGATAAGAAGTCCCCTGTGGTGAGACTGCTTGCACGCGAGGTACACTGAATCAACAAAGCGGCAGCTAAAGACAGCGCTCTAATAACTGCCATCAGTAGGCCTCAAGTCACCAGGAAATGTGAGCTGAGCTGCTGTAATTCATTTAATATGTTTAGTACAAGCAACACAATTTCAGCCCGATAGATGTCTGAGAAACCCCTCACCAGTGTTAACTGGGAGCAGGATGCAGCAGCTTCCCTGGTGCCCCCAGCTGGGGTTGCAGTGCTTTAAGGGCCCTAGGCCCTTTCCCCAGCTGCTCTGCAAGTCAGTGGCAAACTTCAAGCAAACAGGGCAGATTACTCAAGGTCCTGGAAGCCGTACTCAGGGTCCACAAGGGTCCTGCAGAATGCTCACCTCTCATCTCTCCCTCTAAAAAATGGTGGATGCTGCTTCAGATGCTCTCGTCACTGCTTCTGGGCAGCCAGAAGGATGTGGACCCCAGGAGTGGTGAATTTCCTTGTGCAGAGATGAGTTAAGACAGATACAAGATACTGTAACCCCATTCTAATTTATTTTGAAGTATGTACATTCTTGAACAAGGATATTAGATGGCAAAAGCAATGAGAGCTTAATAGCTCACAGATGATGCACACACACTCCGTGAACCCCAGCAGACATCTGTGACCCAGTCCCCAGTTTATGCCTCTCCCTCTTTACTTTCCTCAAACACTATTCCAAGTGTGTAAAAATGCTAAATCCTACAACAACTCCCCTTTCCCTGTGGACTTGGCAACTTTGCAATGTGAAACAAAACCCATCCGAAGTATCAGCAAAGCCTTTTTTTTTTTTTTTTTAATTCTAAGGCTTAGATGACTGTTGACAGCAGACACTTGAGTTAAAAGGCATCAGTTGTCTTTATCAGCATTTGGCTATTAACAAATGTTAAAAATGTTGATGTTGTCTTTCATTTGACACTCACACACAACCAAGAAGCTTCCCTGAGACAGAAAAAAATAAAGGTAATTTTAGGCAGAGAATTAGGAGAAATGCTCTAATAGTGAGGTCTATTAGTCTGTGGAATCCTCCCCAGGAAAATGGTAGTAGGAATCCAGTGCACCAGATGAAGCCTTCCATGGAAATGCCCTGCTAGAGCTGCTCCAAAAAGACTCCCAGGGCCACAGAGGAAGGAAGTTCCCTGGCTGCAGAGACATACCAAGGAATACCAAGGAAGAGTATAAAGCACAAAATTAATGAGCTTCTTGATGGGAAATGTAGGTATAGGTGAAGGTGCTCTGGGTGGGAAGAAAGGTCTGTACAAACCATGGGTACCACCATAATTGTCATGTGCAGACCCAACAGTATGGGCAGTGGTAATGATGGGGAGCAGAAGAGAAGAAAGGAGGGAAAAATGAGCAAGTTCAGGAATCAGACTACTCATTAACAAAAAAGAAAAAAAAATACAAATAAAAAAAATAAATTAAAATCTGTGATACCCAATCACAGTATTGCTTGTGTACATAAACTTTATAGCTCATGCAAACCTGGTCCTGTCTATTTCCCCGTGGAATAAAAATAGAGAATGAGAAAGGCAGGCACATTTTTTTCTGAGGATTTCAAGACTGACATTTGGCTCGATGACTCCACTGGTTCCAAGTCTGCTTGTTAGTACTCCACACCATCCCTGCGACTCATCAGTGTCACCCCCAATAACGGCGCCTTCAGCCTGCAGAAAGCACCTTGGGGTTTTCACTGGCGAAAATGAAGGAAGCACAGAAAAATACTTGCAATCAGGACTGGAACAAACTTCACATTGCACAGCTGCAGGGAAAGTGCCATCCCCTAGAGACCCTCTAGAATTTGATTAAGGTATATGGAAACTTGACTCATATTTTATGAACATTCATTTTTATGATACATTTTTAAAGGGACAGCATATATTTTTCCAGCATGTGGAAGAAATCAATATTTTGACAGGAATAGCATGTTTTGAACATGAAGCTGTTTTTGACAGTAATTGAAGAAGTAGCACAGGAGCAGTAGAGCAGTTGGAAGGGAGGTCACACAATGAGCTAGCCCCAAGAACTGAGGTGGAAATCGCACTGGTATTTCTTTTAAGAAAAGGGGGAGCGGTCAGTAGAAGGCAGAGAGTTCCAAACCCTGCACACTGAGCCTCATTTATGAGCTGAAGAGCACACGGGATCACCTGTGCATCGGGGTCAGCACCTTGTCTCTGCATTGGTATACGCAGAAGTATTTTTTTCAATTAAATCCATTCCCAATGTGGTTTGCCTAACTTACTTCACCATCTTTGTGGCCCTCTGCTGGACTCTGTCCAAGAGATCCCTGTCTTTTTTGTACTGGGGAGCCCAGAACTGGACGCAGTGCTCCAGATGAGGCCTTACCAGGGCAGAGTAGAGGGGGAGGATCACCTCCCTCGACCTGCTGGCCACGCTCTTTTTAATGCACCCCAGGATGCCATTGGCCTTTTTGGCCACGAGGGCACACTGCTGGCTCATGGCCAGCCTGTCGTCCACCAGGACACTCAGGTCCCTCTCTGCAGAGCTTCTCTCCAGCTCTGCAGAGCTCTTTAGAGCTTCACTTTTCTGTAGCCCCAAAAATGGCAGTGAAACAGGCTGTGCACTGTATCATCCTTGAGCGCCCACTGAAGTTGAGTGTTGCCAGAGGTTTACACCCTGACAAAAGCAGAACAAACACCATTGTTTGCAGAAAGATAGTTTCTCTGTGGAGGACATACTTTGCTAAAACACCATCATTGCAGTAGGAACTCTCTCCATCTGTTTTTACGTAAATAATTTCAAGTGTATGTTTTATATAATAGATTTTGTTTGAATTAGTTTTCACCAGTGAGATGAGGATAAAGATTTTCTTTTATATTACCCAGCTGGTTTTACTTCTTCTTACCATCTGATACTTTTATTATTTCTATACAAATTCCTTTTCTGCAGGAGATATATTACTTATAGCAATGCTGCATGGTGTGAATTTCTTATAGCTCATTCATTTTGTCTTCCATGTGACTACTTGAGACTGGAGATACAACGATAATGAGGAGTTCTAAATCTGTTAAATATTATGTGGTGTTTCTTCAGGAGCCGTTCCTGCTGCCCATCCACAGTCTGCACCATTTTACGCACATCGCTCAAGGAATGAACTAATGAGCTAATTCAGACAGAGCGGCAGAACTGAGTTATTTCATTCATCAAAATCCCTCATGGACGTTGAAAATGGTAAGGTTTCAGGGACAAAAGCTATATTTACTGTTTTTTTACTATTTTTCAAGACAAAGCCTCTAACCTTGCAGGCGCTAATGCAAACAATAAATAACAATAGAACTTGTTGAGGCAGCTTTGAGAAATGCATCAGTGACGAACACAGTACTGCATGGGTGTCGTTGAGAAATTTTTTCAGAGTACTGCAATGTTTTGTGAGGTGGTAGAAACATTCTTTGACTCTATGAACCAGTATAGAACTTACCCTGACTTCCCATGTAATCTGGATCCAAAGAAGAGAATACAAGAGGAAGGAAATTACATACATTCAAATACTTCTGGCAATTTCAGATTGAAACCTTTTGACATTTTTGTTTGAAACTTTAGTTCTTGAAGTATCTCTTGATTTAAAAAATAAAGGGGGAAACAATTAGAAAAGCAAATCAAACACTTCTGCCAAACCACAATACATACAGAATGTGAGGTCATTTTGTAGCTGAAGCTGTACAGATTCAGGTCGTACACACTGATGCTTCATAGAATTATAGACTCATAGAATCACTAAGCTTGGAAAATACCTCTAAGATCACCTAGTCCAACCATCCACCTACCACCAATGTTGCCAGTAAACCATACTCCTTAATATCACATCTACACGGATCTTGTACCCCCAGGGACAGTGACTCCATCAACTCCCTGAGCAGCTTGTTTCAATGTCCAACCACTCTTTATGAGGTTTTTCTTAATACCCAACCTGAATTATGCTTTGTATTATGCTACATCACTGACCCTCCATTCAAGAGGGATACTCTACAAGCATTTACTGCCTGTTTCTACTGTCTATTTTACATGTATTGAAATACATATAAATTCATTTACCTTCTGTAAGTGAAGTGCATGAGAGACGGGGGGAAATATAAAGTAAGCATTGACAAGCTATAGCAGTGAGGCAGCACCATATAAAGACGGTAAACAATTTCTAGGTATCACCTGCATCAATCTCTCTATAAATAAGCAACAGCAGTGAGGGAGGCAACTAGGGAGAATAACGTGAAACACAAGAATTCCTTTGCATTTCAAACCCAGCTCTGGATTAAACCACAGGAAAGAGTGAGGCTGAGGGTGACAAGTTAATGCTATGCTGCTGAAAGACAGAGCCCATGCTGGAGCCAGAGCTTTGCTGCAGGGCAGCCCCAGGTGAATGTGGCTGCCACCCACCACCTGCCTGAGCCTCTCCTCAACACCCATCGCATGCCCAGTGGCAGCCTCATTGTAGAAGATACCGGACTTAGTGTTATGCGCAGCATCGGTCACTCTCTCTGGTCAGAACCGGACTCTAAAAATCCTGACACTACTGTGGCCTGGGGAAGAAAAGTTTGCAGCTGAATCCCATCTCTAGGAGCAAAGGGGCATAGAGTTTCTGAACACCACGAGGTGTGCAACTCTGGGCTACCCTGGGACCTGTATCAAGACTTTCTTTACATCTTTTCTGTGTGATGTAGAGAATACACAAAGTGCAGACCCCTGGCATTTCAAAACACATGGTCTGAAATATTTCAAGTTAAAAATTTATTTTTCCTTCATGTTTTCCATACTGTTCAGTCTTAAACAAATAGAAAAGGCCCTATTAAACCAACTGAGACGGAATAAAAGGTATAAAGCAATATAGAATAAAATCAATGGCAGAGAGAGAAAGATCATAGAATCATAGAATCATAGAATCACAAGGTTGGAAACGACCTATAAGATCATCTATTCCAACTGTTTTCTCATCACCACTGCTACCACAAGCGCTAAGCTGCATCTCGCAGCTCCTGATCCAGGCACCTCTTGAACACTGCCAGGGACGGCGACTCCACCACCTCCCTGGGCAGCCATTCCATGCCTGACCACCTGACCTCCAATCCTCTGGGACCTCACCAGTTAACCAGGAGCGCTGATAGATGGCTGAGAGCAGCTTGGCAATCACCCCTGCCAGCTCCCTTAGCACCCGAGGGTGCAGCCCATCCAGTCCCATGGACTTGTGACAGTCCAGATGGAGGAGGAGCTCTTGGACTGTCTCCACCTGAATTGCTGGGGGTAGATTCTGAGTAGCATCCCAAACTTCCAGATCAGGGCATAAAATGCCCGGAGGATAACTGGTCTGGCTATTAAAGGCAGATGTAAAGAAGGCGTTGAGGACCTCAGCCTTCTCCTTATCCTCAGTGGCCATGTTCCCTGCTGCATCAAGTATAGGACAAAAATTATTCTTGGTTCTTCTTTTACCGTTGATATATTTATAAAAGGATTTTTTATTCCCTTTTACTGCAGTGGCCAATCTGATGAAATATAAGAATTGCTTCTGGACAGTGTCTGTCACCTTTATAGAATCACAGAATCATGAACCACAGAATCATAGAATCACAGAATTGCCTGGATTGAAAAGGACTACAGTGATCACCTAGTCCCAACCCCCTGCTGTGTGCAGGGTCACCAACCAGCAGACCAGGCTGCCCAGAGCCACATCCAGCCTGGCCTTGAATGCCTGCAGGGATGGGGCATCCACAGCCTCCTTGGGCAACCTGTTCCAGTGCCTCACCACCCAACTGGGTGAAAAACTGCCTCCAAATATCCAACCTAAACCTCCCCTGTCTCAGTTTAAAACCATTCCCCTTTGTCCTATCACTATCCACCCTTGTAAACAGCCATTCCCCCTCCTGTTTATACGCTCCCTTCAAGCACTGGAAGGCCACAATGAGGTTTCCCAAGAGCCTTCTCTTCTCCAAGCTCAACAAGCCCAGTTCCCTCAGCCTTTCCTCACAGCAGAGCTGCTCCAGCCCTCTGCTCATCTCAGTGCCTCCTCTGGCCCCGCTCCCAGAGCTCCACGTCCTTCCTGTGCTGGGGGCCCCAGGCCTGGACGCAGCGCTGCAGATGGGGCCTCACAAGAGCTGAGCAGAGGGAGACGATCACCTCCCTCTTCCTGCTGGCCGCCCCTTTTTAATGCAGCCCAGAACACAGCTGGCCTTCCAGGCTGCTGCCTCACGTCCAGCTTCTCGCCCGCCAGGACCCCCAAGTCCTTCTCCGCAGGGCTGCTCTCAAGGAGTCTGTATAAACACCTGGGATTGCCCCAGCCCAATGCAGCATTTTGCATTTGGTGTTGTTGAACCTCATTAGGTTTTCAGAAGCCCACTTCTCCATCCTGTCCAGGTCCCTCTGGATGACTTCCCTTTCTTGTATCAGTGTATTGACTGCACCACTCAGCTGGTGTTACCTTCATCCACTGAAAGGCCTTGCAGACCATACCACATTGCTATATACACATACTGGATGTGCCTTCAGCACAAGTGAACAAATGAGCAATCTCTAATGTATTTTATTCTCATAAAAATAGAATTTCTCCCTTTTTTAGTGAGAAATGCTTGCAATTTCTTTCCTGTTTCCTGTACATACAGACTCTAAAAACGGAGTTATTTCACTTTAAAGGAGCCACCGGGGAGCACTGGATCAGTGCATGGGCAGATCTGCCTATAGAATTACTGCACACTTGCCACAAGGTTAGCATCAAATTATGTTGGGCATAAAATGGGAAATTACATGACTATATTACCTGACAGTGTAAGTTTCCTTGTTGTACAACTGCGTTGATTGTGGGCAACATTTTTAATCTCAGCTTCTATCCTCTGTTACAGCATAACAGGGGAGGAAAAAATGCACAGGACTTTTTGGATCTCCTTTGAGATTTGAAAATAAATCAGAGCATGCATATTTTTTAAGAACTAATTTTGTCCATTTTCTGTCCTTGGCATTGCCACAAGGACATCGTGTTTTCCTCAAACTGTTTTTTTTCCTTCACATTTGCCACAGTTCTTATAGGTGTGTGTCCATCCAACAGGTGGGTCATTAGCCATTGACCACACGCATGTGAAAGCCACTACCCCAACCTCAGCCTGTCCTCCCCGACTGACTCCATCCTCTAAATCCTGTCATGAAGTGCTCCAGGCTTCCTCCACATGGTAGGCAGGAAGCAAGTGCTCTTCAGAACAAGACTAAAACATTTCTCATAACCTTTGTGAACTGGCTGGCATCCTCCACCTGGATGCTGTTCCATGCCCCAGTTGTCCCTCTGCACCCACAGATTTACTGTCACAGGAGACACAGTGACCCAGGCTCCTCGCTCCATGCCAGACCCTATTTCATGGCAGGACTTGAGACAAGGTGTTATCTCCAGGGGAAGGGAAAGCATCCTGGCTTTCTCCTACACCAAGGAGCAGCAGAGAGTATGCTCTCTTTCCAAAACCCAATATTTTTTGCTTTCTGGGCACCACTGATATTGCCTGAGGCTTTCCCCAAGCAGAAGAGAACAGATTTTTGCAAGGCTGATTGGCTGCCAGGAGAATAAAATGTTTATTTTTTCCCCAGCATGTTACCATAAATATTCTCCCTGTAAAGCATCCTTTCACTTCTGTCTTGTTTAAATGTCAGAGGATGTTCACAAATGTTCCCCTTCTCTGCATTTGTTGTTGTTGCAAGTGAAATGTGTGTATGAATCCCTCACCACATACATTCCACTGAGGGACAGGAGGGCCAAGTGGAAAAACCCTGGCTCACATGGATCTCTCTGCAACTCGGACCATCCACAGGCAGCAAAAGCAACTTTTTTCATCTCTGCATTTTGTATCAATAGTCACTTGTTAAAATACACAAATATTAGAGAGAGTCCAGAGGAGAGCCCAGCAGGAATGATCCCAAAAACATGACCTCTGAGGGAAGGTTGAACAAATGGAGGCTGCTCAGGAGATGAAAAGACTGAGAATGGGCAAAGCAACAATCGTGTAATACATAAATGGCCGTCATAATGCAAGGAGAAGCAATGTGTTGTTTTTTGCATCCCTGGGAAGAGGACAAGGTATGGAGGGCTCAGCTCACTGTGGAGAAGGATCATATCAGATGTTCTGGAGACTACTGAATAGGACAGGTACTGCTCTGCATTGCATGTGGGGTCCCTACAGCCAAGGCCAAATCAAACTTTTATCAAGAATGATACAGGTATAATTGATCTTACTCTAGTACACAGGAGTGAATCTTGAAATCCATTTGCAGTTGTGCATGTCTCCTTGGAGTAAACCCATGGTCTCCTTGGAGTAAACCCATGCATTCCTAGATCCATCCTCCTAGGAGGAAGCACATCTGGCATCCTAGAAGCACCACTTGAGTACCTAGAAAATAGAGAAGAAGACTAGATGTGGGAGCAAGGGAAATTTTAAGCACAGAAAATTTTAAGGAAAGATTGCAGAATGAATTCAGGACTGAGTTTCAAATATTTCCAAATCTCTGTCACTAGCATCAGTGCTCTCAATAGAAATCATGTTAATATGCAAATGTTTTCAATTCATCTATTACCTTTTCATATTTTATTGGGTTTTCTTAGTCATTATTTTAACTGTAAAAATACCTCTTCAGCACAGTGCCTTCGGTGATATTAAAGAAAGTTCTTTTATTATTTCATGCAGCTCCTGAGAATAGCCTATGTGTTTTGCATAGATGCAGTAGATCAGTAAAAGCCCTCTGTGTGCATTGAGTCACAAACCAACCATTTTGCATTATGCATTCACGCAAAGTGGTGACAAAAATAATGAACGACAGGCCAGAAAGCTAGGAAAAATACTCCTGTCAAGCAACCCAAAGAGCCAAATATTCAAGGCCCTTTTGAAACAGGTATTTTCCAGGCCTTCTTCTAGATCCTGATATACAAAACGCATCAGCTTACACTCTCACCTTCTTGGGTGTACGTCTAGAAGAAAAATGTATCTTTGGATTTCACTCTGCACACACACTTCTGCTCACCTGTGTCTCAAAGGTCACAAACGTGTCTTGACCAAAGGTTAAATTTTGATCTGCATTTTTAAGTGCACTTAGTGGGGAGTGAAACAACTCAGGAAGAAAGGAAAACTCATTGTAACCACAAGGTTTTTAAAATGTCATGCATTTGAAAGCTGCCCTGAATGCAGCAGAGGTAGATTTAACCTAGCTGGTAGGGTAAATGAATTTGCTGCTTTCAGCTGATCTGCTCATTATAACTCATTATGAACTGCTTCTGGTATGTAGCAAGAAATGGTAGGAGGTTTCTCCAAAACCTGTTATGTGTAGAGGTATACCAGCAAAATATAGATGAACTTGGTGATTTTCATTATGGCAGTGTGTGAAAGCTTCTTCGTTATGACTCTACAGAATTCGGGGATGCTTTTTTCCTAAACAAGGAAAATCACTGATGATTAATACGTTCTTGGAAGCACATCAGGCTGCTTGTTACAAACTTCACTACTATGGAAACATACCAAGTTTTGTAAATAAATCACTATGTCTTACCAACATATATGGTACACAGCTGACCCAAATGGAGAAAAGCAGATGGAGTGTAAAACATCTTGCAGAAGCTTATGCCTTGATTTAGAGCTAGTCTTCTATTTGTCTGGACTGCATCAACATAGCAATGAAAACAAACCAAAATCTTTAGAGGCCACAAATGCCACATTCTCTCTATTGCATTGATGAAACTTTTAATTGCAAAATGAGTGAAGCTCGTTTCGAACCCCATAAAACTGTCAGTTATGTTGGCCTTAACACAGTTACAATTGTTGCAGAAACATACCTTTCTGCTAACTCTTTCCCCTTCGTCTTAGGAATACTGCTCCAAAAAAGTGGAAGAACAGAACTCCACAAAACACAATTTGCATCACTGGTTTTGTGATGCCGTTGTTAACAGCCAAAGTCAATAAACTGCTGAAGTGTATGCTTTCCTGGTTGCATAGAGGTATAAAATGAACCCAGTTTCTCCTGTAGCATTGTGAACTGGAGAAACTGAGTGCATTGGAAGAGCTCCATATCCACTTGCTGCGAAAGAGAGGAATTGATCTCTAAAAGCAGACTTACAAATCTGCTAGCATTTTTTTTTAGTGTGATTATGTCATCCTCAAAAATGAGTTGAACTCTGCATGTCCAGAATTCCAGACCTTACACTTGGTTCTGTGGTCTTTCTACATGACTGCGTAACAGGAGTGTCATTCAGCTTCAAGTATACGAAAATTATGTGTCACATATTCATAATTCATGAAAATAATAACTTTGCAGGAACATGAAATAAATATGTACAAATAAAAATATTCCCTACCACTAACTACATGGAATTGAAGGGAATTACACCAAAAAATGCTTCTATTTTTTTTTTTCTTTTTTTTTAATGCTAACAGTCACTAAATTCTAAGGAAAGTACCTCGCAAAATACATTTATGCAACTTCTCATAGACATGCCTTATATTGTACTGCTGAGCTGTACAATTAAAGAAAGAGGGATGCCATGTAGTATACTATATTACATATTGCAAGGCAAGATATAGGCTGTGATGAGCATGGGGAAGGCAAAGCCACTCTTCCTATGTTAGCTAAATACATTTCAATGTTTCTGAAATGAGAGGGACTGCATTGCCTTAAGAGCTCTCTAAAAGGGTTTGGACTGGTTCTCTCCTCTTGCAGAGCACTGGAGAGAGATGTAGCTGCTGAACGCTTGGCCATCATCAGTGCTAGGCTAAGGTAGGACTGGCAAACTAGGATGAAGCCACTTTCACCGCTAATTGCTACATCTAATTCCACGTGCACATGCTGAAATCACAAGTCATTCCAGGAAGTCAAAAACAGTGCAATAAATAGAGCCAGAAACAAACTAAATAGAAGCGAGCTCTCTAAAAGCATACATACAAGTACTTCACAAGAGTTTCAATTCAATCAGCAACATTTTGCTCTCACTTATATGTTTCCCATGAAGGCGTTTTTTTTTCCCCTTTAAAAATGATCAGCACCACATGAAGGAATCTCAGGTGCTTGATGAAGCCCAAATAAACATTTAAAGTACATAGAGATAGGAGCCAGTTACCTCTACACCCCCAGCTGAGCTGTGCTGTTCAGCTCTGACCGCTTACTGGGCACAGAACCAACAAAAATAACTGAAAGGCCTCACTGGGCTACAAACAAAACTAACAAATCCACCACTCAATTCCTATGGTTACAGCTTTGTCTTGCTACCCTCCACAGGTTTCTCTTTGGGTTTAATCCCAAATAATTGCCCTCATCTAGCACCGGCCTATCTGCATGCAGTTCTCTTTCAGACTCCTGATGTCACAGGGCAGTAGCTGGACTTCATTGAGCAAAGGGTAAATTCACCAATCTCTTTTGGGATTTTTCTGTCCTGGTGCTTGTTTCCGCATTTCTCTGGTCTAGCAGTGGCTAGATGTTGAAGTTAGAGTACTTCAGCAGCCACCCCACCCCCATGTAAATCCACACGCCTTTGTCACTGTTGTTTTGTAGGGATCTGCTACTTCTAGAGCCTCCCCAACTCAAACAAAACAGCTAATCAGTGGGGAACTTACTAGTCCTGCTTTGCAAGTGAAAGGCTCATCACTTTCAATATCAGCAGGCAATTTAAAAATGGAATTTGTGGCACTCTGCAAGAGGCTTCTGTAATTTCAATTAAGCTTTCTTTGGAATGGACTATCTGAGAAAATAGCAGTTTAGGAAAATGAAAGATTTATCTACTTATTAGCAAGTCAATAAAAGCCATGAAGACTCCAAACTTCTGCTTTGGCTTTGTGTGACTTAACAGGCCAAACAACCTAGCTTCATTTGAAACTGGTTTCAAATTACTTGCAGATGGCTGGATGTAGATGAAAGACTGCATAAAGGTGTTCCTTATTCTATTCTTTACTCCCTAGACTATTAGGCTATGTGCTGACACTTGGATACTTGTTTTACAATATCATTTGACATGTGGGATTTATGTGTCAAAATTTAATTTAAAGCCAAGAAAACGTCAACTAGCAAGTACAGAGAAGCAGTAAAAGACTGCTTTTCAAGACAGAAGTCAGTGAGTTGGACTCTGCCAAGTCTCAACCCTGTACCAAGCACACCAAGAAAAATTTGACCCAACTGCCAGCAAACTAAGATTCCTTTGGTGTGTTCTGATGAGATTCCATTACTGCCTTTATCATTAAGAAAATAATGTAATAAAATGAGACCTTTTCCCTGAATACATTCATAAAGATAACTTGTTGGTCAAGCTCCAAAAACCACTGGAGCCACATTTAATTTACTGTTTTTATGGATTTAAGATTTGGTTTGCTGCTACGTTCAGTCCACTGGAACAATACAATGGGAAATTGTAATGGCATATTTAAAAGAAAGGGCTCATAATCTATCACTGAAGCTTTAAAATGCCTTATTCAGACATCCACAAATAAAGGCTACCAAAAATGATCATTTCACAAGGTTTCACCACTGCTCACCAAAGCACGAGGGGGAGGAAAGACTCGAATAATCATTAATACAGCATTTTTTGCAAGTCACCTTATAATAACTTGGGGAAGAGAACTGTTAGAAGAGCTGTAAAGTCTTGCAACCCCCCTCTGCTGATCCTCAACTTAAGAGTATCTGTGCATTACCAGATGACATACTTCTTTATTTCCAAACGATAAGAAAAACAGTGAGTTACATGAAAGTCCATCTGATGTTTTATACGTAGCTGCTCAGGAGGGAATTGGCCTTTGGTTTGTTTAGCAATAGGGATCAGCATGTCAGCATATTAGGAGCAATACATTAGTTTAGCAAAAGGCCTTTGGATGACAGGTCCAGGTAGAGGAGACCTTGAAATCACCATCACATAAAAAATACTGAGAAAATGAGAGCACCTCATGAGTGCAGAGCCATAGGCGAGGTAAAGACAGCACCAGAATCCTGTAGCCCCCACTCTCTGCAAGGGAGAAGCCCTGTTTGTTAAGGGCCTGATTCCACACCTGCCACACTGAGCAGGAACAGTTCCAACCGCTGCCTTCAGTCAGGCTTGCTGCCATTGCCTTGAGATGTAGGAAAAAGGGGAAAGGGCCCTGTTGAGTTTCAGCACATTTGAAACAAAGAAGGCTCTGGTGCAGGCTCCTTTTCCACCTCCTCTTCCCAGTTCTGAGAAGACAGGCCAACAGACGAGCTCATTCTCCACTTTTCAGGCTGCTGCTCATGTGGCCCTGACGTAAGTCAGCCCCGGGTAAAGGAAAATAAAAGCTCCCAATGGAAAAAGAACACCAAGCCACTCAGTTCTTTCAGATATATTTTAGGACTGTGGGTTTCAGTAAAGAATGTCTGACATTCTTTTGGATTGTCCCAGGAAATGTGCCCATCTTCTCACTTAGGGGCAAGGGAGGCAGAAATCTGCCACCTTTATTTAAACACCATCACTGATTAAATGTTCCATATGTAGGGCTGGCCACTTCAGCTTCAGCTCAGGTAGCAAAAAAAGCACCTTGTTTAAAAAGCGTGGCTGGTATGGAGCCCTTCCCTAGCTGCAGAATTAAACAAATACAAGTTTTTAATTTGCATTCAGCAGTTTCCATTCGTGCAGCTTTTGCCAGAACACTGAAGACATCTGTGATTTGTAATTTACTCCTCAGTGATTTTAAATGAATGTTTGGACTCTCATTGATATCTGATTTTATTGCTCGTTTTGTTACCAGGGGAGATTTCCACGTGTAGTTTTTATATAAACTCAGTCTGGTTTCTTGTTCTATCCTCAGGATATAACATGTCTTGCTTCACTAGGAGCTTGGAAACAAATGATCTGTCTTTTCTGTTGTTGTTTTCTCCTCTTCTCTACTGCTTGTGACTTATATGCTTTATTAATTCCTTGATGAAGGCAACTTCTTTATTGTCAGAATTTGTCAGTGACGCTGGGGCTCTCCCTCCTTGCAGTAGCAGTACAAGGGTCATCACAGCAGCCAGGCATGGGGGGTGCTGCTTGGCTCCTTACCTCTGGATGTCCTAAAACTTGCAATAAAGCCTGTGAGCTTTTTCTCCATCAGAGGAACACTAGTGCTGTGTAGTAAAGGCCTCCTGTGACAAGCAAGAAATAGGTGAGATCCAATACCACCAGGGCTATTTCTACCAGCTCAGCTTGATCATCATAGTGATGCTGTGAAGCCCACCCCAACCAAAGTGGCTTTTGGGAAAATCTGACAGGTGGGAGTAAAAAAAAACAACTAAACAAACATCTGGGAGACCAAATGTGAGGCTCAGATCAAGTTACAAAGGTTAAATTCAAAGCAGTAATCATGACCTACCTTAAGAACATTGGAATCTGGAAGCTCCATCAGCAAGAATGAGCATGGTTCTCCTGTGACAGAGACCTGCACAAATGCTGGCAGTCTATCAGGATTAAGCCAAGTCAAAGCCCCCTGTTGAGACCCCCTCAGGTGGTCATTCCTGTTGATACCTATAGCATGCCCAACACTTCTTGTCACAAAAGGACTTTTCAATAAATACAACTGCAGCACTCCTAAAACACAGACATAGGGAGGTGACACCCTTAGACAGCAGGCTTAGACAGCAGTGGAGCAGCTGTAATTCCCAGCTAAAGAGCAAGCAAACCACTTCATTTCCTCTTCCCCTTGGAGGCCTTACAGCTCACCAGGTTCCCTGACCATGTTTCACCTGGGCACCTAATCAAACAAACTGCATGAAAAAAGGGCTCATTGAGAAGCATGTCAAAACCTGCAACTCTATGTAAGATAGAAGTTGTTATAAAATTATTTGCCAAATAAGCTCAAGTGAGCCAGAAGCACTCATTCCTAGCTAAAGCCCTCAAAGCAAGTTTGCAAGTTGAAAAAAAAAGTTTTAGGACTCTTGAAACAGAAGAAGAGGGAAATGGCGTTCACATTTATGTAATTCATAATCCCAACAGTGGGAATGCTAATGCCTTTTGATTGATTGCAACAATTATTCTCTGAAAGCAAAAAGATCCCCAGACCTGAGGACACTACACAGAGCAAATGAAGCATTCTGTAATCTTAACTATGACTTGAGAAAGCTATCAGGTATACGCTCCACCTAGAGTACCTGCGTAAGTGCTTTTCTGTGTAGGGCTGCACTTTAATCTATGTTATTTTTTTCTGAAATAACCTTTGTTTCACCTTTACCTTAAAGAAAGCGTCCTGCTTCATTTGGTTTTTAAGATAAATGATTTTCTACAAATGGCTAAAAACATTTTCAATGTGTTTTCACTAATTTTTCTGATTTGCTATTCATAAAGCATACAAGAACCATCCTTAAAATTAACACTTCACTATCATATAACATGAAGAACATCTATCTGTCAACACAACACCTCTGAACATGTTCACAGAATGGTTTGGATTCATAGGGACCTCAAAGCCCACCCAGTCCCAACCCCTGCCAAGGGCTTCCCCCCACAAGATCAGGCTACCCAGGGCTCCATCCAGCCTGGACCTGACCACCTGCAGGGACAGGGCACCCACAGCTTCACTGGAAAACCTCCCTAGCAGCATATATGGGCCATTAGGCCTTCATCCAGCAAATCACGTAAGCAGTCCTTTAACTTTAAGTATATGATCAGTCCCATGGATAAAATGCTTACTCACTACTTCTGTAGTAGGTCAAGGATTTAAGGTCAGATTTAAGCAGGTCCACGTATATTTGGATTAATAGGCAAAATAGCATATTATGTCCATGCAGTTTGCACTTTTCTGCCTCTGATAACCTCTCCAGTTCTTAGAAACAGTCACAAGTATATTCCTCTCTGAACAACAGATCTGGAGGTTTTAAATCTATGCCATCCTTCAGTCAGTCTTGTACAAGAAATGCACTAATATCTACTTTAATGCTAAGATGCTTAACTGGATTTTCCCAAAAGTTTTGTGTATGAGCTGGGAGGAATGGTCTCCCAGACACCTGCAACCAGACTCCAAAAATAAAGTGCCATGCAGAAGCACAAGGAGTATTTTTCAGTGCTATTTGGCTGGGCATCAGCAGTAAAGCAAACTGAACATTCAGATAAACCGAATGTTTGCATTCATGCGCCATGGCTCCTACAAGCTTCTCCTACTACAAAGCATGCTTTCAACAATAAGGCTAGTGATGCAACTTTGCTGGCTGCCCCACACTGGTTCCAGTTGCACCCATGCCCTGGGGATCACAATGGGGGGAGGCAGGCGTTGACCGCCTGTATCTGACACTATCTGCCTCTCCATCCCCTCACCAAAATACAGAAAAGGAAGAAAAAGAGAGAATAATTGCTAAAACATGGGCTGCACTCAGAAATTACTCCCCCCCCCCCAAGTAATATACACTGGAATCTCCAGTAAATGGAGTGTGTAAATTCTTTGTGAAACTGACAGAGTTAACAGAAAAACAAAAAATCAAACATAAAGTGGTACAGGCACACATAGGTATGTGTGCCTATCTCTGTGTTCATTGTGCTCAGACACAGAGAGAAAATGTGGTTCCCTTCTTCCAGTTAATTGTATGCCTTCCCCTAGCATCCTATTCCTGTACATTCAAAGGCTCATTTTTCAATTAAAAACACTAAATTTAGTTATTTATTTCAAATGACAGTCACAGCAGACATGTGGTAGGCTGCTGGAGTGCAATTACCCAATTCCACCAGTCTCTTTTCTTCTTGGATGGCAGTCACAGACTCCAGATGCCAATGTACTGAGGCTAATTTTTTCCATCAGCAATATCCAGCTTTTTGGCAGGCTGCTCCAGCGTTTCTGCTGGCTGCCTCAGAGCATTTCAATGGCACTGTTCTTTGCATATTGCCTAGGAAGCTGATTTACCTGGGTGGTATTTTAATCAGTGTTTTGCCTGAACCGTACATTGTATGCTATGGCTTCCTACCAATAAACATACCTGTGAATTATCTTCTCATTAGCTTTCCACAAAGGTATGTTCTTATTTGTAGCCAGGAGCTGGAGCACTGTGCTAAAATGTTATTTTGCAATTCACAGTCTCCTGTGGTCAGAAACCCAAGGTATGAGCACTCCTGTAGTCCTGGGCTGAAGAGCAGAAGAAGCTGGCCAATTCCCTCAACTCCCCAGCCAAACTGGAAGTGAAATGGTTTCAGACAGATCCCAATTTCAAATTGCATTTACTTGTTTCATCAGCAGAATACTTCACTGAGGAGTGCTTTTCAAGTTGACTAAAATGTTCTGCATGATTCAAAGCTTTAAGAGCAAGCTGATTTCAAGGTGGAAAATTGTTAAGAAAAATACATTTTTTTTTTCCTAATTCGATTAGCAAATGTTAAAAACAGGCAATAAGGACAAAGATTGATGTCTGCTTTTTTTTTTTTTGTCCAGAAGCATTGATGGAATTTTATATGAATTTACAAGGAAGTTTACCTATGTTGAAGCATCCAATATTTTAAATAAAGCATAGAATCATAAAGGTTAGAAAGATCAATATGACCATCCAGTCTGACAATCAGCCCATGCTTCTGATAGCTCTAAACCATGTTCCTCAGTGCCATATCTGCCCTCTTCTTGAACACCTTCAGGGACTCCCCCACCTCCCTGGGCAATCTGTTCTAAAGTCACACTGAGAAGAAATTTTTCCTAATATTCAACTTGAACCTCTCTTAGTGCAACTTAAGGCCGTTCCCTCTGTCTTATCACTTACTCAGAAGAAAAGGCTGACTTCCACTTCACACAACCTCTCTTCAGGCAGTTGTGGAGAGCAATAAAGTCTCCCGAGCCTCCTCTTCTCCAGACAGAAAGCTCCCCCAGCCACTCCTTGTAATATCATTGAATTCATATCATAGTATAAACCTGATATTAAAAGATCGTAACCAACTACGTACGTAGACATGTGGCTCTAGAAGTGTTAGACCTGAGCTAGGGATGCCTAAATCAGATACCAAGGAAAACAAGGTAGCTGCTAGCTGAATGCAGCCTGCCTGAGGAGGACAGATGCCCAATAGTGGGTTGGACTGAGAAGCACTGGCTGGGAAAGGCCTTCTGTGCCAGGGCATTTCCTCCTGTGCAATTTCTTCTGCTGTCCTAACTGGTTTTAGTGGTGTGAGCACTCACGAGAGCCATGCCTGCCTCCTCTGGAGCTGGTGACATACCATGCCAGTGGCAATAAGAACATTTCATTCCTGTCCATGGAGCCTTTCTCCCTTTCTCCTGCCCTTCCCAATGATGACAAGCAGATGGGGAATGGAGACGAGTCATTAACATGCATTTGCCCATTTTGTCACCAATGCCAGAGCAGGAAATAGGACTGGAACAATCTGTAATTTTTACTTAACAGAGAACAGGCTGTCTGTAGGAGGAACTCAAGTCTCCTTCTTGCATTTAGTGGTGATTTAGTTCTCTGTCCTGGGCTGTGCTTGATCTAGCCAACACCTGGACTCCTTCCATTTACCAGCTGCACAAGAAGCCTGGCATCAGCCTGAGGCACCTCCCAAAAATTTGGCTCCGCTGTCAAATATGACTTTTCCTGACCTCCTTTGCTTCTCTGACCTCTGGAGTACTTTGCAATCTCATTTTCCATTTAACTCAGCTGGGTGGACTCTGTACTCTGTGCTGCAAATACAGATTGAAGGCTAGCTTTCCTCTGCTCGCATGGCTTGATGCTTGGAAAGTGGTCAGTGAGTCAAGAATGGTGCTATGAAGTGATTTTTTGCCTTTGAGAAATCCGTTGATATTCTAAATAATGGCTTTCTTTCTCTTTATGGATGAAAATGGGCAAAATACAAAAATAATAGCACTGGGTGTATCACTCCTTAAGTGTCAACATGTAAAGCCCACAGTATCACATCTTCACAAAGCTTTCCTGCTGCAAACCAATCCTTTCTAACATCACTCAGTGTCAGTGACCAGGCGATTTGACTCATAAGTTGACTGCTAACTTTTAAAAATATTTCTGTAACCTGGGAATCATTCATCTATGACTTTGGCATAGAAGCAATTAATCAATCATATTCTGCTGCATAATCGTATGTACTGACCTTGATGAGATCATTATTTCCTTACCTCTTGCTAAGCTAATGTCATTATTTGGTTGCTTGGTTCTTACTTTAGCTTTAAAATAGCGTTTTTTTCCTTTATTAAAAAACTCTCCTTTCTCATGTACTTTCTGTCCCACAGAAGATTTGAAACAGTCCTTTTTCAATAAGAAGAAAAGTATCATCACTGTTTCTCAGTGCTCAGTAAGAAAAGTGGCCTTGTCAGGAAGGAGTAGCGACTGTGTGATAGATGATGGAGTTTTCAGAGGTTGTTTAGTACACAAACTTAACAGTAAACAAATTCAGTAAATAATGAGAAAATGATGTAGAGCATTTTTGCTGGAGACAACAAGCATGAAAATCAAGATGAATACACTGCTTCAATTTCACAGACAATAGAAATGAGAAACAGGCTGCATACATTTCTCTTTAACTTAGAGAATAAAATGTTTTCATTGTCTAAAAACTAGATTTATTTTCAATAACACTCAAACTCTGTTTTTCTTCCAGATAGCTATTTCCCTGAAATTTTCAGGAGTAGGGAGTAGCTATCTTAAATACAGTCAATTAATTTGGTTACTTTGCCAGCTGTTAGACAGCAAGCAACAACGTTCTTGCTATTAATTGATAGCCAGAGAAAAGATGCAATGGATCACCTCAGGCACCTCAAATCAATCTTCCTTCAAAACATTTGTTCTGAAAATGTAACTTTGCAAGTGATTGCTAAGAAGAAAATTGGCTGCGGTGTTTTCTGCCACATCGATCAGAAGCGTCCATCTTTCGATGCCCATGAGACTGATCCCAGTGTTTGGTGGCCTTTCCAGACGTACTTCTCCAAGTACCAGCCCACAGCCAAAGGTGTACCTGATTGACACTACCATGAAAGTGACTGCTCAGCATATTTTCCAAGGCAAGAAACAAGCAGGTGGAAGCTTCACTTCACTGTTGCTTTCAGAACTGACCTGATTTGAAGCTTCGTGTCTCTCTGTCTCCTACCATTACTCAGCTCCACACTCCTTGCTGGACAACTGCTAAGTGCCGGCCCAAGGGTCTTTCCTCAACCCCTCTGTGCCCTGAGACTGTAGGAGAACTCAAAAAAGAGATGTAGAATCAGCTGAGATGAATCAAAAAAGGCCCAAAAACACAAAGCAGCAACGACATTCTTAGAACAGGAAACATCTACAGAATAAGTACCCCCATGGACATAAAACGTACAGGGGAAGGAAGAGCACATCTCAACACACTGAGAAGAGCAAGGGAGTGTGAGGATGAGGCACCCTGAAAGACAAGCAAGGGGATGGGATTCCAAGTCTGAAAAAGGGAAAAGAGATAAAGCTTTGGTTGTGCGCAAGTAAAACCAGAAATCTAGTAAGGATTATAAAACATTTAAATAAAAATGTCAGTAGAGAAGAGAGCCCAGAAGTCTGGTAAAAATTAACTCATGATTTGCACACTTTACTGTGTTGCTCTCCTTTGCAGGTACATGAACCCAGTTCCCACAGAGAAAACTCACTCTTAAGGTGGTGCAAAAATACTGCGAATAGTCTCGGTCTGGATAAAAACAGAGGAAACAGAATCCTTGATTAGCCAGAAAATTTACAACAGAAATGATGTGTAAATAATTAACGTGTTACTTCTACTGCAGCAACAAAAGCAGGACACATGGTACGGTATGGTGGACAAAGATGGTATATGCTGATGCCTCCACATAGGGACGTTGAAACAGAACTCTAGTTCTCAGTTCTCTATTAAAAAAATATACATGGGAGGCAAGGTTTTGTTGTTGCTGTCCTGAGACTTCTATATATAGGTTAGGCATTGGCCGTGAAGCCTTCTTCAAGAATCATCTTATTTACTAGCATTTTCCGACTCTGCAATGGATTGAGCACAACAGAGGTGAGCAGATACCTATTCAAAATTGCACTTCATGGCAAACTGGCTAAAATCATGTCTCCCGATCAAAATGGGGCATGTAAAGCATTGTATGGGCAGAATAAAACCCCAAAGGCTAAATGTGAAGGGCAAAATATTTAATGACAACAAACAAGCCACGTCACAGAACAAAACTAGCCGCATCTTACCATCTGTTAAGCTGTTAGACCCCTCTATCGGTATGGCTATACTGCATGATTGCAACAGAGGAGGGACCATACTGGTTTATAAGGAGAATACATTTTTCTGCAGTAAGTGGAAACTAACTGAGAGGAACTTCATTTGTGCTCTCAGCCCAGGGATTTGTCTTGGCCACTAACATTAACTCATTTTCTTGTATGGGCATGTATTGCTGCTGTATATGATAATGTGTTGGTTCTGTCCTTTTAAAGATTGAAACATCTTCCCTTGATTTTGCACTTTTTAATGGACTTAAACTTATGCTTTGGAGCATGTTTTCCTCCATGCCCAAGGAACCAGGTGTTCTCAGAAAGTCCTGCATGGTGCAGTGGGAGGTGTCGAGACTTGCTTAGCCCTGCTAACATCCTCAGTCATGAGCTCAGATGCATTATAAAGTCACTGGCCACCACAGTCTGTGATTTTTCAGAGACTGGACACTTTTTGCAAGGTTTCTTACATCGAACTGGTGAACACACTTCCTGCTTCCTTTCTTCAAATGCTGCAGAAAATCCTTCTACAAACATCAAATCTCTTCCAGGCTTGTCTTCAATTTGCAGATGATGTGACACGTCTGTGTGCTTGTCATTTGGAGATGAGGGGATGGCATTGCTAAGACCCCTTTTCAGCAATGCCAGGGTGTACTTGTGCCAGTTAATATGGGCTTCCCACAAGTAGAGATGCTAAACCTTCAGCAACATAGCCACAACTGCTTCCTTTTCTTACAGTTTTTGACTCCAGAATCCTTTAAAATATTTGTTAGTGTCTGCAGTACATAAACTGCTGATCCAATGTTTTAGCTTTTAAATCACATGACACTAATACCAGTTTTAATAATTCACTAGTGGTCATATATATATTCCCAAACATGCACATCACCCAGAACAATTCATTTTTAATGCCATGAATAGAAAAAAATAACCCTTTTCCCACACCGTGCTTAATTAAATAATGAAATGCACAGCAGCTGTTACTTGAGGAAAACCAGACGTATAAAGAGGAGCAAAAAGAGATTAGAATTGTTAAAAGAAAACAAGTTAGCACAATTTGTCCATACAGCTTATCATGTCTCAGCAGACACCAAACCCACAACAGAGCACATTGTGATGGTTTTGGTACTCCTCTCCCAGGCATCTGCTGCTGGCTACAGCACATGGGATGGTTCCTATGATCTTCTCTAGCAGCCTAGGGAGCCATGAGCATGCTGAACTTCCTGTGGCTGCCGCTGGAACAAAGCTATAGCATTCGGGGAGGAAATGCCCAAGGCATTTGAGCTGTGCCCTGAAGAGCAGCTGCCCTTTGCTCTTTCTTGCAGCGTACATTCCAGATCCAGTAACTGTCCCAGATTAAGACTGGGCTAGATGTGCACAAGGGTGCAAAGAGCACAACAGTCTCTGCAAAGCCAGATACTACCATGATCCCTCCACTTTAGGACTATTATGAGTGCTTATGCTCATAGTCCTGACTGTTCATTAGCAGAAGCTGTCACTTTTTCATCCAAGATCACTTAGCTGAAGTATTTTGCCAGTAAATTTTTGGCATCCTCTTTGTGAGGAATACCAGACACAGTAAACAGCTTGCTGCATCTACATTTTTAAATAATTGACAGCTCCATTTTGTTAATTTGTAGAGAGACATTGATGCATCTGGCAGTTCCTCGAGATGCCCCTGTGCTTGAACAGCAGCATCTGAGGAAAGAGCAGACTTCTAAACGCAATTTTTTTGCTTTTTAAAATGCTGTTTCTCTTCCCAAACTCTTCACAGTCTACGTTGAGATTTCTAAGGCTGTCCACCATCATAGAAATAAATAATCACAGCACTTTGTTTAAATTAATGTAATCCACTAGGGCCTATGATCTGTCATGTTTCTTTTTTTGAAGAAAAACTGGTTGAGAGGAACTGGACTGAGAGAGCAACCGGATGGGGAGCAGCAATACTGACAAGAAGGCTGGAGAGAAGTTTTGTGAACAGCAGCTCGGAAGACCTAGGAGATTTCGCTATTTCCCAAGGAGAAACACTCTGTGCTTGCCTTTTCTCTTCAGGATTCTTGTTCCCTACCAGACCCTTGTGACTGCACTGTCACGCAGTGCAGCTGTGCCTGACAGCCCACGCTGTCACAGCTATTGTGGTGGTCAGGGACTGAAATCCAACCTCCAGATATAGCTGGGAGTTACTTCAATGTCAGGGGAGACCTGGAGCCAGCTAAAGGACTTGAATGCTGGCGCACTGCACTGGCCACATGGAAAAGTCACGCAGTTAAATGCTGTAATCCAGAACAGCCCCTTCAATGGTCAAATATCCAGATAGCTTGTTGGGCTCCAGGGCAACAAACAAAAGCAGGATGAAAACACAGAATTCTGCAGATCAGTAGATGCGTTCCACGCTTCTGAAAATTGGACCGCTTGGATTAAACTGCCTAACTCAATTATTTTTAGGGAAAGAAGGGGAAAAATAACCTCGAAGTCTGCAGTTTGTTATCACATCCTAAGACCTTTCTCAGATTTTTGATCAGATGGAACAAATGGTCAAGAGGGAATATCATTCCTTGGTGGGGTCTTTCCGTAGTTTTATATAACAGATGAATAAATTTACTTGGCTTGTTTGTAATGTTCTGTTGACTAGAGAACGGTAGCATTTTTTTGGAAGAAACATTTTTCCTCTGAAAAACGTGTATTAAATCCACCAATTTCTCTGTATTCTGGCTGATTTTTTTGGCCAAAAGCATTCAACCATTTCAGAAGAGTTTAAATATTTTGATTTTTCATTAAAACGAAGTGCTTTGATTCATGCTGTACTCAGAACCTTTTAAAAGTAAGTTTTATAAAAGCTTTTATTCATCTCTCAAATTCATTTCTGGTGGTGGTTTCTGGTGGACTCAATTCACTGAATCTTCTTCAACTCTTTCTTTAATTTTTTTTTTTGGAAGGGTTAAAAGGGGGGGGTTCTACCAAAATGAAAAGCTTATTGTCTTAGCATTTCTCCATTCAGGCAGTTGGGGACAATTATTTGCCCTCTTTACTGCAGTGTTAGAAATGCCTTATTAGTGGGATTTGAAGCTATGAAGCTGCAACCTAAACCAGATGAATCACGAGAGTTGAAAGGCAAAGTGGTAACACTCAAAGCAGGGAGCTTATGATCACTGCACAGGCACTGTGCACTGAACACGGGGGCCTGTGCTCAAAGTTTTCCGGAAGCTGAGTCTACTTTTACCTGCACGAGACTGCTTGCATGTCTAGAACTTCTTTTATCTCATTAAATATCTTGTACACAAAGTTTTTTTTAATGCTGTCTTGACTACACTTCCTATGCCAGCAGAGGCAGCCTCTCACTTGCTAAACGGGGTCAAGCTACCGCTTCCTATTAGTGCCTTCACATTGAAATTCAGCAGTTCCCTTGGAGGTAAAGGCCCAGATCAGCAGTTTACAGAGCAAGGCTCCCTTTCATAAGACTTCTCTCACCTGAAGAAATCTGTATTTTTAATTTTTTTTTTTTTTTTTTATGTTCACTGGCACAACTTCAGCAGAAGGAAACAAGTATGACATTGCAATGCTTAAATGAGCATCACTTAATGCTGTAGAGCTGTAATGCTCTTATGGATCACCTCTATCCATCCCAATTTCAACACACTCTTGACTAATGAGTGCCAGAAAAGGACCACATTTGCACAGCAATCACTGTACCAAGTACAAACACAAGAGTGTCCCCACACTGTATAACACCCTTACATCTGTAATCAAGGAGATGAAGGCTCAACTCCCCTTTTTAGCTGAAGCATTGTACAAGGAGCTTGAGTTTGCCCACTAAGCCACCACAATTCCCAGCTCTTTCTCTGCATCACTCTTTGTTACGACAAAAGAGGCCAATGCTGTGCTTAAGATGGAGTGCCATGCTGGAGAAGAAAGTGTCCATAATGTGCACATCCCTTGACTACTAGTCTTCGAGTAAACTGGAATTTTAGGTTTCAGACCATTAATCAAAGACAGAATACATTTGCCCAAGATCTGATCTTGTTCATTTCATTGACTAGGTCATAAAGACTTTCCATTCTTAAGTCAAAGCTAGAATATAGGGGAGAGAAAAAAGTAATACAGTTTCCAGGGTCCAAGGACCTCACAACAGTACAGAAATAATTCACACCCTCTACAAATCTCTATTGAATTAAATTGGAAAATTCTCATTTCCCTCACCTTAATAAATCAGTCTTAGTCCTTGTGAACTGGCATTATGCACTTTACTACTGTTTAATTCCCTCTTGATTCACACCTCAGCCTTTTCCCAGTGTTCTGTTCAGCCAGGCCAACAAGCACACAGTGATGACGCCAGCTGTCTCCACTTCAATATTGACTTAATATTCACATTTATATGAGTCACTTAGGACATTCATTTGTCATTGAAGACATAAAACTCACCCACATTTAAAGGCCGGTCCATTCTCAGGTAGCACTTCCAAAACTCCTGAAATCCAATTATTTAGACCTGTGGTTTAACCTACAGGACTACTGCATTAGCGGCAGGCAATTTGCCATCAACCAGGATAAAAGCATCACCTACTTACCTCTTCTATCTGTCTGCTCCTGTGTTTGCTTGACATTAACTTCAGTGCTAAGTCTTTCTGCTTGGCTTCATCCACTGTGGCTAACCCAGTGGGATTAACAGCTCGGAGTTGTTCAACGCTGAAGCCAGCCGCAAACCGAAGAACAGCCCCAGCTCCCTGTCTTACACAGCCTTGGGAAGGCAGGATGCTTCTCTAACCACCTGAGTAGGAGCTCACCGAGAAGTCCTCGTATCCACCTACCTCTGGAGTACATGAGGCATTTCACTGAGAAGCAGAGAGGGCTAAACTCTTCTTTCTCCATGAAACTCAGGACAAGGGAGCCAAAATTCAATCTTGTTGTAGGAATTTTCTCTTCGACCTGCTTTTGTTTTGCTCACCAAGAGTTGAGGGTACTGGATGAAAGGCTCATCTAATACAGCAAGTCTACTTTTTCCAGAACACGCTTCCAAACTCCAGCCATTTGTGGCCAAAGGATTTTGAGCCAGAAGAAATGTCACTCTATTAACACAGCCCCTGGTGGACTTTTTTTCCCCCCCCCCCCCCAAATATATGATGCAGGAAGTTAAAATACAATATTAAAACACAATACACAGGCACATCTGTGCCTACTTTTTTTTTTTTTTTTTTTTTTTTCTCCTTAAAAAACAAAGTAAGACATTAGTTTGGAGACAACTTGTTTCATTGATAAGCAAAATGATTATTGGAACATCTTTACATCTTTACTTAGGAGCCAACCAGTTACATAAGAAAATGAACCCAATTAAAAGCCCATTTTTCTTCCAGCCACAGTTTTTGGAAATATTCATTGTTCAGGCTGGAGTTTTCCATGCCTAGAGTGATTTATTTTTTCATATCCCCTTAAAGTTGAAGCAAAATCCTTGCAAACATTTTTAGGTTATGGGAGAGTGATTCTAACCAAACTTTCTTCATAAAAGTTACAGTAAAGACAGATGAAGCTTTAAACTTGGCCATAACTGATCAGTGAAAATTAGCATTCTTGCATGTTTTGAAAGCAATTGACTTTAGCAAAGCTGCAGCTTCTAAAAACATCGTCCCATCTTCTCATGGCTACGATAATCTCCACAGAGTTTAATGTGTCCATTTCAAAAATATTTTTATCTTGCTGTAGAAACTGCAACTCAGTTCAGTCAACACATGAAACAATTACCCTTTTTTTTTGGGGGGGGGGGGGGGGGGGTGGATCTCTGAAATGTCACCACTGCTTTTTTGGAGTACTTCCTCTAATGGAGGCTCTCTCTAATCAACGTTGTACTTGAAACAACATAAGAAATCATATAAGAAAATGTTCAGCAAAGCAGTAGTCCAGACAAAAAACAATCCCAACTTCATTCAGTATCATTTCCTAAGTTGTGCTGAAATATCTCCTTGTAGCTAGGTACCACTCACTTGTACATCCTTTTTTTTCTTTACATGCTTCTAATACTGTTTAAAAGGCTTCACTGCTTGCATTGATGTTCAAGAAAATCTTGTGAAGCAATTTCCACCAAGTCAATAGAAAAATCTTCAAAACGAGATTCCTCTTCTGGGAATCATTTCCTTGGACAACTAATTACACATGATTTTTTTTTTTTTTTGACATAACTTAAATGCAACTTAAAGATAAAAACATTTTCACTAATCTGAAAATTGCTATGGTGATTTTCCCTTATTTCAGAAGTCTTTATAGCATTTAGAGAACATGTAACAGATTACTTCCTTTAATTTCTGCACTAGCTAGGAAATGGTGTTATCCAGCCACCAATGCTTAAGATCTAGATGATTAACACTCACTGTACATAGGTCACTCCAAAAGTAATGCCTACTATTTATTTCCATACTATCCATCCATTTCCAAACTACAACAGATATAAACAGCACATTTGACTGAGCAAATTCTCAGCTACAAAACACTATTTTGCAACAGAGGCACCACCATGAGCTAAGCATTTTCATCAGCAATGAAAAGGAGCCTGCATGCTGCACCTGTAAAAAAAATCTGCACCAGTGGAAGGGATCCATTGTGTTGATGAAGGACAACCCATTTTGTGCATGGAAAAATTCAGTGCCACATCTTTGCTTCATACACACTTCCATGTCAGACACCATTTTGTCAGACTGCCCCCCTGCTGCCATCTGTCACACAGCAACAACGTATAAGGGAGGTTCAACTTCTACTGCCATACCATCAACATCCACCTCTGGCATAATGGCCCAACAGAATAAAATAAGAGGCACTACTTTTGGAGCAGCCCTTGCACATGCTTCCTCTCCCCTCAAGCTCATCTGTTCTTCTAGAACCATCCATCTATTTTGTCCTTCGTCAAAGCTCACAATGCCACATTCTGGGTTTTTTCAAAAAATAAAGTGCATGTGAAAGATTTGGCAGGTATGGCACTTTTTGGCACATGGAAGATTATACAAGAGCATAATGCTATAATTACTTTCAATACTTTAAAAAAAAGCACGGATGGCTTTTGGATGGATGGATGGATGGAGCAGACTGGAGTCTTAAGAAAATTACTTTAATTCTGTGAAATCTAAGTTTCGACCGCTTTACAAGTTACAAAGATGCAGACATACCTGCATAAAACCTGCTAATATAAATACAAATAGACAACCCATAACAATTCCTATTTCTTTTGGAGTTACGAACTACTTTCCCTTCTAATTTTAGCAACGTGCCAGACTGAAGCATCTGCTACAAAATAAGCAAGCAACTTCTGTATACTTTCCAAAACATCCCACAGATCCTTTAATATTAGAGTGAATCTCTAATTACTAGTGCAGGAAGGACTGGAACACTGAAGCTCCTCAGCAAGAACCAAGTCTAACCTGAGAGAAAAGCCAGCTTTAAAATCCTTTGGCAATGTAATATAGCGGCTTTCATTAGAAACCATAAGTTACCTTTGCTTTTATGGGCAACTATTCCCACTGGCCAAGTTCTTAGTTCTTGTCACTTGCCACTTTGAACCCGCGTTAAATGGTTTTACAGTAACTGGGCAGGACTGTAAGCAGCGAGATGCAGAAAAAGGAATTTATCCTCAGAGGCTCTCTCGTTCTGATGGGTTGCCTTTGATCCCACGAATACTGGACTGATGCTTTCAAGTCAGTCCTAGCAGTGGGTGGATCACCTCAGGAGCCACTGGAGAACAAAGTACATTCCAAAGAGAGAAACAGTAGGACCTGGCTTAGAGTTCCAAGCTGCAATTCAGGGACTTGACCAAAAAAAGAAACCTCACCCTTGAGCCAAGCCATCTGACAACCACAGAATTTGGGACAGCATTCAGCTTGCCTTTTTTTTTTATTTTTTTATTTTTTTATTTTTTATTTTTTAAATATCTCTTTGTCCAGCCTCCACTTTTCTCCTGGAGAGATCATCAGGTTTGCTCTTCAGCAGCCACTGTCAAACACAGTTATTCCCTGAACTGTACTCTGTTTTGCCTGTGCTTTGTGAAAATGGCAGGAACTGTTTAACATTTATGAAAACGCAACAGAGAAAAGATTCCGGCCCTCTGCTCTTCAGGGTAGCTTAAATACTGACAGTGCTTTCACAGTACTGAAATACTTGAGCAATCGGAAGTCAAAAAAGTGAGAAAAGCATTTAGACCACCTATAATAAAAGAAATGGAAGGAAATTAAAGAAGTTAAAGAATTATTTTTCCTTTGGTGAAGCCAGCAGGGAATTCTTCAAATTCTTCAACCTACACTGAGTTACACTGTCTAGAACTAAATGTGAAACCAAACAAGATTTAAGCACATGCCTCCAGAGGCATTTCAACCACAGCCAGTTTCCGCTGCCATGGTACGCCTCCCTCAGTGTCTTCAACAGTGTCTTGTTAAAGTCATTTCTGATTCATAAACCTTAGCTTCTGATTAGTGGGTTTCATGACAATGACAGTAAGCTACAGATTTCTTGCACAAGGAAGCATAAATGATGTAGTTTCCTTGTTGTAAGCAATCTTCCATGTATCTGAGAGAACGATCCTATGTGAGAATTCCTACTGAAGCCCTGTGGAAAATTGGATTCAAGTGAATTATTCCCAGATGGCTAAATTCAGCTTCATTTTTGCAGGTATTAAAAAAAAAAAAAGAGGGAAATATTATGGGTGCTAGATACTAGAGACCAACAGAAGAGTGGGACTTTCCTGTGCCTCACCATGGAAACAGGCCCGATTTGAAAGGTGTTTGAGGAAAGGGACTGTTCTTACTGTGTTTGTACTGCAGCATTCTGCCTAGAAGGCACCAACAAACTATTCAAAACAACAAGAAAGCCACTAGAGAAAGTTCCTGTAGAGGAGATAGTACAGTTTTTTTTGGTTGGGTTTTTTTTTAAGTGTTTCCTTCAGAAATTCCACAAAACTGCCATACAGTACTATTCAGATTTTAGGTTAACCATAAGTACATAACATCCAGAGATCTAACTCAGTCTTTGAGCTACAGATGACACTGCAGACTTTCAGCAAGGAACTTGGGATCCAGATGGTTTCATTGGTGCAGCATTTGAATGAGACAGACCCCTGTCCCTGCAAGTAAGGCATCATTTTCCCCCGAAACACCAAATTTCCAGCCCAGAATTACCTGGATCGTAGCATAAGGCATTCTCTTTAATCTTTCTGTCTCGCGCTTCTGTTTTTCCCCCATCAAAAACCTTCCTTGCCCACTCCACAAATCCCAGTTGTAGTTAGTATTTTGCCCTCTGTGAGTGCACAGCTGATGGAATTACGTAGCATGCAAGACAACTGATACACAGAAAGCTAAGCTGCGCTGGAGATAGAATTTTTATTTTTATTTTTAATCCTAGCCAGAGATGTCAGCAGGATTTCTGTGCTGGACTAGCACACTGACTCATCAAATAAAATAGCATTTTACCTTGTTCTTTGGTTGCTTAACCTGTATTTTGCTCTGTTAATCCTTTTGCGCTGCATTATTTAAAAAAAAAAAAAAAAAAAAAAAAAAAAAAAAAAAAAAAAAAGTAAATCCTCCCCTCCACAGAGGTTTTTAACAGATGCCTTAAAAAATAAGTTACTAATAAGCGTAATGACTGTCCTAGGTTGCACATTTAAATCCATTAAAAAAAAAATCAGAAATCTCTTCCACCCAAGTCTCGAAGGAAAACATCTCTTCGAGGCTATCAAAAATGCTCTCCTTTAAGCACCGTCTCAAAAGTTCTGCAGATCACTTTTTAGAGGTTTCCAACTGCATTATTTATGAGTTTCTTTCCTCTCTCAGAATTCTTTATAGTTGGAATTGTAGCATTAGTGGAGCTCGGTTTTAGCTACAGAGGCAAAAATAGAAACAATAAAACTTTAAAACTTATGGAAATATTTTATGAATAAGCTGCCATAAGACATCAAGAAGCATCTATGGAGCACACTGTGGTGTGAAACACTCAAAGATGATTTACTGCTGCTTGCTGGAGGTGACCTACATAACTTACTCATATAATCTCCACTCAAATAGTGCATCTTTCCAAATACGCACCGCTAAACATTTCAGATCATACTCTGGAATGTTACACTGTTTATGCACATACACACACACCTTTCTTACTTTCATCTCTAAAAAATATTACATTTAATGGAAAACTGTGCTTTCAGCCATCTGAGGGCTGCTCATCCTTGTTCCATTTCCGAAACAATTCTGGCAGAAATAGATACTACGTAAGAGAACAGCGGTAGGGCAAACAGAAGAGGAAAAAGATGTAGAATCATACAATTGAATGCTTAAATAAGATGTGCCTGCCTTTGAATTGCTACGAGCAATTTATTAAATGCGATTATCTCTGTCACGTTTCAAAATACCTTGATGAAAACTCAAAGTATTTAAGTATTTGAACTCCTGGTGCTTTTCGAAACAGCTCTACTGATCCAAAATTCACATCAAGAAATGGCGGTTCTGGATAGCTTAATGGATTAAACAGCCTTCTGAGTTACAGTGCCTTTAAGAGTACTGACATCTGTGCCCATTTACACCATGGACACCACTTGGACATCACTATTTCAGCACATTCTCTTTTAGATTCGTATTCACGTTTCATGCAACTTCCTTGAACTATGCTCTTTTCTTTGTGCAAAGCAAGGCAAGTTCTTTCTTCAAATACAACTGTGCGAGATACTAACAATTCAAGCATTGATCATATCTTTCTGGTTTGTACAACTGAAGTAACATGAAGAGCCTCTAACAGTTTAGGAATAAGAATTACTCAGTTCGTAAATGAGAAGACGTTACTGAGAGAACGCAGATGAGGATAAGTATAGATGAATAAACAGCCGTGATTTTTTTTTTTCCCAAGAATCAGAACTACTTGCAAATAATTCAGACTTACAAATGTTCAGTTGCAGTTTTATAAGAACACTGGGATAACAATTGGATTCACTTCAAGATGTTAAAAAAAAAAAAAAAAAAAAAAAAAGGTTCAGAGGAGAGCCACCAAAATCAGTAAAAAACTACAGGGATTCAATCATGACGTGAGAGTAGTGAAAAAAATATTTTTAGCAGACAAAAGAGATTAAAATTAGAGTTGCTTTATGGTGAGCAATAATACCAGAAATTTTCTTTATTAAAGAGCAGAGTAAGGTATTACAAAAAAAAGAATAATAGGAAAATGAAGTTTAACAAATTCAAAAGTTAAATTAATCCAGATTTCCTCTAATAAAATGATCAAGCTCTATTCCAATCAATCTTGCTCGCATCACTGTTTTTATTGGAAAACATTAAATAACATGGAAAACAAAGATACCCACCTGATCTCACTCTGGCACTGTTCTTCCCTTTTTAAAGGTCACCCTCTGCTGCCTCTCTGGCGGTGATCTCCCTACTGCACTGCTCATAGGGCACAGTGATCTGCAGTGAGCATACAGCGTTGTAGCTCTAGAACAAATCCTTAGTTGACACCATGTCAAATATTTCTCTGAAACTCAAACACATGAGTTCTACTGAATATGTTCACCGAATTATCTTCTGAAAGACTGTGGGTTTCAGCACATTACCTACTTTTGAAACCCATGCATGATCCTGGTGCATCTGTATCGTGATTCTAGCCTTCAGAAGATAACTAAACAGAGTCCAAGGATGTGCAAAACAATTTATTTCCCCCTTCTTTGCTAAGGAAACTCCAGCAACACAGTCTAGTGGCATTCTCTCATCCCTTCCTTGAAACTTCAGATAGCATGCCTACCTATGCTACTGGGCATGGAATTTCACACACACACGTATAGTCTTCCTCTATTCTAGGCCAAGGACTATTCTTTTCCTCCTGTTTGATCGTGTTTTAAAATCTCTGAGGTATCCTCCCACCTTCTGTCCCATTTCCTCCCTTGCCCTTACTATTTGCTCCATCCTGGCATTCCTCCATGGTCAACATCACTAGCTTTACTACAAATTAAGGTTGAACATGCTTTTACTTAAGCCAAGAGTCATAATTTTTTATTTTTATTTTTTAATTTCTACCTGATTCCCAGTGGTCCTATTTCTTTTCTTCCTTCTGGTGAGCAAAGAATCTTTGGCATTTTGTTGTAACTTTCTCCAGTCTATCTACTTATTTTTGCACTCCTTTGTGCCCTTCAAAACACAAACAATCCTTACTGGAGAACCAATTTCCTTTCCCTGGATAGTCTTCGCTATCCAGTCACAGAGAATGTTCACATCTTTGGCTTGACAAATTCTAAACTTCCTCTTCCTTTCAGACAGGAGTCTGAATGCTGTCAGAATACTGTCCCAGTGTCTTCACCTCTTATCTACAAAAGTTTGTTCTTTGAAGTCAATAATCCTTGAATATATCTTACATAGTAGGGAACAGTGGGGAGTCTGATCAAAGCTATTTTGGGCAGTGTAGCTACAACAGTGTGCTCCACTTGAGCTAATAACTTTCAATGTTAGCTGGAGCAAAGCATGCAGCAGCACAACTCGAGACATTTAGACAGCTCATACAGAACTAATTTTGTTCTCTCTGCTGGCTAGATACTGTTAAGCAGACCATTTTAATTGTAGACCCATTTCTTCCTTTTATCCAAATTTTTTTTTTTTTTTTTTTTTTTTAAAAAAACTTGAACACATTAACTAGCAATCATAGAAGCAGGCTTGTTTTATTTACTGCAGTCTAGTGATCTGTGATGTCCTAGTCACCAGAATAAAAACTCATCACACAAATTCACAGAATTACAGGGGTCTCTGCAGGTCATCTTGCCCAACCTGTCTGCTAAGGACATTCTCCACAGTAGATTGCACTGTAACATTATCGTTACTAAAAAATGAAGTGCTGTATCACAGGACCGCTCATACTTCCTAGTGCTGCTGACTATCAGAGGACCCAGAATCATAGGATATCCTGAGTTAGAAGGGACTCACGAGGACAGAGTCCAACTCCTGGCTCCACACAGCCTTTCATCTTCCCCAAGTAGTTAATTTTGCAGGTGAGCAGAAGGACTGGGTGTGCCTTAACTCTGCCTAATGTTTCAAAATTTAATTATTAAGATGTCCTCTTTACTTCTTCATTTAATTTTTATGTTCCTTACAGTAATCACATTTTCCTGATGCTTTTTGTTTGTATGGTATAAATTAAGTAGTTATATTTAAGTCACAAAAATCTCTTAAGTCCCATACAAACTGTTAATAGAGAGTTTTCTGTTACTCTACCTCCATTGTCTAATTACAATGATAGAACATATCACACTGGTTCAATAGGAAACGCTAGCAACTTGATTTCACACCTTAGCTGAGTGGGGAGGGAGGGGGAATCAGAACCTCCAATTTTCAGTTATTAAAACAAAGTTACAAGAAACATATGAGGGACAATCATGCACATTGGAATGGAAGAATTCTGGAAAAAAATGGTGGGAGTTCAAACGTGTCATTGATCCAGTACAGTGGATATTCAGCAATTAAGTTACAGGTAGTTTTCTGCCATTTTGCTGCCAGAGAACTGAGTAGGCAGCTGAAACCTCTTATCTATTTGCATCCAGTGAATATGTGGTCAGCCAATGGCACCAGTTGTTCCAAAAGCGCCACAGAAGCCAAAAATTCAGGCTGCAAGAGTTGTGTGACTATTCAGGTAAGCCTAAAAGCAAGACTGAAATCAAACACATTCACTTCTCAAAACAAAAAGAAACCAAAACACCAACCAACAATCCATTCAAACTCCAATCCTTTTCCTGCTCCTGTCACGTTAACAGTTGCCAGCGTAATTTTGAAGACTAATTCTACCCAGCACTTGGCCTCAGGTAAAGTGCTTATGGTATAAAGACAAGCAAAGGAATCGCTATGGGAAGGCATGCTTATTCCATAATTTAAATAAAAGAAGTCGCAAATCAGGCAACAGAATATGCTTTACATAGCAGTAGAATGATGGAACAGTAAAGTGACCTCTTCTTTACAGACCTTCTCAGACTCATGCAAAAGGCACTCCAATTAAGTATACAAAGCAAGGCTTGCATCAGTCACCACAGAGCAGAGGTACCTCCCCTCCAAATCTCCCTGCCACATGCTGGTTCTACTCTCTTTCCAGGGTCTTGATTTCCCTTTTTCCAATACTCCTCCCTGCTGCTTTACAGTCCTGTACACCAGGGAGCCCACTTTCCACTGCCAGGGACTCTTGTTAGAGTATCAGGAAGCCACACATGTTGTCCATTTCTTCCAGGTGTATTTTTTACTTAGGCCCATTGAAATCAGTGGAAGTCTTATGGTGTTGGATCAGAACCCAGCATTTTAAAATCTTTTGAAATTAAGTGAACCGTACAGTTTGTTTAAAGGGAGATGCTGGAAACGTGCCTATGCCCAGCTAAACAAGGCTCAATGCAGGAATTCGGAGGTCTGTGCAAGCAGGCTTGATTCACTACTTGCTTCTTTCAGATATGGCACCAGTAAAGCCGTTTTATAAACTCTATTGAATTTCCCATCTGAAAGTTCTCAACCAAATGCAGTGGGCCCCCATAGGTAATGGCTAAACATTCCTCCAAGCTGTGCTGGTGAGCAGGCATCACCTAGCCCTAACCATTCTCAAGTGCTGCTTTATGTAATGTCTATTTCTGGCTGGCCAGCTCCTACAGCACACAGCTCAGCTTCCATTTTCTAAGATTTATGACAGCTTTTCACAAGCAATTTACACGGAGTTTTAGGGCAGGCAACTCGGGTTCAGTTAAATAATCTCTGCTTCAGAAGTGTTTAACATAAGATTATTTTCAAGTGGATAAGGTTACATAGACAGGGCTGATATTTCAAAATGTAGTTTTACAGTGTTGCAAATTCCTTTGTTTTTAACACATTAGAGATTTGAGTTTTCTAACTGTAAAGACTTTCAACCGCAGTTTTGAATACTACAGTGTATCATCTCAGTCTTCTACCACATGCCTTGCATTTTCATGCATGTTGTTTAACATCTAATGCTTCATCAGGCACAAGACTTGTTTGGGACAGTCAAACAAATAAACAGTAAAGAAACTTGGATTCATGTGACAATAATTAGCTAAAGGATTTGGTACTTTTTTCTACCTTGCTGAAGTAGCACAAGTGGTTCAAGAAACAGAACCATTTCACAATTCTAGAGTGCCCTGATGCCTTCCTGCATTCTTTATAGATGGCCCTCTATTACCTTTCATACACTTTAGAAGGAAAGCATCTGGTTTTTTTTTTTTTTTTTTTTTTTTTTTTTAATATGAATAATAGCCCTAGCTGCAAAGTAAAGTGCGAGTCTAAATCAGAAGGTTCTATCAATTTTCTTTTCTGTAAGGCCCCTTCTTTTGTCTAGATATCCATATTTTTTCCAATGTTTTAAAAATATTTTCTGTGTTTATGGTAAAATTTTCAAAGCCAGCAAGAGGATTTGTATGCCAGACTGCAGATCTATTTAATATGATCTGAATATACAAAACCACACTCAGACTGAACACATACTGTGACAATGAGCAGCCAGCAGAACTAACAGCTACACAAGACCCAGAAGGGCTCAATTTGATTTTGCAGCACCTTAGTTATTCCAGCCAGATCATCAGCAGTTACCTAAGACACACATTGCCACAGTGAGTTGGTTGTTGTGCCAGATAATAGAGACAAAAAGCTGCAAAGCCACTTCATCCTCAGAGTAAGCTAAACTCTAAACGTAAACCTCCCATTACAGAATATTCCCTTACAGTCACAAGTGCCTCCTATTCCAATTAGTGTTTTTACTGGACTTTAGAGGAAAAATCTCTCTCCATGCTTACTAATTCAGTGCCAGTTCCCTCTTTTACAACGATCCCTCCACGTTCTTCCATTGCAGGGTCTGGTTTTCAAGGAGTGCTGCAGTCCACACACATTGGCAGCTCTGACTGAGGAGAAAGTCTAATTACTATGTTCCCACATACTGCTTCCTGAAGTGTGCTTAGCTACACAGCAGTTAAAGAAAAAAGACAGACATCACAGAGAATTGATAGCAACCAAATATAAATGATAGTAGGAAATCAGCAACGCTGGTTTCTGAGCAACAAGATTCATTTTCACTTGAATTTTTTTTCTTATCTAGGAATGTAGTAGAAACAACTGTCTTCAGCTGAAAAACTACAAACCAAACGTGGACACATGTAGTTAACTGGGGGTCATTCATTCTTTTAGAAAACAAGTGTGTGTATATAAAAATATATTATATGTATTATATATATATAAAATCCCTACATGACAGATACCCAAAAAAAAGTTTCTCCTCTTCGCACAGGAATCTGCTTGAATATCAATTTAATGATTACTACTGGTAGATGGAATTTGGATATCCATTTGGTAGTGATTTACACTAGTGTTTTCAAGGCTGCCAACAAGAAATCCAGAAGGCAGGCAGCCAAAATTCCAGAACAGACAACTATCTTTTACAGTTATGCATTTTGAGCTTAATACGATTTTCCACTAACAAGTTTTGTACCTTCTCCAAAGTGCTAAAAGTGGTGTGTGGAATTGCACAGTAACAGCCTTCTCGATTCAAGCTAATATTAAACTCATGGTAAATTATGGATGTTATATACTGTTTACTTGAGAGAAGAAAAAAAGTAAGGTTAGAAGAACTGTGCGATTTCTTGCAAAAGCTCGTCTCAACAGTCACTTTTTAAAGCTTGACTATATACAAAACATTTCAACTGATTGTTGTTTCCTGCTCAATACAGAATGAGCTAATACTCAGACAAGGAAAAGGTTCTCATAAACTTAAGAGGAACACAGAACATACACTGGTTGATTTGTGTGCATGAGAAACTGGATGCAAGTATTCTTAGTCTTTCAGAGAGGCATCAAGATATATCTGAAGGAGCAAAAAGGACAGACAGAAACAAGATTTGCTCACTTTTCAAGCAGAATTGTAGCAAGCAGAGCTCAACATGGTGAGGTCTAAATTTTGTACAAATTATGACTGCATGCTCTGAAGATTTCTAACACTAATATTTCATTTGCAACAGCAGCATTAGTGAATAAAAAGCTATTCATTAATCTAGAATCTATACATGAAACAAAAGCTGAGATACTGTTTTATATCCATGAAAGTGAAGGATATGTCATTTTGCTTTGTGAAGAACTTGCTCCTCCACCAAACACCCACTGCAAAGACAATCTCTACCAGCATAGCACGTGCTTTTTGCTCCTGCTCAGACCAACAGCTGCCACTTGACCATGACTGCATGACACTAAAAGCAGTAAGATGGTGACTGCACAGAAAAGCTAGTTCTCTGTGCCATGAGCGCCTCCCAAAGCTACAGCCACACATAGCAACATCACAACGGACACTTCTTATTAGCAGTTACAATTCAAGATATTAAGTCAACACCAAAGGGGTTGTAGAAAGCATAATCTTAATAGGTGGAAAATAAGTTCTGTGGGTAATGTTTATAGAATGTTAGGTTCTAGAAAACTGTTACATTATTTGAGCTATCAAACTATTACACATTCCTGCTATTACATCACATTACAGTTACTTTTCACGTACATAAATTTTCCACTGAAGTGTCACTAAAAAAATTTCCATAACCCATTCAATTGGGAAAATAACTGCATCAAAAAGTAGTCAGAACAAGCCACTCTGAAAGCTCATCAAGAAAACCTGGAACTTCAATAACCACACATGCATCCTACAATCACATAAAAATGCCAAAGCATATTGCCTTCTTCAGACAGGTTCTAAGAAGTTTCACTACACAACTCTGGTTCCCAATCTAATGGCTCAGTTCATACTGAAACAACAGCCTTGAACTGATGCTCCATGTTCAGATATGAACTAGGCATAACTCCTCTACTTTTCCTTCTTGGCACAGGATTTTGCCTAACTATAAGATTTATCTTCCTCTCTCCTTCTTAGTGAGATCTGTTGATCCCGATGAATCACTGAGCTATGCCAGCTTTTTCAACTGTGACAGTATAACAAACACTACACCTTCAAAGGAAGCACTCTTGCACAGCACCAAGGATTGTATTATACATTTGTACAAAGCAGGCACACCTATGGAAACAGAATCACATTCAAAGACAGGCTATAAAACCACTGTAATTATATAGTAGGAAGGAAAAATACCCCAACAATAGCAGGGTGGCAAAGTCTTCTACCACAGCAAATGAGAAAAAGCCCAAATGCAGCAGCTGCAGAAACAAAGGAAAAGAACTGCTTACTTTTAGAAAACCTCAGGTAGACAAAGATCTCCAGCAAGACCTCCACTGCCAACCCTTAAATGAGGTCTGGGCAGGGGTGGATCCTGGTTCCACCTCATCCATCAGTCAGGTGCACTGCATGCACCTGAGCTCCCCTGGGTTTGCCCTGCCTTCCCACCAGGTGCTCAACCACTGCTTCAGGTTGTGACTTAACACTTCTGCTACAACCACAGATTGCAAAACAGTAAGGGTCATGGCTTACGTGATTGAGGAAATAACTGACACATGTCCCAAGTAATCACGCAGTCTAACAGCACTGTATGCATTTCCTCCATCTGTTACTTGAACAACATACATTTCTGTATATATCCAACTTCCCTAAAGCCCAGTTTTTATATGCACAAAGCAAAAGAAGCAAAGAGTTTTAAATATACACTGAAGAGAAGCCAGAGTTATTCTGGATGTATTTTCTATTTTATTAGTCTCATACAATATACAAGCATACAGAGCAGTATATGTATGTGTACGTGACTGGATATACATACACAAAATGTGATATGTATGACACATACAGCAAACAAGGCCAGACATCTGGTCTTGCAAAGACGTGCCCATAACAGCACCAAAGATCAGCATAAAGGCATAGAAGACCTTCTCAATTGTGACACTGTCCTATCCTACAGCTGCATGGAGAACAGGCCATCTTCTGTAATGGGACAGAGAGACAACGGATAGTTATTTTAAATCTAGTAATAAAGAAGAAGGTTGCTTTTATCTTACCATTATTCTTTTTTTTTTTTCTTTTTCTTTTTTTTTTTCCCAAGGGTTTCTATGAGTGAGCCATTATTATGCAGATTATCATGACATGCTGGCCCAAACTGCCAAACGTGCACATCACTCTAGTACCTTTTAGTGCCTGGTTACTTCTAACGTAAGAGCTCTTTCTGAGGTCTTAATACAGAAACAGCCAATTCCAAAATGTCAGAATTCAAGCAGGTGGGGCAGAAGGCCAGTTTGACTGAACAGTGATCTTATTCTAGAGCTTAGGTGGAAAGTGAATGGCTGCTGGAAGCAAGGTCAGCCAACGCGAGGGGGACTACAGTGATGTCACTCACCTTCGTAGGGAGATGGCCAATACTGAAGGGGACAACTGAAAGTTTGTTTGTTTGTTGGTGGGTGTTTTTAGTATGTTAACAACAAAGGGAAGACCATAGAGAACATTTATCTGTTACTTGATGAGAATGGTCATATTAAAAACAGAGACATAGAACAGAGACATTTAATGCTTTTTTTGCTTCTATCTTCAACATCAGTGATAGGCTCTGGCACCCTAGGTGCCCTGAGTTACAGAACAGTGACTGCACTAACAATAAAATCCCTGCCAACTCCAAACTTGTGTGTGATTTGCTGCTCCACCTGGATACATATAAGTCCTTGGGCCTAATGGGATTCACCCCAAGGTACTATGAGAGCTAGCCAATATAATCTCAATTGTTTTCAATGGTCTTGGGAATGGGGAAGGGTCCCAGCTGACTGCAAGCTGGCTAACATTGTTCCAATCTTCAAGCAGGGAAGAAAAAGAAAAAACAAAACCACCCTGGTAAATTAGGGACCTGTCAGCCTCACTTCAGTGCTGGTAAATTACAGAGCTGCATCAGGGAAGGTCAGGTGGGGGTTACAAAAAGGATCTTCAGCAGAGGGCAGTGGACATCGAACAGACTCCCCAGGGCAGTGTGCACAGCCCCAAGCTTGTTGAATTCAAGAAGCATTTGGACACCACTCTATGTCATATGGTCTGATTTTGGGTGGTCTGTATGGAGCCAGGGGTTGGACTTGATCCTTGTGGGTCCCTTCCAACTTGGGATATTCTATGATTCTGTGATTTTACCCCCTCACAATGCAACCACAGAAAAGATTTCCACAAAAACAGCTACTGCCATTAATTTCTTATTAACATATTTTGTTAAAAACATTAGAATTGATCATCAAGTTGGTTTTCAGGCACCAAGCTGTGTGATTTACATGGGAAACCACACTTATTGGGAGCTGCAAAAGGACAAACCTCATGGATTGGCAGCACACTCTGTGAAGAACATGACGGATTGTTACAAAGTTTGTGGCTGCGTTATATATTAACCTTTTCAGCTCATGAAAACAGACAAGATAGCAATCATGTTTTGACAGGCATGCTTTGCTTGTTTAAAAACAAACAAAAAAAACATTTCAAAGCATGTATTTTTCCACAAGCTACCATCAGTTAATAACCTAGACTTGAATTTGCTCCTCTGTTGCAAGTTAATGGCTTGGACAAATAAGACATATTCCTGGCCTTCTCCTATCAGAGATTAACACAGAAACAGTAGGTGTCTGCATGGTAAACAAAGATAGAGAAGGACAAAAACAGAGGGCCCTCATTGGTGGAGGTATCCAAGACTCGGGATAAGGGGAGAATGAGGGCATCTTTTAAATACTTGCCCTGATATTACATTTGGCATCCGTGGTGGCACTGGCCTTATGCCAGGTTGAGCTACTGATTTACTCCCTTGGTAACATACCAAGGGTGGAGGGAAAAGAAAAGGCTTCTCCTTAGGAAGGCTACAAAACACATCCACTGTCATCTTTCAGTTTTGCAATGTCACCGAAGAGTGAGGAGAAAGGCTGAAATCTGGGCTCCCAGCTGAGCACGTAACCCCAGCTATAACTGCCTCTGAGGTCCTCATCAGAGGTGTAAGAGTTGCAAGCAAATCACACCCAGAGACCTGCCTATCTGATACCAAGGCACAGTCTCTTGTGAGGTCTGTCAATATGTTCTTTTTCATTTCAGTTTTTTTAAGTGTCTGAGACAACACTTCGTTATTTGGATAGGCTGCATCACAAGTTTCTCCACCTTTGCCTTGAACAGCCTGCATGCTCTCCATGCTTTGCGTGGTAGCCACGATGTCAGTTTCCCCAGAGGGGCAGGAGAGCTGGTCAGACTCCCTTGGGATCCCTGAATCTGGCACCCAGGAGTCTCGCTCGCTCAGCGTGGAGCCAGCACTCTTCCTGCAAAGATGGTCATTGATCCTTTTGATTTCTTCACCCTCTGCAGTTTCTCCTCTGGCAAAACTGTGGCCACTGAAGCCTGAATGCCTGCAGGGCACATCATCATCTTTCCTCTCTCTGATTCCTGACAACCTCAGCCAATCTGCTATGGCACCCATGGGAAGCACACCGCCGCTCTCAGTACTTTGGATATTCTGGCAGTCCTTAAGAACCACGTCTTCTCTGGCCAAATTCACATCAGTAGCTGAGGAGGATAATGTTTCTTTTTTCATGTAAGAGTTCATCACATCTTTCTGCTTACGTCTCAGAATAAGTGCAATAACACTGACAAGAAAGGAAAGCAGCAGAAACATCATGAGAGAGACATAAAGGCTAATGGTCAGACTGTAGGCTGACACAAGGGGATAACTTTCAGGAGAATTGGAAACATTCACCAGAACAGTACACACTGCAAACCTGGACTCCATTTTTGGGCTCTGAGCCCTTACCAACAATTTCAAGGTGTCATCATTGCTTTTGCTGTCACTTCTATTTCGGTGAACAGTTTGAGTCAAATAAATACCACCGCTGTTTTGATTTACAGAAAAGAATGCAGAAGTGTTTAGCAGGGAATAATGAACAACTCCATCCGGTCCACCATCACTATCTGATGCTGTCACCTTGCCAAGCAACTGGCCTGCTTCATTTTCCCTAGGGAGATTAAAGAAATACTGATCTTGTGAAAAAACTGGGCTAAATTCATCTCTATCCTCAATATCTACCTGAACTGTAATTGTGGCCAGTAAGTCACCTTTGTCTTTTGCTTGGATTATGAGACAGTACTTATTCTGACTTTCATAGTCAAATGTTTGGTTTGTATGAATATCTCCTGTCAAAGGGTCAATGAAAAACATGTGATGATCTCCAGGAGCTTCATGCTGAGCCAAACATGAAGACTGGATGGAGTAGGTGAGATGTCCATAGGAGCCTTTATCAAAATCCAAGGCAGTGACAGTGCATACAAAAGAAAAGCTGGGCAGGTTTTCACTGGCAATACAGTTCACGCTGGGAAACAAAAACAGTGGGGCATAATCATTGTCATCTAGGATGCTAACGTGGACAACAGAAAAAGCCACATTTTTTACATCAGCTCCTCCATCTGAGCCTTGAATGACCAAAGTAAATTTCGTGGTATCCTCATAATCCAGAGTCTTCATCAAATCCACAGATCCAGTTTTCCAATCCATCTGAAAATACTGCTTGTCATTTCCAGAAATTATAGCATAAGTGATCTCTGCATTACGGCCTTCATCGGGGTCATTTGCTAAAACTTCTGTGACACAGCTCCCAACAGGGAGGCTTTCTTTGATGTGAACGTGGTACTCTGAGCTGCTAAATTCTGGAGGGTTATCATTGACATCCAATACACTTATCAGCACAGTAGCGGTTGAGTTCAAGGAGGGCTTTCCATGATCAGAGGCAAGGAGGACCAAACGATGGGAAGCAGTAGTTTCCTTGTCAAGAACATTGCTCAAAACAAGATTGCCAACAAGCTTGTAAGATGTTTTTGACTCCACGACACTTGTTTCCACGGTGAATAAGTTCTCAGCATTGCCATCAATAATAGAGTACTCAATGTATGTATTTTCACAAGTCCAGTCATAGTCTGTTGCTGAAAATGCAAGGATGCTTTCTCCTACTGAAGTGCTCTCACTCACGCTGAGACTGTACAGTGCCCTTGTGAACTGAGGGGCATGGTTGTTTACATCTTCTATGTGTACCTCTACAGAGGTGACTGTGCTCAGAGCAGGACTGCCACCGTCCACAGCCGCTACCAGTACCTGAATAAAGGCATTGTTTTCCCCATGTGCCACTGGCTCAGTAGTGAACAACAAACCTGAAAATAAAACACAATTTGTGAAAGTTTGCACTCTTTAAGGCATATAAACATGATTGCAAAAGCTGAATCTTATCAGTCATGTTGGAAAATGGCTCAGATGTTACACACCACAATGTAACTCTATGAAATCACAGCTAATGCTGTAAGCCAAGGTCTGCCCACAAGGATGCAGTATCAAATACACATACTGCACTTAGACAAACAAATTTCTCTTCCTCATAGTAGGTTGAACATGCAAATAGCAGAAAATAGAAGGCAAAATAAAGTATAACATGTTCATCTTTAGGGGTGGCTCTGCTGTTCCTTACTGAACATCATTGGTTCTCCTTTGCTTGCAATCTAGTAGCAGCATCGTGGGCATATTTGTAATTTAGATAGGTTTGGCAATGTGTCGACATGTTTCATTCAATTCATCTGAACACGTTCATAAGCCATCCACTTCATTTTTTTATTTAAGCAACACAGAGACAACCTTATGTGACAATTACAGTTTTCTATTCTCTGTTAAAAACAACCTCTGGGTAAGGATAAAAGAAAGGTCAGTTAAATATTGAGTAAAAAATAGACAATTTTATTTGGGTGAGAAATTTGTATGTTCAGTGTTTATAGTTATCATCACTCAATAAAAATGCATTCAAAAATTTACGTCATGAATGCTTGGAAACAAAAAATAAGTGATATGCACTTGCACACTGAACAGTTACACATCGTTTTTCCATTATCTACAACAACTGAAGCTGACATTAGCAAAAAATTATACGCACATATGTATATCAAGACACACACACCATCTTTCTACCTCTCAGGGTATTACAACATTATATCAGAAAAATCAAATCAGTAAATCTGTTAGCTACTAACAAAGTTGGTGTACTTCAAACAGTGAGTTCTCAAATTAGAAAACTTTTAAATTCCACTTTGGATAACTGAATAACCAGTACTGCAAAAAGCATACAGTCCAAGCTGTAGAGAACCTCCATTATGATAGGCTCAACTTATTTTGGAAAGCAGCAGGTATGAACCTAAACTTAATGCAGCTTAGTACATGAGCTGAAAGGCCCTGAAACACTGAGCAGTGTAGAACAGTTTCTCTGTTAAACTACATCAGAAGAATAGTACCTATGCTAATGAATGTTGTTAAGTAGCTGTTTTGAGCATGGTTCACGGACAAACTGAGAACTGGTCTTTGATGCTGTCAGTTCTTCATCAGCAATGCCAGATCTAGCCAAAATATATAGTGGAATTGGTGAAATACCACCAATTATTTCCAGACCTGATCATTGGCAACAAGTGAGGAAGTGGAATATGATTCTTCAGTTTACAGTGAAAAAGTGGAAATAATAAACCATGCTTACAGACTCACCATTCTTGCGATCAATGGCAAATCCTTTTGAGGAAGAGAGGATTTTGTAGGAAACCATTCCATTATGCTCCGAATCCCTATCCACAGCAGAGAGAGTCATAACAGTGGTACCCACTGAAATAAACTCCGGCAAGCTCACCTGTCATATAAAGAAAAATTGAGTTTTGAGAAAACTTCATGAAAGGTTTTGAACATAAACAATTGGTTTTCTTTCATTTAATCTGATGCGGAAAAAAGAATACAGTCCTTATCCTTAGAAAAGGTTTCACCTTTCCTTAATGGACAAAAGAATAAAGAACTATTATGCTGAAAATGATGCATACAACACAGTCAGGCTTTATAGAAACATTTAAACAGAAGTAAAATTAATCTATTCAGGCTCCATTTGATGAGGTCGATGAATCCCTGAATCTCTGTTCCGTAATACACTAACAAGAGGAATACTTTGCATTGTACTGCAACTAGGACTGGCTTTTCTCCTTCCTTTAAGGAACACGTTGATTTCTGTACATACAATACAGTTTGCAGTCCCATTCTGCAGAAACTAAAAAAAAAAGTAAAACGAAACCAAATCCTCAAAACTTGAAATCCCAAAACTTGAAAATCTCAGCACGAGTCCGAAAAATTACCAGATTACTCCAAATAATTTTTCAGATTTCTCCATTTTCTACACATAACCTGGGACAAGAAAGGCCATTCCCTTCTTAAAAGCTCACCCACACTATTTATTTTTGTAACTAGTTTCCTTTTACTTTCTAAATTCAGTTTCAAATTAATAGTAGATACAAAGGCAGCTGCTTCAAGTGTTAGTCTAAATCATTTCAACATGCAGATTCTATGTGCATATAATAGACATACATGGTATAAATATGAAAACGATTGGAAGGACAACAAAAGGATAAAAATTACAGGGTTGTGAACTATATATATCATTGACTGAGAAGAAGCAGTGCATCTTACTGTTCAAGCAACATATCATCAGGACTGCAGACACAGATCAGCTGTTTCTGTTAGCACAGTCAATAGAGTTACACTGATTTACAGCAGGTCATAACACTGCCTGTAACGTTCACTTTCATCCACACAACGTCTCCTGGCACCTGCATAAGCAAGGACTTTCCTAAATCATTCTTCAACACACACGAGAGTTAAGGAAAACTTAAGGCCAGATTCTAAAAATCACTTGAGCATTACAAGTGCATTTTTTCTGGGATTTTGACTTACAGGTTTAAGCAGACGACTTACACAAATCCTAACAGCTCAGGTACCTGAAAGTTTCACAGGTGCCTACAGTCTATTCCAGTTATGTGAGTGGCTAAGCTGCTTTCTGTGCAGAGGTTAAAATTCTCCAGAACATCAACTACTTAAGCTTATTCCTCAGAGCTGCCCGAGATTTGTAAATGAAGCATTACTCAATCCAAGTCTTCTGTGATGCCTCACATTTTTGGCTCTGAGCAGACCCAACAGACACAAACAGAACCAAGACACGCCAATAGCTGAGCTCACGGGCTCGCAGAATGGCTGAGGCTGATAGGCACCTTTGGAGGCTGTGCTGTCCAGGCCCTGCTCAGAACAGGGTAACTTCAAGAATGCTGGCCAGACTTGTAGCTATCTCCAGGGATGGAGGCTCCACGACCCCACTGTCAGGACAAAGTTCTTCCTGAAGTTTCAGTGGAATCTCCTGTGCTTCAGTTTGTGCCCACTGCCTCTCGGCCTGTCACTGGGCACCTCGGAGAACAGTCTAGCTCTTCTTTACACCCACCAGGTATTTACATACAGTGGTGAGATCCTCTCTGAGCCTTTTGCTTGCCAGGCTGAACAGTCCATGCTCTAGGTTCTCCTGGGCAAGCCCACAGACTAGCCACGCATGAACGAGCCCTAAGGAGAGAACTTCCCCTCAGTTCCAGGCTGTCTCTCCCCTGTCCATAACCCTAACCTAAGCCACTACACGTGCCTAGACTTAGCCGAAGCCCCACAGCCTCAGTATCACATGAAGACGTCAGGCCAAAACCCTCTCAGCAGTCTGATCCCTACCTTCGGGAGCCTTGTATGACATATGTTCCAATTCCTTCAATCATCTTAGTGGCCCATAGTTGCTAAAGCAGCTTTTGTTCAAAACATTGTTGGACATCTTGACGTCTAAAACAGTCTAGCATTCAAATCTCTGTCCAGAAGTCCGAAAGTTGAGCTGTGTCCTTGCAGTGGAGTTACCAGGTCACAGCCTGAACCGCTATGTGAGCACGTGAGGAGCTGGGGGAGCCTAGATCCACTCTTCCTCTCTCCCAGTCTCAGTGATGCTTCCAGGAGCATGTGTGCAGTCTGAGTCTGTGTGGGCTTCCCCCCACCCTTCTCCTTATGGTGCACCAGAGTTTGAATTGCAGAAGTCTGCATTTCTCAGCCTCCCTTTTTTCCAGGCTGTTGCTGGAAGGGGTAAATTAATTCCTCTTTCTTTGATATATTGTTCTGTGGTGCCTGTGTTTCAAATAAAGGCCCTGTCATTGCCGTTGTTTGCCTTACAGTCCTCCTTCTAGCAGGAGTTGCTAGGGAAGTCAAAACTGGTCTCCCTCACTGCCTACAAGTGTGCCATGGCTGTAAGACAAGGCTACAAACTGCACATGCCTAACCTATCACGGGGACAGCTGCTACACCTCTGTAGAGCTGTGTAACTAAAAAGGAAGAAATACATGACATAGTAATTGAGTCAGAATAAACGTACCAACTTTTTTTTTTTTACTATTCTGTCAGAAGAATAGTAAGTAAGAAGTCCTGAACAACGGACACTGCTCACCAAACCAGTTTTGGATTATGTGCAGTAACTTTGAGTGATGAATGTACAGCACAAGGAGTACAGCTGGCATTCTCACCACCGTTCTTCTGAAGCCCACAAAACACAAACATGAAAAGTGAACAAAAACCTTTGGTCTTTTTCACAGAATTCCTAGGAAAGGGCAGGGATTTCTGAGAAGAGCAGTTTGTACAGACATTCCTTCTCAGGGGTGATCAAACGCAATTTTAACACAAAGATGAATGTGTACTCCCACTCCTTGTCCTCTCACACAGAGTCATCACACAGTTGTCTGTTTGCTGCTTCCTCACCTGATAGAAATCCTGAGTAAACACTGGTGGGTTATCATTGATGTCCAGAACATAGACTGTGAGTTCTGCTTCTGTTTGATGGACAGAGTCTGAAACCACGATTCCCAGCTTATACACAGCAGTTTCTTCAAAATCCAGTGGTTCTACCACTGAGATTACACCAGTGTGTTGATTGATAGCAAATTTCATTCTAGAACTTTTATCATCAATTAAGTCAAACTGAAGTGCTGGGCTAGAGTCCGCATCGGTTGCTGATACATGGATCACTGTAAAACCAGGCAGGACATCTGAAACAGTAATTTTCAGAGTAAGTCACAGCTAAAGATAATGTTTCTATTTCTTAAAATCTTGCCTTTCCTAATACTAGATCTTAGACAGAGGTAATGCCAAAATACCCTTAGACTGTTTCTTCACTCGGAAGAGGAACTTTCACGTTCTTCCCATCAGCAAAATGTGGAAATGTGATATATATTTAGCTGACACAAATTAATTGCACAGTGTCACAGACTTCCACAGGGATATTTAACTGAGGCATAGTCCCCTGATCTTTGTAGAATCAACAGCTGTAGTCCTGAAGCTTTTCCACGGGAGGAAGGGGCCATCAGAGAGACATCCAGGCACAGCCAAAAGGTACAGAATTTTAAGAGACTGATGTTTACTTCTCTGAGATTTAGTGATGGATACAGACAGCTTTCGTCCTGTGTCAAACTGACGGATCAGGAATTGCAAACAGAACCCCACTATCAGTGATAAACGAATCAAGCCTAGAGTCAACAGAGATTAAACCATTTCCCATTTGCATCCCTGGGGCATTAAGCTTTAAACACACTGTGCCATGCTCTGGGACAAATGTTCTTCAACCGAATAGAAAAGCCCAAATAATAAGCAAGTACTTTACAATTTCTATACTTCCATGACTCCCATTCTTGTCATTACAAGTGGAAGCTAAATACAGAAAAAAAAGCTATAATGAGAAGACAGCCTTCATGCCTTTTGCTAGCAGGAGGACTGGACTAAGTATTTACAAACATGTTGCTGTTATCTCAGTGCATCACATATATAATGCCTGCTATTTAAAATTCTGAAAAGACTTGAGATATGTAAATGCTAAGCTAATGTCACACAACCTTACCAACTGATTGCTACAATGAGAACAGGATCTGAGTCCTCTTCTTCATGGCATCAACTAGATCAAGCTACACTGCACTTTAAACTTTCATTCAAATTTACAGGATTACTTTCATCACAGTGAGCTTCAGTATGCCTCATTTCTATCAATGCTGGTTTTAGCACCAAGTTTTGTTATTGCAGAAAAGAATAAATTGAAGACATCTGATCAATACGGCATTGGAGTCCAAAATGAACTACAGACGTACTTCTGTAGTTTCTTCTCTTTCTGAATTGCCTATAGTTTTATGCGAAACTGTTCTTAAACACAATATCTAAAGATAAAGAATAATGCCTCTGAGAACAAAAGCAGATCATAGTCTACTTAGATATTTCAATATTAATATGACCCACTGTCCATTTGGCTATAATCTCTTGGTTATACGAATCACAGAAAACACTACGGTGGTCTGACAAATCCCAGTCTTATACATTACCTAGCTGTATCGTCACACTTACTTTCCGGGACCTTCACTTCACCAGGTGGTTGGACAACTGGAGCATTGTCATTAATGTCTACCACTTGTATCCTCACAACACTTGTGGCAGAAAGCCTGGGGTTTCCTTTATCAGCAACTTGTACAACCAATCTACAATTAAAGGAAGCAGCAACTGTCAGCATCTGTCAGAAAACACAGAAATATTCACCAGGAAAAAAAAGTAAGTAAAAAGATAAGCTCTCTCTGCTCCTTGCAGTTCCTCCTGTATTTGTCATGGTTTTATGATTGTTGGTTATTGGTGTTCCACATCACAACATCATGTAGTGCACCGGGAGTTCAAGTGTTAATGCTCCAGGTACCTGTCCCAGAAGAGAAGAACTACACACCACAGGGTGCTTTGTGGTCACAGAGGAGCCATAACCGCTGGCAAGGTCACCTGATGCTCTTTCTTCGTCAGGCTCTCCTCCCTGCTGCTCAACCACACTGCGCATCTCAGCTCAGCGTTGTGGTGGGGCCTATCCACCCTTCCGACACTCTCTAATTATATTTGATCTATTAGCTTCAGTTCTGATTATACTGTATTATGGTGTGCTATCTTGCATTCCAATACCATATTTAGTAAATTAGTTTGTTTCTCCTCAGATTGTTGCCGCTGTTTTTAATTATTTTGGGGTCCCGTTTCCCTTTTGCAGAGGCGTGGATTCACGAAATCCCTCCGCCCTGCTGGTCACGGAACTGGACCGAACCAGCCTGTAAACCATTGACAATATTCCATCTTTCCTTCTGTGTGGTGACTGTCTGAAATTTTTATTTTCATATATTACAAGAACGGCATCCAGGAGAATCCAGATGGCAAAAATACACTGAAATCATGAGGACACAGTGATGCATTCATTTCAGCCAAATTCATGTAATGTGCAGGTAGTTTTAACGGAAACAAAAAAAAAGAAAGCCTTGAAAAGATTTTTCAGGTAAGATATTTCTCAAGAAGGCAATTCAGAGTGGGAATTAAAACTTAAGTAATGACTTGTCCCTGGGAGAAATCTGACTCCCCTCATTGATTATGAAGGAACAAAAGGAAGATGAAAATCAAGCAGTATTAAAACTTCCAAAGTAATATACAGCCAGGATGTCTGCAGGGATGCAGAAAATACCGACACCACCCATCACTGTCAAAGCCCCTCTGGTTTTAGAAGGACCAGAATCTCACTGTCAGATTGAGGGAGTTGGACTCAGGCTTCTCTTTTACACCTGCAGAAGGATCAGTAGAAAATTGCTAACAACCTCTTTGATTCCACAAACAAAGCAGCAAAGAAAACAGTAAAGGATGAGCTGATAGACATGGATAGAAGGAAGTTTACTCTGTGGGAACCAGCTCCTGAACAACAAAAAACAAATGGTTCTCTAAGCAAAGATGATTTCTAGAAGACTCCATCCTTCCCCAAGATTATGACAGGAATTAAAAATTACATCTGACTCAACAGGTGCTCTAAGAAGGCAACTGATTGAAAGCAGAAGACATCAAGCTACATGACAAAATGTATGCCAGGGCTTGGCATCTCTACTGAATGTTTTGGGTAGGAGCAACTGTTCACACGTGTGTCAACGTTTTCTGGGTCTTTCAAGAAATCATCTCAGTGCTTCACTTCTTCCTCAGTTGAAAATTGCTATTCCAAACGTCAAGAAGACACTACATTCTAAACATTCACACAACAGTATGGAACAACAAGGCTGTAACTCAAGCTGTGGATTGCACTTCCATTCCTGAGCCATGCAAACTCTGCCCTGGGTGTCTCTGTGGTTTCCTACACTGAGAGAACACACAGCTTGAATTGCAGACTGGTATTCAATCAGTGATCACATATAATTCCATACAGAAAGTGTATTTTTTCTAGAATGAATATTGGTAAGGTACATACAGAAATATTTTACTACAAATAATCACTTTCTAGGGTTTCAGGAAAAAACTCTCAAAAAAATTTCAGCCAAGGCTAAATTAAGGTTCTGTCAAGACTTCCATTACAAACTCTCTTGTAAGAGACTTAGAACTTCTAAGGATGAAAACATTCAATTTAGATAAAATAAATAACTCCTTGCAAACTGGAAAGAATCAACAGTCTAATTCTGAAATTCAAGAGCAAAACAGTTTCCAAAACTTCTTTTGTTATTCACTCCGCAACTCATGACACAGATTAAAAGATGATGAGAGGGAATATGAATATTCTAATCCTCAAACAAACTGCCCATCAAAAAATGCTAGAATTCCAACTTAAACATTGACATAAATCATGTTTCCAGTTACAGATAGACACCAGAATTGCTAGGATTACATGTCCAGTGCTTCACTAACCATAAACGTCCTTCCTTTGGAGGATTTATTCCTGGCATTCTTTTAAAGTACTACATGCAAATAAAATGTATTACACTATTTAAATAGTGACTAAAAAGTCAGAACTTATGTTTTTGATTCACTGAAAAATTGAAAAATAAACTGCGAGTGAAGTGTTGCATTAATTTATTTATTAATTTAAAATAAAGCATTTTCTTTAGGAAGCTATTATCAAATTACACTTACATTTAAAAAAAATCATATACTGTTCATCTTTTTTCATGTGGTTTTCTAAACACTATTCTGATTCACAATAATTCTGATTGGATGATTAAAAATTTGAGGCCCCATACCGCCATGTGGAAAAAAAGAAAGGAATTTCTACTAACACATATAAAGCAATCTAGTTTTCATAGAGATTGTAGTATATAAGAAGGGTACATTTATGAATCAAGATACTTGCACTTTCTCTTCAAAGCATAATTTCTTACTTTCCCCGCAAGGCATGATTTGCTTTCTTTCTAAATTCAATTATAGCATGCCTGATAAAATGTCACATTTACTTGATCATATTTACTCACAATTTCTAGGAAAACAGAAACTAATACTGAGCACAGGACAGCTTAAAGATATAATCAGCTTACAGAATAATTTCATCAAATGATGTAGAAGAAAGTTTGAAGTATATTCTATTTTAAATCAGAAAGCAGATCATGAACCAAATCCAACAAACAGGGACAAGTTCTTTCTCTCTGTCTCAATTATTATTTAAAAAAATAAAAAAAAAATAATTAAAAAAAAAGGATCCAAAAAGGAAGAGCTGTATATATTAGATACAATTTCTTCTCAGAAAGAGCAGCAAGCCATTGGAGCAGGTTGCCAGGGGAAGAGGTGGAGTCACTGGCCCTGAAGGTGTTCAAGAAACAGGGAGATGTGGCACTGAAAGATGTGGTTCAGTGGACAATATTGGTGGTAGGGGTACAGATGGACTAGGTGGTCCTGGAGGTCTTTTCCAAACTTAATGATTCTATGAACCTATAGTTCTCAGTAAACTGAAATCCAGGAGCAGTTGTCATTTCTCTAGCAAATCGTATTCATTTCTATCAGTGAATATTGCAACTGACAGAACAAAACTATTTTCCTTCCCCTAACAAGTAACCAGAAACCCATGCTAGAAATTAGCAGCTTTAGGGCTGTTTTCAGTGCTGCCTAATTTTGCACCCAGGTTCTGTAGGTAATGGATATCAGCAGAAAACTGTAAAATACATGTTCTAAGCAAACTTACCTTAAAATTAAAAAAAAAAAAAGCTTTTTTTTTTTTTTTTTTTTTTTTTTTTTTTAGGAACTCTGCATACAAACCTATAGCATGAAGCCTTTTCATGATCGAGGACAGTATTAGTTGATAAAGTCCCTCGTGCTGAATCAATGAGAAACGCTGCATTTTCATTACCAGACAAAATTGTGTATTCTGTTTCACCATTCAGCTGGCTGTCAAGATCAGTTGCAGATATCTGTTAGGAAGCAAATCTGAGGCTTAATTCAAAATGGTAGAACATGACTTTGCAAAGAAAGCTTTACTATATTTCTGGATGCTTTCCTCTTGACTGCTCAAATTTAAGCAAACAAACACACTGGTCCCCAACATAAGTATCATGGAAGGTTGTATGGGAACTGCTGAATCGTGGCCTGAACCTCTGATTGATCACCTGAGGTTTGCAATGAGCCCTGGGAGCACAGGTGAAGGCAATTCTCCTGTGCTGCTGGAAAAGGTGGAGCCTGGCTGCACCTCTCCTAGACCCCATTTAAGAGCTGACTGCCAGTAGGGAAGGATCTCTTTTGGAGATCACTCCTCTTGGAGTCTTTTCAGTGAGCCCAGGACAAGGGTAAGCCTTACATCCATTCTTCTTTAGCATGATAATCTGTTTAGCCTAACTTTCCTTAATTATTTTTTAATTATAACATCTGTATATTCTGATTACACACAAGCCATGAATTCTCCTCTTGAATTGAAATAGTGTGCACGAATTTCCCTGCACAATCTGAAATCCAGCTACACAAGGCATTAGGTATGAATATAATCGTTTTTACACTGCTTATTTGTATAGGTTGTTGTTAGAATTCTGTCTCTGTTGGGTGACTAAAATTTACTTTGTCACTGGTCCAGGACTACCCCTTAAGATATTACCACTATACAGTCAAAGAATAAGTGTAACTAGTTATTAAGATTTTGAGAGCTTTCGTGGGATAGTTTTTAACTTACTCTATAAAAGCACAAATAAAAAAATGCAAGGGGGCAGAGGGAATCTATAAAAGCAGTATAATAAATAACATTCAACCAGCAGTAACAAGTTTCTCAAAGATTTTTCTGACTCTTCAATGAGTTGTCATTGTATTTTGCTAGTTCCTGAAGAAGCATTATAATGAGTGTGGGATCCAAACCATGGCAGTGACAACCAGTCACTGAATAAAGAAAACAGGCTGTACATTGTCATGAAGTTTTGACTACGCATCTGGGTTGACTGCCTTTTGATCTTTCCCTATTGCTGGACACATGTTTCTCTTAATGCAATGTCCATCAATTTCTAATCACTTGGCCTGTGAGGCAGTTATGGCTTTCCATTTATGTAATCTCTAGAGGATGAGTATCTTTAGTACTTAAGATGACCCTTACTGCAACCTGATTTGCAATGCAAGAACATGTACTGAGGAAATTACGTGATCTTCTAGTCTGACATCTTTTGCTCTTACCTGGCCAGCTGGAAATGCTTTTAGATCTATTCAGAGGAAGAAATGTTGCCACACTTAAATTCAGACAAGTTCCTTTTTAATTAAATTCAGGCGAGTTCCTTTTTAAGCATCAGATTTTAAACTGAACACTTGAGGTTTAACTCCATTCCTGGATTGCTGGGTTGCAAGTACTCTTTTTGCAGCTATGGCCCTTTCACAGTAGATGTATTAATGCAGGGTCTAGCCTACATCATAACTAGAATTGTGAACTTGATTAACACTTTTCCTCTACTTGAGGAGAGAAACAGTAAATTCAAATCTCTTTAATATTAAGTCCAGCTGCACAACTAGTAAGAAGATAAAGAATTCTCCCCCAACTTGATAAAACTGAGAAGAGTTCTGAAGTATGGTCTACATAAAATGTTTTACATTATGCAAAGAATCCACTCTCAGTCTTTGAGAGATGATCGTCCAAGACAAATAGAGCAGGACCGCATTTGTTATCCAATAAATCCAATTTCTTAACAACAGAACTGAGCCTATGAAGATATGTTTCCTCTTACCTGTATGACATCTGTTTTAGGAGTTTGGCCTTCCCATACTGATGCTTTGTAAGAGCTTTGTTCAAATTTAGGTACGTTGTCATTAACATCTTGTATCAATACTGTAACTCTGCATAGTGCTGAATTCAAACTATTTTCGGCCAAGATTGATAGATGTATTTTGTGCTTAACTTCATAATCAAGAAACTTTGGCTCCTTTACTGTGATTGTACCTGATTATAAAATAAATCAGAAATCTGTGAAAACAGCACAGAATTTAAATGAGCTTCTCATTGCATCCTCCCTCTACATGACATCATCCTCCACACACAATTTTCTGCACTCTGACAGCTATGTTTTCACTGATTAACTACCATGCAATTTCCTAAAACAAAGACCAACTTGTTTAGAGGTTGTGTTGCTACATGTGCTGCTCCAAAGTGACAGCAAACCAGCTGATACTCCTGGCTCTCATCTCAGTATACCCACATCTAGCCCTTCACCTACATTCAAGTAGAGCAATAGCTTTACCTGTATCTAACTGACACATAAGCAGAACAGTGCAGTTTCTTCTGATGTGGTGAGCTCTCCCAACAAAAATAATCACTGATTAAGACAACAGGCACAACTGTGTACCTCCACATTACACTCAAAGTTTCCTTGGTTCTTTCTTGATTTTTCTAGGTTTTTCCTGGAAAAATCAAGCACAGGCACTTTAACAGCCCCTCATCTGGACAAAACAAAATCATTTTAAACTGTCCATCAGCAGTAAACGTGATAGTTCTAAGGAGAGTTCACTGCTTGATGCCTGAAGCTATCAGAATACTCAGAGGTGAAAGCCAGTGGGAACTCAGACATCTGTTATGAGTACAAACTATTCCCATTATTCCTCAGGAAAAATACTTTGTCTATGCCAGCCCGGAGAGACTATGGCTGTTCAAAAGGCCAAGTCTCCTTCTGCTGACATTTGGAAAGAGCTAAGAGCTAAGAACTGGAGGTGCTATGCCATCTAAACAGGCTTCAGACAAGGCCACGCTTTAAGCTACAGACAGACAATTGACAGAAATAATAAAGAAAATACAAGTATACCTGTAACGGGGTGTATGGAGAATATGCTTTCCTCTTCACCAAGGATGCTATATTTTATGCTTTCTCCAGTAAATTTGCGTTCATGAGCTTCTACAGTTAGAAGTGATGTACCTATGGAAGGAGCACGACATTTTCATAATGTCTGCTAAAGGAAGGTATACTGTAATTTGGTATTACTATCAGTAATAGCAGATGCACAGCCAAATATCTGTGTATTAGCCTAGCTGTTTATTTATAACTTAATAAAGCAGACAACAAAGACAAGTCTTCCGTGATCTCTCATCATCATGGCACATCAAAGGAAAGGCACTACCCGTCCCTCCTTGCACAGTAAATTAGTCATTTGATTGAAACTTCATGAGCTACTTAATGAAAATATGAGTTTTTAACTTCTGCTGATTGCAAATTCTCTCGTACCACTGAAATTAAGTCTTACCTGAAGCCACAATTGGAAAAAGATAGCATTAATTCAGTGGAAGGCCAAAACAGACACTGGCTACGAAATTCCCTCTCGGAGTTTGTCTGGAGTAGTGGCTGCACTCCGTTTGTTCAGGTTATGCTGTGCATAGTGCACAGGAATAAGTGCATATCATAGTGCACATAGGAATGCACGTTACCTCTGAAACACTACAAGGATGTTATTTTATTTATTGTGCCATTTATCTCAGCTCTATCTGGATTTTTGAGGAATACTTAGGATGAAGCATATGTAAAAATTTTATGTAGCTATTTTCTGTCAGAGAGAACGCAACGCTGAAACAACGTGCACAGCCATGTGTCAGAAGCAGCTGAATCCAGCAGAATCTCGATTCTATGCAACAAGTAATGATTTAAAATACAAAAAATGTGAAATATTAATTGTATTTCAAATATTAACAAGAATCATAGCAAGCTTTAGTAAGGCCGTTACTGATACTTCCAAATAACTTGCTGTTTTCAAGATAGCAACTGCTACTTAATAGATTTTGATTGTTTAAATTAAAATTAATTCATTCCATTCAGCTGTGATGGAATATTACCACCATACAACCTATACAACCTTCCCCACAGTATTACAGAGAACAAGCTATGTAATTACATAAGAAAGCACATGCTGCTCATGCAAAATTTTGGAAGTAAAGGCTTTACCTTTATAAAATATTCTTAGTTTCTATCTGCTATATTTTGGGTTTCTTAAGCTTTATTTTAGTACTGGTAGCCACTGATTTTAAAACCAGGAAATCTTGTTTTAAATAGATTGTAATTTACTCCTAAAAATTTGGGAATCAAAAGCATAAACATACCAATCATGACAGATGCATTTTCCTGCACTAGCGAATATACTTATAGGATATTTACTAGAAGAGTTCTGTAAATAAAATCTAATAAAAAAACAAATGGATATAAAATCGACACTGTTTCTTTCAAGAAAAAAAACAAAAAACCCAGTGGATGCGTTCTGAATGATGGTGGGTTGAATTTTCTTTGCTGGGTATATGGGAACTGTTGGATCACGGCCTGAACCTCTGATTGATCACCTGAGGCGAGCACTGAGTCAGCCCTGGGAGCACAGGTGAAGGCAATTCACCCGTGCTGCTGGAAGGGATGAAGCCTGGCTGCACCTCTCCTGGACCCATTTAAGAGCTGACTACCAGTAGGGAAGGATCTCTGTCTGGAGATTGCTTCTTGTGGAGCTTTCTGTGAGCTTCTAACGTGGGTGAGCACTTTCCATTTATCTGTGATTATCTTTTCCAGCATGGTAATCCTACTAGCCTAATTTCTCTGTATATTTATTGATCCCATAATTCTATCCAACATCTGCACACTTACTGATCTCACACTGGGCAACTTTGATTTACAACAGAAAGCAGCAAAAGAACGATCATTTATAGCATCCCTAGCTAAAAATAAAAGAAAGCATAAATCAAGGACTGCAGGATGTTAATATTTCTCTCCTAACACTGTTAGCAGTTTGGTTGTTTGTTGGCTTTAGAAGAAACACTACCGGAAATAGAGCAAGCAGCAGTATTTCCATTTGAATCCCTGGTTTTCTGGGACGAGGTTAACAAAATGTTGCTCTCAATTATAATACATCAATGTCATAGTTTTCATTCTCTCTTCTGCAGTAAGTATTGTAGTCTCTTCCTTCCTCTGTGGTCATATAACCAATCATCCTTGCCCTTTTCTTCTTGAGATCTCTTAGTTGCTAATGAAAGAAAGTCCTGAGGCGCTCACCCAAAACATGATTTTAGATGAAATTAAAGCTCCAGGCCCTGGGCTTTGGCTTTCATTGTTTACACTGTTTTGAGTTTCAATTCTTTTAAAAATAAACTTAGAGCTTTCCCATTCTATTAGTTAAGGTAGAAATAAAATTAGGAGGAAAAGCCACGTTTATTAATACCAGTTCTACAAATAATAAGTATGTAATGTAAATCTCCCTCAGACTGGATACGCTGGGGCTATTCATACTTGAAACTAAAATTTAGGGGTGAGACCCTCTAGCTCCTCGCTCAATCTGAAGCTCTGCTAAATTTCCTGTAATCAAAACATTTTAAGTTGAATCAGATTAACACCAGCCATCTCTCTCAAAACCCTAGGATGGATCATGCACTTACACACGTTCAATTTCACGAGGAGGACTTGGACTGTTACAGTGGGACAGAATCCACACCCTCACCTAGAGGCTCAGGGTCCTGGCAGACACCGGAAGCCTGACCACCCATGAAGACTGAGGCAAAGCACTCATTGAGCACCTCAGCTTTTTCTATGTCTGAGGAAGCCAGCTCCCCATTACTTTTCATCAGAGGGGCAACACTCTCTTTGATCTGTCTCCTCCTGCCTATGTACCTGTAGAACCCCTTCTTGTTATCATTCACATCCCTCACCAAGTTCAGCTCCATCTGTGTCTTGGCTTTTCTAATCCTCTCTCTACACATGCAGACAACAGCCCTGTATTCCTTCCAGGCTACACAACCCTGTTTCCACTTCCTGTACATTGCCCTTTTTTCCCTCAGTTTAAGCTGCAGGTCCTTGCACGTTGGTCGCCTGCTTCCCCCGCTCAACTTCTGCTGGGGGATGGAGAGCTGCTCTCAGAAGGGTGCTTTTAAAAAGCTGACAGCTCTGTTCTGCACCCATGCCCTTATGGACAGTTTCTCAGGGGATTCCATTCAGCAATTCCTTGAGCAGCCGGAATTTTGCTCTTCTGAAGCATAGATCCTGACTCTGCTTTTTGCCAACCCTGCATTCTTCAAGATCACAAACTCCACCATATCATGGTCACTACAGCCCAGGCTGCCTCCAGTCTTAACCTCTATAATGATCTTCTCAGTATTAGTGAGCACCAGGTCCAGTAAGGCTTCACCCCAGATTGGTTCATCTATTACCTGGACCAGGAATTTGATACATCCAACTTCACTTTTCCCTGCTACTGCACAATTTGTTACAATTACCATCCCAACTAGAGAGGAGACAGCAGCTGCAAGAACAGCGAGGATGATTTGAGACCCACCTGCTGCACTGTTCTCAGGCACACTTGCTTCATACAGGCTATGGCTGAACAAAATCTCCTCCTCTTGTTCCTTTGTAAAGATAATGACCAGAGTCACAGCTGTTCGAGGTGAGGTACCTTGATCTGAAGCCATCACTAGCAGCTGTGTACTGAAGTCTTCAGAAGCCAAGGGCTCCTGAAGAACGATGTCACCCGTCTCTGAGTCAATCTCAAATAAAGTTTCTGCTGCCAACAAACTAAAGACAATAGCTCCACTTGGCCCCAGATCCACATCCTCTGCTCTCACAGTGGCTACTGTCTCATTCACTGCGGTTTGAACAGGCACAAAGGCCCTGATGGGGCTCTGCAGAAACACCGGATTGTTGTCGTTGACATCATCGATGTGCACCACAATGCTGGCAGTGCTGCTTCTTGGCAAATGGGAGCTACAGTCGCTCGCCACAGCCCTAAGAGCATACTGAGACTTGACCTCCCTGTCCAGCACCTTTGTAGTAACGATGGAGCCTGTGACACTGTTAATGGCAAACGCTCCAAAGGTGTCTCCAATGAGTGAGTATGTAACCTCGCCATTCGGGCCGTCGTCCCTGTCAGAAGCAAAGAGGTCCAGGATGGCTGTGCCTTCCTCTAGGTCTTCTCTCACAGAGATGTGATACTGGTTCTTTTCAAACAGTGGGCTGTGGTCATTTTCATCCAGGACTGTTATGTACAGCAGTGCAGTGGAACTCCTTGGTGGACTGCCTAGGTCGTGGCACTCAATTACAAGTGTAAAATTGCTGACATCCTCTCTGTCTAAGGTACGAGTGACCAACAGTTTTCCAGAAGTATTGTTTAGTGTGAAGTATTCTCCAACATTCCCACCTTTCAAACACAAAAAAATAAAATCATGGCAAACAACTGTGTTTGGAAAAACAATCTCTTGTGACTACCACAATGTTTACTACAACAACATGATCCAATTGCAAGGGCAGCTGGTGTGCTCATGTATCCTTTGCGCATTTTATTCCTCTTATAAGAATTTCATATAAATCAGCAGGTGGCAATGACAGTAAATACAGAACATATCAATTTACAGAACAGCTATTTTGCCAGATATGTGTCTTTTTTTTCCCAAAGCTGCACACTTTACAAAGTCTCCTGTAACTATGCTACATCACGATGACCTCTTCTCAACCTTAGCTACAAGTTCCAGAAACCTATAAGGCATTGCTGACAATTGCAATTAGTTGCTCTTTGCTCTATTCTACAAATCTGTTCCTTGGAAATGAATAGTTGCACTTCAAGGTCTTGATTTTGGGGGAAGGAAAAGAGAAAGTAAATATGAAGCAGCTGACAGAAGAAAAGTCAGCATTTTCAGTTGTAGTGAATGGCATACATACTTTATAACATGTATAAAGACCAATAATGGCAAATAAATTTAGAATTGTAAAAGATTGTGAAATTAAAACCAAGATAACAAAGAAATTCTACAGTTTCTTCAAAGGAAAATTTGTCAGCTGGTACCACAGTAGCTATCTGCTGCTTGAGCTAATGTTGGGAGCCACAAACCAAAGTAAGCATGGCATACTCGTATTTGTGCAAAGATTTTACAGGAGGCTTTGAACAGCTGTGGAGCTTACATTGACATAGCAGACTTGGGGAGAGTTTGGCAATATGAAAACCAAGTATTACTTTAATTGGTGAGTGAAAGCTCTCACAAAATAAAATAAAAAAATTAAAATTTGATTAGTTCTTGTAGTTACTAAAAGAGTATATTTATGTTCACAGCTTCCACAACTATAATGAAAGGGATAAAATTATGCATTTGTGATGAACGCCTTCTTGCAGGGTATGATGGCTTTTGTTTTTCTCCTCTGTACCATTTCAAATTCAGAGAGCAGACTTAAAGTTTGCTTGGAAAAGGCTTGTTAATACTGACAAAGGGGTGAAAGACTTTTTTCCTCACCCAGCACATAAAAAAAGCATGTGACAAGGCAGTATATAGGAACACTCGCCTAAAACCTGGACACTGTTGTTTATACGCTTCCTGATCTAACAATAACAACAAGATATAACTTACCACTTATTTTGTATCTTAGAGCTCCGTTATTGCCAGCATCCATGTCTGCAGCCCTGGCAAGGTAAACTGCTGAAGGCTGTTGATTCTCTGGAATACGTATCTCAAAGACGGGAAAGAAAAACTCGGGAGAGCTATCATTTTCATCCAGCACTTTGCAGACAACTGTCGCTGTGCTTGACAGAGATGGAGTTCCACCATCTCGAACCAAAACTAAGATTTAAAAACAGAAAGCAAATATTATGGAGGCATACTACTCCTTAGCAATAGCAGAATAGTCATTATTTTTTGCTATAAATAAAGCACACACTTCCCTGTTCCTGAATATATTAGCACTTCCATGTAACTCAGACTAACTCTGACAGTAACACCACAGCCATTCTCACCTCCCATTGCACAAGCAGTCATAGCTACTTCATGCTGTTACCTTTAATACTGTAAACCTCCTGGGTTTCCCTGTCCAGTGATACAGTTGTTAACAATTCTCCACTGTCCAAATTCATACTGAATTTCTCATATCCAGGTCCTGGTAAGATATCATACTGAAGCAAGGAATGTTGTCCTAAAAAGGAACATAGAAGTGCTAATAAAACAGTCACTCTCCTTACATGCCCTCTTTTCCCACCACCTTCTAGGAAATAGATTAGAAATGAAATTATTACTCTCAATGCAGAAACTGCTTCTTCATTAACGAAAGAGATCAAAATTTAAAAGTGGATCTTCAAAATCCTTGTACAGCTATGCATTGTGTGTAAGTTTTCCAGGCATTCCAAGAGAGCCCAGCAGCATTTTGAGGGACCCAAGGCAAGTTACCAAACAAGCTGACGTATCATGAACTCAGACCATGGAATCCACGCATTTGTCTTGTGCTCTCCCTTGGGTAATAAATTATTTCTCAACAGGACATCAGGTAGTGCACCAGGCTGCTCTGGCTCTGGTTTTCCTCTTATTTCACTCAGAGCCAGTACAAGCATCTCTGTAAAGTATGACACTGAATAGCATAAACATTCAGAGAAAACATCCACTTTTTGACACATCCACCAGTTCCAGGTATTGGCAATATTGAGCTGGCAGAGGCCTAAGTCCTGTCAAAACTCACAGGGTTGACACTGACTTGTCTTTAACTCAAAAGCCTACTTGGTGGGCACTTCCACTGCACGTCTCAGGTCTTTTAGACTGTTTATGCTTGCAGACAAACCCTGAAATGACACTGCTTGTCCTTAAGAAGTCCTGTAGGGTTTTTAGTAGGGTTTTTAACTTAAAGATTTTGCCTCTCTCAATGTTTTTCTGAATGTCATTTTCAATCAGTTCCTAATTAGATCTACCATTTGTATACGATACTTGAATATTATTCTTCCTGTCCTTCTCTAGGAATCGTAGCACAGAATCATAGAGCGGCTTGGGCTAGAAGAGACCTCAAGGATCATCAAGCTCCAAACTAGGGCTGCCAGCCACTAGAATATGCACTAGATCAGATTGCCCATGGCCCCATCCAACCTCCAGGCATGGTGTATCCATAAACTTTCAGGGCAACCTGTTCCAGCACCTGACCACTACCTCAGTAAAAAATTTCCCCTTGACACGTATTCTAAATCTCCCTTCCTTTAGTTTAAAACCATTCCCTCTTGGTCCTATCATTATCTAGAATAGTAGGATAGTAGAATAGTAGGATAAAACTGTGCAGGACTTCACAAGTCATGCTTCCAAAGCTGCCTGAGCTGAAGGAGAAATGGGATTCCACATTCCTACTAGTTATGACCATAAAATAATCTCTCATATTTCTACTGTTTTCAACACCCTTCAGAGGAAAATACTGTGTCCTTTCTATTAGGAGATCTTCAGTGAGTTTAATCCCACATTCTACATGGAGAGCAACTACTACTGCACCTTGTACAATTGTGCTCATTTATTTGCCTTTTTCCTTTTAACTAAGTTTCATTCAGTCATTCTGTGTTTTTTCATCCATCACAATCTTTTGGTAGTGTAGGAACAGTGCACCTGGAAAACTACAGCATTCCTAGTTATACTAAACTTAGTCAGAGTCAATACTACGTTCTGTTCTCAACTAGAACAGCAAAAAATAAGACAATCTAAACTGGAGTTGGTGGAGAAACACTACTGCAAGAGAAGAAACAGAGCCTATGGTTTAAATGTCCATGACTGCCTTCGTTTGCCTTTGAAGAGTTTTGCTAAATAGTTAACAAAGCTAGTGACATTTGATTGAAAGAATTATTACTGTAAATGCACTTTCACCTACACCAATTCAAGGAAGGGACTTATTTACGAAAACGCGCACACACACAAGAAAGAATTATAGAAATCTTTCCAGCTTTCCAGGAAGCAGGGTGATTTCATGGTGCTCCTGTTGTAATGTGCAGGTACAAGTCAGTGGTACAAGATGATTTATGTGAAAAAAATCATACAGGCAAAAATTGTAGCAGCAATTTCCAAGAAAGACCTTTTGAAGTGAAATCAAGCTTAAAGCCTGGAGCAGATACGGAGCAGGTGACAGCTGCTTGCTCTTCCCTTCACAGATAATCCATGAAGTAAGAAAACAAATAAAACATAAGCCTGTTAATGGCTGTGATTGTCAGTAAGAATGATTCCTCCCTGTGGTCAGTTAGGGAACATTTAAGGTGAAAAAAACAATACAGGGAAGAAAGTGCTCTACTGAGACTATGCAAATATTCCTGGGATTTGAACTGCAACTTAAAGAGCAAATACAAATGATATAAAAAATAGGAAGTAAAAAAATCAAGGCCACAATGAGGAGTCTTCTACTCAAAAAGTAATAAAAATGAGTTCTGTTTGTATGACTCCCATATCAATCTCATTTTCTTACATTATGAGCATCACTTTCAGTATTTGGAACCATTCTGCAACATACATATGATACTGGGCCAAAAATTGAAAATGTGAGAAAAAGCCCCAGCAGAAGGGCTCTGGTTACTGGAAAACATATAAATTAAAGTAATAATAATTAAAGAAAGAGACAAAATTAACCAGGAAGGAACCATGAGCAACAACAACATGTTCCAGCCTAACTTGTCTATACCAGCAGACGCACACTGGCCAGCCTCGTGCCCCCCAGCAGACCTGCAGTGCCTTTCCTCTCCACTCAGCCAAGCCAGCAGTGCTCCCTCCTACTAAAGGCTTACAAAATGCATCTCCTGCTGTACCTCCCACAAAATGCACAATACAAAATAACAATAATAATAAACTTAATAGGGAGAGGGATGCCGTAATGAGAAAAAGGAATTCAAGAATTCAAGATAGCTATTTCTTTTCTATGTCATGTATAAATTTTTTACATCAAATACTTTGTTTTTATAGGATGAGCCAAAAAGAAAATATATGGGAGAATGAGACAGAGGTAGACAGTAATGCTGCTCAGCTATCATGAAGATTTTCATATATATGAATACTGACTCCTTCCTGATCTTCAGATACTTCACATACTTGTGGGGAAATGGCTCTTCCATTTCTGTGTATCTCACATCAGCCTTTTGTAGTCAGTATGTGCTCTGCTTTAAAATGGGACATCTTACTAGAGACAGAAGACCATTTTGCTAACAGGACTTTTTTTCTTTTTATATCACAATCTTAAACAATTGTAAAGATGTGCAGAAAGCGAATCCATGGTCAAGAGAAAATCATTTGCAAAGCAGAGACAACTTTTGGGTCAAATGCAGCAATATCCAAGGGTTTAAAATCTCTTCTCATTTTTTATTTTAATGCAGATCACAGGCTCAGTGTAACTGCTTCAGGTTACATCAACTGCATATACCACGCTTTGCATTACTGAAGGCAAAATTATCTCCAGACTCAGACTATCTGTAACATCCTGTGCATTTCAGATACTACAAAAGTTCAAGAACTTTTTTGTTGGTTAGCGAAGATTCTCATGTTTACATCATTATCTGTGAGCATATTAACCATTCTTTTTATTCATCTACTTTCTGTATGTTTGAAAAAGCGTGTATGTGAAACCATATTTAAAATCCAGGACAGTTTTCAAAATTCCTTCACAGCTCAGGTGCCTGGAAATTCTTGGATGGCAGTGCCCCTCTCTGGTCAGAGGACATCAGTGCATGTTTACCTTCACGAAACTGGGATTTGAACTTCTGAGATAATTTAAAACTAGTAAAAACTCATTGAGAGAAACAGAAGTGTCCAAATATCGAGTCTAGTGGAGATGACTATTCTTTTCTGAATGAGAACCAGAATCCTCTAGCTGTTTTCACTCGGAGTGTGTTGAACCCCACATCGCCCATGCACTCAACTTGTATTGAATATGTTAATTAGGGCTGAGGCTAGCTGAGTATGTAAGTCAGAAGATCTCCAAGCCCTGAATGAATGCTGAGAAAATGAACTAACAGCCATGTTTTGGAACTCAAATGCAGACATTACTCTGGGAAAAGCATGACGTTTGTACATGCAAGCACGGAGCAAAGTAAGATTTGATCAGTCTGCAATGTCCACAATAGCAAAAAAGGTTGAAATTACCTGCATCTCTATCCACAGCTTCCACTCTTACGACCAGCTCCCCCGGATCCTGGTTTTCATAAACTGCAGTCTCATAAAACTGCTGCAGAAATATTGGGCTCTCATCATTCACATCAAGAACAAGGATGGTTAGAACCTGTGTTGCAGAAAGAGCTGGACTGCCACCATCAAGAGCCATGACTGTCAGACTGTAGTGCTCCTGAACCTCGCGGTCCAGGAGTTGGGCTGTACTTAGGAGTCCTGTTATAAAGAATGGAAACAGTAAAGAAGCCTCAGCTCCAGGTTAGGATCTCGATTGCTCCTGCGCTCACACTAAAGTACATTCTTGCCACTGCTGCAAGGCTTCCAGACTTTGGATAATTCCCGTGAGAGCAGCCCAGAAATGCTCATTTTGACAAGAGGGGTAATTGGGATTCATGAAACATTCAGATGAGGTTCAAAGAGAGAAATATCTTACTTAACTCTGGGCTTTGCATTATACTTAGCTTCATATATCTTCATAGTTGTTGTTAGTTTGCACATCGGTTCTCCGATTAGCAACTCCACAAATCAGTGTCAGCTGTATCACATTATGGATTCAAAATCAGAACACGAATCTGAAAATACTGTAACTATTACAGTGAAATGCTTATTTCTGTGGAATAACAGCCACAGAACTCATTCAGGAACCAGGGAACTTCAAAAGGCTATAGAATAAAATTTGGCAGCACTTTGAGCACCTACAGAATGCATTCTATCTGCAGGTGCACTCCTTCATTCTTCTGATCTTGATTTTGCCTTTCCTCACATCTACAGGTAGCACTGTATACATGTATACAAGCTTTAAGTATGCACTGTGTAAAAAATCAGTGTGAAGCATTCCACTGCACACACTTTCCCCAGTAATGCACTGGAAGGCATTCCAGCACATCTGCACAACACAGTCAGAGTGTCATGCAGAAACTTCTGAGCTAAGTCTCACTAAGCTTTCAGCACTGCCACACTTGTATGGTGCTTGATACCCTGGGTAGAGTGTCACTGTCATTCATTATTCTGTTACTGCACTGTATGCATTCCCAAATGTTACCGTGGTAAGAACAGTGTAAGAACAAGACAATCACAGTACCTGTGATTTTATCCAATATAAATGATCCATTTTCATTGCCTGAAATTAAGTGATACATAACACGTCCATTTCCTCCCTCATCAGGATCCTTTGCAGTTACACGGTGCACAAGAAGGCCCACGTCTGCATCCTCCATGACATAGCAAAGAGGTGCAGATATAAAGCTGGGACTGTTGTCATTGACATCCAGAATAACAATTTTTGCAGTCAGAGAATCACGTCTGCGATCAGCCACATTTATTGCCTGGTCTGTTGCAGATACCTTAAGGATCACAGAGCGAGTAATCTCCCTGTCCAGTGGGGATGCTGTGACCAAGGTACCATAGAAAGGGTGAACAACAAATGGATTTTCAGCCATGTTACTCATTTCCAGGGAATATTGTATTTTGCTGTTTGGAGAACTGCCATCTCCATCTTTTGCATCGAATGTGTAAACCAGAGTGCCAACAGGTACATTTTCCTCTATGCCAATCACTATGAAGTCGTCTTGAAAATGTGGAGAATGATCATTCAGATCTTCTACATCAATACTGAGGAAGACAGTATTATTCTGTGGGGGATTATTATTGTAATCCCTTATAATAACTTGCAAAAAGAAGTGTGAAGATGTTTCATAGTCAAGTTCCTTGGACAGAAAAAGCTCTCCTGTCCAACTGTCTACTTCAAAATAAACATCATCGTCACCTTCAGTGACACTAAAAGACAGTTTCCTGTTAGTTGTCAGATGATTACCAGGCAACTTTACAGAAGTGAATACTTGCGCAGGTTTAAAATTTTCAGGTATGACAAAGTGCTTGAAATCTTGAGAGAAGATAGATCTCCCTGTGGGAAGTGGGATGACCTGTAACAAAAACACGAAGACTGACAAATTTTCCCAATGCTATTAGAGGCAGTGTAATGATAATTATTTTCCTTGACAATTTATTCATTCATCACTTGTGAATATGTTATTGTATGTATGTTATTATTATATATATGTTGTTCTATGTAGTATGTATGGCTTGAAGACAGAAAACAAACCTTACATGTTACAACAGCATTCAAATAGTGCTTAACCAGATGCTCCATAATTCTCTTCTTCGTTCCCACACCAGAAAAAAGGAAAAGGAAAAAAGAAAGAGGGACAAGACTATCTGGTACCCACTGAATCATAGGCATCCAAATACAGGAACTTTGAACACCGCTAGTAGATATTTTTCTTCTCTTTTACAGGGTTTGTAACGGCTTCCTACCAATGCATAAACACCTTCCATTCATAAGGCAACTCATAATGCTGCTCTGTATTCAAAACAAAAATGAGTTTGCTCTCTCATTTCCTCATTCATGAGAAAAACAAACTAAATAAAACTATAAAACAACATATTTAGTTCCAAATTTTTCCTATCTTCAGATTATTTCCCTGGATTCTCCCCAAACGGTTTAACTGCTTTTTAATTTTTATTTTTTATAAAGAAAATAAGTACGCAGCATAGTTTTTCTATCTGTACAATACCAAGAAGTACCTGGATGTCAACAACAGCCTGTCCTTGAAGGGAAGGCATCCCCTGGTCCCTGGCTGTGACCACCATTCTGTAGCTTGATCTCTCCGCATATGACAGAGGCCGGGTTGCTCTCAACTCCCCGCTGAAAGCATCGATCTGGAAGTATCCTATATCCTCTTCTATTGGAAAAAATGGGTATCAGTTACTGCAGACCTCATCAACTCGCCATACACCTCCATCATAACTAATGAGTAAGAAGGAGCAGGACGCAAAGGAAAGGGAACCCGCTACAATCACAATTTCTCAGACTCATCTGGCTCACCTCCTTGAGTAAGTAATTACTATAGCCAGCTTAACCTATACCAAAGCAACTGCCTGTTTTTGTATTGATGCTGCTCATATTAGTGATGAGCATCAGGAGAACAGCAGACACCTCAGGACTGCTACTTCTATCTCCAACGCCAGTTGGGAAGCAGGGACAGGGAGAGAATTAAGACTTGGTTTCTGAAGAGGCAATGAAGGGTCAAACAGGTGATGCTGAATACACTATCACAAGCCAAAAAAAAATACTCTCCTGTCCCTAAGACAATGCAACCGCAGCAATGCAGCCTTCCCTGCCTCTGCTCCCAGCACAGACACAACTGGGGATGTCCAGCATCTTACACTGACTGGTTCCAGAGCAACGCATAAATAGTGGGAATTAGGCTTTTGTCTGCCACCAAGGACTGGCTGCATGCTAATAACTGGCAAGTTCTAATTGAACATCCTATTGCATTTATTCCAGATGCAAGGAAAAAAAAACTCTACGATGGAAGAATAACTAGCTCTTTGTGAATTCTCCATTTTCAAGGAACATAACTGCAATCAGTCTCCATTTTTTTTTAGTAAAATTGGAAAATATCTATTACTTGGTGTATATTACCAGAAACTGAGGAAATCAAAGTTGTCATAACTCCCTCTCCCTTAAAATACTATGCAAATAATTCAGGTACATTAATTTTTAATAAGCTGTGCTGGCAGGTTAAACAAAGTAATGTAGAACAGCTGCTATTCTAATAAGTAACTGTGGTAAAAATAAACTCAATGCATATGGACTAAAGAGAACACTCATAAGGAACCATACTTCCATAGGCACCTAAGAGAGCATGAAGCTGTTTATGTTCTCCAAATCTGCACATGCAAATCAGTTAACTGCACACAGAAGTATTCACTTGTGTATGCGTTTCTGTTTGTCTGTAACGGCGAAATACTTGCACCTGTAGAATACAACCAAAGGTTGAGCAGGCGGGTTAGAAAACAAGAGTTCTGACAACCAACACACCACTTTTCCCAACACTGTTCTGTTATTTTTGAGCAACTCCATGTTTTTAATGCTCCACGAGTCCCTTCTGGGCTCCTCTAACAGTCAGAAACGTAACAAACAGATTGTCAAAGGGACACAACATGTAGAGACAATTCATCTGAATGAGACAGGTCCACATTCTGCATTTTTTGATGACAGCCTCAAAATACTAGTGCTGCTATATTAGTATTCTCGTACATTCTGGCTTAGGTCCCAACAGTGTGTCTCCATGCACAGATAGGCTATTTTGTTCCGTGCAGTGTTTCTGGAAACAAAATCCTACTTAAGCAAAACAGCAAAGACAGATAGGAAAGAAGAATACAACATGAATGCCATTCAAGTATTTTTAATGTATTGCTAAAACTGACATAATTGATAGAGAAAGCTAACAGTGACTGAGGATGTCCAGTGACTCCAGACACTGCTTAAGTGGCTAAGGACCAATAATTGCTTGCTTTTTCATTTGAAGTAACAGAGTGTATAGTTAAGGTCAACTGAAATAGGCATCAGTCAACAAAGCTTCTGGAGGTTCAAGCTCATTAGAAACTGAAAGGTAAGGCTCAGGATTTATATTTGTTAGTAAAATGAGAGTAATGATCCCAAATCCTAAACATTCTTCAGAATACCTGAAGCTGGAAGGGATGGGAAATGGTTTTAAGTTGAGGGAGGGGAGATTTAGGTCAGACATCAGAGGGAAATTCTTTACCCAGAGAGTGGTGAGGTAATGGAGCAGGCTGCCCAGAGAGGCTGTGGATGCCCCGTCCATCCCTGGAGGTGTTCAAGGCCAGGTTGGATGGGGCCCTGAGCAGCCTGGTTTAGCATTAAACGTGGAGGTTGGTGGCCCTGCATGTGGCAGGGGGGTTGGAGATTCATGATCCTTGAGGTCCCTTCCAACCCTGGCCATTCTGTGATTCTGTGATCAGGACCATTTAGACAACCAGAAAAGGAACATCCTTTAGACACTATCACTCCACTAAAACTCAAGTATTGCATGAAATCATCAGTTTTGTACATTTTGCAGAAGTAGCAAGGAAGTCTGATAATTTTAATTTAGTCATGAATAATTTTAAAGGGGAGACGATTGATCCCAAATCAGAAACATATGGCACATACTAAGAAAAAAAGACAAATCAATTATAAATATTTTGCCCAAGATAATAGAGGGCAAGTGTGAATGAGTGTTAGCTTGCTCTCTTTCTAAGTGCACTCCAAATTCTCCTCTTTTTTCTTTTGTGAGTTCAAAGTGAGGAATAAGGGAAAAAGGTGGGTACTAAATTTGATACTCAGAGCATCTCAGTCATAGCTCTAGAAGCTCACACTCCCTACACTTCCAGAAACCTTTTCTCAACTTTTCTCTCAATAAATCACCTCAGTGAGGCAACTGCTGCCTTTATCACATGGTCAGGTTTTAATGTATCTGCAGAAAGCTTAAGGATTACTTGTTTGGGTTTTCTTGAAAGAGGGAGGGGCGTTTTGAAGGAAACACCGAAGGCTGAAACTCATCCCCCAGCCATATCTTCATTTTTCACTTTACAGACCTTTTCCTCATATAATTTGCCAGCATCTGTTATTAGCCCTCCTGCATGTCTTAATCTCTCGTTTTTACATTTATCTACGGTTGTATTTCTCTAGTCTCCAGTTCTCCAATGAACACGATGTCTACGTTTAGCAAATATGGTCATGAAAACTGCATCACATTTCTTCAAGTTTTAGTCCTGAAAAATACCCCTGAACTAGAAAACACTATTTTAAATATAAAGAAGGCAAGAACTTCACCATGTCACAGAAGAGCAGATGTTAAAGGCTGTAAGCCAACCAAAAGCAACAACAAAAATTAACATCAGAGAAGTCCAGCTGTTTCTGTATTTGTTTACCAGGAACATATCCACCTGTAAGGCCAGGAGGGGTCTTTCAGTGGGTTGTTTTTTGTGTGCGTGGGTCTTTTTGTTGTTGTTGTTGTTGTTGTTTTTGTGGTGGTGGGTTTGTTTTTTTTGTTGGTTTGTTGCTTCTGTTTTTATCCTTTTGTCCTTTCTAGAGACATCATTTTCAAGACCAGACCTATTTTGTGTTGCTAGTCTTTTTTTACCATTGGAATTCCTTCTCACTCCGCTCTGCAGCTCTACAGAAAGGGATAAGAAAATCCAATGTGCTGCTTAAAGGAAGGAATACAGCTGGAGGCGCAGAGAGACCCCTCAAGAACGCTGATACAAGGCTAACAAAAGGGTATTGCATAAAATGAAACCCACAAGCTTAATTGTTTGCTCAGATTATCTGCTGATCCTTCTGATTCCTGCCTCAGTCTATCGTAAACCATTCCTCTAGCAGGAGAACCTTCTGTTGGTCTTGGGAAAGGGAGATTATCTTTCTTTTACCATGTTAGACAACTGACTGAAGCACTGAATTGTTCAGCACAACACCATGGACCTAATCCCTTGCAAGTGCTGTTCAGATGCCCTCTGTCTGGACACAAAAACACCCAAATCCCTGGGAACGTGGAGTAGAGGGGAGGGAGGGAAGCTGTCTGTGCCTTCAGACATAATTAAGACACAGAATGTTCCTCTTTCATGTTTACATGGGCAGCACTTCTCTAACAGACAAAACAGACTTGAAATTCAGTACGTATGCATGCATCTCTAACACGGTGATTATTTCAATGTATCTTTGCTTATGAATTCCACTTTAGATTCTTACCTGGTTCTGCTGCATATAGTACTGTACCATTGTTCCCAGAATCAAAGTCCTTTGCAAAGACAGAGGTGATGAGCATTCCTGATGGCTGCCCTTCCAAAACCTGTCATCGAGCAGTTGATAAATTAATTTGCAAGCATAAATGGATAACTGTGAGCCTCAAAAGAAATTCCTCCCCTTAGCACAAGAGCTTACTGCTGCTATGTTTTCCATCTCAGTAATGTGTACAATCAGCACAAATGGCATTTCAGAAAATGGTTAAGTAATACAGTTCTAACAATCACGGAACCACCATGGTTTGGATTGGAAGGGACCATCAAGCTCTGTCCCCTCAGCCATGGGCAGGGTTGCCAACCATTAAATCAGGCTGCCCAGGGCATCATCCAACGTAGTCCTGAAAAATCTCCTATTATGGTCTGCATATATTACTAATCCAAAAATATGTATGAATTAATATAGCAGATTCAGAGGTCAGGAGCTGGAAAAGACTACTACACACATAAAGAAAATTATACATATATCCTTTGTGCATACCAGTCTACATATTTTGCTTTTTTTTTTTTCATTTTAAAAATTTTATTTGTTTACAAATTTTGAAGGTCCTGAATATACCTGGGTAAAAAAAATGTGCAAAAAAAAAAGAAAATTCAGACCAGTAGCTGCTCCCTCATCAATTAATTAACCTTAACTGAATCTCAGTTGGGTCAGGCACTGCAGGCAATGCACTGGACTGAAAGATGTGTGCTGCTGTAGCTGTTTCACTCAGCAGGTACCAGCCTGGCTCTCTGCTATGCAGACCAAAATCTCGTGTACAGTTTGAGCTCTTACCACAGGGTGGTGCTCAGAACAAACCCTAAACTGCAGCACAGGCTGCTACAGACCTTGATGCTTAGTTCTTTTCCAGGTGCAATCTGAGGGAAGATAGGTTTATTGTCGTTGACGTCCATCACTGAGATGTACACAGTTGCTGTGACATTAAGTGGTGGTGACCCATGATCAGTCACTAGTACAGTCAGCTGGTGGTGTGCTTGTTTTTCACGGTCTAAGGCAACCCAGTTTATAACTTCACCTGATGAATATGGAAAATGAGGGAGAAAGGGAATTGCGTATTATTGTACGCTAGCACTAATCTTATGACATGCAGTAATCAGACGTCTTTTGATATATCTTGTTGCTGACACTGAAATCCCAGGTTTGTGAATTCAACTCCATACAAATGTTATGTCAAAGTGTGTACTTGTACTTTAGTGAGACATTACATTCTTCACTGTACTTTGGATTCCCCTGAGAAAAGGCGTAAAGTAGCACAAAGCAACACACTGGCCTTCTAAACAAACCCAACCGGGATTTTTATCAAATTTCAGGACAGATAATCTATGAGCACAGGGTTTTAACTGCTGATAAATGGGCTTTGTTATGCCCATGGGTTAGCCATTCTGAACACAACATCTGTACATTAATCAGGAAGCCTTATGTCTCCTATACATTCTGGTAAACCCAGTAAATAAATCTAACGCAATCTCCTCTCCATCTGCTCACCCATACTCAATATAGCTGAAGATTTGTGGTTGACCAAAGCCCTTCACACAGATAACAGAGGTACTCTTAAAATAATATGTGGTTAATTCCTGAGATTCTGTTTGCCTTTAGATTTCTTTAGAAATTCCCAATAAACCTTTGCTTTGAAATAACAGTTACGAAATTCGTAGAGAAGTTCTGCCTACGAAGACAGAATCTCCAAGAAAATAAATTTTAAATAGCAGATCTTTAAGCATTAGATATTACTTTGCTAAACTGGATAACGTAAAATGCCTAAGTTCCTTACAGGATCCCCTTCGTCTGGGATTTCCATGCTGTATTCTCTACTGCTACGCTGCATGGATATATTATCTATCCCACAATGCATTTGAGATTCCCTGCAGAGTACACACTTTGTGAAGAAGTTATTTCAGCCAATTTGCTTTTTTCAGTGCCAAGCACAATATGAACTTCATACTGATTGATGTAGCTTGCTGAAGCTTCCAGAAATGTTTTAAAACACTTTCAAACATCACACTTACTTTCATAATTTTTTACAACCGATTCATACTTTTCAATTGTACTTGATCACAGGCAATTGCCTGTCAAGAGTCTCATATCTACTGAAGCTATAATTTAATATTCCCTTTTAATTTGGAACAGTGAAAACTTGCACTGAAGTGATTAGAATGAAGCTACAAAAACAATCAATCCTAAGGGTTAGTTTATCCTTCATAAACATGATTTATTTCATTCTCTCAACTGTGAAGCTTCCAGTTAGAATTTTCACGTACCAACCAACCCAAGAGACTCACAGCATTTCCTGAAAGCTTTATACTTCATTTCCATTCCTTTAGGGTGGGTTGCTTTCCAAAAGCAATATTAGGCAGATTATAAATCATAAAAATGCTACCTGTGTTGGAATTCATCTTGAAATACTTTCCATCAGACAGAAGTAAATATGAAAGTTGTCCATTTCTTCCCGAGTCTTTGTCAACAGCTGTGACAGTGCCAATCACACCCCTGGGAATTGGACTTTCCTCCATTTTGAAGAAGTAGCTCTCATGCATAAACACAGGGGAATTATCATTTTCATCCAGGACATTTACTATTACTAATGCGCTTGCATTCTGCATGGAGTTTTCATCTTCTGAGGTGCTGACCAGGGCTCTAAAACTAAGAATGTGTGCACATTCATAGTTCAAACGTTTCCGAAGATAAATACAGCCAGTATCAGATCTGATTCCAAATGCAGCAGAATCTGTGCTAGACTCTATGGAATATGTCAGCCTGGAGCTAACATGGCGTGTATCAAATAAGGAGGCTTGAACCTGAAGGATGTGGGAACCTGGAGATGTAGCTTCACTGATATCCACTTGGTACACCAACTTCTGGAAAACCAAAGTGGGGCCCATCCTCTGCTCTTCAACAGTCACTGTCAACAACAGCAAAGAACTCAGAGGAGGGCTTCCATGGTCTTCAGCTGCTACATACAGAGTATATTCTTGCTGTTTATCCTCAAACACCATTTTGATGAGGCTTACCACTCCAAGACCTGAATCGATACTAAATGCATTTGTCTGATTGCTGGTAAGACTGTATTTGATTGCCCCGTTGAGGCTGCTGTCTTTATCTTCTGCATGAGCAATGTACACAGCAGTGCCAGGAGGCTGCGTGCGTGAAATAATTACCTTATCAGACCTGGTAAGAAATACTGGAGGGTTGTCATTAACATCTATCACAGATATATTGACGTAGGTGCTGCTGTAAACAGGAGACTTTCCCAACTGTGACTGAATGGTGAGCATGAAAACAGACTGGGTTTCATGGTCAAGCTCTTTCTTGATGCGAATGATACCAAACTGGGAGTGAATATAGAATCTTCCCTGTGGATCACCAGAGGAAATTCTGTATGAAACCACTTCTAAAGAATCTATAAATAAAAATAATAAAAGTTAAAAAGAATAATACTAGTAGAGTGATAGCATGAAGGCTGGTGAGAAATGTGAAGAATGCATGCTACTCAATTCAGTGGGATAGCTGTAAGCTACACAGACTTTGACTTGGGTTTTTTATGCTTCCTAGTTCCTATCCCCAGAGCCCTTCAATAACATAAATACTGCAAAAGCTTCATCTGAGTTTATTTATTCTGTGTACTTGTGCACTGTTTGCTTTTCATCTCCAGTATGATAAAACTATATAGTGAAAAATTGTGTATATATATATATATATATATATATATATATATAAAACTATATAGTGAAAAATTGCCTCTTGTTTTTCCCTCATCTGAACTGCAGAAAAATGCTCCTATAAATTATTAAGGGAATCACTTCACTGTACACAGACATTCACTGCAGCAAGGAATGAGACAGGTAGCAGACCCCTCCAAGAAAGGCATTTTTCTGTCATTACTGATCATGGATGCTTCAACCTGAGGCAGCCAGATGCTGTCTAAAGCAAGAGCTATGTAAAGGCTTACTGCCAAGGCTGCTCTGCAGGTGCTGCCTCTCTGGGGACAGTGGTGAATGTACTGTCCCTTCCAAGGAGAAGAAAATGGAGGGACATGACTAATCACAAATTCCTAAAACTTCTCTCTCTGCTGCACTTGGAGATTCATCACTAAGCCACTATATGAACACATGGCTCCCAGCGCTCTGCGTAAGAACCAAACACACATGGTTCTCAGGACAGGGTATTTTATGGCAACAGTTTGGCAAAAGTTAACCCATTTCCCTCTAAAAGTGACTAAACAAAACAAATAACCATATGTGTTTTTAAGGCCCAGTAAACACCCATCTAAACTTCACCATTTGATTTGGAAAAAAATCTCTTTTTTGTGGCAGCACATCTTACAGATTCTCTGATAATTCAGAAAACCCTCCGCTCATGAGTGTTGCTCTCAGATATTCTTTCATGGCAAATGTTTTAACACAAGCCACAATCTTTCAGTGTACTCCCCATCTCCACATTTACAATTACACAAATCCCTCTGGAAAATACAGCATCTGCTTGCATGCAAAATTTGTATTAGAAAACTAAGGCTTCTTTAAACCATACTGCAAATCAAGTAAGTAAATTAAAGTTAAAAAATGGGGCCATTCCCAGTGGGCCACCAAAGAAATGACCATAATCTCCATCTGATCTAGAGGGCATCCCAAAACAGCAGCGATTGCACCAGCTGTTTTAAATACCAGCTGTAAATACTATTTGATGCTCATCAGAACTAGTAAGTCATCTGAAAGTTTAAATGAATATTATCTGTAGACATTCCCCATTACACCTGTAAGAGAGAATCATCTCTGAACACACAACTCACCCGGAGGCTCTCTGGCCTTTACGGCTCCAACCAGGCTGTCTTCAGGTGCATCTTCGGGTACAGAAAAAGCATACCGGGCTCTCTCAAATACGGCGGGGGGCGAAGTGGCCTGAAGGATGTGCACTGTGACAGCCGCATGGGTGGATGAGGAAAGACCACCCCCATCCCGTGCAGAAACTACCAGAAGCACCACAGAATGTGCCAGGTGACTGAAAGCTGAGATCAGGTAAATAATTCCTGAAAGTGCACAGAAGTAAAGGAATAATGAAAAAAGTTCAGGATTCTCTTCGCCAAACCTAGCAGGCTGTCAAAATGGCTTCAGCATTCCTCTGGCTCTAAGAGAGAGGGCCGGACAATGTTGAAAAAAGCTTTGCAGGACTGTGAGACACAACTAAGAAAAAATGTCCGAAGGCAGTGACTGTGCACATGCTTTACCACTTTCCAATCACTAGGCATGCAGTGTTCCCTTTTTAAGGGCCAAAGGGCCAAATTTTCTCAAATCACAGTATTCTACCATGCTCAAAGCCACTCACAGTAAGCTCTGTGTCACAACACAGCATTCCTGTTTTAGAAACAAATTTGGCTAGATCTCAGAACCTCACTGAGCTACTGGAGTTGTTCTGAGCTTTCAGCAATGTTGGGAAAAAGACACTTTCACCAGTACTAACATTTAAGAATCTTGAAGTGAGTTGGAGGAAAAAAAAACATGTTACGAGAAGGAATTTCTCTTTGCAAATGGTAAAAATTAACTTTATTTCCAACAAAATTTGCAGTTAATTCAATTCCCCACTGAAAACATCCAGCCAGAGGGGAGTTGAAGCCCCCAGATGCAAATCTCAGGAGCATTGGGCTCTGTGGAAATTATCTGGAAAGCAATCACCTGCTGTCTGACTACAAGTTTCTATTAAAATACCATCTACTGCCATCAATTATGTTTCATCTAAACTATGTGAAATAAGTAATCCTGTGAAAAGAAAATGCAATTCTCTGTCCAGAAATACAGCACTTTGGATGTACTTCCTTAAGATAAACACATTTTCATCCACTAACTCTGGTGAATGTGAGACTAGCTGTCTCCAAATGCATTTTCTTCATGCTACTAAAATAAGTCCTTATGAACATCAGATAATTCTGCCTGATTTTCAGTTACTCTGTATATTGCTAGAGAGATCCACATCTACATCAGCACCTAAATATTATTAGATGGAAAGAATGCACATAGCAGGAATCTTGTCCCATCTTCTGCAATGAAAGGTTGTCTAACCTTCAAAGAAAGCTTTACTTGAGCAAAGACATCCCAGGAGTGAGAATCACATACAGAATGTAGCTCTCTACTGTTAAGCTCTGAGCTATGTTTGTGGCTTCCTGGCTCTCAAGATAGGTTTAGTAAGGATGATGTTAGGCACTTAAGTCAGTCACTGATTGGTCCCATTGACAGACAGGGTAAAAATTAGGAGAATCAGTGCATGATTCCACTACAGCATATCTTCTGAAAATTCAGCATGAAGCCATAACATGGCTGCAATGCACTTTTAAGCAGAGTAACAGAAAATATATAAAACTCCTTATAAATATTGAAATGTGCATGCTTTGCACTTTCCAAGTACGGTCAGGACATCATAATAATAAACTGTGCCTTGACATGCTTAAAATGCCTTCCAAGCACCCTCATCAAGGATCAAGGAAGAACGCTTTCTATCAACAACAAAAGACAGATATTCCAGTGTGACAAATGTGACAAACCACAGTAAAACCTCGAAGATATAGGTGGATTCAGAATTCATTATCAATCCGGTTCCTATGCCAATAATTGTTGCAATTCCAACCCTTTTTTCAGTTGTTGGGTTTTTTTTTTGTTTTTTTTTTCCTGGTCTTTTGATAATTGGGTTTTATGATTAGTTAGCTTAACGTAATAGTATTCCAGAGACATAAATTTCTGTCATTTCCTGAGGTAAGCTGAGCAACTGTAGCTCGAAGGAAAAAGGTTTTTAAACTTTTTTCTTTATCTTTTTTCCCAGAGGTTAAACTTATAAGTATGGATTTTCAACATTGCTGCTGCCAAATTAAGTGAAAACATGAGATGGCCTGTATACTACTAACTTTACCTATTAACTAATGGGTAGTTTTATATTGAAAACCCCTACAATCTCGTTTTCATTTTGGATACTTCAAGATCACAGAATCACAGAACTGTAGGGGCTGGAAGGCACCTCCAAAGATCATTGAGTCCAACCCCCCTGCAAAGCAGCCCCCTACAGCAGGCTGCACAGGTAGGCGTACAGGCTGGTCTTGAATATCTACAGAGAAGGAGAATCCAGAACTTCCCTGGGCAGCTTGTTCTAGTGCCAGACCAGACCCAGCACCAATCCCTGGGGAACACTGCAGGTTACAGGTCTCCAACTGGACTCTGCACCACCGATCACCACCCTCTGAGCTTGGCCTGTCAGCTAGTTCTCAACCCACCTCACTGTCCACTCATCTATCCCACACTTTCTTAGCTTCAATATAAGGATGTTGTGGGAGACAGTATAAAAAACCTTGCTCAAGTCAAGGTAGTTGATATCTACTGCTCTCCTTCCAACTACCCAGTTGGTGATGCCATCATAGAAGGCTATGAGGTTGGTCGAGCACAATTTTCCATTGGTGAATCCATGCTGACCATTCCTGATGACCTTCTTCTCTTCCAATTGCTTGGAGATGGCATCTAAGACAAGCTGTTCCATCACCTTTCCAGGGTCAGAAGTGAGACTGACTGGCCTGTAGTCTCCAGGATCCTCCTTCTTGCCCATTTTGAAGACTGGAGTGACACTGGCTATCCTCCAGTTCTTTAGGCACCTCTCCTGTTCTCCAAGACTATCATCTTCTCCAAAGATGATAGAGAGTGATCTGGCCAACACCTCTGCCAGCTCCCTCAGCACGTGTGGATGCCTCCCATAAGGGGCCATGGATTTGTGCACACTGATCCCACCTAGATGCTCCCAGACCACTTCCTCCTCTACCATAGAAAAGCTCACCATTTCCTGGACTCTCTCTTCCCCCCAGGGTCCAGGAGTCCCAAGGGGGAGTCTCTGAAGTGAAGACCGAAGCAAAAAGGTGTTCAGCATCCCCACCTTCTCAGCATCCCCCATTACCAGGACACCTCCCTTGATCAGCAGGGGACCCACATTATACTTAGTCTTTCTTTTACTGTTAAAAAAAAACCCTTCTTATTATCCTTCATCTCCTTCACCAGCTTCAGTTCCAGGAGAGCTTTCCTCATTGCTTCTCTGCAGGCCCTGACAACACTCCTATACTCCTCCCAAGAGGACAGGCCCTCCAGATATCTGGATGGTTGAAGTCCACCATGAGAACCAGCACACGGGATTGTGAAGCTACTTCCAGCTTCTTGCAGAAGGCCTCATCGACTCCATCTTCTGGAACTGGTGACCTGTAGCACACTCCCACAGCAACGCCAGCCATACCAGCCCGCCCCTTAATTCTCACCCAGAAGCTCTCCACACATTTTTCCCCCTCTCCCAGGTGGAGCCCTTTACATTCTAGTTGGTCTCTCATATAAAGGGCACCTCCTCCACCTTATTTCCCCAGATTGTCTTTCTGAAAAAGGACACAGCCCTCCATGACAGCATTCCAGTCATGCGTCCTGTCCCACCACAGCCCTGCAACTGTACGCAGATCTCCAGCTCATCCCATTTATTTACCAAGCTACAAGTATTGGCATCAGGCACTTAAGGGAAGCAGCAGGTGCAGTTACCTATAGAGGGACACAAGAAGATTTTAGGTGAGGTAACAGCAACACGACCTTTTCTGAGGAGTCCTCGCACAATCCTATGGGAAAACCCAAAGGTTTTTCCCCGCAATCTCCAACAGTGGCAACATCCCTCAGCCCTATTCTGTCACATTTAACTCCTCTGCCTTCCCCCTTCAGATCTAGTTTAAAGCCTCAGTAATCAATCCAGAGAGTTTGCTCCCCTGAACACTCGTGTCGCACTTGCTCAGTCGGAGTCCATCAGGAGCCCACATATCTGGTCTCTCAAAGGCCTGCCTAAGATCAAAATACCCAAAGCCTCGATCACGACACCGCACCTCAGCCATTTACTCAACATATTCTCTATCTTCCTGGGTCCCAGCTACGCATCAGGACAGAGGAGAACACTACCCGCACCCCTGATCCCTTCAACATCATTCCAAGAGATGCAAAGTGCTTTTTACCATTCTTCAGTTTCATCACTGCAGTATCCCAGGACCCAGTCTGAATGACAACATAAGGATAGTAGTTTTCCAGCTTAATGAGCTGCGGTAGAAACCTTCCCAATGTCTCTAACTTGCGCCCCAGGAAGACAGCACACCTCTCTGGAGAGATTATCTGGGTGGCAAACAGGAGCCTCAGGGCTCCCAGTAAGGAGTCCCCAATTACTAAGACTCTCCACCCTTTTTTTGGTGGCTCTGGTATTGACACAGTGCCCTGACTAGCCCCACTTCCTTTGCCTGACACTTCCTGTATTCTAAAGGTGCTTATCAGGGCATGGGTTTCAACTGTTTTCCAGACCCTCACTCCTATCCAGCCTGAGAGCCTCAAATCTATTACTCAGGGACACTGCAGGGGACTCTGCAGGGGTTGGGGGGATTGGGGAATACTCTGAGTACTGGGGGCAGACACCTCCTTCTGCTTCGAGCAGAGGTGAGGGTCCAACTCCTTTCCTCTTGTGAGTTGTCTAGCCCTTTGTCCAGCAGGTGAGCAGCTGGATTGGCTGCTTCTACTTGCAGGGACTTAGGAGGAGGCTTTATGTCTGCAGTGGGAGTAGATTGACACCTCTTCCTATCCGTTTCCCTCAGAGATTCCCTGGAGCCCCTCAGGCTGCTGATTTCTTGCTGCAGCCTGGCCATCTGCTCGAAGCTCCTTGAACATGGCACACCTGCAGCCATGACAGCCCTCTCCTCCCTCAGGACACAGGGGGACAGATTACAGAGCTCCTCACAGGCAGTAGACTGGATGTAGTCCAAGATGTATGTGAAGAGTAGAAAAACTTCTATGGACAAGCATCATGCTGAAATCTATTCTTTAAAAGCAATAAATAGTGTGTCAGAACACCCCCTAGCCAAGAACAGAAAAAAACCTGCTTCCCTCCTGGAGCACCAACTGTTTCATGGAACAGAAATACTTCAGACATTAAGCTATATGATGACTCCATTTACTGGGAAGGAAGCTGTAGAGGTTAGCAGTACTGGACCATATTTTCTGTTTCTGCATTACTGCACTTGCCTTGAAGATTTTACCTCCGGTCATTCCTCACTGGGTAGGAGAGTGTGCTGGAATCAATTCTGGCTCACGAGGGTATGTAAATTGTTACAATTCAACGTGCTGCGGTGAGTGCAAGTACTGATAAAGGGTGAACTTGTGACTGGACCTGCATCAAAGTGCTAAGACACTTCCAACACTGTTCCGTACACAACAAAAGGTGAAATGAAGCCAACATTTGCCCAGAATGTGCAAATGCACTAGTGAAAGACAGGACTCTGTGTCACCTGCTGTTCTCTGGTAACAGCATAATGAATTCAGTGCACAGGAAGAGGAATAAAGCCAACAAACACCAACATTTTCTGAGATTGTGGAACTGGATTCCCTAACAATTGTAGATGATGTTAGTATTCCTTTAGCAAATATCCTAGGAGAGGACATGGACTGAAACAACTCAGACAGTAAGCAGATGGCAAAAAGGTATGCTAGTTCACTACCCCAGTTCACCTCCAAAGCTGGTCTCTAAACCTGCAGTTAACACCACGTAGGTCAGTGCAGACCCACTGATCTATTGGGAGCATGTCTGACCCAGTGCAGCACATTAACTTCTCAATGCAGACATTCATACAGCTCTGCTTTTTTCTGCTTTCTGCTGTTGCAAAGAAATATGTGAGAAAATTTGCCTTGGAGGGGCACACACAGTCAGGTGACAGACTTTGCATTCACATTAAAAACAGCACTGTTCTAGGGAGAACCAGAGTGTCTGACAGCTCCATTTAACGCTCAGATTGCAGTTTTAGCAATTCATCTGTATTTAAGATGCACCTGTTTTGTTTTGGTGTTTCTTTTTTTAGTGAAGCTGAATTTTTGATGGTAACCACATCAACATTCTGCAAAATTCTGCACTGTTTGAAGAGCTAGTTTATCAACTGTTAAGGGAAAGGGAAGAATTAATGAGGAACTATGGTGTTATTTACTGCCTATCCACATAACGTGCTCAGCTTCAGCTTATAAAAATTACCCGTAAGAGCTTAATCTTCATGACATAAACAGTGGTTGGGATTTCAGTGAATACTGGTTATCTGCAATATAAGGAACTGGTACTTGGATATTTATAACATAGCCTCTGTAAACGTCCTCAGGTCCCAGTCAATCCTAAAGCAGTGCTCACCAATCCCATGTAAAACTCCAAACAAAATTTACAACTCTTAAAAAAACCACTTCCAATGATTTCAAGAAGCTTAGAGTTCAACAAAGGCAAATTTTTTAGAGTGCTGGCTCCACCAATTTATGCTTTTTTTTTTTTACAAGAAAAGTTTGTCTTGGCTTTTCAAATACGATGAAGAGATGCTTGACCCTTTTCTCTCCATGTTAAATTTCAACATAAAAAAAAAAACAGCTCAAATTTCCAATTGCTGCACCTTCTTCAAACCAAACAGCTCCTTGGACATTTCCCTTCATACTGCCTTATTCTGTTAATCTAACATAATGGTAACTCAGAACCTAACACCAGTTCTCTTTGCGTGCAAACGTATAAGGCCAGGCTTGAGTTTAAAAACAAATAAACGGTTAAAAACAGCATTTAACAGTGAAGTGGGCTGGACTCTTGCCAGACCAGCTGTTGCTTTCCAAGAGAAAGGTCGACCCTTCCCCACACCCCTTGCAGCTCCAGCGCTGCCATCTCACTGCACTTTCAGCTGCCCAGCTGACTGAAGTTTTCCAAAAACATCTTAATGGAAGACCTCTGCAATCCAGCTGCCAGCTTGAAGATTCAAAGCCAGCAAATACACAACTTGTTGAAAAAGCTCCACAGCCAGAGTAACCAAAGGTGGTATTTCCTTGAAGGCACTGCACAAAAAAAGATATGCATTTCCAGCACAGGCACTAACTAAAGCATGATAAGCACAATAAGAGATATTTGATGTTCTTGTATTGAGAGCACTGCAGAACAATCCAGATGCTTATCTTAATCCTCTAAAACAGAATTTCTGCTACATACATTCCTTACTATGTTCACTTTAACAGCCTAGGCTGTTAAACAGCCTAGGCAGAACCCCTAGGGGGTTAGGCCTAAGCAGGCATTTAGTCAAGCCTATTTGTTCTTTGTGTGACTTGGCACTCTTTTCTTTAAGTTAACTGAGAACCCAAAGGAGAGCCTTCACTTTTCTGCAGAAACCAACTGCAAGGCCCCAGGACTGTCACCTCCCTGAAAACTAAGCAGGACAGACACAGGACCAGGGGCAGTGGGGTGCCAACCCTGTCCATCTGAGCTCCTGCTGAGAAAGGCAAGGTGCCAGGCCAGTACCTTGTTCTGCTGAAATGGAAGAGAATGCAATAACAGAACATGTCTCCACTGCCAGCAATAGCTGGTGGTTTCTTACTTCACACTTCTTGCTTGAGAACTATACAATCTCTATTAAAGAAACGTGCTGATTGCCTGCATTTAACTGTACTAGCCTCACGTTATTCCTCTCCTACAAAATCTGAGGTTTGAGTGCAGTTTTTCTCTTCTTCATTTTTTCTGCTGCCAGCCCTCACCAGACTTCGTCTGCCTCACACAGACGAAGAGTTGTGGCAGAGCAGCACCAGGGCAGCTCATTCCCAGTTGGTCTCATCTGGTGGATTTCTGAGATCTGACCATGAGTGAATTACAAGAAAGGAAGGTGGGTTAGAATTTTCTTTTTGGAAATACTTTGCACTGTGCCATGCACAATGAGTCTCCACATATCACTACTATTGCATTGTGGAACTTTGGGCATGTAGCTTGCAGGGATTTTTCTCTTTGTACATGATTGATTCTACACAAATTTTAACTGTATGCTTCAGGACACGTATGCTTCTTTTTCCTTTACTGCTCAATAGATGAGAACTCAGTGATAAAGGTCACTCACTGTTCATGGATTATTCAATTGAGATCTCTACTTGTTCCTTTGTGTCCTAACATGAACAAAATTCTTCAAAACTGAAAACTTACTGAGCTAATCCAATGTCTCACATGTATTCCTTTAATTTACAGCACTGTGAATATGATATCAATTTCATGTGAAAGATTAGAAAAACAGTAGTGGAAGAAACATCAGTTAAAAGACGTGGTCTCAAAACGTTCCAAAACAAAAACACTCCTAATTTTGCACGTTATTTATAAGAACTTCTTCATATGTTTAGCAAATGGTACTTTATGCTGTAAGAAAATGCCAGAAGTAGTTTAAAAATAAACTATTTTTTTCCTACAATACTGTAGGAAAACATCATTAATCACCATAAAAACAGCCTTGCTTTCTTTAAAAAGGATGCTTTCTTAATTTACTTTGATGCCTATTACAATCTGCTACATATTAAACATTCAATAAAACATACAGTTGAGAAAAGTTAGATATTTTGTTTCCCAAAAAGAGAAATTTTGGTATTTTAGTTTTTATTGTCAACCTATATTGTAATAAAGACAAACAAGACTGTTTCAGGCAAAATGAAAATCTCCCAAGATGCAACTGTCGAATAACAGCATTTCCATTTTCTTCAATAAAACAGAACTTGTCAACATTCTTAACTGGAATTAATCTATTCTGTGCTCTAAACCAAATAAAGAAGGTTATTTAAACTCAATCTGACATTAAATTGAATTTACATATGGTGCTGCAGTAGAGTACTGGAAGTAGTACAGGACTGAATTGCACGCTGCCAAACCAAGCCAAATGTACCAGTGGAAAAACCATGTTGCAGAAGTCTTTTCTTAACCTCTCCTTTTTGCTTTCATTAGTAGGCGCTGTTAAAGATTTAAGATATTGGACTTAAATCTGCTTTCTGGATGACTAAAGTAGAAATTGCTACACTCTTAAACTTCTATGTTCTTCAGCTCTCTTCTTCCTTCCTATCCAATGGATTAAACCCCTGGATTTCCCCACATCTCTTCCAGGACAGCTTCCATACCATACATCTCTTCTATTTCAACATCTGTTCTAGACATCTAATATGGTAAAGATTCACAGAAACAAGAGCCTAAATGTCTTAAATTGACAAAAGAAAGAGAAAAGCTAAGTTAAATGATTATACTACTGGGATTTTGACTATGTGAACTCTACCTTCTATACATCCTTTTTATTCTATATCTTCAAATGAACACGAACCCACGGCTATTGACCTTTATGACTTCACTTCTCATACACAGTGACTAGCCAGTTGTTCTAGACTGTTGTTTTAAAAAACAGACAGTTTATCTGAAGAACGACATGATGAAACCACATTGACAATTATTATTTTTGTTCATTTGAAGCAGCTTCTTTGAACCAGGATGATAATGAGATGATAACCATATTTTTCCAGCTTTCAAGAAGGTTATCACTAAGATCAATGGAAAAATTACTCTTATGCCCATGGGTGAAAGAAAATATTAACACTTGCAACATAATGAATGTTTGTAAATTCAATTTAACTTAAGTACTGTGGAGGTTTTCTGCCACACTTGTGATCATATCCTGTGACTTACAATTTTAATTACTTACTCAGCCACAAATATAAACACCTTGTCTTTCAGCTTATTAGGTAACGACAGGGAAAACAAACAAGCATAATTCAGATATTTTCTTAGCCAGGAATGCTGTTTAACTTGCTCTGACAATCAGTTCACAAGTGCTGTTCATAGACCACTTACAGATCAGCTACCTAGAAAAGGAAATAAATGAAGCCAAGATGTTCTTTACAACACCACAAGAAATAAATGATAATAATTCATGATCTAGCGAAGGAACCAGTCAGCAGTTCTTCAGCCACACATTTTTCTAGCTATCCATTTCTTAAAATGTTTTCTTTTCCTGTGGACAGTCTATCATCAACCAAGTGAAAAATACTGCTTCAATTTTTTCTCAAAAGAAAACACAATACATTATTTACAAGAATACAAAAGTGTGTTACAAACAATAAATACAGAATCCAGTAAAAAAAAAAAATGCTATTACTAAAATATGCTATTGTGCATATGCATACTAAAATATGCTATTACTGAATTAGAATTCAAAGAACCTTTTAACCAAACACCTGTCTGACCAATAAAAAGCTCCTCCTTCCCTCTTCCACTGAATTATACGGCATCCACATCACAGTGCTCGAAACAAAAGATGGAACCCCTTCAAGCAGCTTGGATGTGGCCTGACCTCAACCTCTATGAACCAAAAGTGTCACTGATAAATACAGCAAGTGGTTAACCAGCTAGTGTGATGCCAGTCTTGTGAACACAGTTCACTATGCAAACCAAAAGATTTTCCTGATAGGCCTATATAATTGCTTTAACAAAGTGACAGCCATAAATCAGCCATTGAAGAGGTTACAGTTTTTATTTTATTAATTTACCCATCTCTCTTCTAAAAATGAAAAGGGGTTTGTGGAAAAAAGTGAATCTTTAGTGAGTATTCTAATGCAGCACTCCAACAGGTTCATCTTGCACATGATTTTCATATATCATAGTGTAATGTGACAAACTGTTCACTAGTAATTAATTTACATCTCATAACACTGAAAATACCTTTGTCTATTTATACAGGCAACACTCAGGGCTATAATCAACAAAGTAACTCAAAGATGAATGCACTGACTTTAACTTCCCATTTCTAAATGCTCTACTAGTGAGAAAAGCTAGCTGCTTAAGAATAAAACTTAACAGAAAGGTAAATCCATGGAACACTCCAGCACCATTGCTGTGCCTCCTTTTAGGTCCTATAACACTAAAAGGAAAATAAATAAAACAATAGTGTTGTGTTCAGCTGATAGGTTTGGCGATCAGAGTGCTGAAGAACTGCTGTTCCAGTCATATTCGGACAACATCTGCCATTTACAGAGTGCCGTCCACATAAGTAGATAATCTAAAGATGCTCACATAATCTTGTATGCAACCTCTGTAAGTGTACAGAGAAAGTTTACAAGGACAAAAACTAGAAAAAATCAACATCCTAAGAAGTGAGGAGGAATAACTAAAAACTCTGCACCACAACGAGCCATTTAGTCATTCTGAACATCAAACAGCTTTTGCAGCTATTTAACCCACAAAGACTGCAAAAACTCCTGAGTAGCAAATTGGCAATTTTTAGGTTCATTCTGTCTACATATTGCCAACAGTCTAAAATAGTAAGCACTGTTGTAGGTACACTAGCAAGAACATAAATAGAAAACATGTATTCCTCAGAAATCACACATGCCACTAGTATTAATAAGTGAAAACAAAACACAGTGTGTATGGGAACTACTGAGTCACGGCCTGAACCTCTGATTGATCACCTGAGGCGGGCCATGAGTCAGCCAGAGGAGCACAGGTGAAGGCAATTTAGACCTATTTAAGAGCTGGCTACCAGTGGAGAAGGATCTCGTCTGGAGATTCCTCCTTCTTGTGTTTTGTGGTGAGCCCAACTAAGGGTAAGCCTTCCATTTATTCTCTTTTGTTATCACAATTTACTTCACCTAACTCTCTTATTTATTTTGTGATTGTAACATTTTAATATCCATTGATTATACACAGTCTGACCTCTTGAATTACCCAGGAAATCTGATTAAGTGCAATCAGATTCTGCCAATGATTTATGGGCTGCTTTTGCTAGTCTTTACTAGTGAGGCTTATGTCAGCCTCCAAGATATTCAGCTCTTGGGAATCTGCAGTCACCCCAGAAATACAATTTGATCTTGTCTCTTGGTGACTTGAGGGCATTAGAGTGCACTGTGCACCAGTGCTTTATATTTCTGTGGTTCTGATGTGCCAGGCCATCTAATCCACACAGCCCAGTACGCTCTATTATCCCTTTCCCCTCCCTGGCTGGGCTCAGGCACCTCTATGACAGGTTACCTCTGTCATTCTTAAGGCTTTTGCTATGTCCAGAAGCAACTAGAGCAATCACCTTTATGGAGAAGTTCACCATGGTGCTTGATCTGTCTTGTAATTTTTTCATCCGTGCTTGAAGTAAGGAGTGGGTTGTTTGTGCCACTTCTTCATATCTTCTCCATAGTCACGTAGGTAATGCCAAAGGCAATATGTGTCATAGTCTTACTGTTGTCACTTGCTCAAGCAGAAGGACGTCTTCTTTTAATAGCTGAGATGTCGGATAATGCAGACTGGGAGGGAACTGGTAGGCTGTTTTGGGAATCCTGGTCCCTATCAGGTGTATCTGATACTGCCATGGATTCACTGGTTCCATCAGCAAAAAGCACGGTAGACAGTTTGTCTATTATGTCTTTTTGATTGCTCTCTATTTTGTCCAGTTCTTCAGTCACTTTTGCAGTATCTAAAACACAAGCTCGCAGAGGGCTTGAATGTAACTCAAGGTCTTGAAGTTTATTAATCAGTTCATTTATAAAAGCTATTCTTTCCCCTCTGCCACACATTGCTGCTATGTGCTGGCATGCCTTTCTGGTGCAATCTTTGTGAATGTACACCACATGTTCGGTGTACACCTGACTCTCTCAGGATCACGCTCTTAGTCTGGATTGTCAGGAATGAATGCATGGTCATGTAGCATTTCCACCACAGCGTACTCTCTCAAATAATGGATGCCTTTTTCCGTGTCAGCCCATTTCTTTCTATCAGTCATCAGATCATTTTTGAAGGGACACTTTTCTTTTATGGCTAACAGCATCCACTTCCAGAGAGTGAAGGCCTCATCCTGGCACGTACTTATACCTCTGTCAATGGCTGAGTCCCTGGCAATGCTACTCAGTTGGAGAGCTTCTCTATCTAGCGTCACACTGTTGGCCACATTGTCCCAATATCAAACTAATCAGGTGACAGTAAGCTCGTTTGAGCCTACAGACCTCAAATTTCATTCATTTTCAGAGTTCGAGTGGTAATGGTTATATCTTGCTCACCTCCTAATCTTCCAGGACTCGCTGTTACGCTCCTAGGCACTGGTGACTGTGATCTTACTGGGGGTCTCAGCACTCCCTCTGGATCCCTTAGAGCTCAGAGCCACTCCTCTGGACCTCTTCCCTCCTCTCCTCTTACAGTATCTGCTTCCTCTACTTTCTCCTCCTCCTCTTCCTTGTGTTCTACTTGAGTTGACTTTCATTTTACTTTCCATCCTGATAAGCATTAGCCAGGCCCCAAATCATTTGTGCCTCCTCAGACCTGCCTGAGCCACAACATCCCTGTCTCCAATATCTGTTCAGGCTCTCAGGATCTTGCAGGTGTTCAGGAGTGAAGTTCCATGACACCAAGGATGTCCATCTCTCTAAAGTCTCTCCCAGGACCCTCCACACTCTCTGCCACACAGTATTCTCTGGTTTTGGGGAAGGCTTCTTCAAAATATGATAAATACAAATACTCAGTGAAATAATTAAAATAATGAACAGTATATTCAGGGAGATCAACGTGAACAGATGAGCATTCAAAAACCACATAAAAGATTCAAGGCAGAGACTGGGAGCCTGCTTAAATCTGTTTTTGCCTGCATTCTCCACCAAGCACATCAACATTTCATGGGTTGATTTGGCCTGGTTCTATGACTAGTGAGGCGGAGGGACCTGTGGGTCTGCACCTCTGGAAATGGGAAAATAAAGGGAAAGAGAGATGGGCCCCAAAAATAACAGTGGCAACAATCTGAGGAGAAATAAACTAATTTGCTAAATAAGATATCAGAATGCAAGACAACATGCTATAATACAATATAATAGAATATAATTAGAATTGCAGCTAATAAATCAAATATAATGAGAGAGTATCTGAAAACTGAAGGCCTTACACTAATGCTCAGGCAAGATGTGCAGTTGGGTTGAGCAGCAGGGAGAAGAGCCTGGTCTCATGAGCTTGCCAGGGGCTTTATCCCTCCTCTGAACACAAAGTCCCCTAGGGTATGTAGTTCTTCTTTTCCAGACAGGTTCCCAGAACTGGAGCATTAACCCTTTAACTCCCAGTGCGCTACATGATGTTACGATGCGGAATACCAATAACCAAAAATCATAAACCCATGACAGATTCCAAGCTTTACAATGTTGGGAACAGCGTTTCTAACCTAAATGTGTTTGTCATCATGAAATGTCAGTAATGATCTCGCATTACTTCACCTGAACTTGGTCTGCCTTTGATCAAACACTATGATAGATCTGCAAGGTAATGGCATCTTCCATGGTCTTCTTGATTAAGAATGACATTTGTCCTACACAAAGTGCCAAAAGTGAAAAGAAAAAAAAAAAGCTTAAAAGGTCCCAATCTGAGGAAGAACCCTTTATAGAAGGAAGAAATTCAGCACAGCCAGTTCTTCTAGCACAGTCAACACAGGCTCTCTGACGAGAGGCAATATGACGACTCTAAAGTCTTAAAAATATATATATAAAATAATCCCCTGTGCCAGCATCATCAGGAAGCAAAACTGTTGATCAGCATACATCCAGTATGTGAGCAGTATGCAAGGGTGAGTTCCCAGTACAGTGGGAACGGCAGCTTGGTTAGCTACTCTCTGAAAGATCCACGGGCTTTCACGGATACATGGCTCATGTTCATTCCAGCTGACACTGATAATTTCTGTAGGATTAGAAAGCAGGCTACACAGGCTGCTTTATGACCATTGGAAAAACAAATCAATCTGCCAGATTCAAACTGGCATAGAAAAAATTAATCTAGATTTGTTTTTGCCAAAATTGCTTTCTTGCTTTCACTGTCACAGCTTCATTGAACTTCTTCCTGGAAACCAGAAGGGGGAAGGGTCACACCAGAAAAAAAAAAAAAAAAGGCAGAAGAAGATACTTCTGTAGATAATCATCAAGTTATGCAGGGAGTCAGATGAATATTTTAAGACTGCAAGAAGAATGGGAGACATTCTGTAGCACAATGCATGGGAAGATTAGGGCAGAAATGGAGAGATGAAATGAAAGAAGAAACATTTTGAGAGGGTTTTGATTGCTTTTCAAATATATATCTAAAAATTTGAGGAATTGAGAGTGGGGCTGGTCTCTTCTCTCAAGTGACAGGACGAGGGGAAATGGCCTCAAGTTGCACCAAGGTAGTTTAGGTTGCATATCAGGAAAACCTTTACAGAAAGGGCTGTAAGGCACTGAAACAGGCTCCCCAGGGAGTTGGTTGAGTCACCATCCCTGAATACATTTAAAAATCATGTGGATGTGGTGCTCAGGGATATGATCTAGCAGAGGATTGTTAGAGTCAGGGTAATGTGGCTAGGTTGTGGTTGGACTTGATCTTTTCCAACCTGAGCAATTCTATGAATTCAAGTATTATTGTAAAAAGTCATTATTTCTTATAACAATGAGTGGGTTTCTGTCTGGAAACACTGAAAGGACATAACTGCTTGTTCTATACTGTAGTTTCCTGTTCTCCTGTTTATTCCAGTGAATGCAACAGCTTCATGTTGAACCTAAATCCCCCATTCTCTGATGGAGAACTTAAGTTTTAGCTGTATTACATGATTCTAGGTGGGGAAAAAAAAAAAAAAAACAACAAACCAAGACAAACAAAAAACAGCCAAACCAACTTTCAAGGAAAAGATACAAAAGTATAATTATAGTCCTTCTGAATTATGCACAGTACCTGTAGTGGGGTCCACTGTGAAAAGAGAAGAAAATTCTCCTGGGACCAGCTCATATGTGACAGCTCCATATATGCCTGAATCTCTGTCTCTGGCAACAACATTGATGATCTCTGTTCCTGGTTCTGTGTGACTGCTGATGCTTGTCACGTAGATGGTTTGTTCAAAAACAGGCTCGTTATCATTAATATCTTCTATCTCAATGCGAACAAAAGCTTGGGCACTCAGCCCGCCCTGTTAGACAAATCAGAAAAATATTTCAGTATCATAAATATACACAATAGAATGACACATCTAGCTTCAGCAGATCATCAAAGAACACACTGCAACACTACTGAGCAGTGAAAATGTCTACTAAAAACAACAAAAGGTATGTGCAGCCCAAAATATTACACTAGGCCAGCTACATGCTCAGGACAGCTCCAGCATGCTCGCTGACAATACACTCAGAAGTTCAACTTCTTGCAACTGCAAAGTCTGCTGGTGATTTCATGTGGAAATCATCTTATGCATCATCTATTCCTTCAGAGCCAAAAGTCAGGGTTTAATAGCTTTTTTTCTATCTATGAAACTTTCAGATTTAAAAGCATGACCACTGCAACAATGCACGCAAGACTTTTTTGGTGTTGATTAGAAAAACGTGTTGGGAGCAGACCAATGCAGGACAGCCAAAAGTCCTACCTGCCACGCTCCCGCCTGAAGAATTACATAGGCATAAAGGACTGGACACGCATGCACCTTGCACACACTATTTACACTACAGCGATGCACAGATGGAGGAAGGATCCTGCATGCTACAAAGTCAGGCTGGGAGCACAGTGGTCGGATGTGTTATGGCACCTACCAAAACTGCTGACACAGATGGCATGCTGGTAAGTACAAATGACAAGCTATGCTGAGCAAGTCCAAACTTCATTTTGCTGTCACAGTAGCGGTGATATTTCAAAATAACTACATTACATGTCTCCACAACCTAATCCTATGTGTTAGATACTGTATGGGAACTGTTGAATCACAGCCTAAACCTCTGATTGATCACATGAGTCAGCCATGGGAGCCAGGGAGCTCAGGTGAAGGCAATTCAGTTGTGTGGCCAGAAGGGGGGGAGCCTGGCTGCACCTCTCCTGGACCCCATTTAAGGGCTGACTGCCACTGGGGAAGGATCTCTCTCTGGAGGTTGCTCCTCTTGGAGTTTTTCCTCTGAGCCCAGGATATAGAATCATAGAATCATAGAATCACTAAGGTTGGAAAAGACCTAAAAGATCACCCAGTCCAACCGTTCACCTATTCCCAATAGCTCCTACTAAACCATGTCCCTCAACGCAACATCCAGTCTTTCCTTGAACACCCCCAGGGTCGGTGATTCCACCACCTCCCTGGGCATCCATTCCAGTGCCTGACCACCCTTTCTGAAAAGTAATACTTCCTCATGTCCAGCCTGAATTTCCTCTGGCGTAGCTTGAAACCATTCCCCCTGGTCCTATCACTAATGACACGAGAGAAGAGGCCGACCCCCAGCTCACTACAACCTCCCTTCAGGAAGTTATAGAGAGCAATAAGGTCTCCCCTGAGCCTCCTCTTCTCCAGGCTGAACATTCCCAGCTCCTTCAGCCTCTCCTCATATGGCCTGTGCTCCAGACCCCTCACCAGCTTCGTTGCCCTTCTTTGAACACGCTCCAGGGCCTCAATATCTTTCTTGCAGTGAGGGGCCCAAAACTGGACACAGTACTCGAGGTGCGGCCTCACTAGTGCTGAATATAGGGGAACAATCACCTCTCTGCTCCTGCTTGCAACACTGTTTTTGATGCAAGCCAGGATGCCATTGGCCTTCTTGGCCACCTGGGCACACTGTCGGCTCATGTTCAGCCGAGCATCAATCAATACCCCCAGGTCCATTTCCTCTACGCAGTCCTCCAGCCACACCGCCCCAAGCCTGTAGCGTCGCCTGGGGTTGTTGTGGCCGAAGTGCAGGACCCGGCATTTGGCCTTGTTGAAACTCATCCCATTGGCTCCAGCCCAGCTCTCCAGCCTGTCCAGATCCCTCTGTAGGGCGTCGCTGGGTAATATGGGTAAGCTTTTCCATTCATTTCAGGTTATCCCTTTCTAATGTGATAATCTTTCTAGCTATATGCTTTCTAAAGACCAGCCTAACTTTTCTGTATACTTGTTGATTCTACCTCTGTACACTTTTAAACCTAATCATCACAGAAACCATCCAGTAATTCTGACTGGATATTACTTTATGCTTGCACTATGTGCCAAACTTTTTGGGAATTTGCTTTTTATCTCCACAGGATCAGACTTAAGCCTGAGGGAGAAATACTGCTATCATTCTCCCTAGATTCTCATTTTCATTGTGGAGCTAGCGCTTCTCCAGTGCTGTGATCTCCATGAGAAGAAACCCCCGCACAAAAAGGAAACCTCACGCTCTGTTAAAAGCCCACTACCAGACAATTCCTTGGGACTGTGGCTCCACAGCTTTCAGGTATTTAATGACAGGAATCACAAACCTTTATAAAGGAAACAGGGCAAGGAAGAAGTGAGGTCAAGAACAAAAAGCATCTAGAAAGATGCAACTGCAATAAATGAGTTACGCTGCTTCTTCCAAGTCTCAATATTACTAAACAGACATGAAAAAATGGCCTCTTCAGCCAATTTAAATTTATCATAAAGAGCTGTATGTAGACTAAAATCTTTGGAAATCGATTCACTCTAGCTATATGGGGGAAGCAAATTGGAAACCTATTACTTAATCTCTCAGAAAACACACCAAATTTTATGATGGATTCAGGCACAGCTGTTCTTGAAGCAGCAGCATAATCCTTCGCACGAGGCAAAAGCAAGGTTAACCTGGTTATGGCCCAGTTCTTACTCTGCAAATGAAATTTTGTAAGTAACATCCTGACTGAGAAGGAGCAAGGTGCTTCTTCTAACTTCTGGATGTACTTCATAGACTCAAAAGCAAACACAAAGTATGTATTCTGAAATATGAAGGCTGATTTAAACAAGTATTTTGTTGACAGAAAATAACATTTGTCAAAACAAACAGAAAGCCACAGTTGTTCATTTTTTAAACTGTTTCTCAAGCATGCAAGTATTTTAACTATTGCTTCAAGCAACAAAAGCTCACAATTATATCAGCTTCTTCATCAGAATCCTGTGATTTCTGTGACCCACAGAATAAAGATGGGGCATAAGAAGTTTTCACCCAGGCAAAATAACTACGAGTAATATTTTCTGTTCTTGGATAGGATCAAATTTGTCAGAAAATAGAAAGCTGCCAGTACCCCTCTTCATGCTGTTTCCAATAAACAAATAACTGTGCTGCCTTGGAGGTTCTTCAGCTTCGTAAGTAGAAATGGTGCTGTTTTGAATAGCCATGTTTCTTTTCGTTGACTCTGTAAAACACTTAAGAATCTGTCAGGGTTTCCACTACAGCCTCCAATGCTTTTGTCAGTGAACAATACTGTTGAATTTTTGTTCCCAGCTCAGCTGTGACACACAGGATCTCTGACATGAAAATAATCTTTTCTTTGTTAAACTTAAAAGATGGTATGTCACCATCCAGTCACAGTGCTGTCAAGATGGAGAGACAGTGCCAATTATTTTAAAAGCATTAGCATCTTTAGAAGCTTTGCCTGTGAGTGTTGAGTGCTCATCTCCGTGTTTAATTGCTTCAGTGCAAAAGACAGTGAAATCTGCACAGGCAGCACGGCCTACTAAAAAAAAAGGACAAAATAGGAAATATTTATTCATGTGCAAAGACAGTGGAAAAGAAGAAACTGCACTTTCAACGTTCTTAGAAGTCCTTCAGAATCTAAGTAAATACAAACTGACCTAACTGGCATTTGGTCTTGTTGAACCTCATCCCATTGGCTTCAGCCCAGCCATCCAGCCTGTCCAGATCCCTCTGTAGGGCCTCACTACCCCCAGGCAGATCCACACTTCCAGCCAACTTGGTGCATCCGCAAACTTACTGAGGGTGCACTCAATGCAGGTGAAGTGTTTAATGAAACACTGTTTGGGTACCACCCCCTCATACCCCTCCCCCCCCCCAAAAAAAGAGCTGTAACATAAAATTTGGTAATGGCATACTTGATGTTGATAGGAAATTTCATGACCTGCTATAAGTCAAAATTTAAAGAGTTCAGGACACACTCTGAATTTGCTCTTGTAAATAAATAAATGTAGCATTGCCCACCAGCCTGAAGCCTTAACTTCCTACCTTCTTTTAATAATAAAATTTCCACTCACAATTTCATGACGAATTGGAAATCATGAGGGTTCTTTTTTTGTAGCTTTGATACTATTTTTAAAGAAAAACATATATGTCATGGTTTTGTGATTTTTGGTCAGTATTCCACATCATAACATCCAGCCTGTAAACCACTGACATATGAAATATGCTAAATTTACTAAATGTTAATATTTTAAAATAGTAAACGTTAATTAAAAAAACCTCTCACTGTTCGGGTGTGCTGTTTACTTCCTTGTCCCTTGGTACATTAAAGCTCCTATTGCACACAACAGACCTTGAAGACATTACATGCACAATACTGCAGTCAGCACTGTAAGGCAGCTTTAACAAAGTGTCCTGTGACACCAAAGTCAGTCTTTGCACAATACACGAAGCTCAGTCTTTTCTCTCTGTAACTTTTCAAAGATGTGCACTTTGCTTATGCGTTCTTGATGCATTTAAGCTGAATTTTGAGAAATGTTTCATAGCAAGGAGTAAATGACAACACCCATTCACGTAAGGCCACACGTAATCCTGAGTAAACACAGCAGGTAACCACCCTGAGTATGCAGTACAGATGTGATGGTAATCGCCTTGTGCCTTAATGAGCAGATTCACTTGTGTATGCAATTAGATCTGAGTACTGATCTACTTTAAAGAACCGTACTTAAAAAACTTATTTTACTTTCTGCAAGCAAATCTGATTTTGAAGCTATTAAAAAAGACAAGTTTCCCAGAAAAAGATGGAAAGACTTACAACTCAGAAACCTAGAAACTAGAAAATACACCCAATGTGTTCTTATCTTACTACTGATTAACCACAGATGAAAAGAAGCATTCTCGTTTCTTTTATATGGAATGCAAGATGTTCAAGTTTTTCAGCTGCTGCTTAATCACTGTAGAAGGTTCAACACACCACTCACAGCCCGCTTTGCTCCCTCTCACCCAAGTACCACACATATCCTGCAACCCGCACAATTAGGAGCTCTTAGCTGCTGCATCAGTGTCTGCTGCCAGCTTGCAATGGGAGGGCACACAAGAAGCAGCCCCATTTAGCTGATGGGCACATGAAGCACCAAAGGCTAGCAGGAGCCATGGGGATCCATCTGAGATTAGATCAATTCAAGCTCATACTGATGCATGCAGATCTACTGCTGTGAGGATGCAGTGGAGCACCAAGAAGGGAAAGAGCATCCTTCCTGTCCTCTGCAGGTTTTGAAACTGCTTGCCACAGTGATGAAGAGGGATGGCAGACTGGTATGTGCACCATATCAGCTAGAGAGATGCTTATTGCTGGAGTTGGCCATCCCTGATGGAACCTGTGCAAATGTAGATAATCAGGTCTTCCTCAGTTACTGGGGAAAACTGCAAGGAAAAAGTTTCCTGTATAACAATAAATTCATGTTGAGATTGAGTACACAGAAGGAGTAATAGAACATCAATATGCATATGTAACAGTTTGGAGATTCCAGTGCAAGTAGGAAAAACACAGTGTTCAGTCATGTTTCAAAAGCAAGCAAAAAAACAAGCATAAGTAGCTTAGCATATGTAACTTGCGTATGTTTAAAAAGAAAAATTAGTAATCAGATTATCCCCCATATCGACTTTGTCCTCCACACCACACTTGAAAACACAAATACTTTTACTAGAATCCCCATTTTCTCCCTATTTTCCTTTTCTGAGACTTGGCTTTCCACTGTAAGTTTGATCTAAACCTCTCAAACGTTTCTGAAGGTTTCCTAAGCAAAGCCACTTGATCAAAGTTTTTGTTTGTTTGTTTTGGGAGGGTGAGGAGAAAAGCAGTGGAATGTTAATATCATCATAAGATTTTTTTTTTAACTGAAAGTTCAAAGCTTCCCAAAATGTCTGCTGGACTCTCTGATGTGCTACGAGTACCTGACACAGCTGTTTGCAGCTGGGGCTGGCAGTGCAGGTTGGCTGGGAGCAGGGACAGGCAACACTGATGTGCTGATCAGGGGACTGCAACCCTTACTACAGTAGCAGTCTTACTGTCTGACACAACCAAAAAGACCTGAAAGGTCCCTCACAGAGGAGTACCAAAGACATATGCGAAGTAAGTGGCTTTGGGACCAGAACAAGTGCTGCTGAAAAAGCTAGTGCTAGCACTATGACTCGCCTTGTCCCCTTACAAGTCAGGGCAAAGCTCCCACAAGGTCTCACAGGATGTTTGTTCAACACCAGTTAAACAGAATCTGTTTTACACCTGCCTCTTCAGGGGCTCCCACGTGCAATTTCAGTTCTCCCATCACTGCTTGTAAAAGCACATAAAAGCACATAAAAGAGATGACAAGCTCCAAAAGCGTGTAACAGAGTAGGCACTAGCAGGTAGAAGAATCCGATAGCTATTCTGTAAGTTAAGCTGTGTACCACCTGGAAAATAAAGTATTTTCCTCCTTTCTACTTAACTTTTATTTTCTTTCCCCTTCATCTCTCCCTCCCCTTTGTAATCACTGATGCTTCACCCTTCTCTGACTTGGCTGTATGCACTTCTCCCTTGGTCAATGCATCTGCTTCAAACTGCACGCCTAACAAGTTTAATCCACCACCATCAGCAGCAGAATGCCAGGAAACAAAATCTGCCACTGTAGCTCTGCTGCAGAGGTGGTGGTGGCTCAGCACGTGTTCAGGTAACACCGGATGTTTTGAAAAGCAAATGCTGATTTTAGGTGATTTGAACTGGATGTGTCAGGTGTTAAATTTTAGGAGTGCAATCAGTGGTAGCTAGAAAGTGTGGGGTTCCCATTGAAAAATCATATCCCACCTGCCAAAAGCAATCTGAAATTGCACCCCTTACCCAGTACTGAAATTCTGAAAAATCCAAGGTCTCTAAATGAATACAGATTACAGATCAATCTTAAAAAATGCAATAATCTTACAGTTTCAGCGCATTGCCTGCTTTTCTATAACCAGAGCAACAATTTAATAAAAAAAGCATCCATCATTTTCATGTAAACCTACTTTCTTTCTACATGTTCAGAATAACCTTCTGGGTCAGATCGAAAACACACATGAGAAAGCTGTCAGACTTTCAGTGCTGCTGTTCAGCTCTCCCATAGACCTGATATATAAGATTAATTTTGATATTCCATTTGTATTATGTTTATTATTCAGCTGCAAAACATGTGAGGCCTTGCACAAAATCAGTATTGGATCCATGAGAGAAAAATGAAGTAATAAGCTAGAGCAAATTATATAATATTGTGACGTTACACAGTGTATTATTGACTGCTTTATTCAAGGTTTTATTCAAGTTCATACATATGTACACTACCAAATATCACCTAGAAAGGAATTCAAGACAGAAATCAGAAATTTCAGAGAAATTCCAAAATGAGCACATAAACTTCTGCTGGAAAAAAAAATAGGCACTGTCCCAACAAAAATAATTCTCTATTTTCAACCTATTTCTAGTCTGAAGAAACGGCCTTCTTCATAATGCTTTTTGTTACCGTGAATAGTTTTCTGACAATTCTTTGACTGCCATTGTTTACCTTGCTTTGGTTCTCACTGTCTGCGGCCTCAAAGGCCAGAAAACATGCTGGAACTAAACGACAGAGGTGCTCCATGAATGTGCTTGATGCAGCTAATGCGCTCCAGCTGCAAAGGGCCATCAGTTTAACAGAGCTGGACTAGAGGTAGCTTTCTGAAAAAACAGACCAATTTCTAAATCTCCATTGCTCGCCAGTCCACTTCTCACCAGGAAAATCATTGGCACGCACTTTTGCCATGAAGCTCTGGCACAAGTTGCTGGCTCATCACTGCTGAAGTCACCTTGAATGCAAAAAACAGAGGTAACCGGGAGTCCACCAGCCTCAAAAGGAGAATCAGCAGGAACTAACACATCCTAGAAATGATTTAAAGTAACTCATGTGGGAGTAACTGTGGATTTTACAGTGAATTTTATCAGTTTGGGTCAAATTTACATTCTGTGAACTATCATTCCGTCCTCTGTAGGGATAACATAATGTATTCAAAACCATACTATTTTCATTTACACCTTTCCCTTGCAATAGTGTACAGCACATCCAAATTTGCAAATGCAGTCACAAACCTGGCAGGACAGAAGGACAAAACTTACCCCATCTGTAGCTTTTACTAATAGATCGTGAGTAGTTTGATCTCCTTCTCTGTCAATGTCTTGAGAGACACAGATTTGACCAGTACGTGGATCGATTTGGAAAGCTTTGGATTTTTCATAATAATGGAATCCATCATAAAGAAAATACTCAACTTCACCAAACTTGTCAGCATCTGCATCTGTTGCCGTGACCTGCAGGGAAACAACAGGAGCAATGAAGTGAACAGGAACAACAGGAAGTGAAAACTACTACTCAATCTCTAAAATTCAGATACTTTAAATATGCCCCTTGTATCATGAAAGCAAGTGAAGAAAATGTGGATTCAGCCAATGAATACAAGGACACCTTGAGCTATCTGTGTGCATTTTACAAGACAGCAACTTGGATACTGACTGTAATTCTTGCAACAAGCACAGAGCGATTGCAACCTGTCTGTAACATCCTCATTCATTTACTGATAATTATCTCAATCACATGAACACCCTGCAACTGGAAAAGCTATGCACGTTAAGCCACATCAGTAGGCCGTAACTTCAGCCTCTTTCCCCTTCATGTTTTTACCAGCCCTACAGAAACTACACTGCAACACATCAGGGAGGTGGGATGCAGGACATCCTTACCGAACACATTTTTCTGGAAGATTCCCCACATCCTAATTCAGTACATGTTAAAATAGCCTGTATTTATAGTGCATTAATTTGCCCCACTTGAAAATATACTTGGAGGATTTCTCCTCATTTGGCTTCATTTTCTACTACTCCTCTGAAGAAAAATCCTATTTTCCCCCTGCCTATCTGTGCAAGTGCAACACTTAACAGGGCTTTAGAGACATTATTATTACCAGGCCTGAGAGTGAAACTTGGGCAAGTTGACCAAGAAGTGCAAGAGTGTCTGCCCACCCCAACCCATTGAACACCTGGCACGACTTTAAACGTACCTCTGACGGAAGCCAGTAAGACATGCCAGCAACTATTCCTAGCAATAAGTTTGTTGGGTTGAATTTTTTGTTGGTTTTTTTTTTTTTTTTTTTTTTTTTCCCCTGTGTCAAATTAATGTTAAAAGAAAAAAAAAAAAAAAAGAAAGAAATTGTAGCTTAAGCATGCCCTCGGTGCTCAGCCACTCTGATGCTATGGAGCAGTAACACTTGGCTCTTAGGAAAAGATTAGTTCAACTTACTTATTGCGCCTAAAATCTAATGCCAATACTGAAAGGTTCCGTGTAAATGGTGCTACTTGTGTCTGCAACTGAGTGTGGGTGAGTAACTACAGGTGTGCAAAGGGCATTGCTGGAAGTGTAGCCCATGTAGCCCATGACAAGTTCAGTAACTTGCTTTCCTTCTGTTAAACTCTGCAGTTCTTAGATTTTAGCAGTACATGTGAAAGAATCAAGAGTGATGAATTTAAATCAAAACGCTTCAGCTCAAAGCATTGCAGATTTGAAGGTCTAATTGTGGTCACCTGCAGTAACATTAATCGTGTATGACTCAGGCAGCAGAATTAATTGGCATTTATAAAAATACAATCTTACACTCTGTCCAAATCCTCAGAATCCATTCAAATTCCGCCCACCTAATAGTACTTTTTTTAAGTCACTCTGCAGATGTGCCCACAGAACCTTTGATCTGAAGAGAAACAAATCTGGAATTAGAAACGAAAGAAAGAATTTACAGTAACACAGTAGAGGTTGATGGCACTGAAACACCTGGGGTCTGGGGAGCAATTAGCTGTTACCAGTGTAGCATCATTTCAAAGGAACCCAGTGAAAAAATTCAAGCAGGTTTAAGTTTTTCAATGCAGCTGAAGAATCCACACATTTTAGAATTGGAAGCATGCGGTGGTCATGAGGCAGGGTGTAACAGGTGCTCCAGGCAGTAACTAGGTGCACCACTACCATTCCTACAGGGCATTACAGCAGCAAAGTGCTCAGGAGCTGTGAGTTACAGCAGTCCAAGTGAGAGGAAATTAAGGCAGCAGCAAGAATTTTCACAGTGCATTGATCAGGAGCGTTCCGTTGGCAATAGCACAGAGGTGATAGAGCTGAAGGGATTTATGGGCCGTAAGGATGGGGGAGGCAACCAGCATGGAGCTGTAACTTCAGATCCCTGACGGTCAGGCTGAATATGATAGTGGGAGAAAAGGAAGCAGGGGAGGATGAAGCTCGGGGGCCCTTCATATTCCCTAGCTAAATACATTTTCAGTGTGCTAAACTGAAGATGCGTGTAGTTAAGGAATGTAGATTGGGAATATGGAAATACAGGACGAAGCATTTCCCACAGAGCACTTTTAAAAGCCAACCACAGCCACGGCACGGATAGCTGCTGGCTGCTCTTCTCCAGTCAGTCATGCTTTCTGTAATCTACATACTTCACTCCATTTGTGGACTGTTTAGACTGCAAATCTGTCAAAGGGGAAAAAAGAAGTTTCTTTTCCCACTACCAAGGTGGGAAAAAGTTTCTTTTGCCACTACCAATAAAGAAATAAATGGTTAGAAGGCAGACATCCTCTGAAGAGGAGGGAAAGGGAGACCTAGAGAAATGCTGCAGCGAACAATCAAAAAGCTGATCAGTCGATGCAATGCTCAGACAGACCAGCACATGGGTGGAATAAATGGTGGGAACCAGTAGGTGCTAAAGCATGTAAGATAAGCAAAGAAAAATAATCTGTTTCTTTATATGACCAGCTAAGAGACAGTGTTGGAAGAGCAGAAATGACCTATTTCCATATTTGCCTATGGAAAGAAGCCCTGATCTCAAAGAAAAAAATAGAGGGAAGCACTGTGTGCTTCAATGGCATCAACCTCACCTAAATGTACACTTCAATCCTTCAATAGGTGTGGAAGTCTGAATGAAGGAAAAATGCTGGCAATGTGTTCAAGCAGATGGGAACAGAAACATCTTTTTTCATTATTACACTAAAGAAGGAGAGATTTTACAGCTAACAGAAAGCAAATACTTAGCAGAACCTGAGCTGGTTCCCCTCCCTTCATTGTGACAATAACAACTCACCACACTAAGCAATCTGCCTCCACGTGGGCATGAAATGGGCATTAAGGGCATGAAATGCTGTCATCAGTACATGAGTAACAAGATTACAGAGAATTATACCTGCTCCAAAAGTCCAGATTACTTTGAGCGCTATTTGATTTTGAGAGAAAAGTCACCATTTTCATTTTTCATCTCATTTCCATTACTTTGACATCCTCAAACATATATTTAACTGTTTCAACAGTTTAACAAAAAAGGTCCCTGCCTTTGATTTAGATATCTTCACTTTCTTTCCTGCAGCGTTATTTCCTGTTTAATATCAACTGAACGTATTTTGAAAAGAAGAGCAGATATTTTAAGTTGTGTGCAAAATGGGAGAAATGACTTCTGTATGCCAAATTACACCACAGAATGCAATCTGATTACCTCAACTGCGCAGACCAAAAACTCGGGGCACATATTCAGTATTCCAGCATACTCATCCAAATGTAAGATGGATCCAGACATAGGGAAACTACCAGGAATGTGAAAGGAAGTAATTCAACTATACAGCTATGCTGCTGGTGAGTAGTATTAACAGTCCTGTTCTACAGATATCCAGGGTCACCAACCAGAACTCCTACATTCTTCTGATGAAAGGACATCAGATGTGTTCACTGTGATGGAGCAATGCCCAATGTCTGCCCCTTGCCCAGCTAATACTGCAGTACAACCCAAAAACCACCAGGATGACAGACCACCAGTATTTTGTAAGCATCCACCACACTACAATTCCAAAGTGTGCTTTCAGTGAAATGAGGCTGCAGAAATAAAGATTATTTACTAATAATTGTTCTTCTTTACTTGTCCTTCAGACATAATCATACCTGTGAGATTAGCACATGAGCTGCCAGAAACATCCTCTGGAGGTCCGTAATCTTCCATCACAAAGAGCATTCAGCTCCTCTGGCCAGTTGGCTAATTGGATGTCTTTAATCCAGTGCTCTTTCTTACAGGCCCTATAATTAGTGATCTTTATCTCTTAGCTACCTGAGGCAGTGTGGGTGCTAATGCCAACATTAAGACCAAGAAGAGTTTTAACAAATACTTATGTTTTTTTTATAATCTGTTTCAACATGTTTGATCACCGCTCACTCCTCCCCTCCCCTTTCCCACCAGAATGGCAGGCTTAACATGCAGATACAAGAATAAAACATCCTATCTACTTGCTTAAGTTCTAAAGGCATGAACCTTGACTTTAAGAAGAGGAACTGTCAGCCTGTCCTCAAACAATGTGCAGTATGATCAGTTGTCAATACATGGCTTCACAGTAAGCTGTAGTGCTGCTAATGCCTACTCACTACATGTTAGTGTGGTGGTTAGAAAACGTATTTTGGGATTATGAAGCATAGGATCCAGCACCAAGGCCATCTGCTAACAGGTCAAGCATCTACTTGGTCTTTTTGGTCTAGACAACCCTCCTCACTGTGCAAACACAGCCTGGATTTCTATCATTTATTTATACTGCCATATACACTAGAAGAACAGAAGTGAAAAGACAGCATATTTGATGAAGGAAAACCAGTTGTCACTGCAAGTAGCAGACATTACCAGGACTAAAACCTTATTTAATTGAAGACGACTCCTACTGTTCAGTTAAAAAAGCAACTCAGCCCATTCATACTCAGATGCCATGCTGCAGTTTTACATTGTATAGCCTGCTAAACCTTTGCTATGCACAGTTCAGAGCATAAGTATAAATCCATTTTTTCATTAACTTTAGCAAGTTTAGAGCTCCAAGTTTAAGAACCACTGTCAAGCAACAGCAGAGCACAAGTTTCCCTCCTCTGTGCTAATTGAGCAAACCAAGGAGCTGTGAATAATATCTTTAATAATCTGCAATATGTCACCAAGAAATATTTTGTACAGACCACATTTTGATGATCTTATACCGGACCACATTTTAATTTCTGGGGGTGGGATTTATTTTAACATTACATTTAACAGGATGGTTTGGAAAGAAGAACTAATTGAGAAGAACTATCTTCTTGTTTGAGATGTTTTTCCCATTACAGTTCCATCCTGTGAATGATAATTTGGTTAATTTTGTAGGTAACATGTATTATTACATTAATTAAAATTAATAATAATTCATTTTTTCATCTTAAATCGATTAACATAATTACTGTACTTACAAAGCTGCCATGTGGCAGTCTAGCTTACTGAGCCTAAATGGCCAAAGTACATATCCTGAATGCAGAGCAGGTGTGTGACCTTAAAGCAGAACACTGGTGATAAAATGATCTTTAGACTTTGCTGGTATCTGTAACGGAGAAATTGGAGGAGGATGCTACAAAGGAGTGCAAGAAGAACAGCAGATGTGGATAAGCAGCCCTTTCCACTCCTTCCTCTGGGACACCCAAGTCTGCCTTCAGCAGGTGGCCCAGTGGAAGCCAGTCATTAAAGCTTCTTGTTGCAACAGTAGATTTCAGCTCAGCTTGATTCAGCTGACCCCAGGGCACAAGATGGGAGGGTGGCAGGAAGTAGATTAAAAACTCTTCCAGCAATAGCACGGCCTTAGCACAGGCTGAAATGGCATGGTTATATATGTTTTCCAAACCCTCAAACTGAGCTGCTAATTCCTGCCTACAAACCACAGTGCTCAACAAACACTCCTGGCGAGGCTGATACAACTGCTCATGAAGCCACCTCGTGAACAAGATCACTAAGAACAGAGCTTAACTTCTCCACTAAAAGATACGTAAAATGAAATAAGGGTCCTTGGGATGTATTTGCACTTAGTCAGATTAGTTAAAAAATTCTGTGCTTAGTTCCACTCTCACTTGGAAGGATCAGTGAGTAAAAATGTCTCAAATTGATTTTGCTGTCAGAGAAGAAGGCTTTGTTATTGCACCTTTATAGTCAATAAACACCAAGTGCAGACTGCCTATATCACCACTTAAAAATTGCTGCATTTGTTAGGTGAATGTGATAGCTTAGCATAGAAGCAAGGGTAGCATGGCAGACACACAGGAGAAGCCAACCTCAATGTATCATTTCTGAACCAAAAAAAAAAAAAGAAAGCATTGTAGAAGGTCCTCTCAGGAAACCTAATGCTTCAATGAGCCCAGAAAGGGTCTCGGAAAGGGTCTAATTAATGCCAGCTGCCTCCCACACTTGCAACACAACTATGCTATGCACTGGACTTGCAGGTTTGCTGCAGCAGGAAATCAATCATCTTCCTGTAAATCAGGAAGGAACTCTTCTTTAAAAATAAAGTTGATCAGTGCTGTGCAAGCTCCCCTTTATGCTCCTCACAGCATCAGCCTTTGACCTGCAGTTCAAGGTTATGTATTTCTTGAACTAGTGGCAGGCTCTCTTCTACCCCATGCTTCTTAGAATCATTGTATGGCTTGGGTTGGAAAGGATCCCAAGGATCACCAATTTCCAGCACCTTTGCTACCTCAGTCATAGGCAACAAGGAATTCAATTGACTTCTTATTCTCATGCATATACCCTTGGAAAACATGTATTCTGTTCCCATCCATTAAAAATTAGGTTTAGCAGTGACTGTAGCTGATGGTATGAGAGTAGCTTAACAGTGCTCTGCGCCTTTCTTCTCATTTTGTTTTCAACAGTATGGAGAGGCTCTCCAGCACTTTGTGACGGGCTTTTCTGGACACATCAGCACAGGTAGCCAATATTTCTGTCACTCTAACTGCTTGTTTAAAGGGTCTGCCAAATTTTAACAAATATGCAAAGCCTTCCAAGCCCTCTTCCCTTGTGAATACCTGTTTATGTGCTTATGAGCAAAATAACACTGCTAATAACATCTGAGTCATCAGTGAGCAACTCAGCGTGGCGCTGAGAAGCATGGCCTGCACTGCTTTCACCAGCTCCCTGCAACATCCATGCCCTAACCATTAAAAACAACAGTCTCTCTCCCAACAAAAGCATGTATTTTGTGTAACTGTAGCCTTATAAATTATAGCCAATTCAAATCTCTTCAAGTAAGAAGATGAGAGTTCTCTTAGTTCATTTCTGCTTTTATGGAAAATTGAAAACACGGCCAAACTCACAGCTTGAGTAATGTATTCATAGCACTTTAAAATATTTTCATACTCTGTTCATTGCAAACATTAAAATTGGCAAGGGATCTATATATATTCTAATAATTGGTGCAGAAATGAAGCCTTTAACAAACTGGAGAGAAATCTCCCCCCCTTCCCTTTTTTCACATACACACCATTTTTTCCCCATTACTCCAATGTTCCATGTCTGTCCCCAGCTGTTTTTTGCTCTATACAACTCTCAGGCAGTTTAGAGACTTGACCAAAAAGCAGAACCGTAAGCAATTCAGAAAAATCAAAAGGCAAGAAATAGGCAAAACCTTAACCTGAAGAGCACAACACCAAACAAAACAGAGCATACTGTCTAACAAAAAAGAAGCTTTTTAAAAAATTTATTTTAAAATTAAAAACTGCGTGCAGTAGATGTGCGTAACTAAACCAGTAATTTCCTTAAGCCAGGTATGTTTTACAAACAATTCAGATGGCCCAGTTTTTGAGTACGTGGAGGAAACAGAGCACCACCCAAAAGGGTAAAGGACATCATGACAACCCATGACGTTCAAACAACAAGATGCAGAAGTACCACAAAGCTGCCACTCTACACTTTGCACAAACTAATCTAAAAGTAAAGCTCTTAAACACGCTCACTGTCTAAAACAGAGCTTACCATAAATTACTTCCTGCTCCCAAACTACAAATCCTAAGAAATAACTTGGGGAGGAGGCATGCACAGCTGGAGGATATCCAATGTCCTAGCTCCAAAAACATAAAATAAAAAAAAATTTGAAAGTCAGTCCCAATATGAATATACATATTTAGTATCAAAGCACAGAACTTTGCAGAAAAATGAGAACTAGGAATGAAAAGAGAGGAGAACAATCATAACAGGCAAAAAGCAGTTAGCTGAACAACAAATTTTTAAATGTGATCTTTCATATGAGGTGCCAAAAAGATGTATCAGAAACTTATTGAAGGATAAGTTATGTTGAGAGTGAAGTGCTTTGGTGGGAAAGACCTGCGCTAGCACAAAGTAAATGAAGCTTATCTTCTCCACCAGCTTCAGAATTAGAGAAATCTTGCATTTCATTGTGTTCTGCAGATAAGTTTTTGTGACAGGAAGCAAAAATGATCTCCACTTAGCCACCATGTTCTGCGTACCACTAAGATTCATAATGCTGCCAAACAGTATGCTCCAAAAGATCAGTAAGCACGGAAAGCATTTACGAAATACCACACAATATTTCTCCACAGTTACTCACACCACTGGAAGTGAAAAGGTTTGCCATACCAACTGTGTAAGTCCAGTGACAGCATCAGTGCTCTGCAGGCACACAGACATTTAAGAACCACCTGACAAACCCAGAGCTCCCGAAGCACTGCATGTTGTACATTATCACAGCCAGAACAGCTGCTGATGCCGTTCCAGCAGAAGAACCATCTCTCAACACTGGATTCTATTCCAGTCTGCCTGACTATTCTGATGGACTGAGTATTCTTCTCACTGGAAATAACGGAGAGGATGCTCCGTGGCCTCATCTTAAGAGCAGCAGTGCAAATTGGTCACCAGTGGTTCACACTCCTGTGTCATTACACATTCACAGCATGCACACCGTACTGTACTTGGCCTGGAAAGCCGTAGCTAAGTAGCTAAAATAACACTTTTTGTTTTCAGAACAAAATCTAGAATGAGAAACTATGGAAAGTAGGAAAAAAAAAACTTTCTCAAAAATATTTTTTAATTTCTTATACAGTTTCCCAGAGAAACCTAAAAAATTATTCAGGTAGGCTGCAGACAGAAGAAAAGCCCACAATGTGATCCAGCATGCAGAAAAATTCTCAAACTATAGTTTTCAAAAGCAGCCTTGTCATTTATTATGAAATGAATGAAAGAAAAACACGCTTGCTTTAAATTCTGTATTAAACTCTGCAATAGTCTGCTCCACCATTTTTAATAATGCTTCCTCGTACAGAAAATTCCACTGTTGTTTTTTATTTCATTTGCTAGCAATAGCTTGGAGAATTTTGGAAGAGCAATCATTAACTTTATAATGTCATGACCATCGGTATTCAAAGAGAAAGAAATGCACAGTCTCTGCCTTAACAAGGCTCATTTGACACTCAGTATAGAAAGTGGCAGCATTCCATAGCAAAGGTATCAGCGATAAATGTGAACAAAGCCATGCTGGTATGTATTCACCTGATACCTGTGTCGGAACCAATAATGTCAGGTATTTCTCCCAAAGGTGGAGAAAATAAATGAGTATTAGGTATTGACATCATAATGCAGAAATAAGAAAGGCCCGTAGTGTTATGCCATTCACTTACAAGCAAGGCAGTTCTGGGGTGGAACAGCATTTTGCTGCAGCACTTCAAAGTATGAATAGCACTAAATCCACTGCATAGAAGAAAGGCTCATCATGTGGACTTAATCTCTGTACAAAGCACCAGCAGCTGTCTCACATTAATATGCTTAAACATACAAACACAGCTACAAAGTAGACATAAAGTTACAAATGTTGAATTGATTTTGAGCTAGTATATAGTTGATATAAGCCCTTTCTTCTAACTGAACATTAGAATCTACTTAGTCTTAAATCTGCACTACTATTTAGGTCTTGGTCCTTAATTTCTTTGGCAGAGTATTACCTAATCAAATATATTTTCCCCCCCTTTGTCAGGCCTTAATCACTCGGTAAAGCATCTATTAATATTTTGTTTGTTGGGCTAACCTGCCCACAATTACACACTGCTTTTATCAAACTTTAAAGGTCACACAGCATTTTGTGTGCAACCAGACATGTCATGCGAACAACTGTTTTTGGATCCTTTCATGTAAACAAGCATAATGAGACTTTACGAATTCTGTGGGAAACCCACAACTATTTCCTTAACATAGACTTGGTTCCCACAAAAGCCCAAAACTATCCATGCTGATGAAATCCTCCCTCTCCCTGTCAGGAGAAATTCCTTCAGTGCGTGTCAGTGCCAGCCATGAGGGAACACACTCAGTACAGAGGTGATGCTGTGTGCACACTTCTAGTCTTTCTGCTCAGCTACCAAAAAAAGTGGCCTCTTTCATGGTGGTTTCTCTAACAGACAAAGAGCCAATAGCTGGCTTGTGACATTCAGCCTCATTCCTAAAAGCTAAGAGAGATCAACAAGTAGAAATATTCATGTCTTTGTCGTGTGTTATTTATATCTACAATCCAGGCTTGCAGTGTAACAACAAGCTTAAATTCTTTTTTGTTTTTCCAATTTTAAATGCTTTTGAGAAGGGCCTCCTTTGGAGCACACCATATTAAGCTCCCTGTTTCTTCAACTCCTCTATCTGTGTCCCATCTGTAATATAGCCCTCCTTGTTCCCACGGGGTTCAAATAAGAAGAAACAGGGAGCTCTTATTATATAAGTTTGACAAGAACTGCTTCCAAGCAGGAACTGCCAAGAAGCACAATTTCTGAACGTTGCTGCCTTAAACACCTCACAGGGTTTCTGGGTTTGTGCTGAGATGGTTTCAGAGCACTTTTCAGAGAATCCCTGCTTCCTCTCCACAAAGCCACCGGGGAAAATTAAATGTAATGGCTTATGTACCACTAACACACCTCCTTGCTATCAAACATAAGAGCAGTATTTCCTACTTAACCTCCACATTAGTGTGGTTCATGCTTGCATACCAGAAAGCCAGATGAACCCTAGCAATGGTAAGATGGTACTGATGGAAAAAGGAAAGTTGTTAAAAAAAACATATTTCTAGGATCACCCATATCAGCTGCGACCTCCCCACACAATATTAGGCTACCAGTTCTGCTGTCCACTTGAATTTATCACTCTTCTCAAATATTTAAAAGGGCAGAGCTACTCAGAGGGTGCCATTCCCATCACAGCCGGACTTAATCACAAAGCTTTTACACCACTTCAACTGTAACTGAGCAGTCAGTGGAACACAGGATGCCTGCCAGTCCTACAAAGGCTCCAAACAGAGCCAAGAGCAGCAAGTCAGCTGCTCAGTAGCCACACTCAAGCAAACTTCCAGTAAATAATGGGTCAAAGTGAAGGTTCCCATTCTTACCTTCAGATCTTTTCACTGGAGTGAGGTTCAGCTACTAGATAAACTGCTTTTCTAAATGACAGAACCATCAGCAATGGTTCTGTTACTGATGTGATGCCTTAAATGTCATTTCCCCATGACAGGCACAAAAATAAAAGCCTTTCCAGAAGAGATGAGGACCACAAATTTTAGTTTTATCAAAAAACAGAAAGCAAAAATTATTTTCTTAAGCTACTCTGCTAACATTAGCTGAAATGAAACCTCCCCTGTACTGCACTTTGAAAATATGGCCAGTGCTATCAAAAGGAGAGCAAAGCTATCCATGTTCCCTTATTTCACTACACAGGAGTGCATCTTTACAACAGGGTGATTTCCACAAGCCAGGTATACATGTGACTAGTAAGTTTAAACCTCAAAAGAACGTGTTACAATGGTAGCACTTTTTAATATGCTTGCTATTGAACACACTTAAGTGTTTTTTTTTATACCAAGTAAAAACAGTATACTGACAAGTTTCACAAATTAGACTTAATGTGCTCCTTCTCCAGTTATTAACATTACAGCGTCGTGTCTCATTTTACACCTGACTAGTGCCTTTGTCTCTCATGCAGCAGTACTAATCGAAGGGGCTGAATAAGGAAGTTGCACCAGAGCTCTCAAGTTCCACTAAGCAGGTCAGCTACACTGGCCCTGGAAATGGCCAGCACTGTCTGCTTTTGTCCCAGAAGACGATGCACACACAGCTCCTTCCTCACTGTAACTGCATCTGCCACGCTTCCAGCATGGAAAAAAATACTACTTATGGTTTGTTTCAAGTCCTGCCCAGTGTCATCTTCCTTCCTCCAAGAAAGCCACATTTGTTTGTGTCACATAGCCTCAACAACAAAGTTGCACATGAAAACACATCTCTGTATCTATACAATCTCTACAGAGTTGGAGATGAGTATAAGCAACCACATGAACACGTCATCATGCAGGAACAGAGAACCATATCCAGTCAAGAGGAGACAGTGACCTCTTGGGTTGTTTTTACACGGTTGGTTGTTTTGTTTTTTTTTTTGTCTCTTAGGGTGTGAGGTTGTGTTGTTTTGGTTGGTTCCCCATACATACACAATTTCTTTTTTACCTCCTCCAAGCGGTCAGGTTTCTTGCTGTCTAGGACAATGAAAACAAGCCTCATGGAAGCATGTAAGCCTTCTCAAGAGAAACTAAGAAACAGCTGTTAAATTTCACACTCTCCTTTGAGCCCTGATTTCACAGTGAAAACTCAGCATCCTGTTTTCCAAAGAAAGTAGGTGGCTTCTTTTTCACAATAGAACCTGACCTGTTGGTTCTGGAGCTCCTCAAATGTGGGCAGTCAGACACACTACAGCTGCTGTGCTCCGGAAGAAAGCAAATTTCATTTTGTAATAAAATGCTGCCCGCGGTCATTGTAAAAGTATAAAATGTGTGGCTTTAAATTCATTGTAGGATGGCTGTTGAGGAACTGTATCTGTTAGATACATACACAACCTATACAGCTGGGGCAGAATCTTTCTGCAAAAAACACTTGGAAGTTTGACAGTTACTGTGAACAATAATAACCTCACAAGGTTTTTCTACTCCTGCTGAAATACTGCTTTCACAGTATTTAGGTTTTGACTCTCATGTTAAATGTTTGTGAACTCCGATGGTAAAATCCAGCTGCATTTCATGTACACATGCATCTGAAGATAGGCTGCAAGAAATCTGAGAATTCAGACTCTTCACATCACAGGAACATAGAGAAAAATTCACAACAGCAAGAACAATAAAGCAGAAAACCTTCCAATGGTTACTCAAAACTATGAAGAATTTATGCAGTAACACTAACGAAAATAGTGTCGTCAACTCCAGAGATCAATGGACATCTAAATGTCAAACTCAAGTACATAGAGTTTGGCTGTTCTTCGTGGCTAGAGCCACTACAGTAGATCGTTTAAAACTCTGTACAAGTTCAGTATCCAGATCCAGACCTAAATGAACAGCAATAGTAATATTGTAACAGCCAACAGAGAATCAATCATGATCAAATTTAAGAGTAATGATGGACAAGAGGAACTGCTGAAAACTCTCCAGTTGCCTATTTTTACACCTTTTACCTGTTGAAAGTTCCAAGCTTGAGTGGGCAAGGAATTTAGAATTAGGATTAGTAGGACAAAACTAAACTCTAAGTACAGAATCATCACGTCCAGGAAAACAGAAGAAAATCTATGCTTTGGTATAACATAACAACATCAAAAGAATAAGAAAAGTAGAACAGTTGACATAATAAGCTTTCATATTTATTTGATTTCATGTCGCTTTGCCAACATGAGACAGCAGGAATAAAATAGACTGACCGCCATTTGGATAACGTTGTTTGGGATTTACCAACTACACTGCAGCAAGACAAGACAAAAATAACACCAAAACAATCTTTGGTTGATTTAATTAGAAATATCCCGCATACAAAAAAGCATCCTAAGTTCTGCATTTGTTGTGTCAGTGTTACTAAGTGTTCCTGACAGCTTAAGCATGAAAATGCAAATGTTGCCGGCAAACATAAAAGCTTTAAGAATCTATTGCCGTCTGTATTATTAAAAGCACGTTTTTCACATGACCAGTTATTTAGCAGAACAGAAAACAAGACACCATTCTGGCTTACACTATGAAAAACTGTACCATAGTTCTATTAAGCTGATGAATACTAGAACACAAAAGTTTGACATAAACAAGTAAAAAGAAACCAAACAAGTAAAAGTCTCTTTATATATTCAGAAATGTGTAAGTGTTGTAGTGGCTTTGGAAGGAAAATACCTTTCCAGGCAGAATGTATGAGACAAATGTAATAATCTGAGATGATAGCTTCAGCTGCAAATCAAAGAAGGAAAATAAAGTGCTTACGTGCTCAAAGCACAGGAACACTGCATGCCTCGATAAAACATGAAAAATACAGAAGAAACAAAAAAGACTCCACAGAGAACTGAAAGCAATGAACTCCCACCCTGATTTCAGCACCACCAGTGACCCCATGACCGCTCAGTTCCACCTCACCTGGAAGCACATCTGTCTCAGTAAGGGTGGCTGTGCTCCATGTTCTGTCTTCTGCTGGGTTTAAAGCAGAGAGCTTCACCCAAGGCTGGATATAGAATCCTAGAATGGTCTGAGTTGGAAGGGACCTCTAAAATCACCTGGTTCCAACCCCCTGCTATAGGCGAGGATACCTCCCTCCAGAGCAGCTTGCTCCATCCAGCCTGGCCTTGAATGCTTCCAGGGAGGGGGCATCCACAACCTCCTAGGCAATCTGTTCCGGTGTGTCACCAATCTCACAGTAAAGAATTTCTTCTAGAAATCTCGTCTAAACCTACCCTATTTCAGTTTAAAGCCATTTATTCATATGGGGCAGAGCTGGACCTCAGCATAGATCCATGAAGTGAGAAAGGTAACTAAGTATTATTTTTAATTCTCTTTACTTCTCAGATGCTGTAAAAATGGTTAAATAAAGATGAGTACACAGACACCTGCTGCCATCACCTCAAACCTAAGACAAGAGTTCATTGAAATACAATCTTGCTAAAGGAAAATAGTTTGTGTAACTTAAAAATATCGTGAGTTACTGAAAAACTTCCTACATTCATTTAACAAAACACGCAGCTTTTCAGTAGCTAAAGAAAAACTAACAGCAGAGAAGCCAGTGACACAACACTCCACTAAGTGGAAGTGAAGGCAGGAGGCACATTAAATGCGACTAGGTGAAATTGCCAGGGTGTGGGAATGAATACATTAATTACTTCTCCTCCAGAAATGGAATTAGGCAATTAGCTTCCCCAGGTATTACATCCCACTGAAGTGAATGCAGCTAAGGCTGCATCCGCTAAGACTGTTAACACCTAGATAAAGCAATTAATCCCAGAGTAACTCATTATCACTCCCACCGAGTGCTGGGGAGCTTCGCCTTGGTGCTCCTACAGGGAGCGTTCCTAAAGACCTTCACGTGTTCATCTCCCCTCTACCACCACACTTGAAGTCATCCCCATCAACCGCTGATGTTCAGTTTCCTCTGCCTTTACAGTGAGCTAATTAACACAAGACTTTCAGCAGTAAAGAGAGCACTAAGGGGAAATATGCCAGCAGAAGGCACAAGGGCAGGGTATAAAGAAAACTGAAATTTTGTGGTGTTTCTTTTATGAAACAGAATACTGTTTTGCTGTCTGGGAACTTTGGTTCCTCTTACAGGTCTTATTTCTTCATGGTAAAGTCCACGTTCTGGATTTCTTACCATGAACTCCTTGGGAAATAGCCTACAACCTTACTGGGTCCCACAAGAATATCACAATGATTAAGAACACCTTCAAGACTAGGAGTATTTTCCAAGCACAAGTCTACAGCTGTAATCATGGAAGATGCAGTCTGAATTGTACATCTTTTCATTAATAAGGAAAACTCTTTATTCACAGATACCACTGAGCACAACTCCCTGCAGAAATGAGAGATGGGAGCAGTATAAGTGAATTAATCACTGATTTATTGGGTTAAAAGGGGAGAGAGTGTGCTTTATTTATTTTCCTTGAAAGAAAAATAAATGCTTTATTTACAAACGAGGCCAATGTTTCATTCAGCCTGGACCACCTTGCTAGTTTAATTAACAAGGAAGCGCAGCATGGATAACAAGCAGGAGGAGTTGGAAAGCACAGTGCAATTAGAAAGCTATGACCTAATTGCTAACACAGAAACGTGGTGGGACAAATTACACAACTGAACACTAATTGAGAGCTACAAGCTTTTCAGAAGGGCTATGCAGGGAAGGATGGGCAGGAGTCACTACACCAGCTGACACAGAAAGACTGACCAATGTCATCTACCTGAACTTTGCAAGGCATTTGACATGGTCCCAACCACAACCTCTAAACTGAGGATAGATGGATTGGGTGAACTATTCAGTGAATGAGGAGGCATTCAAGGCCAGGTTGGATGGGATCCTGGGCAGCCTAATCTGGTGGCTGGCAACCCTGTCTACAGATGGAACTAAATGGTCCTTAATGTCCCTTCCAAACTATTCTGTGATTCTGTGAGTCATATTTAATCTGAAACTAAAGAAAAAAAAGCAACACTATACACTGCAGTTTTAATTTTTCTTCAAACTGAACATCTGCATCAATTTTTCATCACAGACAAGGTAGGATAAGGTGGAAAGCACTGAGCCAGAATAAGTGTGATAGAAGAGCTAGCTAAAGGCAGAACTTCTGGGATCTGAACTAGAAGAGAGATCAGTAACAGCCTAATTCCGCTACTACTCATTCTGTGCTGCTGGTCCGAATGTAAAAACCATACAGTTGATCCAGAGACTTCACCTAAAAGAACTTTTGACAGATGATGCCAGAATTACTAAATATTGATAAATCACCCTAAGCCACACAGACAAAAAGAAGAAGTTAAAAATGGCTCTACCAAATTTGTTTGTATTTTACATTTTTTTAAGAGTTTATCATATTACCCATAGTACTGACACTCCAGTTAGACAAGACCAAAACACTGACAGTCTTCCAGTCCACCTGGAATCATTGGAAATATGCACAATGTTCCCAAGACCTTAAATCTCTGTTCTTCATTGCATTTTGCAAGGAGGTCTAGAAAGACTGCCATTACGAGGAGAATGTGTGCTATTCCCACAAGCTCAGTAATTCCAGATGAGCTGTTTTTACTTCAATGTCTGAACAAATCCTACTTTCATTAGCTTTTAAAGAAGTAGCAATACTACCACTTTCATTTTAGAAAATAATTTGAGAAGAAACTTCAGTGGACAAATAGCTAATCTTGGTAGAGAGCATGCAGGTATCCAAAGGGAATAAGTTGTTCTGGGTATATATGGAATGAAACAGCTTAAAATCTAGTTCAAGAAAGGGCACTCTAAGCAGCAAGAAAAATAAGCCAAAATGAACACTGTTTTATCAGCATCCTCCGCCTTTCTGCAACAAAGATGTTTACTGCATTAGAGCAAATCTCTTCCCTGAAACATAACACTTCTTTCTCACCCCGCAAATGAGAAAAACTTATCTTAGACCACAGTTTGTTACCCAATGGAAATTTGTATCAAACAGAACTCCTACATACCTACATTCTGATTCCATCATTTTTTAAATGACCAGAGCATACTGAGCACATGAAATGCATATAATTGTGATTCCTAAAAGATGCTGCTGCAGGTTATGACCAGCTCCCTTCACACAGGAAGTTGTTTTCCTGCAGACGAGTTTCTGTATCAGTACTTGTAATGCTAATGACATGTAGCTTCACGTCATTCCAAAACCATGTGTGAAAATTTTTACTTCATAACACAGCTTTTCTAAGTCAGCATCTTTCGCTTCAACAGCAATCAGCTGTTCAATCAATAAATATCGATTCTAAGAGGGATTACAGCTGTCCTAAACACTCAGAAGTCATGAATTTTCTAGAGCATTTTTATAAGTAGAATGAAGAACATGAAAGATTGACTTAAGTCTCTGCAAAGATTTCACTAACAACTGCACACCAGAAAAGCGGGGTTTTAGTAACAGGACAGTGAGAATATCCACACTCCCTGTGACAGTTCAGGAATATTCACTGTAAACCACTCACAAACTTCGCCTGACCTTCTGTATGTGTTTTATAAATAGTGTTTTCTTCATGGTCTCACAGACACCGTTTGAACTAAAAAGTCTCCAACCATACATCCCCACCCAGATAAAATGACTGGCCACTGAAAATAACAATCACTTCTTTGGCAAACTGTATAATCAATGATTATACAGATGTTATAATTAAGAAATACACAGGAAAGTTAGGCTTACTCTCTTCCATCCAACAGCACGTTAAGACAGCTGAAAATTTAACTTTGTGCTACAGAACATGCTTTATCGAGTCCATGCCCATGTAAAGGCACAACATCACTCCTACCTAGAAGTATCATTTTATATGTCATCAAGCATTATACTGCTAAAACTACCAAACTGAAATGAAGCCAAGAAATTAGCTACCAATGTCCAAAGCAACAGTCTATGCAAAGATTAATAATGTTTTCCTAAATAAAAGTAATCAGGTGTCTGTATATCTATGGAGAATGTTTAACACATAGCCCTGTGTTAAGATGGAAGTAGAGGTGAAGATATCAGTACATTCATGCCTTTGATGACTGTCAATGAGAAAACCTAGTTTCATACAAATCACAGGTCTGCTATCAAGGCAGTCACCCTGCAGAGAGGAGAAATGGCTCCAGTGAACTGTAACTGCTATGTCTGGTCATGAGTTCAGAATTCAGAGCAAAAGACAACAGGAAAACCTGAACGTGTACTGTAAAATTGTGTTTACTGAGGTTTCACATGTCAGTGAACAAATGACAGTGCAGCACGTAAAGCAGCGGAGGCTGAGTGCAGGAGTCTGCTGCAGTTTCTCTGATTGGCAACATACATCCAGCTCCTTGGACACTGAACTATACCATATGTGTGTGTGTTTATGGCTGTAAAGGAGAAAAACCACAGGGCACACACAAGCTGTTTGTCTCACACATGTTTAGTCAGACATTAGTTAAAAACTGCCCTTCCTGCCACCCCTTCCCCAGCACCAGATGTAGACACAGGGCAGTGGAAGTGTAGCAGACATAAGCATGACAAGCTAATTCCCTGCACAAAGTACAAAGGGGAGGAGGGAGAGAGGGGAAGGGGAGACAAAAACACCATGCAGGAGTCCTACAAGGTCAGGGCAGGAGACTGAGACAGCTGTCAAGGCTGGAAGCTAGTGCACTTGCTTTTATTATAGCAGATATTGTTGTTATCACAGCAGCTCTGTTCTTAAAACGGTGCAGCCTGTGAGTGCAAGTAAATAGGCGTGACAGTATCTTGAGATTTCAGTCACATCCAGCAGCAGTCAGACTTATTAGGGTCTGGCAGAAATGCAACGCTTGTTTTCAATGAAGGAAAAGGAGGGAAAGAGATGCATCTCTAATGCCATGCTGGCAGGTGCAGAAGAAAAACTACTTCTGCACAAAGCAGCATTTCAAAGGCCATAATCAATGAGAAACTGGTAAACAGAGGAAAAGGGGTTGCAACAAAAGCATCTTCCTTTAGGATACAGCCTCCTTACTCTCCCTGTCAGATGGTGCCACAAAGGGTGAGGCTTTGTCACTAACCCTGTTGTTAATGCCCTGCAGGGCAAGCTTCCCCTGCACACATTGCACTGAGTCATGTAAAACTCCCAGGTGGGTTTTTAATCAGACTTGTGAATTTTAAAAGACAAACAAATGCATCGTTCATGTTTTTTCAACGTGCAGTTTCTTTTCAAGAATGAACTGAGCAGCAAAACACACTCAATATAAGGGCTTACTCTGTGATGCAGCAGTTTGCTGCACCTTATGAGATGGAGAACTCATTTATTTCCCAATGCTTTAAAACCTTCCAGCAAAGGCTGAGCCCCCTGCTGAGCCAGCAATCGATGAAAATACATGTGGGTGATGAGCTGACATTCATATCTGATAAATAGATAGACCATACCCAGCCATTTACAGCTCCCAGTGCTGCACATTTGTCATGGTTTTCTGACTTTTGGTTATCAATGTTCCCCATCATAACACCATGTAGTGCACTGGGAGCTAAAGAGTTAATGCTCCAGTTCCAGGTACCTGTCCCAGAAGAGAAGAACTACACACCCCAGCCACTTTGTGTTCAGAGAGGAGATAAAATCCCTGACAAAGTCACCTGATGTCTCTTTTCCCCTTTTGATGGTCAGGCTCTCCTCCCTGCTGCTCAACCTGACTATTCACGTTTTGTCTCAGCATTAGTATAAAGCCTTCAGTTTTTTTTCAGACACTCTTTCTCTCATTATATTTATATATATATATTAGCTGCAATTTCAATTATATTGTATTATACTGTGTTATAGTGTGTTATCTTGCACTTGATATCTTACTTAGTAAAATAGTTTGTTTCTCCTCAGATCGTGGCCACTGTTTCGTTTTGGGGCACCCGTCTCTACCCTTTATCCCTTATCCCTTTCTGGGGTGTGGATCCGTGGGTCCCTCCAACACGCTCGTCATGGAATTGGGCCAAACCAGCCCATAAACCATTGGCAACACTGTACAGATGTCATGCAGTTCTGGGCAGCCCTGGAAACACTCACTTCATTCCACAAAGCCACTATCATGTATTGAGAAGCCACTGAACAGCTTCTGGGGAGCAAAGAAATATTTGCTATCAATTAATGAAAAGAAATTGCTACTAAATCACATACCTAACAGATAAATGCCAATATGGTAATTGCTGTCACATCCCATAAAACAGTAATGTGAATTGGATAAACAAACAAGTAACTCTGAATTATAATTACAGGCTAGATGATCCATTTCTTTGCTGTAAATTTAGTTAATCCTGGCTTTTGGTCCCCCTACTGTCAATTACATTAGTGTTAAAAGGTATCATTCTGAGTCAACAAACAACATTTAACTCTCCTCTGAAGCTGACTTCTTGAACAGGAATACAGTGAAGCTAGACCTGTCAATCTAAGAAGCTAAATGACGTGCCTCTTCTAGCTTCCTTCAGTCTCACTTCTAAGCAGTCAGCTTTTGCAGCTCTTCACAGCCTAGATGGCTGGCTTCATTTCTGTTTCTTGTAACTGCAGGATGGGGAAAACACTCTAAAACTAAATTCTGCAGAGAACCCCTTCTCCTTAGACTTAATTTTCTTTTTCAGAAAGCAGAGAAAAACCTGAAGAATGGCTGTATGATAGAAAGACCTTTTGTAGACCCCTCTCCTTTGACACTGCAACTGCAAGAATAAGCCTCCTCTCTCAAACATGCCAAGAACTTTAAAAGCTCTCAAAAGGGAAGCATCCTTCTGACAGGCATTACGGCTTTAAATGCTGTTCTCTAGAAAGCCACAGGCCTTTCCCTAATCATGGAACAATTCCCAGTGCACCTAGGTTACCTTTCAGAACGTTAAACAAAACCTTTACTTGCTGTCACTGTGTTCACAAATGCCTCACAATCTCGCCATCAGAAAGGCAGTTATTTTTAAAGAAAGGGAACAGAGGAGCTCTAAGCAGTGAGTTAAAGCAGCCTTCTTAATGGACCCACAAAGTGCAAGTTGTCGTAACAGCGGAATGCATGTAGGCCTTTATCGTTTGACAGATAACACGTGGTTTTTTCCTCTTCTCCTCTGACAGAGATCGCTATAAAGCCAATAAACACATTTGCTAATGAACTATAAAAGAAAATGAATTTAAAAACAAAACCACAAATAGCTGCTAACGTGACTGTCGCTAAGTCATGACAATTTATGTTCTCTTCAGGATGCCATTACAGTAATGCACTGCACTTTTCACAGGAATTCACATGCAGAATAATGTGAGCCACCTCCTGAGCTCCAGCACAGATCTGCAGCAAGAGCATGCTTCACCTAAATCCCAACACACACAGAGTGTATCATCTGGTGTAACACCCAACAAACACCTGCACTAAGTTCAAAGTAGGATTGCACTTGAAAGCTGCCACAGGCACTGAATCTCTTTCTAATTCTAAGCTCTGCACAGCCCCATAAGGGAGGAATACTCATGTATGCAGGAGTATCTGGAGGACACCATCAGTATATAAAAGGGGGCTATAAGAAGGCAGGAACAGACTCTTTAGCAGGGTCTCTGTGATAGGACAAGGAGAAATGGCTTCAGACTAAAAAGGGAGATTTAGGTTGGATATAAGGAAGAAGTTTCTTACAGTGAGAGCAATGAGGCACCGGGGTGGGTTGCCAGAGATATGGTGGATGCCACGTCCCTGGAGACATCCAAGCTCAGGCTGGCCAGGGCTCCAAGCATTCTGATCTAGCTGTAGGTGCCCCTGTTCATTGCAGAGGAGTTGAACCAGATGGCCTTTAAAGGTCCCTTTCAACTCAAACAATTCCGATTCCATTATTCTGTAAGAGACTGAACTAGTGCATCTCTGCCTTACCAAGATAAAAGGCACAGCCCAAGGAAGAGGTGCCAACCTGACATGCTGGGTTACTGCCATCTGCATTGAGCTTTAGGCCACTGCCTGAAAGAGAGACCAAGACAGCAGAGTGCATCTTCAGCCAAAAGATGGAAAGTCCTGACGCACCTGGCAAGTCAGGACTCTGCGACACAATGTAGTAGGCAGAACCATTTCAGTGAGCATGGGGAGGAAATACAATCACCTAAAAAGCTTGAAAATGAAATTGTTACTGAGAATGCAACCTGTGTTACCAAGGCAGTCCAATGGCAAGGTGTTATTCCTCAATTCACTGCATTAGATGTAGGAGAGTGGCTTACAAGGGAGGCAATTGGTCACTCGCACTGCTCTGAGCCCACGGAGCTGCAGTACTCACAGAAGCACACATCAGCATGCGTCAAACCCAGTTCCAGCTGCCAGGCTTTGGTGATGCAGCCACTGCATCAGCACGGTTCTAACTTGACCAGTGCAAAAATAAATAAGCAAATAAATGAAACCGCTCTTGTTTTGGGAGATACAGATTGCCCCTTTCTAGGCAATGTATACTGGGAGGCAGACTCTTGTCAGCACGGAAATCCTGTGGCTATGAGTGGAGCAGAGCAGCCCCTGCAGCTGACAGGAGCCGCTGACAGCTCCGCGTCCCCTAAGCGCAAAGCCGTTCACTCCTCCCGAATTCCTCCAAGCAGCGGCTTCCTATAGAAAGGGAGAACCCGGCAAAAGACGGGATGAAAGGCAGGTCGCGGCACCGTGTAAACGTACCCCACACGGCAGGAGGCGGAGCGGGATGAAGACAACCACCGAGGAAGAAAAGCGTTCCCCGTTTCAGCACCACGGACCTCACGCGGGGCCCCGGCGTCAAACGCGACGCGCTTCAACCGTTCAGGGCCCGACGGCCGCCCGAGCTGCGCTCCGACCCCGGCTCGATGGCCAGCCCCGCGCCCCGCCCCGCCGCGGGCTCACTCACCTGCAGCGGGCAGCGGCCGGGCGCGGCGTGCTCGGGCAGACGGCCGAGGTAGACGCGGCGCTGGAAGCGGGGCTCGTTGTCGTTGGCGTCCTGCACGCGGACGCTGAGGCGGCACCGGGAGGAGCGCGGCGGGCGGCCGCCGTCCCGGGCCACCACGCGCAGCTCCAGCGCGGCGCGGCGCTCGCGGTCCAGGCGCCCGCGGGTGCTGACGGCGCCGCTCTGCGCGTCGATGTGCAGCAGCGCCAGCGCGCCGGGCTCTCCCTCCAGCGCGTAGCGCACTTCGGCGTTGGGTGAGCCGGGCTCGTCGCCGTCCGAGGCGCTGAGGTGCAGCACGACCGTGCCGGGAGAGGCTGCCTCCGAGACGGCGGCGCGATAGTGGGCCCGCGCGAAAGCGGGTGTCTCGTCGTTCACGTCGACGACGCGCAGCAGCAGCGCCCGCTCGGCAGAGAGCGGCGGGGCACCGCCGTCGCGGGCCACCAAGCGCAGCGCGTAGAGCTCGCGGCGCTCGCGGTCCAGCGCCGCCGCCACGCACAGGAAGAAAACGCCGGCGGCCGCCGGGCGCAGCGCGAAGGCGCCGTCCCCGCCGAGCAGGGCCAGCACCGCGCCGGCCCCGCCGTCCGCCTCGTCGGCGTCCGACACGGAGACGCGAGCCACGTAAGCGCCGAGTCGCGCTCCCTCGGAGACGCGCGGGCCGCCGCTCTCGGTCAGGAAGAGAAGGCGGATGGCGGGCGCGTTGTCGTTCACGTCCAGCACGGCCACGGACACCAGCGCGGATGACACCTCGGGCTGCGCGCCGCCGTCCCGCGCCTCCACCACCACGCGGTGCAGCGCCCGCGCCTCGCGGTCCAGCGGCCGGCGCAGCCGCAGCACCCCGCTGAGCGCTCCCACCGCGAAAAAGCCGCCGGGGTCGCTCAGCCGCCGGTTGATGGCGTAGCGCACGCGGCCGTTGGCGCCCAGGTCGGGGTCGGTGGCGCGCAGACGGCACACGGCGGTGCCCGGCGCCGCGTTTTCGGGCAGCCGCGCGCGGTACTCGGCGAGGCCGAAGACGGGTGCGTTGTCGTTCTCGTCCAGCACTCGCACGGCCACGTGCAGGCGACCGCGGCGCGGCGGACTGCCGCCGTCCCACGCCTCCAGCAGCAGCCGGTGCTCGGCCGCCCGCTCGCGGTCCAGTCGCCGCAGCAGCACCAGGTCCAGCGGGCCGGGCGCGGAGCCCGCCGCCGGGGGTCCGCAGCGCAACGCGAAGAGCGGGGCCTCTCCCGGCGCGCCGCCCGCCTCCAGAAGCGCGTAGCCCTGCGTGCCGAAGCGCCCGGCGTCGGGGTCTTTGGCGGGCGGCAGGCGGAAGGCGGTGCCTGGCGGGCTGAGCTCCGACACGTCGAGCCGCAGGAGGCCCCGCGGGAAGCGCGGCTGGTGGTCGTTGGCGTCGGCCACCGTGATCTCCACCCGTACCACGTCGCCCTGCAGCGTGGCCGCCGCGAAGCTGTAGCGCGCCCGGCGCTCCCGGTCCAGACGCCGCGCCGTGCGGATCTCGCCGGTGTCGGTCCGCACCTGAAAGTCGGCCAGCAGCGTCGACTCGCCGCCGCCTTCCGACAGCAGGAAGCCGCCCGGCGGCCCCGCACCTGCCGGCAGCCCGGCGCGGATGTCGCCCACCAGCGTCCCCGCCGGTAGCCCCTCGGCCACCGCCAGCGCCAGGTTGTACACCGGCCCCGCGCCCGCCGCCGCCCCGCACAGCCACAGCCACAGCGGCAGCAACGCGAGTCCCGGTGGCTCGACCCGAGGCCCCCTCCGGCACCCGACGGCACGCCGCCTCTCCATGCTCCCGGGCCGAGCGGTTGCGCCCCGAGCTGCGCCGCGCCGCCAGCGCCTACGAGCTCAAAGCCGGGAGATCCGAGCAGCTGCGAGGGGCGGGCGGGGCAGAGAGGCGCCTCGCCGCCACCGCTTCGCAGCCCCCGCCCCGTCGGGGCCCGGAGCCGCACGTCACCGCCAACGCGGTGCCGGAGGTTGCTCTCGGGCGTGCGGGGCTCTCGGGAGCGGCAGGAGCTCCGGCGCGGCGCCCCCGGAAGAGGGCGTGAATGGGACAGAGATCCACGAGGATGAGCGGGGGATGGCTGCGCTCTGCGGGCGGTTTCCTCGTCTTAATGTTGCGCTGCCCGTTGCTCACGCTGTAGCCTCGCGTGGGATCAGCTCTCACTGTGGCAGGGAGGCGTGCGCCCGAAAGAAGATCCAAGTGGAAACTTCAATCGGCTTCCGTGAGACAAGAAATTCCTCCCTTTTTCACTACTCCAGACTCCCACATCTAATAGGGAATGGTGTACGGATGCATTTGTGTATTTTCAGCACAGCATCATGTAAGTGCGAGCCACCAGACATCCATTCTGCCCCGATCGCTAAACGCAGCTCGTAACAGCCCTCGCTCCTGTTCCCACCGCACCTTCACCAAAGAGTGTTTCACCTTTCCAACTGTCTTCAGGGAAAATACACTGGTGCTGCTGCAGGCAAGTAAAAGCATGGCAGAGCACAGAGTGGCAGACCTTCTGCTCTTGGTCTCCTCCTGAAGGAATGCGGTCGCTCAGGGGTGCAGCTCCAGGCAGAGCACCCCGTACTGCTGGGTCTGAGTGGCGCCTGCAGCCCCGGGGCTGGGCCAAACCCCAGGTCAGGTCTATGTAGGCGCAGCACAACATTCTGAGAGAGTCTCTGTATATTTATATACTGTGATAATTACAAGCAATAGGAGCTAGGAGACACTGAAGCCCTTGACAGTTCCATTCATATTCTTTGAAGAAACACACAGATCCTCCCCAAGTCACAGCTGTTTGTGATGAAAATGCCTGAATTCTGTTGAATCACAGCGAGTTCGGAAAAACAACCATGTCCCATGCAGCCTGTGCAGTCACTAGGAAAAGATGCGAATCGTGCTCAATCCCACACATTTACTAAATACAACCTGCTGCTGCCAAGCTCAGGCAGTGTCTCAGGAGCAAAGCTCTGTGCTCAGGACAGCGTACATGGAGAAAATAGGAGGGACTCAGTTGGCTGATGTCTGGCAGCACAAACTGACAGCCAGGCATCCCTAACTTCAGTGAGGCATCCAGCAACGCCATGTCAAACCCTCCTCAGCCACAGCACGTTTCCAGAAGTACCACATCTTTGGGACAGAACAGAGCTCTGAGCCTGAGCCTTCTAGGTGCTCTTCCACCTCCTCTGTCTCTCTGCTTTCTCTGAGCCATTTCTGTGTCCAGTTTTGGGCCCTCACTGCAAGAAAGACATTGAGGCCCTGGAGCGGGTTCAGAGAAGGGCGACAAAGCTGGTGAGGGGTCTGGAGCACAGGGCAGAAGGAGCTGGGATTGTTCAGTCTGGAGAAGAGGAAGCTCAAGGGAGACCTTATCGCTCTCTATAACTACCTGAAGGGAGGTTGCAGTGAGCTGGGGGATGGCCTCGTCTCTCGTGTAACAGTAATAGAACCAGAGGGAATGGCTTCAAGCTGCGCCAGGGAAGATTTAGGCTGGATGTTAAGAAATACTCCTTTTCTGAAAGAGTGGAATGCGCTGCCCAGGGAGGTGGTGGAGTCACCAACCCTGGAGGTGTTCCAGAAACATTTACACGTTGTACTGAGGGACGTGGTTTAGAGAGAACTATTGGTGACAGGTGGACAGTTGTACTGGATTATCTTGTAGGTCTTTTCCAACCTTGGTGATTCTATGATTCTATGACAGGAGCTACCACGGCAGCATCACCGTAAAGGAAGGGTGCTAAATTTTAGTGAACCAGCTGCATTCCAACCAGCTCACTGGTGTGGCGATGACACTTGGTGGCTTCTTTGACCGTAACATCACAGAATGGCTTGGGTTGGAAGAGATCCCAAAGCCCACCCAGCCCCAACCCCTACCATGGGCAGGGCTGCCCCCCCGACTAGCTCAGGATGCCCAGGGCCCATCCAGCCTGGCCTTGAGCACCTCCGGGGTTATTTCCAAACATGGCAGTCAGATCTCAGAAGGGACATCTGCCTGCTGCCCCACCAGCAAGGCTTGCTGCAGGAGCTCAGCCTGGATTATGCAGCCCATGGAGAAAGCGTCAGCTCTGCACAGCACCAGGTGTTCCATGATTTGTAGTTTCCCAGGCAGACATATAGTGATTTTAGCAACACCTCTTTGAAGGAGTGCCAGCTGCACAACATATTTGCTGGGGACTTCTATAATAGTCACAGTGACTATAACATTAAAGTTATGTGTGTGGGACTGATTTTCTTATAATCGCAGTGAAATGCAGCTATGAGGGATGGTTTTACTGGGAGTCATCGTTTCACTCCTGGTCACAAAGTGTTTTGCAGAACTCATTTTGCTGCGTAACAGATGATTGAGCACTCACTAATCAACCATCATTTTGTGACCAGAACCTGATTGGGAATTACATACCTGATGGTGCTTTCTGAGATAGAAGAGGCTTTCACGTCACTTTGAGAGCTGCAGGGCTAGAGGTAGCAGAAGTAGCAGTCATTTGCACCTTCATTGGCCGCTTCATGTCTGTAGGGGGAAATCTTATTTTTATGTTGCTTTCAGCACCTTACACAAGGTCTTCTTCCTTTTTTACAGAGTTCATCTTTACAGAATCTTTATGAGGCTGAGAAGTTTTGTTATCACCATTCCACACTGAGAAGTGCATGCAAATATTAAATTATTCATTTATAGAGCACATGTACATCAGGCAAAGGAAAGGGAGCCCTGAGGCAATGCCAACCCTGCTTTCAGCTGGTGAGGGTGACAGCCCTGAGGTTGCAGGCCTATAGACAGGTGAAGGGCCAGACAGGCACAACTAATTCCTGAGTTATTCACCTGCTGACTTTATTACCTGTAACTATTCATGGGTTGTAAAGCATCTGTCATTCAGCAGTGGGTACAGGGACTAGCACTTGCATTTCAGAATGAACAAGGATAGGAAAGAGAAGCTTCACTAGCTCTTAAGCTATAAACTTTGGTATCATATTTAGAGGGAAAAGGAAGACTACAAGGTATCCACAAAAACAGAGCAATACTTCTAGAACCATATCCATACATGCATATGAGTACAGTAGCAAGAAAATAGGGCAAGACTGAACTGATAGAGCTCATTTGGGCAAGAGCTGTGTGCCCAGCTCACCATTTGTTCCTGTCTATTTTGTCTGCCTCAAGTCTGAATTCCAGCTCCACAGCTGCTTCTTTCAAAATAACACAGAACATCACTCTGCTGATGGCAATATTAGGCAAATTAAACTGGGTTCCTAAACTTGCTCCTCTGAAGAGGTTGTGCCACAGAGGATATCCCCTTCCGGTGCCAGGGTCCTGTGCCTCAGGCACATCCTACAGCTGGGGCGGCGCTTTAGGGATTAGACAAACACACCTATTTCTAAACATATCTTTTTCCTAACGAGTTGCTGTCCTTTCTTAGCACACTGAAAAGGATTGTTAATATGCTTTTTCAGGCTTTGCCAGTAACACAGGTAGGAGGCTCTTAAGAGGAATTTTAAAATGGGTATGTGCAGCACAGCACTCACTGGACAGGAAATTCAGGGTGTTGAGAAATCTGGTGCTTCCCTGACTTTGGACCATGCTCAGGGTATCCTGAAGAAATGGTGGGTCCAGGTATCTCCACCACTGGGCTGGAACGACCTGGTAGAATCATGGAATTGTTAAGGTTGGAAATGGCCTCTACGATATTTAGTTCAGCTGTTCACCTGCCTTCAATATAGCGCAGTAAGCCATGTCTCTAAGTACCATATCCACACAATTTTTGAACACCCCCAGGGACAGCGACTCTACCACCTCCCTGGGCAGCCTGTGCCAATGCATCATTGCTCCTTCTGAGAAGAAGTTTTTCCTAACATCCAACCTGAACGTCCCCATTGCATATCAAGGCCATTCCCTCTCATCCTATCGCTGTTACGTGGGAGAAGAGGCCAACCTGACCAACACCCTGCCCCTGACCACTGCCTCCCCACCCCTGACCACTACCTTCACCATTTCTGCAATGGAAGTGCAAAGGCAGACAGTTGTGCAGGACAGATTATTTTATTATCCCCACAATTTGGGTGTTTTCCTCTTGGGCTCCACCTTCAGTTTATCATCGTATAGTGGCGAGGAAGGTGGAGGTGACCATGGGACCCACTGGGGCTGCCACTGTGTTTCTAGAACTGGGATCAGCTCGCAACCTCCTCACTGATGCTAAAGAAAACAGCACACATGCAAGTGCCCCGTGAGGCTAGCTATAGGGCTGCTCTCAGGCTCAAATCTCAGTTTACACCCATACTAAAAAAGCAAATTGCCAGCATGAGCTCATGACACAGCGATCTCTCTCTGAGCACTCATTCTGGCACGTGCACTTGGAGCAGTCTGTATTTTCTCTGCAGCTCAGTCGTGTGATATTTCACCTCACTCTTCATCAAGAACCAGGAGGGGTCCATATTATGAGGGAAAGAGAAAAATAGAAGTGGTTTTAATTTAATATGCATTTCTTTTATGAGAAGGCTTTTAAAATGACAGCCACAGTTTTTGTTTTCGTACGCAATGAAATTCTTTGATTAATGCATTCTCTGTAAGGGGAGGAGTTCAAGTCTGTATTTTCTCCTTTCCTCCTCTCACTGTCACAAAAGAACTGCTTTTGGTTGTTGACAAAGGCTGTCAGGGCTTCACTGTCCTAAACTGACTTGGCAGCGAGTGGGAAGGTAAAATGAATTAATCTACACAGAAATAACACTTTGCATTTTTGAAAAGAGCCCTTCGTTTGCGAGTCCTAATGCTCCTTGCGGGATGAGTTGGGCTTTGCAGCAATCCTGTTGGGAGTGGAGAGCAGCACGCACACTTCGTTCCCCAGCCAAGAAGACACCTGGCATGTCCCAGCTCAGACAGTATGCCCCCAATTCAGAACCTCTGAAATCAGTAATAGGATTTTCTCTGACTTCAAAGGTGTTCTGAACTAACAGAAAGAGAAAATAATTCATGACCCTCAAATCTCTCTTCTAATTACTATTTTAGATTACTTCCTTCCATTTTAGAGCAGACTTAAACCAGAGCACCATCCAAATCATGATCCTTTGTTATAAGACAATACAAGAGAACCTGTGTTTGCTAATATTTTCCAGAAAATACTCACATTGCAAGGACAGATCATAGTACTCTGTGGCCAAGGAGCTGAAGTATCCCCATAGGCTTTTCTTTCCCTGAGCACAGAAGTGCTGATATGGAATGCCTTATTTACTGCAACAATTTTTGCCATTTATGCCCAGATTAATTGCCTGACAAGGCTATAGCAGAAGCATCAATCGGAAGCTAGGATTCAAGAGCGTACCAGGGAAATGAAAAAAATGTGCACTGTTGAGAGTTGCACATTGCCTGGCAGATGTGAGTCTCTTGTGATGAAAAATTTAATTTTCTCATCAATATAAAATAAATATATACCTCCTTTCAATCACATAAGTAAAAGCCAGGTAGGCATAACTATAAATGGACTTGGAAATACAGTCTGGTTTCAATCACTTGGAAGTAAATAACCCTTACTGGGAGCTGGTGATGCCACAGGTATGCTCTGGAAAACCAAACTTGCTTACTTGCACACAAACATCTCAAACAGCCCTATTGCTTCCACCCCTGAGCTGGACAGCAGGTGTTTTTCAAGGCTTAGAAGTTCTGCGCTCTGCAGTCAGCAGTGTTACCAGCACCTTCTCCCAGTCGGTTTCTTATAACCATAGAATGGCTTGGGTTGGAAAGGACATTGAAGATTACATCTAGTTCTAGTATCTGCATGTCACAGAGTTATCTCTAGATCTGTGATGGGACAGCAGGTGCCTGAAAGAGAAAAAAAAAAAAAAAGAGAGGAAAAAAAAGAGTGTTAATGGTTTACTGCCAGTCCTGCCCAGCCCTGTGAATAATGAGGCAAGAGACTCAGGGACCTGCATCCCGGGAGAGGGGAAAAGGAGCAAGAGTAGGGAGGTAGTAGATGAGTCAAACAAACAAACAGAAGAAAAAAAAAACCAGCAGCAGCAATGATCTGAGGAGGCACATTAATTTACTAAATTAATGCAAGAATGCAAGATAACACAATGCAACACAATACAATTGATACTGAGGTCAACAAATCAAACGGCATGAGAAAGAGTGTCCAAAACCAAGGCCTTACTCTATAGACTGCAGGGGGATCATGACTTTGCCGCCAGCAAAGAGAGACAGATAGACAGATGGACAGACTCATGACCAGTCAGGAGCTCCACCTTTCTTCCTCCAGGAATGCCGCTCCTCCCCTCCACTCCCAGAACCGAGCACCCAAAAATGGCAGTCCACAGAACCAGAACATTAACCCTTCAGCTCCCGTTGTTTACGTGATGTTATGAACAAAAATCACAAAACCACAACAGTGCCGTGGGCAGGGTTGCCACCCATCAGATCAGGCACTCCCCATCCAACCCAGCCTTGAGCACCTTCAGGGATAGGGCGTAATATCATCTCATATTCTAGTGTATATAGGCTTTACATTACCTATGGGTTTGTTTTCTCTGTGTGGCCACTTTTTGCTCCACTGAATATTTAAACTGAACATAGTTATGATAACAGAGCATCCCCTCAATTGTCTGTTAACCACCTACAGTCTTGCAACAGAAAACAGCATGACACTAGCTTAACTCCCTCCTTTGCATAAGCTCCAAAGCACTTCTTATTCATCTCCCTCACAGCATTCTGACCCAGAGGAGAAGGTGAGTTTCCACATCAAAGATCCGGAGCAGAAAATGTCTCTCCAGCTGCCCCTTTTCCTCTCATGTTAGCAGCCCTCCAGGCCATGGGCCAGCACTGACTGCTGCCTGGGCCAGGACAGGACAAGCTCTCTCGTCTTGCTCGAATTGCTCCGGCCAAAACCAACATGTTCAATTGAAGGCATGAGGTAGCCAAAACAGGCTGTAGAGAACAGGAACAGCATGCTCTCGGGGGATAAACCAGCCCGTGATCTCTACATGTACTTGTTTTCCTCATCAGATGGAAGGTGCATCTTTGTAGGGAAGATGTTGAACGAACTTTCTGCAGGGGAGAAGATGACCTGGATGGAAAAACAAGATCTGTCTCCAGAAGGATTCATCAGAATCTTCCAGCCAGAAACAGGCAGGTCCCCCCTACCCCACCACTACCCCAAAAAGTTGTCCTATAAGTAGGCTATAAGTCCTATAATAGGCTATAAGTGCTGCCCTGAGCATTTAGAAATGCAGCCAGAATTGGGACTGGAAATCCAACCGTGTCTTTGGATTGTAGGCTTGGAACAATATAAATCTGAGATAGAAATGGCAAGACATTCTCTTTGTTTTCTCCTCAACACCAATTCAGCATCACCTCAGCTCCATTTAGATTCACCTTCAGGCATTTTCTTGTTGTCTGTGTTCTTTTCTCAGTTAAGATCTGTGCAATGCTCCTGCTGATGGATTATACAAAAGAGTAATACAAAATAAAGTATGTAGTGTTAATGTTGTAAAGGCTCTCCTACCCGTATCTTTTCAAGAGCCCTGGTATAAGCAACAAAGATTGCTCCCTGTAAGGTAGAGAAGGAAAAACCTTTGTATATTCTCTACAGGGATTGCTTTAGTTCATTTACAGATTATCATGACATATAAAAACATGTAAAAGATATTTGCTGGCCTGACTGAAGTCAATGGCAAATCTCCCATCTATAGTAATGGGACAGGATCTCATCCCCTCGGTTCCTAAACAAGCCTCTTTCACCTGTATTTCTTCAGATATTCAGACTGCCTATTAGGCAGATGCTCTGTATTTGCTCTACAGCTGAAGAGTGTCATTCTTTTACCAAAAAAAAACCCGTCTTCTCTCGCCACCAGAAAACAGACCTGAAATAGCTTCTTTAGAAAGTAATACCCAATTGTCAGGGTTTGTACTGCATAATCAAGTGAGCTTACTGGCTTCTAGCACTCCTGTTAATAATGTACAACAGCATGGTTTGGAACCTGTCCTTTGCTTTTCCACCCATACATGCATCCGTGTCCAATTTCAAAGACATCAAACTGTGGAACAAGGAATAAACTGTAAAAGAGAGCGTTAAGGAAAGGGAAACACATTGAAATTCCTCTCAACAAGTATGATAGTAAACCTAGATCCAAAGCAGCCAGTTGTTGTAGGGAGTTTTTGCATCCCTTAGTTCAGGTGGTTGTTCTGTGCTGTTCGATGTCTGTCAATAAGAGAGTTTGTTATTTTTCTGAGCTGGGGAAGAACGTGAAAGAAAACAGCAAGACGTGACTGTTGCTGGGGCATTTTAAAAGTCATGAAAACATCCCATCCCAGCGCTCCCAGCTTGCCCTGTTCTGTCAGCCTCATCTAAGCTATGATTAACTGATTGTAATTGAATATTCTTTGAAAAATGAGACCACTCAGTACGGTGG